>NC_062574.1:35021432-35621432 GCF_022837055.1 Prionailurus viverrinus
GAAGAAACTAATCTCAATGGAAGAACAGACCACGTATGAATTCTTTAAGGTGAGACCTCAGAGAGGAATCTTGTGAAAGGGCTTGTTAACATAATTAACGGTCATGCAGCGAATCGAGCCAACCAATTTATGGCTTTATTCAATGACATACAACATTTTCATTCATTATTTATCAGCTATTGCAAACTTTAAGACGTGACACCCTCACATGCCCACAGCAGCCAATGCACTACGCAATAATATGTTTGTGAAACTTTAAATGTTACAACTATTGGAAAATAAGTTTCGTTTAAGAACGGGATTTAATTGTTAAAGTACTAAAAAATACCAGACACAATATTCATAATAATGAGTAATCAAGGCAAGCATCACCCAAAGAGGATGATGCACGTATCCATGCAGCCTCACGAAGAGAACACGGCTTAACTCTCCTAACACTGCTTCAGGGCCACGTGAAGGCAGTTCCCACGGCAGGTAACCGATATGACTCCCGGAGGATCGCTTGCCTATAGACTCATGGTTCACTCCTTTTCACTCGTGCAGCCTTGGGTCAAATATTTGGCCTGCCTTTGCCACAGCTTCCCCATCAGAAAAGAGGTGATCAAAGTACGTAGATCTGCCATCTGCCCCAATAAATTTAAAATGCTTTGTGTTGCTTAAAAATTAAGGATTTCCTTCGTAAAGATGTGATTTAATTCAACAAAACTACACGTTCCAAAAAAACTAGGCTTTATTTAGAAAGCATAGTATATTCCATTTGCATATCTGGCAGATACTTTTTTGAGACTGGGTAAGTTAGGAAGTTTTAGGCTTGACTCATTCTGGTCGTTTCAGAATAGAGTATTTTCACTTCAAACTTAGCCCGAGAATAGAAGCAAATAAATGACTTGCATTTGCCTTGTAATAAGTAGATTACTCTTTCCATTTTCTGCAACAGAATAAAAGACACTTTGGTTCAAAAGTTCTACCAGAAGGAATATAAAACATTTCTTACCTATTTTAATGATGCTGCTCAATTCATAAAGGAGTAACTGATTGTCTCCTCCTGTATCTAATCACTGTTTGATGTAGCTGTTTAATTCATACACAACTCCCTGCATATTCGTATCTTGGTACTTTTAATAAAAAAAAAAAAGAAGAAAGAAAGAAAGAAAAAGAAAGGGCATAATTAAATATAATAAGATAAAAACTCCTTAATTTATAAAACATTTTATTAATTATATAACTTTATGTGTGTGTGTGTGTGTATAATTTTATGCTTTTACACATTATGCTTTTAAAGAACATTTATTTAAATATAATCTACTAAAAAATTGATTGCAAATTAAATTGCTGTGACATAGAATTATTTACAGGGGTGCCTGGGTGGCTCAGTCAGTTAAGCCTCCGACTTTGGCTCAGGTCATGATCTCACAGCGTGTGAGTTCAAGCCTTGCATCTGTCTCTGTGCTGACAGCTCAGAGCCTGGAGCCTGTTTCAGATTCTGTCTCCCTCTCTCTCTGCCCCTCCCCTGCTCACGCTCTGTCTCTCTCTGTCTCTCAAAAATAAATAATAAATAAAAACTTAAAAAATTATCGGAGCGCCTGGGTGGCTCAGTCGGTTGAGTGTCCGACTTCAGCTCAGGTCACGATCTCACGGTTTGTTGAGTTCGAGCCCCACGTTGGGCTCTGTGCTGACAGTTCAGAGCCCGGAGCCTGCGTTGGATTCTGTGTCTCCTTCTCTCTCTGCCCCTCCCCCACTTGTGCTCTGTCTCTCTCTGTCTCTCAAAAATAAATGAAGGTAAAAAAAAAAAGAATTATTTATAGGCGCCATGTATATTTCTATTAAAATATCAAGTGTTACAAATTACAACTTTATTTCTGAAGTTGTATATAGCTATTCGGTAAAAGTAGCATAGAAGTTTGCCAAAAGTGTGCTGCACTGGGTAAAACGAAGGTTATTATTCTCCAGCCACCTGCCACGATGGGGCCACTACCCTGGTCCGATCCAAACTCTACCCCCGGCTCAGGAGGGAGCAGCTCTCATGGCCACCCCATGGCAGGACCAGCTAGCTGCCCCCGGAAGCCCAAAGCTCTGGGCTGGAGGGACACCAGCAGTACAGGGGTTTGGGGAAAAGGCAGACGCTAGATCTTAGCTACTCTAGCACAAGCTACCGCTGTGACTTCTCTCCAAGGACCCAAAGGCTGTCTTCTAACAAGCTTCCTCACCACTAAGCTTGCCGCCCTAAGCCTGTTCTCCAAACAACAACCATGGTAAGTTCTATAAGCAAAAGAAAATTCTGTCACATCCTGGCTTAAAGTCCTTCCCACTGCACTTAGAATAGCAGACTCCCCACGGGGTGGCCTCTCACATTCTACAAAATGCGGTCACTGTCTGCCTACGACACCGTCTCAAGCCCCCTTTCTCTTTCTTAACCACGCAGATATCTTTCGCTCCTAAAGGTCGATTACTCGCCATTCCTCTTCTTCCTTAAATTCCAGTGTAAGTGTCATTATCAGTGTCAGGTGTCCGATATCATGATTTGGCAACTCCATGCATCACCCAGGGCTCATCACAAGTGCACCCTTTAATCCCCATCACCTATTTCCCCCATGGTCCACCCCCCTCCGCTCTGGTAGCCATCAGTGTGTTCTCTATAGCGAAGAGTCTGTTTCTTGGTTTGTCCTTCTTCCTCTTTTTTTAACCCTCCCCCCTTTGTTTTCCATTTGTTTCGTTTCTTAAATTCCACATGAGTGAAATCATATGCTCCTTGTTTTTTGCTGACTGAGCTCAGCATGACGTTCTCTAGCTCCATCCACATCGTTGCAAAGCACTGTTCTCAACGAATGGCTGGGGAATGAAGGGATGTGAATGAACAGACGAAAGAATGGATGAATCAGTCCCTCAGTCATTCTGCCAACAGGTACCGGTGATCCTGGCAATCTATCACACACCCTCCCCTGCACAGAAGAGATCCCAGGGCATTCACACAACAACGTGCACTCAACAGAGATGCTGGGTTCCACGGGCTTGTGCTGGCTTGGGAGTACGTTCCAAAAGTGGCCAATGCTTTTTCAAATACAACTGAAACACCAGACCTTCCTGGTATCTCTTCCAGTCTGAGCAAGACTGGACTGCTAGAGTGGATTTCTTCTAGAAGAATCCCTGAGCTGCATTATCACAGATGATCCCTGCACCAAGGTTGTGCGAAATACGTCCCGGAGGGTGCACTGGCACGTGTGCACAAGTGTGTGGTGTGGGCCAGGAAGGCCCATCCAAGGGGGTTTCTCAACGCACGGCGGGGGGTGGGGGTGGGGCCTGGCGCGGCAGGGCCATGTGGCTACGACAACACTCAGAGACGAAGCCGGGGTGGCTCGCATCCTGGACGGACCTGAAGCCGCCGTCGGAATGACCCGGCCAGGTGGCTGCCTGATCCCAGTGTCCCCGGAGCTGGAAGATGGCCTGCTATCTTCTCATCCGTGTCCACGGGAAAATTTCCAGGTTTCAGCGGACACAAGTTTGACTTGATTCTCCGAGGCAAGTCACGGTGCCTGGACGAATTCCAGGCTGGAGCCAATTCACAGGCCCAGGATCCTCTGAGTGAAGGAGGGGCAGGGGACGTCAGGGCAGCCAGGGGGCCGTAGTTCAGGTACGTCTCAAACGCGAGCCCCAGCTGGCGTGCAAACCCCTGTGGTGACTGCAGTCTGGAACACACGTGTGCCACAGGCGTTCCCAGAGGCTGACAGAATCCCACCCTGACAATCGTCGCTGAAAAGGGGTGAAGACGCAAGACCCGCAGAAGTCTGGAGCGACGGCTTCCCCAGGAGCGAGAACGACAGAAAGGAACTAACCCGCGGGACCCCAAGGCATCAGAACGGAAGCCCGCCGGCACGCCTTCCTTCTTGCGCTTGAACACCAGCCGCAAGACTGCCGGCCGCTCCTCCGAGACCCTCACCTAGTGCTGCCACTCCCGTGTCTGCCCCCGGATCGGGCTCTGCGGGAGGTGCGTTCTCTGCTCTGGCCTCTGCTGGGCCTCCTACCTGGGGTCCGCCTCCCCCCCTTTAACCCAGGCACCCTGTTGGCTTGGCTGCACCCGGCCACACGCAGACCACAGGCCTCCCGACCAGGTGCTGTGGCTCCGTACTGCGCACGCCGTATCAGTCGTAACTTCCCAGCTGCGGTCCGGCTGCAGATACTGCCCAGGTCCTCTGCTCGGGTAGACAGCCCGGTGTCAGGGCAAGGCCGGCAGAAAAAATCAAGAGCATTCTGAAAGCCCGACGCCCCCAAAGCGTGGCAGGGCCGTATGGGGTCGCAAAAGCCTATGCTGTTCCCTCACCATCTGTAAACAGCATCCTAACTTGACTGCTGCCAGTTTTGAGGAACTCCAGAGAAAAGATTCCGTCCTAACATACTCTCTCTCTCTCTTCCTCACCAGTAATTAGAAACATTTGTTGTACATTTTTTTCCCCCAAAGTCCTGGGAAAGAGCTTATCGGAGACTGAGGCTAAGAGACACAGATTAAGTCATGAGGACAGCGTCTGAATCCCTAGATCCGGACACACAGAGACACTCCTGCCTAAAAACCTCACGCTAGACACACGGTGTTCGCGAACCAATTCGTTCTTTGAACACTTTCTCTCTCTTCTGGGGAGGGGAACCGTAGCTGGTCTCAAGCTGGGTTCTCAGTCACCCGACAGGAGTCCCTATAAACACTATACACGGGCAGACCCCTTGCTCTGACCACGCACCTCGGAGAGCACAGCCGTTCCCGAGGCCTGGGTGTGGGGCGGAGAGGAACAAACAGCTGTTCCCCACCTCTTCTGGGCCGGACGGGGTGTCACCCGTGGGAACAAGGAGGCGATGCACAACACGGGCAGCTTATCGCGGGGTTTCCTTCCGCCGTGCCTCCGAGCTTTCGTCTTCCCATTTGCGAAACAAGGAGGTTAAAGCGCGCTGCCTTTAAAATACTTTTCAACACGCGCTGTCTGTGATAATCTGTGCCCTAGGGTTTGAATTTCGTCGTCAGACTTCAAATTCTAATCGTTAACCTGGCGGATGGGTGAGTACACCCCCCTTCCTTTGATTCCTAGTGACACGATTGCATCATAAGAGCAAAATGTCCTCTTATGGCTACTCTTGCATATTAATGTCCTATCAACTCTCCAATATTAAAGCCCTATCGACACAGCAAAGATGATTCACAAGAGCCGAGTGGTCTGTCAGTAGATGAATGAATCAAGAAAATGCCACACACACACCATGTATATATACAAACTAGAGGAGATATAATATCAGAATATTCAGTCCGTGGGGCGCCTGGGTGGCTCAGTCACAGTTACATGTCCGACTTCGGCTCAGGTCATGATCTCACGGCTCGTGACTTTGAGCCCCGTGTCGGGCTCTGTGCTGACAGCTCGGAGCCTGGAGCTGCTTCAGAATCTGTGTTTCCCTCTCTCTGTGCCCCTCCCCCTGCTTATGCTCCGTGTCTCTCTCTCTCAAAAATAAACATGAAACAGAAGTCCAGTCCTAAAAAAGGAGGAATTCCTGCTAATTTGTGGTAACACAGATGAAACTAGAGGGCATTCTGCTAATTAAAATAAACTAGACACAGAAAGACAAACGCTATATTATCTCACTTACATGTGGAATCTAAAAGGCCAACCTCACAGGAGTATAGATCAGATCGGCAGGTGTCCGGGGCTGGGGTGTGGGGGAAATGGGGGAGAAGACGGTCAAAGGTTACAAACTTTCTGGTGGGAATGCACACTGGTGCAGCCACTGTGGAAAACAGTCCAGAGGCTCCACAAGAAACTAAAAATACAATTACCATATGACCCAGTCATTCTACTTCTGAGTTTTTACCCAAAGATTATGAAAACATTAATTTGAAAAGCTGTACGCACCCTTATGTTTATAGCAGCATTACTGACGACAGGCAAAGCACGGAAGCAGCCCGAGTGCCCGTGAAAAGATGAATGGACAAAGAAGGTGTGGTGTATACACAATGGGAGATTACGCAGCCATAAAAAAGGATGAGATCCTGCCACCTGCAACAATACGGATGGATCTAGATGGTATGATGCCAAGGGTCGGAGAAAGACAAATACCAGATGATTTCACTTATACGTGGGATTTAGGAAAGAAAACAAAGAATGAGAAAAAGGAACAAAAACCAGACTCTTGCGTACAGAGAACAAATCAATGGTTATCAGGAGAGAGGTGGGTGGGGGTGGGGAAAAGAAGTGAGCGGGACTAAAGAGTGCACGTATTGTGATGAGCACCGGGTAACAGGTAGAACTGTTGAGTCACCATAACCTACACCTGAAACTAACGTAGCACTGTACGTCAATTACACCGGAATTAAAATGAAAAAGATGATCATTTAAAAAAAGAGACAGAGGAACTTAAAAGAGTAAAACAGACACAGACACATACCAATCCAGTGCCACATGTAACCACTTAAGGACCCTGATTTGAACAAAACGACTTAAAAAGAATCTTTTCAGACAGTTGAGGGAAACTGAACATGGCCCGAGGATGAAGGTATTATTGCTACGTGAGCCTGTCAGGCATGAACATGGCATGTAATTGAGGTTTTTGTGTAAAAAAAATGTCATTTCCCAGTAGAAACCTATACAGAAGCCTTTACGGCTGAAATTACACGATGACAGAGATTTGCTTTAAACTACACCAGCAATCAAAAAGGGGAGGGGATGTGCAGACGAAAGGCACAGCGACACGGTCATCACTGAAGCTGGGTGGCAGGTATGCGGCGGTCAATATGCAATTCTCTCTTCTTTTACGTAGAGCAAGTGTCTATACACAAAAGGAAGTTAAAACGCAAAGAAGAGACCAGTAACAGCCCAGGGAAGCACCGATCCCCCCGCTGCTCGTTTACTCAGCAGCCTTCCTGCGTGTCCACAGAAGACGGACACAACCCGCACCCTGAGTGAGTTTCAGAAAGCAAAGGACTTGGACGCAGCGTGGCCTTCAGCAGGTAGGGGACAAGCCAGCCAACTCTAGGACGTCTCTGCCCATTTGTGATAACTTCTACACAAATAAACGTGAAATACTAACTATGCACACTGAATAAAAAAGGTTACAAACTTTCAGGTATAAGATGAGAAAGTTCTGGAATCTGATGTAGAGGACGGGTCTGGAACCAAAACTGCTGTAGTCCAAATGGAAAACCGCTGGAAGGAGACTTTCGGTGCTGTCGCCACACACACCCCAGCCCTGGCGGGCACGGGTGCGTCCCTTGACTTGACTGCAGCGACCGCTTCATAGGCACACGTGGATCAAGTCATCGTGTACTGTATGATGTACATGTACGCTGAAGTATATACCATTCTTATTCGTCAAAAATAAAAATAAAATAATTTTTAAGCAAAAGAATCCTTCAGAAAATAATAAACATCTTGATAAAAATAATAAGAGCAACGACGACAAAGGACACGGAACATTTAATCTCTCCGTAAAATCTCCACGGTCCTTCTGAATCAGCCTTTGCCCCCAAGGCTACCACTATTTGTGACTTTTGTCCGCTACAGATTAGCCTTGCTCGTTAGAATGTTATCTAAACGGACTCATGCAACATGTCCCGTTTTGAACTCGAGTCTATCAGCCTGCCGCAATATCACTGAGATGCCGTCCACTGTCGTGTCCCAGTGGTCTGTCCCTTCCACGGCTCGCTGCATGCTGTTGCGTGAACAAAAACAATGTGTTTCTCTGTTCTACCACTGTGGGTCACGCGGGATGTTTGTGTTTTCTGGCTCTGGGATATTATGAATAAAGCTGCTGTGAACATCTTCGTGTGAACCCAGAAGAACCCAGAAGTCTTCCTGTGGACACAGGTTTTTGATTATCTTAGGCAAATCTGTAAGAGTGAAACTCGTGGGTCGAAAAGTAAATGTATGTTTAACTTTTCAAGAAACTGCTAAACCCTTTACGGTGCTATATATGAAGTATGGTTATCAAAGTGATTTAGGTATTTTAGACTAAAATAAATTATAAATAGGTCATCAGGTCACGCAAACACCACTGGCAGAAAAGTTCTAACCAAGAATGAGCTCTCACATGGGAAGTTACAGATGGCTGTGAGCCTCAAAGGCAAAGTGAATGGGGGGAGGGGGGAAGCAAAGAGGATGCCACTGACACTTTTACAAAAAAAGGTTTTTTTTGTTTTTTTAAAAAAAAATTTTTTTTTCAACGTTTATTTATTTTTGGGACAGAGAGAGACAGAGCATGAACGGGGGAGGGGCAGAGAGAGAGGGAGACACAGAATCAGAAACAGGCTCCAGGCTCTGAGCCATCAGCCCAGAGCCCGACCCGGGGCTCACACTCACGGACCACGGGATCGTGACCTGGCTGAAGTCGGACGCTTAACCGACTGCGCCACCCAGGCGCCCCTACAAAAAAAGTTTTAAAATCCAAGCAGGGGTGCCTGGGCGACTCAGTTGGTTAAGCGTCTGACTCTTGATTTCAGCTCGGGTCACGATCTCATGGCTTTATGGGCTCGAGCCCCGCGTCAGGCTCTCCACTGACAGCGAGAAGCCTGCTTGGGATTCTCTGTCTCTCCCTCTCTCTCTGCCCCTCCCCTACTTGCGCCATCCCTGTCAAAATAAACACACTTAAAAAAAGTTTTCGAATCCTAAATATCAACCAAGGGATTAGTACATCATCCTGAGCTTATCCTAATACTGTGCAGAAAAAGCAAAAACGAAAGCAGCTGCCTTTACTCATCCTGCTCTGTCATGAGCACAGAGGAAAAGCCACGCAGAGGTGTTTCGGGGTGTTCCACAGCAAGGCAGGTCCCCCATGGCGCAGGAGAAGCAACTGCACAGACAGCATCTTACAGAGACCCTGGAGGCCACAGGAGAGCAAACAGCAGAGTACAGGGTCGGGACTGAGCAGGAAAGACCTTACGCCGTGAGTTCCCGTTAAAAGTGGTAGAAACAAGCAGGCTGGGATTCCGAAAACCATGTCGGCTCAATGTAAGGGAAGAGAAATAATGGAAACTTAACAATCCTAAAGGACATTATTGTAAGTTTTCAAAGGGTTGTCTATAATATTAACTAATTTAATTTAGGGCGAAAAAAGGTCCATGAGAGGAAAGGGCCTTTCTTAATAATAATTTAGGAAAAGGGAGTCCGTGAGATACAACAGTTTTAAATCACTGAGGGACACTGAGGGCAAGCATTTCTGGAAGGTGTAAGAAGGCTAGTACGAAAGGATTAAGTTATCAGAGCAGATGAATGATAAAGTTAAGCAAACCTGTCTAAGTGCTTAACTCAACAGATACATTTCTGAACATGGCAGGTGATCAGATCTTTTTCAACCACGTATTCAGATAATGCCCCAACTCCCATGAAATTTAAATCCTCGCTGGGGAAAACAGATAAGCGAACATCAGCTTGGGGGGCTGGGGGGTCAGACGGTGACGCTCAGATCACGATCTCACGGCTCCCGAGACCCAGCCCTGTGGGGGCGCTGTGCTGCCAGCTCAGAGCCTGCGTGGGATTCTCTCTCCCTCTCAATATATACAAATAAATAAACACTTAAAAAAAGGCAAAGACGGCACCTACGACAGAAGTAAAATACTTGCACGACAGAAACCAGACCTCGGGATGTGAGCCAGCCACAGTGAGCGACGCTGATGTGTGTACCGGGCGGTGCGCCCAGGGCGTGGACCCTAAGGACCCCCTCACGGGAGGAGACACTGCGTGCTGGCGGTGTTCGCTAGACTCGGGTGTAGACACGTCCAAGCACCGGGGCTCCAGCCGCATGGGCGGGACTGAGAAAGTGACACGCGCGCCATCTCGCAGGCAGCAAAGCCGGGGTCCCCTCCCCTCCCGCGCAGCTGGCGCCCGCGATTCCCCCTCCTTCGGAGGCGAAGCCCCACGCACCCGCCGCCTAAGACTTCTGTCCTCTCTCGCGCGGGCTCCCGCCGCTCCAATAAGATGCTGTGACGTCACCAGGGACCTCCACGTGTCCAGACCCCAAGGGTCACACGCGACCCCTGGGAGCAGGCGTGCGTGACGTCAGCCTGCTGCTCGGTGCGCACCGTGAACGCCCGCACCCCTGCCGCACGCCCACCGGACGCCGCTCCGCTACCTCCTGTGCCACCCGTGTGAACGTCCTGTCGCCGGGCTGCTCTGCGCGTCCCCTTCTCTACTCGAGCCACGCTGGCGCCCTCGGCCATCCCCTCTAGCCCCACACCGTCACACCCCGTCCCCTGGCCGGCGGGTCCCACTCACTCGTGTTATGCCCGGCCACCTCCTCACCTGCCCCGTCCAGAACCCTCTCAGCTCTCTCAAGCGGCACGCCAACCCTGGGCACCTGATGACCTCCCCCACCCCTCGACTTCCTGCACCTACATCACTACCCCCCCCACCCCCCCCCCACCCCCCCATCCCCCGCCCCATGTATGGCAACCCACCCTCCCAGGGTCAGACAGACAGCCCCCCGGGCCAGCGTTTCCCCTCCTGTTCTACACCACGCATCCGGGGCAGCCAG
Organism: Prionailurus viverrinus; assembly: GCF_022837055.1. Lineage (NCBI taxonomy): Eukaryota > Metazoa > Chordata > Mammalia > Carnivora > Felidae > Prionailurus > Prionailurus viverrinus. The sequence continues at coordinate 35,031,927 of NC_062574.1, forward strand.
CTCTATCTTCCAGACGCATCTAGAACTGCACCGACCACCCCAGGCGACGCTCCCCACCCCCCTCATCGCTATCCTGCTCCAAACCCTCCTCCTCTCTTGCAGGATCACCGCACCAACCTCCTCACCATCACCCTTGGCAATGAAAAATTATTCTTCTAAAGTGCTGCTGAATAAACTTACTTTGCATTTCTACCCTTAGGTCTGCACTAGTAAAAGCGGTCGATAGCTTTTTCTGTTTTGTATCATGCTCTAACTTTTGTGTCAGGAATAAACTTTCCTCCTTGAACGAGTTCTTACCATAACGTTTGAAATACATACCTTATATCGTGTAGGAGTTTTCTTCTCTTTAATGTTTGGTGGAACTATCCAGTAAAACTTTCGGACATCAGGCCATTTTAGGTGGTTTTTACTAACTTTTCAGATTTTTCATCAGCTAATAGTATATTTAGGTTCCTAAACGCTTCTTCAGTTTTGATGACTTAACAATTTCCTCAAATTGACCATGACATCCAAATTTTCCAATGTATGCGTATATAGTATTCGCTCTTAAATTATGAATGGTCTCCTTGTTTACAGTTATACTCCCTTTCTGATTCCTGAATTAAGGATTATATTTCTTGAATACATAGCCAAATATTGTCTATTTTACTGATTAAGAAAATATGTTTTGCATTATTAATCACATCTATATTTTAAATCAAGGACCAATGATTTCTTCTCTTACTAATTTCCCCCTCTTCTGCTTTTTAAAAGTTTATTTTTGGTGTTCTAATAAATGAACATAGGAATACAAATTTTCATCCTATTTTGGCTGCATCCCTTAAATTTGGTTGACTTTATCCCCAGTTTACATTTGAGGCTTTGAAATATTATTTTTTTAAAAGATCACCCAGATAAACAGTGGCCAAAGTAGCAATTCAAATCTAGGAATTCAAACCTAAGTGTGATTTACATTTACACTAGGATCAGACAAGCTCTTTTCAATGTATCACAACAAAAGGCACAGAGACGCAGTTCACACGAAAAGAAAACCAGCTATTTAACTATGGAAAGATGCTTATTTGCTCTAAGTAAAAATATTAAAACAATGTCACTGCCATTTATACACAAGAAGATGTATAACTGTTAATTTGGCTAAAATGAAAGCACAAACTGGCAAAGTTGATAAATGTGTATTAAATGAGTATTAAATGCCATAAAATATGTCCGCTAACCTACTAAACCTCAGATCCTGGCATTTTTCCTTCGGAAGTATTTTACCAGAATAAAATTTCCAGGGCGTCTGCGTGGCTCAGTCAGTTAAGCATCCAACTTCAGCTCAGGTCAGGATCTCACAGTTCATGAGTTCGAGTCCCCCATCAGGCTCAAGCCCTGCTTCGAGTAACCTCAAGCCCCGCTTTGGGCTCCACACTTTCTTTCCCTCTTTCTCTCTCTTCCCCTCGTGGGACTCTCTCTCTCCCTCTCTCTCACATGTGCTCTCTCTCAAAAATGAATGAGTAAGTAAATAAAATAAAACTGCCATACACATAAAGATAGTAAGTCTATGAAAAATTAGAAACAATCTAAAGATCCAAGGATCCAACTGTGAGAAAGTAAACTAATACCACAGAGAAATCCAAGGGGATCGTTTCAGTCACTAAATATAATATGAGACTGTATAACATAAGGACCTACTTACAGCATAATGCAAACTAAAAACACCAAAAATCACAACTCTATGTGCTCTGTTAACTACTACTGCATAAATATGTGCACGTGAAGAAAAGACCAGAAGGAAATCTTCGTTAACAGCCATCGCTGACGGCATTAAGGTGATCTTAATTTTATTTCAGAGGCGTAGTTCTGGTTTTTTCAAAAATGCAAGTGTAAGTGATTTTCAGTAGACTGAAGCAGCACTGGGTAAGGTGGATGGATGGGCACAGGATCCAAAGCACAGCTGTTAGAAGAGCCTTTGCAAAGAAAGTTAGTGCATGATACTCGACCTCAAATGCAGAAATAAGAGACACTGTGACACACAAACCAGCAAACAAAAGAGGCTTATATCAAATAGTCTGAGTCTTCTCATAAACAGAGTCAGCTATAATTTGAGAATGATGGAGACGAGGTTAGCGTTCATGATTCAGAGGGGAGGAAAAATCCTGAACACCTGCCACACAAAAGAAGTCTCATCAAGCTTACCAAAGGAAGGCAAAGAGCACCCGCACTTAGCAAAAGCAGCTCATACTTAATGGAAACAAACGACACAGCCAAGAGGAAATGGAGACATTCACAGCCGTGTATCCACAGTGCTTCTCCTAACACCGCTGCAATGTGCCCTCAGAAAATTCCACTCACAGAAAAATTCCACACCTATATCATAATGATCTGGTCAGTCCTTTAACGATTTCACAAGGCTCACATGCTTTTAATTTCCAGGGCATTCATTCATGTCACACGGTGTAATGGCACGCTCGCCCTAAAACGGATTCGGACAATAACTCTGGAAATCCCGAATTCTCACTCAGTGACTGGTTAGTCAAGGAGCACAGGTATGACGACATCAAGTCGGCTGCTGGTCAAGCTTTACTTCCAGTCACACAATGTAGGCGGTTATCCGAATCTTCTTCACGCTTACTTTTTGAGAGAAGATGCATCTCAATCATCCGTCCTGGATTTTATGCAGCATCTCAAGAGCGGTCGATTAAGGAAATACTACCCTCCTACCCCTCAGGGTCCAACACTCTTGATGCAAAATGTCGAGCAAAAACAATTTTAAGTTGTAAAGAAGGAAGCACACAGTACAAATGAAAACAAAAGAACCGAACAGCAGGGAGAAAACTCCTTGTGTGATATTAGCAACACATGCCTCAAGACAAATGCTCAATTTTATCTAAATTCTTTGCCTTCCGCGAGAAACTGAGCACTGCTCTTACAACTGAGTTAGGAGTGAACGCATTTAGAAGTAAAATAATCTATCTTGAGTTACCCAACGTCCTGTTAGGCTGGGTGAGGTCCCCACACCGCTGTTAGCATCTGTCGGTATTCAGACGTACCTCTACCACCTCGACTTTTGACTATCACAAAGCAGTAGGACTTCAATCCAACAAAACTAGATTCTATAAAGAGAAGGTTGAAATAAATCTCTGACAGTGAAATGAACAAACAGAAAAACAAAACCAAACCAAAGCAAGGGGTGGAGAAGAGAGAGGGAGGGAGGGAGGGAGGGAGAGGGAGAGAGAAGTTTGCAAATGTTTGCAGGCTACTGTTTTCTAGAGATTCCATCACATCTTAGAAAGCTCGGACCCACCATCACCCGGATGCCAGTCCTACTGCACACAGCTACGGACCCGACCCACCTCCCCTCCTCCCTCCCTGCTGACAAGAACCCTTCCGCTGAGCCCTGGAACTCACTGTCCGTCATCAGCAAACCCTTTCTCCTCTTAAACTCCTCTGAGAGGGAAAAACGTTTACCTTTTTGCCCGGACTGGAAACCTTTCCTCCCCTCCTGATCATACCGCTTCCTAGACTGCAGCGGATTATCACACGATGCAAAATTAAGCTGCAGAACGTATGATTGTGGGTATGAGGCACGTCACGCAGAAATTCTTAATACAGTAATAGATATTTTACAAACACGAGCAAGAGACTGACTATCCCAGGAAAAGCGATGAGTTACAAGGTGCGATTCCATTATAATCTCTCCCCTCTCACTTGGTCAAGAACTAAAGATAAAAACAGAGAAGCGGGGCAACTGCCACCAACTTCAAGGTGACATTAAACTAGTGACACCAAACTGAAAACAGGCACCAAGGGCTGACTCAAAATTGCCCGTCCCGAGAACAGCACCGTTGCATGAAGTCAGTAGCAAATGCTCTGGGGAAACTGATGACCCAGGACGCCAACTGCTGTGAGCTCCCCCTGCTTACGCCGCAGGGCCCCGTGTTTAGAAATACACTGAGCAGAAATCCAAGGGAACCAGGATTCACTAACGGAGTTGAGCGTTCCTTCAGTTTTACAAAATCACTCAACAGACCGGATGTAGCCGTACTGTTTCCCAGGCCAGGTCAAAACGACAACATTGCAAAGAAATCTTGCTTCCAGTACAAGCGGTTTGTTTCCCTTAACCTACAGACAAGTGACAGATAAGCTTCTCCTGTGGGGATGTCCACAACTCTGTTCGATCACTGTTCCCCTGGGTCACCCCCTACTGAACTGGTGTCGTTGAACGTCACTCGCTGGGATTCCATCACAGTATCTGATAGGAGAACTCGGACAACACTCACACTTACGGTACGCAGAGACGAGGAACTTCTTCTACCTCTGAACACCAAACCTAGCATCATTCGAGGATAAACAAACATAAAAAATAGAAGCCGACAACGTAGCCTCTTAACATAAATAACAATATCAGAGAGAAAGGAAAACCACCAAAAATACGCAAGGTGTCGGTCGGTATTACAGGAGGACGCCCAGGACAAAGCTGATTTTGGGTGTCGTGAGAGGGAGAATCCGTGCAAGATGAAGTTTGGGAAAGCAGCTGCTTTCAAAAAATTAACGAGTTGGTAAGAATTTATCGATGATGTCAAAAGGCACACTGAAATGAAGAGAAAGAACCAAAATACAGAAGGAACTTTAATTAAAAAGAGCCATCGTACGTTTAAGCAGAATCAGCACCAGTACAGAATTATGCTGCCAAAGTCCATGTCGATGATTCAGAGAGAAAATCTGAGTGGTTCTTCTAAGATACGTTAGGAGAACGGGAGAAGAGAAAGACCGGATATCTGGTGATCTGGAAGAGAACAAAATAAAGAGGACAGCCCCAATGGGCCAAGAAAGACACACACAAAATACGCTGAACGAAACCAGGACTTGTAAAATGGATTCAGAAAGCTCATCGCGTGCCAGGCTCAATTAACAAAAGCTAAAACATTTACATACAACCTGGGACAAGTAATGAATTCTAACAGCAAATGACAGTTTGCTAAATATTCAGAAAAGAAAACAGCAACATTTACAAGGGAAAAAAAAAAAATCAAGACGTAGCGGAACATATCTACAGCATTTTGAGAGACGGAGATGATATCCAAGAATTCTAGACCCAGCTAGAATCTGGTTATGTCCTAGCAACTCTGCATCCAAATACACTTCTTATCCTGGTATTTTCTCTCCCTTTCCTGGTCATGAATGTTTTGACTTATAAGCTGGAATCACGTCAACATAGCACCAATAGTAATAACACAAGAAAAGACTGATCGTGCTGATTAGATGCAAACGAGTGACAGATGTGGCTGACAGCACATCCCTCCAGATGTTGGCCTGCTCAGCCTCTGTGACCTGGGCTTTCCTGCACTTGGCCCTAGCCTCCTCCTCCTGATGCCCTTCTGCCCTGCACGCTGCAGGCAGCCTCCCGTCTCAGGCCTCTGCACCTGCTGTGCCACTGCCTGGAAGGCTCTACCTGCCCCCTACCCACACCTCCCCACCCCCGGCAAGGTTCACGGCCTCATGTCTCTTCTGTCCGTCCTCAGTCACTGCCCTCATGAGCCACGCCTGGCTGCACGTGCCTGCACGCAGCCCGACACCTCGTACCCTGGTTCTGTCTCTACCGCATCCATTACCATGGGACCCAGTGCACGTGTTCGGCACTTGTGTTTACCGACTCCTCCCCACACTGATGGAAACACTGCGATGGGAGAAGTTCCACCTAGTTTCCTCCTTGACGGGCCCAGAGGAAAGGGGATCAGTCTCTATGTGGCGAGTGAGTGACGGTGTGTGACCAGAAGAGTACAGCCGACTGCTCAGGATTATGCTGACTTTAGCAAAGGCGTCTGACACAGCATCTCCCATCCTTCTTATGGGTGAAATCTCCACGCGTGGCACTGCTCCCTTTATTCAATAAACTGAAAAGGGGGAGTAGGAAAACACCTTGGAAAAATGACTCAAATTTGTAGCTTCAAAACAGAGAAATAGAGAATGTTAGGTAGCACAGGTAAGACTTTCCTTAAAATGCTGGGATGGTTCAAAACCAGATAAAATGCAGCTTAAATAAATGTACAGCCTTAGAGGGGCGCCTGGTGGCGCAGTCGGTTAAGCGTCCGACTTCAGCCAGGTCACGATCTCGCGGTCCGGGAGTTCGAGCCCCGCGTCAGGGTCTGGGCTGATGGCTCAGAGCCTGGAGCCTGTTTCCGATTCTGTGTCTCCCTCTCTCTCTGCCCCTCCCCCGTTCATGCTCTGTCTCTTTCTGTCCCAAAAATAAAATAAACGTTGAAAAAAAAATAAAAAAAAAAATGTACAGCCTTAGAGTTAAATTTATTTATTTTTAATCTGTGACAAAGAACTTTTCTTTTTTTCTTTTTTTCATTTTCTTTAGTGTTTATTTATTTTTGAGAGCAAGAGCGTGAGTAGGGGAGGAGCAGAGAGAGAGAGAGAGGGAAACACAGAATCCGAAGCAGGCTCCAGGCTCCGAGCCGTCAGCACAGAGCCCGACGCGGGGCTCGAACTCACAGACCGCGAGACCGTGACCTGAGCCGAAGTCGGACATTCAACCAACTGAGCCCCCCAGGCGCCCCGTGACAAAGAAGTTTTCTTGGTTCTCTTCACTTTACTGACTTTTCCTTCTTAATCTCCTTTGCAAACCTTTCCATGTCTTCTCCACGAAACAACTGGAGTGTCCAGAGTTTAGTGCTCAGACCCTTTTTCTCCAAAGACAAACTGCCTCAGTGATGTCGTTTTGTCCCCTGGCACTGTCCATGAGACACCGTCCCCCAGGAACCTCTACGTCTCTAGCCATGACCTTTCCTCCCGGCTCAACAGAAGCACCTTCTTTCTAACCATCTCCTCTGTGATGTCCGTCTGAGAAGTCCAGTCTCACCAGCCTCACTCCCCGACACTCGTCCTGCTGTCCCGCCCCCACCCCCAGAGTTACTTGTAAAGAAAAACTTCTTTCTAGCAGGTGCTGACACCAAATGAGCCAGGAGTCGTTCCTGAGCCCTGTCTTCTTACCACAGATAAGCCATGAGCAAAGTCTGTGAGCTCTTGCTTCCTAGTACGCCTGACGAATGCTCACACTCCACGGCTAAAGCCCGCACGCCAGCCATCACCACCCCCTGCCTGCACCCCCTAAACTACCCTCAGGCCCTCTGTGCCCAGGCTCTCCCCACTGTGTATACTCTCAGCGCAGCAGCTATGGGGCCTCGCCTGATGTTTAAGTTAGACTGTGACCCAAAGACACCTGGGTGGCTCAGTCGGTTAGGCACCCAACTTTGGCTCAGGTCATGATCTTGTGGACCGTGAGTTCGAGCCCCTTGTAGGGCTCTGTGATGACAGCTCAGAGCCTGGAGCCTGCTTTGGATTCTGCGTCTCCCTCTCTCGCTGCCCCTCTCCTGCTCGTGTGAGCTCTCTCTCTCTCAAAAACAAACATAAACAAATTTGTTTTTAAAGTTAGACCGTGACCCAGTGGTTTCCAATCGTTCTCAGAATTCCACCCACAGCCTGTGCAGTGAGTTCCCAGGCCTGAACCCCCCCCTCCTACTCCACCTCCAGCCCTCGCTGCCCTTCTGCCCTTCGTCTCCTCCTTCTGGACGGTTTTCTTTTTTTTTTTTTTTTTTTTACTTTTTTTAAGGTTTATTTATTTTTGAGACAGAGAGAGACAGAGCATGAACAGGGGAGGGGCAGAGACAGAGGGAGACACAGAATCCGAAGCAGGCTCCAGGCTCTGAGCCATCAGCTCAGAGCCCTACGCGGGGCTCGAACTCACGGATGCGAGATCGTGACCTGAGTCGAAGTCAGACGCTCAACCGACTGAGCCACCCAGGTGCCCCTGGACGGTTTTCTTATTCCCTCCGGTCTCTGCTCAAGTGTCAACTTCTCAAATAAACTCCCCCGACCACTCTCTGTCTACGAGTTTCTTTACAAAGGGAATTCTCCCTTAAAACCGTATTAACAGATGCACTGTTTCCAAGGAGTTACCTGTCCCACCTCAGGGTCTCGGCGTCCTGCCACAATGGGTCTGTAACGTCAAGTCACAGCTGCCTACTGATAATGTACCCTTTGTCTAGAGAGCGTCAGCCAGACTCTAAGGAAGCATTTTGAGAAACTATTTTAAAAGTATGTTTCACCAGAAAAGAGAGGACACAATCCCTCTACTCAAAGATGCTTTGCCCAGAAAGAGGCGCACTGAGGATGCCATGACGCGGTCATTATCTGAATCCGAGATGCCCTGCAGCGATATTTTGTGTAACTAAAATACACAGAAACGTATTCAGTAAAAAAAAAAAGGCCACTCTTCGCCTATACAACTGTTCTACCCAAATATAACCTAGTTTACATTTAAAGGAGTGGGATGCGATCGCCAAATCGGTTATAGCACCGCGGTAGGAAATCTCTGTATCTGGGGACACTGGAGGCAAAGGAAGAGGGTTCTGGAGAACAAGGGAACAGAGTTAACATCCTGACATAAGCCGAGGACAGAAATACAATTCTAACCGTTGTCAGCACAATAGAATGTCGGGAAAACACCCAGATCGGCTACAACAACCCTATTCCTTTCCCCACCTCCCTCAAAACAACACCCAAATCTAACATTTGTTCAGAATTGTAAATGCTAAACTGAGGGTAGGCATTCCTTATAGTTTAAGTCAAAAACCAAGAAGGACAACTGGTGAGCCAACTGGAGTTTCCTTCCCAACTGCCCTGATTCACTCACAAAGTGCACAGAGCTGCTTCAGACACGTGACAAGACAGTGGCACTCCAGGAGCTTACGACCCGGCCCGCGCTCGCTTCTCAGCCGCCCTCTTTGTCCTCAAGCATCACGTTTTAGCCTTTGCCGCTCCTCCCGGGGGATACAGAAGCTCCAGGCTGACCCTTCCGGCCCCTGCTACACCTTGGACCACCCAGACTGGGGAACTTCCCACTTGCGAGCTCTGTTAACCTGTGGCAGTCTCCGATCCAACCCCGTAGAGGTTGCTGTGGACGGAGGGGATGGTGCCCAGCCTGCAGGGATGGCCTGGTCATTTCTGAGCTTCCTTTCTTCAGATTTTCAAAAGTAAAGGAAGATACCTGTGCAGGTGAGCCTACGAAGAGCACTTCAGCTTGTGTTTTATAATAGCGATGTCTCACCTAAAGCCGCGTCCAACACAATTCAAACTGAGTATTTTCCACTACTGAATCCACGTTTAAGATCTTTATGGATACAGTATAGTTAAAATGTGTTTCTACGTAATTCGTTATGACTCTCGGAAGGGCTCTCCCCGGGGGGGGGGGGGGGGGGGGGGGGCCCGGAGCTGGCCACGTGACCCGAACATGCCTACGTGGCCAACAGGGTACAAGGAACAAAGTGGCCAAGACGCTGCTCGAGGTCACTGGTTCCGACCCACAGCACACGCATGTGGCCCTCGCCGAGAGGGACTGGACCGGAGCCCTCCCTGGGAGGCCACCCGGAATTGAGTGCTACTGCCGACTCGTGTCCTCACCAACCAGATAGTGTCTAAGTAGCAACATTAGCGCACACCGAACACGCCCCACAGCTCGTGTGCTCCGTTACTCGAAAGCACGGCCGGACTTACCCGACGCTGCCAAAACCGCGCTCCCCGAGTTCAAACGGGGTTTGCGCTTCCTCTTTCGACATCCTTACGAAGTAAACGGCTGAGTCCCGTCGTTTGCTTTTTCCTCAGCTTTCTCCAATTCGCTGCTTATTTCCACAGATACCAAGTCCGGTGCCAAACCGCACGGCAACCGGCAGCCTCCAGACTGGCCCCTGAATCCGGTATCTGCCCTGGCGACCGCACTCCGCACGCACGCACACGCACACGCACGCATGCGCGCGCACGCACAGAAACGCACACACGCATGCGTACAGCCACGCATGCGCAAGCAGGTGCGCACACGCGGAGGCGCACAGGAACTCACCCACGCACGCGTACAGCCACGTGCATGCGGGCGCACCCACGTCCGTCCTGTCCCTCAGGTGCTTCAAAACGGAAAGGCAATCAGATTTCAAAGCTGGCTGCATAACGACTTCACCTGGGGCCGTTCGGAAATGACCAAGTGTGGCACCACGGGGGAGCAGATGGGCAACACGCAGCCCTCAGTTTTGCAAGTATTCCATTAATACACACTTGTTGACGACACACTCCTTCTAATTGGTCCCTAGCGATTTGAGTACTGCATCTGATTGTCCCGAGAAGATCCCTAAGCACGTTACAGGAAAAAAACTTACGTTGCCCTCCACGCGGAAATGCCATCACAGCAGTAGTCTACCTACTCTTCGACTCCCAACCCCTTACCTCTCCTGAAGCCCCCTGGAGACGGGAGGGACCATTCGATTTGATCATTACCGCCAATTTCTTAACGGATTCGAAAGGGACGAAGGCTTCTACGTTTTTAATTTTTATCTAAGACGTTCAGTAAGTGTGGTCAAACGTCCCAGTGGATTAGGAAGCACATAATGAAAAGCAGCCATTGTACAAACAGGTTTACTCTCCGGACCGAATGGCCTTCCCGCCTGTGGCATGTGGATCCTTCCCCTCTCCAGTCATCACTAAGATCTGAAGGCTGGTTCAGATGTTCCCTTTGGTTTCTCCTTTAGTTGTACTTGGCACTTCTCAAACTTGAGCGTGCGTAAGATGCTCCACCAGGATGTATTTATAAAAACCGACTAGTGTTTGCTTTAGGGGCAATATAAAGTATTTGAAAGAAAAAATTTTACCCACAGCTGATTTCTAGGTTCCCACCATATGCACGGATTCACAAATGTACCCCTATCTCTCCCTCTGACTCAGGAGTCAAGTTTTGTTAAATGGATGTCATATCTATTATACTTAGGGAACGTGGTATTTTAGCCGAAGAAATTAATGGGCACAGTGAAATCTGCTGGAAGAAGGAAGCTGCTTCCTCTTTCCTAAATGCGGAATATTCACGTAGCTGAACTCTCTTGCCCAAAGAAAATGCACGCACGTGGAAGAGAGCTCTTAGAATGTCTCCCCTGTGGAAGAGTGGTGCCTCAAGGACAGAGACCAGGGGCTTGGGGCATGGACCACCGTTGGAAGCCCACACCCGCAGTCACCTGGGACACTGCTTCGGGCAAGCTGGCCGACTCCTTTGGCCACCTTACAAGTCTGAACTGAAAGATCATCCTGCCGACATAATTCGCTTCTGAAAAACAACTTTCCCCACAAAGACATTTTCAAAGTAACGGAGCAGAAATTCACCCCATCCTCCTCATGCAAAACATCTCATGATCGCAGGGGAAGAGCCCAGGGCTCAGACTGTCTCCTGAGAGCCCACGACTGCCATGTCTGGGTGCCCTTCCAACACGCACTGAGGACTGAACTGTCGCCACCACGGAGCACAGAGTTCAGCAGGAAAGCTTGTTTTAAAATGAAAGGTGTTGGGGATCATGGAAAAGTAAGGAACTGCCATGGATGCAAGATTCTGAATAATTCACGAGCATCGAATTAGTAACAAGAATGTTCACAAGAGCAGATACGGATTTTTACGCAGCTGTAGGGGTTCGATCAACATTTGTTTATTCAACAGATATGTACCATGGAATCGTTATATGGCGGGCATGATCCCTGTTCTCAAGGCGCTCACACTCTGGCAGGATAAATAAACAAGAAAACAAAACCTAATTTGAGAGCGGGATTGTTTATAACTGTTTAAAGAGACACTTATTTTTTAACAACAGGAGAAAAAAAAGAAAGGATCTTCAATCTCAACATTATTTTAGTAACTTTTCAATGTCTTAGGAAGAACAGCTCATGGAATAAAAAACCGAATTTCATTTCTATAAATAAATGTTCCCTTTGCTTTCTCCTTTAGTTTTGCTTGGTGCTTCTCAAACTTGAGCGTGCATAAGACGCTCCACCAGGATGTATTTATAAAAACCAACTAGTTTTTTGCTTTAGGGACAATTTGAAGTATTTGATTCATGGGGATTACCTTCATGGGAAGTAGTTAACTTTGACTATTTTATAAGTCTTTAAAACTCTGCATACATTCGTACTTTCATTTTTGTGATCACTTTTGCTATTTCCTTGATGTGAAGTGGGATTTCAGGAATGAACACACACATAATTAGAACGTAAAGGAACTTCTATGTGACAGCTGATTTAAGTTCTGTGGCTGCTTATCATGTCCTTCTTTATTCTGTGGTTAGCCTGTGGCTTTATTACTCTATGTCCAGAGAAGGTATTTTGAACAATTCCTACTTTTTAAATTGATCGATCATTTCCTTGAAGTATAACATACACTTTTACTAAATCTTCCTTGGGTAAGTTCTCTACTTTCAGCCCTCACTCTACCGGAGAAGACAGAAGTCCAAGATGTCACAAATTGGTATTATGCATCCGAAGAAGAGACACAATGACCAGAAGTGACCGAAATTGGTGTTCTCTGGAAGGACTTCCCTGTGCCTCTATCACTTTGCCTTCTGGGCTTTGCAGGCATTCTAATATTCCTAGATGGAGCATATCTGTCTTCCTATTATGGAAAATACTTAGTTCCTGTGAAAATTAATACGGCCAGCCATCTTTTCAATATACAGTTGATCACTGAACATGGGTTCGAACTGAACAGGTCCACTGATAACATGGGTGTTTTTTTTAATAAATACAGTGTAGTTCTGTAAATGTATTTTCTCTTATGATCGTATAATATTTTCTGTTCTCTAGTTTACCCTGTAGTAAGACCACCGTACATCCATTAACTTACAAAATACGTGTTAATCTACTGTTTACAGGATTAGTAAGGCTTCTTCTGGTCAACAGTAGGCTATTAGGGGTTATGTTTTCTCGATGTTCGACCACAGTGGGGGTGGGGGGAGGCAGGTCGGCACCCCGAAGCCCCTCGTGGCTCAGGAGCTGGCACGGCTTCCTTCAGCCTCCTCCGGGCGCTTCTGGCATTCCGCAATAGTTGTGGCGCTAACTGTCTAAAGTCAGCTGTCTTCTTACAACAAAGCACTCTGAATGATTCCATCCCCACGCATTTATCAAGCACCTAATGCTGCCAGACGCTGAATAAACGTCTCAGTTGGCGCGGTCTGAAGGGAAGGCCTTACATCTCACGGCTTCGAGACATCCACCTGCACAATGACCCACCCCAGTGGGTGGGGGGAGCCGGCTCCAAGTCATGGGGGAGGCAAATGGAAACCAGCCGACCATGAAGCCTGCTCAGCCTAGGGGCTCCCACGCATGTGAGTTAATTTCCCTATTTCTTTAGTTTTATAAGCTAAAACTAAAAACACTTCAAAAAAGCATGAAGGAAATGTAACGAGACGTTCCTAGGATATTACGTTTATACCACTCAATTAATACACTGCTACTTAAAATAAAGGCTTCAGAAAGCTCTTCCATTCCTACCAAAAAATAAATTCCTTTGCTTAGGATTGAAGTCCTCACAATTTGGTTCTGCTCTCTTTTTCCCACTGGAATACACAACACACAGGACTCCCTTCCCGCCACAGTAAGTAAGACTGGTCTTTCCAGAGCCCCAAGCAGGAGTTGCTAACTCTTAACTCAAAATCTTCATACCTTGAAACCACAATTATTGAGTATCCCCATTACGTGCCTGGTACTCTTGTAGGTGCCTACAACACACCTCAGAACAAAGGAAAAAGACAGCAATCCCTGTCCTCATGAAGCTTCATTCTAAAGGCCGGAGGGAGCCCATAAACACGATAAAAAACTAAATTATACGGTGAGTTCCAAGTGGTCCTGCCTCAAAGTGGGAACAAAGCAAAGCAGATTAGGAAGCATCAGAGAGCGATGGGAAAAGGGCGGGAGCAGCACTAAGGACAGCACTAAGGTGGTCAGTGTGGGCCCAGGGTGGGCGGGGAGTTGTAAAAGCAGCTACCTGAGGGAAAAGCATTCTAGGCAGAGGGATCAGCCCGAGCAAAGCCCCTGAGACATGAGTGTCCCTGCAGTTTCTTGCCAAAGTTGATTCCCCCTTCTTTCAAGAATTAGCTCAATTTGGATTTCGCCCATGAGGCCCTCTCAAAAGCAACAGGCCCACCACATCCTTCACTGTTTTTATGCACTCCTCTCCTGCTGACAAAGCAGAGTGCTACAGAAAAAAAAAGCAAAGCAAAGCAAAGCAAAGAAAAGAAAAGAAAAGAAAACAAAAGAGAAAAAAAGAACCTGCGAAAAAAAATTTAAAAAATTATAAATAAAAAATTATTGAGCTTTCCTAAAACTCTTACAATGTCTGTGCATTTTAGGAAATATCTTTATCATGTTGCTTCAATATCAGGGATGAGGAGACATGAGAAATCCAAAGCTTACCCGTCTTACTTATCACAATGGCAAAGTCTATAGCATCTATACGGTCTGGGAGTTTTCTGAGGATGGGAGAACCGTCCCTGGACGCACCGGTCACCTCCAGATTCCCAAGATTCTCCAGACTATATGTGATTCCATGAAGTCTGGCTCATCACACGCTACCATGTCAGCAGAGATCTCAACTGAAAACCGAAAATAGTAGAAGATCCTGGCACTTAAATAGATGATAAACACAAAGAATTCCGAAAAAGGCTTCAATTTTACTGACTCGATCTTTTTTCAAATTGCAATCGCAATGAGGAAAACTAAGAACAGGCTGGAAGTGTGCTGCCCGAGTTTCTAGTTGTCAGCAAACCTCTGACTTCACTTTACAAATGTGTCTAAGTCACTCGTGGGTCTGCTGTGGCCTGATTACTACTAACTGAAGTCTCCCCTCTTTGGAATTCTCTAAAGCCGCTCCAAGGAAACATAGAGTAAGGACCGGATTATGTGTCCACAGAGTTGTCGCACGCTCACTGCACTCACTCTGCAGAACATCGAGTGTGCGGGAGACGGAGGGAGTTGAGAATTCTGCCTTTCTTTTTGAGTTCCTAAGTGCGATGAAAACAGCAAGACTTTTAAAAGAGTCTCATTGTATTAAAATTTTTTTTTATCAAAAAAAATCCTCAGCATCTGGAGAAAGGTGAGGATCGTGAGGGGTTCTCCTTCTGCCTGAGACCGGCTGGGCGGGGCAGCCCAGGAGACCCACTCAGGGAGCTGGTCCGGCCAGGCCGGGGCGCAAGGTGGTCTCGGTGGGAAGAGGGCAGCAGGCCATATGCAGGTGAGGGCGGCCGGTGTGAAGTTCACTTACATCAGGGAACTGCTTTTCTCTAGGAAAATGTTCATTTATATCGGACGCTATGTTTTCTTTACCACCCAAAGGAATAAGAGAAACCAGGCAACTGCTCAGTGCTCCCGAGATAATAACAAAAAATACTAGAACTGAAAAAACTAGAACTGAAAAGAATTTAACTGTCCACAATTTTTAGCACACTGGCTCTTTCTTGTTACCACAATCTTACTTCTTCAACGTTTCTGGTATCCGTTAAGAAATTACAACTTTTAGGTAATTCTGTATTAAAAGACTTTTTAGTTTCAAAGGCAGCAGTTTATAGCAATGAATCATTGAGTGCTTACTTTCCCTTTGTCTGAGGCTTGTTATGGGTAACATTGCCTACAGTAGGAAAATAATAGGCCACTTCTGTTCACGCAGGATTAACTGCTACAGAAACTTCCAGTCATAAACAAGTAGAAAACCAGACAAAATACATGAAACAAAAGCTTTTAGACACTGGTCACACCAGGCAGTTCAACACGGTCATCCCAGAGATAAAACATTTGAAAAGAACTTCCACGCTCATTCGGAATAAACACTCACAGCAACGAGGAATTTAATGGCATCTTGTTACCCTTACAAAGGGCGCCTGTGAGAAACCTACAGGTGCCGCCGTACCTGATGGTGAAAGATTTAAATCCTTCCCTCTCACCGTCTCTGTGCAACATTATCCTGGAGGTTCTAGCCAGCAAAATAAGACACAAAAGCGTGTGTCTGTGTGTGTGTGTGTGTGTGTGTGTGTGTGTGTGTATCTGGAAAGGTAGGCATACACATATAAACTTGTAAGTTGCATAAAATGTATATTACATGTAAATATCATATATGTGGTGTACAAGGGATTGGAAAGCAAAAAGTAACACTCTTTGTTCACAGAGGACGCGAGCCCTCAGCTAGAAAGTCCTAAGGAATCTTCCCAAAAACCCACTAGGATGAATCAGTGAAGTTAGTAAGGTCGTGAAACGCAAGATGAAAAAAAAAATCAAGGACCAAATAGAGACACAAACTGTCAGGATAATGCCAATGGCCAAGAAAAGCCAAGTCAATTCAGAAAACTAAAGAAGTTGGAGAAGCCCCACGACATCCCAAGAGTCTCTGCAGTGATTATCAACCAAAGCTGGGTGGTACTTTTCTCCACATCCTCAGCAGCATTTATCTCTTGTCTACTTGGTAACAGCCATGCTGACAGGTGTGAGGTCACATCTCATTGTAGTTTCTATTCGTATGTCCCTGATGATGAGTGATATTAATGTTCCATAATTTATGTATGATTTTATTTCTCACTTATACCTCAGCAAAGCTGAAACAAAAAGAAAATAGTGCAATGGCACTAACATAATGACGGACATGCAGTTCAGTGAGCCCCAACAGAATCCAGAAATAGACGTATCTATCCAGACATGTGATCTTTCAACAGAGTTAGCAAAGTGATTCACTGCAGAAAAATCATCTTTTTAACAAATGCTACTGGAAGAAATATTCATGTGGAAAATAACAAAAACAAAAATTTGATCCTTACCTTACATCACATATACAAGTTTACTTGAAATGAATCACTGACCTATATACAAGAGTGAAAACTATATAACATAAGAGAAAATCTTGAATTAAGCATATTTCTTGGATTAGAATAAAAAACTATAAAGGAGGGGCGCCTGGGTGGCGCAGTCGGTTAAGCATCCGACTTCAGCCAGGTCACGATCTCGCGGTCCGGGAGTTCGAGCCCCGCGTCGGGCTCTGGGCTGATGGCTCAGAGCCTGGAGCCTGTTTCTGATTCTGTGTCTCCCTCTCTCTCTGCCCCTCCCCCGTTCATGCTCTGTCTCTCTCTGTCCCAAAAATAAATAAACGTTGAAAAAAAAATTTAAAAAAAAAAAACTATAAAGGAAAAAATGACAAGACAGACTTTATCAAAATTAAATACATTGGCTCTTCAAAAAGACTGTCGAGGAAACAGAAAGACCACAAAATGAGAGACACAGAGGATTACATATCTAACAAAAAACTTATACCCAAAATATATAAAGCGATCTTACAACTCAATATTAAGATAATGAATATCCCCAACTTAAAAATGGGCAAAATATTGGGACACCTGGGTGGCTCAGTCAATTAGGTGTCTAACTGTTGATTTCGGCTCAGCTCACGACATCCCGGTTCACGAGATCGGGTCCTGTGTCAGACTCTGTGCGGACAGCACGGAGCCTACTTGGGGTTCTCTCTTCCTCTCTCTGTCCCTGCTCCATGCATTCATTCTCTCTCTCTCTCAAAATAAGTAAACAAATAATAAATATAAATAAATAAAATAAACATATATAAACATATATTTATAAAATAATATAAATCGAAATAAATATAAATCAAAATCAGCAAAACATCTGAACAGATGCTTCACAAAAAAAGACCTAGAAACGGCAAACAAATTCATTTCAAAAATGGCCAATGTCTTCAGATATTTGGGAAAGAAATGCAAACTGCAGCTACCATAAGACACCATCCACACCCATTAGAACATAAAGGAAACGGGAAAAATGGGAAGCAACTGGACGCTTGTGAGCTGCTCAAAGTGTGATCTACCCAAGTAACAAAACATCTCTGAGCAACAGAAATGAACAAAGCAGCACACCGGTGACCCACAGACACGTTAGGCTAAGTGAGGGAAAGCACACACGAACACGACACACCGGATGATGCATCTACCGGAAACCGTGGAAGCAGGACGAAAGGCAGATCGGGGGCTGCCGGGGACTAGCGGCGGGGGTCAGAGGGGAGACTGGCTGCACAGGGGGACACGGAGACATTCTACGACGGCAGAAATGTTGACGTGGTGGTGGTCACGTGAAAACTCAATGAGCTATATACTTACAATCGGTCAGATTTACCGTACATAAAATACACCTAATAAGCCGATTAAGCAGAAAGTGATGTCGTGGCTTTAGCTCAGCGTGAAGCCGTCCTTTGCTCCATAGTTGGCTTGTTTTCCCTCAAGACGTCATCCTGACCAGAATGTCCTCTTGACCCCCCCCACTTCGGGGCCAGCCGGGGCCCTGGGGAGAAGGGAGGGTTGTGTCCCGCCATCCCCTCTGTCAGTCCCACTATCACCAACCTGGAAGTCGTCCCTCCGTATTTGCTAAGAACCTCACGACCTGACCAGTTTCATTCCTTTCCCTCGAAGCTGCCTCCAGTCATTCCGTAGGGCTCTGATGTCCACACGGAAGAACACACAGGGCAGAAGACAAGCAAAACCAAAGGAATTTCACAGGGAAGCGTAAAGTCGCTCTGGCAATAGGCTATCAGATTCAGTGAGGGTTTCAGGCAAGACGCAGGGCTGGTAGCATGAGCCAGAGCCCGAATGGAGGCCTAGGAGACAGGTGAGAGCCTCTGTCCCCACCCTTTGTGAATTAACAGGCTCTGAGACACGGCAGCCCTTAGATGTCTGACCAGTGGGTTCAACAGAATCCGGAGGACAGTGTGGGAAGGTCAAAGCCTACTCACCATCGCTACCACAACGTTCTCTAAATTCCCGTACGTGCCCAGTTCTCTGATGCAAGAAAGGAGTTTGTTAGAAGCTGCCCAAGACTGGACTCTTACATGCACACCTTGGAAAACAGGTTGGCAGCTTCTGAAATCCTAGTCCTGGGTATTTACCTAAGACTAAGTATGCAAAACACCAACTTTCCAAGAAACACCAAGCTAGTGCAAAAAAAAAAAAAAAAAAAAAAAAAAAGGTTTTAAAGTAGAACTGAGACCTTCAATTGCTAAGATTATATGTTTTCTACTACTAGTAGGAAATGGAATCCAGGAGCAAGAAGAGATCAGATAAACAAAATTACAGATGCTTCTGCACATGTAGGTCCAGGTCAATCTTAATGCTGCACTTACACAAGGAAGACTAAAGAATCAGCATGGAAGTCATTATTCTGTAACATCCCTTAATTATAATCAATTATAAAAGTGAATTAAACCTTTATTTGCGGAAGAGTCTGTTGAATTAAAAAACATTGTGAGTGTGCTTTTGTGGACATTGGTGAAAGAGCTGGTAATGGAATAATTCCAGAATCGTACCAAGTAGCGATTGGTAGAATAAGTACAGCCCAAGAAGAAATATTTTTTAGAATGGTATTTTCAACAATTTGAGAAAAAAGCCACTAAACAGATATAAGAAGTCATATTCTTTTTTTAACTTTTTTTTAATGTTTTTATTTATTTCTGAGACAGAGAGAGACAGAGCATGAGCGGGGGAGGGGCAGAGAGCGAGGGAGACACAGAATCCGAAGCAGGCTCCGGGCTTTGAGCTGTCGGCACAGAGCCCGACGCGGGGCTCGAACTCACGGACCGCGAGATCATGACCTGAGCCGAAGTCGGACGCATTTTAATTTAAGAATATGACTTCTTGGGGCTCCTGGGTGGCTCAGTCGGTTGAGCGTCCCCGTCCCCGGGGCTGGCGAAAGCAAAAGGTTCTCGAGAAGGCGGGCGGGGCTCGCACTAGACGTTCGCCGGGAAGAGAACATTCCCGGGATAGTAGGGCCTCATGCACAGGGATTTGTGGTCTGCGAGCCGACAGGCGGGGGGCGCGTGGAGGGTGAAAAACTGATGGCCGAGCCCTGGCCCTGCTGTCTCCTCTAGATCGCAGTTTGCCCATCCACGGCGGGGCCTCAGCCAGGCCGGAGTTAGGAGGTGGTTGGTCTGCGATTCTCCCCAGCAGCAACTGCAGCATTCCTGGTTACAAGCCTCCCTGGAGCCCCCTGCTCCTCCCTCCCCGGCCGCCAGGGGGCGGGCCCGGATCACAGGGCTGGAGCTGGGGCGGAGACCCACGCTGGGAGGCGGTGTGAACGGGGAGGCGGTAGGAATGGCTTCTGCGCCGTGCCCAGGTCACCCAACCCTCCAGCTTGGGGTCCTAGGGTTCAGGGGACGAAGGCGGCTCCCGGGTGGCGCCAGACCGGGGCGAGATGGTAGGCGCAGGCCACCAACCCAGTGCAGCCCAAGGCAGCGGCAGCAGCCAGAGCAACGGCGAACAGGGGCAGGGAACGCGCCTCCGATAGGTCAGGCTGGCAGGGAGCAGCAGGTGGCGGCGGTGCATGGGGCCTGGCCCCACCAGCGGGCCTTCGCCCAGAGCCACGGCCGGGGGGCCATATGGGAAGGTGCATCTGTGGCCCGGGGACTGGGGACCCCCGTGACAGCTGCGTCTCCCCCGGCCTGCAGCAGCTCCATCCGCTCCTGCAGCTGCCGGACGCGCGCCTCCAGGTCTCGGTTCCGGGCCTCGGCTTCACGGAGCTGACCAACTAGACCATGGCCCTCCCCTCTTCTCTAGTCCCTGGGCGTCCTCAGGAGAAGGCCTGCCTCACCAAAAGGCCCTGTTTGGTTTGTCTCTGTCTCCACGTAACCATTTCTGTGTGGACGTATGTTTTCCGTTCCGTTGGGTACATGTCTATGAGTGCAACTGATGGGCCATTCGGTAACTAGGTCTAACTTTCTGGGGAATTTCCAAACTCTTTCCCTAAGTGACTACACCATTTTACATTCCCACCACATATGGGGATTCCAATTTCTCCACATCCTTTCCAACGTTTTTATTATCTGTTTGATTATAGCCATCCTCACGTGTGTGAAGTACCGTCTTGTGGTTTGGGTTTGCAATTTCCCCAGTGTCTAAGGACAATGACACCGAGCATCTTTTCACGTGCTCAGTGGACACCAGTAGATCTTCTTTGGAGAAATGTCTATTCGAATTCTTTGCCTATTAAAAAATTTTTTTTAATGTTTATTTATTTTTGAGAGAGACAGCGAGAGAGTGGGGGTGGGAGCAGAGAGAGAGGGGGAGACACAGAATCGGAAGCAGGCTCCGGGCTCTGAGCCGTCAGCACAGAGCCCGACGTGGGGCTCGAATTCACGAACCATGATCTGAACCGAAGTCGGAGGCTTCACCGACTGAGCCACCCCACCCAGGCTCCCCTAAGTCTCCAACTGATTTTGAGTTAATTCTTGTGTATGGTGTGAGGAAGGGGTCTACCTTTATGTTGTCGCAGGTGGACATCCCATCATCCCGGCACCAGTTATTGAAGGACTACAGTTTGTCAGCCCTGCTTATAGGGTTTGAGATGAGGGAGGCATGGGTGAGCAGGACCCAGGACCCCTTCTGTTGCTGAGACTGAAGCTGCTCACCAGTGGGAGAAGTGGGGTGGGCCTGGGGTCACAGAATTTTGGGAAGGGATTTGAGCTTCTCCCCTCCCCCATTTCAAGCACTCCCTGCCTTTCTGTGCCTAAGCATGGATGAGCAGAGTCAAGAAGAAAGCTGGCTGGACTGCCCTAAGTGGCTGTCTACACAGAGGAAGTGACTCACACGAGAGGTGGGTCCAGCCCAGCTATTTTGTTAAGTGTCACCAGCCTCACCCTGAAGTTGCTATTTCCACCCCCTAAATGAGACTGCCCTCTCTGCTCCCGTAGACGCGGAAGGGGAGTAAGGCTGAGGCTGCCCTAGAGGGATTGGTTTGGACAGTTTAATTCATTCAGATGCTTTATGGCACCTTAAGCCAAGAGTGGAGAACTCTGAGTCGGGAGTATCGGGGCCTCAGAGCTGGGCTCCAGGGCTCCCTCTGAAAACCTTCGGAATTAGCAGGTGCTTCCTTCAGTCAGTGACAGGACAATGTGTCAATCAGGGTGGCTACTTGGGAAGCAGTTGCAACACAAGATTCTGAACAAAGCCTGCCTGGGCCATAGAGACCCAGGGGAGCTCCCCGAGGAAAATGGCCAGGAGCCCCACAGAGCCTGGCACACACACCTGGGAAGTCCTGCGGCCTCCCAGCTCACTATTCCTTAAGACTCAGCTCAGGGGCCGTCCATCACCTCCTCTGGGAAGCTTTCCTGACTATTCCCCAGCCTACACTCCTCCCGCTGCCTAGCTGGGTCAGGGACTCCTCGGGGCTCCCACGGCATTCTTTGCCCACCCCACCCAGCACCTACCAAGCTGTATGCAATGGCCACTCTTCTTTCTGCCTGGCACAGAGTTATCACAGATGAGGGAATAATTCTTGAGTATCAAACGTCTTTGGCATAAAATAACAAGGCTGGGGCAAGGGGACTGGAAGGAAGGAGACAAATGTGAATTGTGAGGTGATATAAGTTCACTGGTGAGGGCTTCTCTCTCCGAGGAGGCGAGGGAGACGACCGGGAAGTGTTCAGACTCGGTCCAGTGGCCACAGGTCAGCCCCCAGGAAATGATACTCCAGGAAACATCTTTTGTTCTCTTAGACAACAGACAAAACCAGTGGGAACACTGGGTCCTTGGAGCTACTGCACACAGGCCTGGACAGAGCTCTGTGTGACTGGTTCATACAAAGGAATCTACAATGAATTATTACTCCCTGAAGCACAGATCAGGCTCCAACAACGATGAATCCCGAAAACAGTATGTTAATTGGAAGAAGCCAGTCACCAAAGGCTGCATATTACATGATTCCATTTCTGTGAAATGTCCAGAATAGCAAATCTATAGACAAAGGAAATAAGTAGTTGCCAGGGGATGAGAGGAGTGAGGCCGGAGGAGGAGGATGGGGCGTCACTGCTAATGGTAAGGATTTCTTTTCTTTTCTTTTTAAATGTTTTTATTTATTTTTTGAGAGAGAGATAGAGACAGAGCATCAGCAGGGGAGGAGCAGAGAGAGAGGGAGTCTGAAGCATGCTCCAGGCTCTGAGCTGTCAGCACAGAGCCCGACATGGGACTCGAACTTGTGAACCACAGATCATGACCTGAGCTGAAGTCAGACCCTCCAACGACTGAGCCACCCAGGCGTCCCAAGGGATTTCTTTTATGGGGGATGAAAATATTTTCAAATTCGATTGTAGTGATGGCTGCACAACCTTGTGAATATACGAAAAAAAATGGAATTATACACTTTAATTAGGTGAATTGTATGGTGTATGAGTTATATCTCAATAAAGCTATTTAAAAGTGTGTGTGCGTGTGTGTGTGTGCGCGCGCGTGTCCTAATCTATTTCACGGCCTCGGCCCCATCCTGAGTTACAGGATCTGGAAGCTACCGGATGAGAGATACGCACGGATGGAGCTGAAAAAGCAAGACTATATCCTAACGTGACCCCAGACAGCAGCTGGGATAAACCTGGGGTTCTGTATGTCCGCGTGCACACGTGCATACAACTTCCTACCCTGGCTATTCATCCTCAAGGACAAATGTGAAATGGCAAAGAGCTCAGGTCCACAGCTTTGACAACCGCTTCACTGGGCCGACAGTTCTCAAGCCTCTGACCCATGGCTCTGTGCAGGAGATTCCCAGGGCTGGCTTCCCTCGGGGTTATCAACAAAGGAGACCGGCCCATTCTAGAGCTGCACTGCCCAACAGAAACAGAATTCCAGCCACATGTATCATTTTAAACGTTCTACTAGCCACGTTTTTAAAATGTAAAAAGAAACACGTGTAATTAACCTTTATATTTAACCCAATATCAAACATATTTTCATTGTAACACATAATCGATAAATGATTGAGATATTTCACCTTCTTTTTTGTTCAGACTAAGCCTTCAAGATCCAGTGTTTATTTCACATAGCTTATCTCAGGTTGGACTAACCACATTTTAAACGCTCAT
The DNA here is from genome assembly GCF_022837055.1 of Prionailurus viverrinus. NCBI lineage: Eukaryota > Metazoa > Chordata > Mammalia > Carnivora > Felidae > Prionailurus > Prionailurus viverrinus. Next base: position 35,055,652 of record NC_062574.1, read on the forward strand.
TCAACAGCCACGTGTGGCTAGTGGTTACCATATGGGATGGTGCAGTTCTAACCTGGCTCATATTGCAAGATGAGTATTCTCAAAGTCTGGTATTTTAGCAAATCTGAATTTAATAATAACAAGAGCTGAGGAGGAAACCAAGGCTCAGTGAGGCAAAGTGCCTTGCCCGAGGCCTTGAGCTGATGAGTGGCAGTGGTGATGCACAGGGTCTATGATCAGATAAGAATTATCTTCTCTACGGGGTCAACGTGAGAGGATAAGAGAGACCCGTGGGAAGGGACTGGCACCGTGCCTGGCTCACGTCCGCCGTGAAAGATATGAGGGGCTAATGGAGACAAGGCAGAGACCACTCGGGGTGGCTAGCTGGGGAGACCCTGCACCAGCTCTGAGACATTTCCCCAAGACCTCTCCCCGAAAAGCTTGTATCACTCACCGGGCTGGTGGGTGAGGACACCCCAAGGCTCCGTGCAGCTCCGTCATCCTCCAGAGACTTCTGCTGGCCGCTCCCCGGACTGACTGCTCTGGCCGCCGCCTCTCTCACGGGACTGGAAGGCCTCTGGTCTAAAATGCTCACCGAGGGGACAGCTTTGGCAGTGCCCAACTGCAGCAAGCCCAGGGTGCCAGGTGCCTGGGGAGGCGGCTCCTGCTTGCGGTCCCCATCTTGAGTCCCAGAGGATGCTTGGGGCGGGAGGGGCTCTGCGGGCACATCAAAAGGGATGCTGGCCTCCAGGCCGGGGAGGGGGAGTGAGGCCCGCCCCGTGGGAATCTCCACTTCTCCACTCAGTCCGCTCAGTCCGTTGGTTGGCACAGAGTTTACCTGGGCTTTGCTGAATTCCGACAATACCCTGGAAGTTTTTAAACAGAGAAACCTGTGTGACAAGCTGTCAGCTAGAATGCCCAAGGCTATTGGGACGGCGGTAAGAAGGCAAAACTGCTGTCTGGGGATTTCAAAAACAAAACATCCTCGTCATCCACCCACCGTGCTCCTCTGCTTCCACACAAGCCTTCCTCTGACACTCCTCACAAAGTTTCTCCCCAGCTGGGACTGAGGTAGAGTGGGCGGCCAAGCGAACTGCGGGGCCCGGGATCTCCGGTGCCAGCGCTGGTCCACCAGAGCTGGGCCGTATGTGGGGTCCCAGATGCCTCCTGTTCCCAGGACCTGCTGCCGGAGATCAGTGTACACGGGGTGCAGGAGTGTGCACGCAAGTATACATGGGGTGTGCACCTGCTCGCTCTTCCAATGGTACTGCCTCTTCCTGCCCTTCAGTGGTGCTTCAGGGACTACGGGGAGCCAGTGTTACTGTCTTTACGTACACACACACACACGCACGCACATGAAAACTACCCTGGGCCTTCTAAAATGTGCACTGGCTAGTGGCTGCTCCCCTTCTCCTGAGGCTTCTGAGAATCCACATTCTGTTTCTGAACTAGAACTATTTGCTGTCTCCTCCTTTGTTTATGAACCAATAGAGTATGTCACGGGCGAATACAGATTCATACAACAACAAAGCTACCCGGGGCCCAAGAGATTGCCCATATCTGCCCTAATGGTTTAGACTGGGTCAGAAGACGTGCCAAACTCCCCTTAATGTGGGCTCATTTCCATAAGGATTTTAGAACTCAAGTTTCTACCTTAATGTCTTCTGGCTGAGCTGTGTGCTCTTATCTACATCATAACCCCAAACAACATTTCAAGACATGCTAGTCAAACATTGGTGAACAACCCATACATTTATGGGCAACTGATTTGCAGCCCAAGACATTTCAGTGGGGAAAGAATAGTCTTTTCAACAAATGGTGCTGGGATAAGCGAACAGTCCCATGCAAAAGAAGAAAGTTGGACCCCTACCTCATACCATATAAAAAATGAACTCAAGAGTTTAAGACAAGATGGCGGCTTAGGAGGACGCTGGGCTCACCGCACGTCCTGCTGATCACTTAGATTCCTGCCTAAATAACCCAGAAAACCGCCAGAGGATTAGCAGAACGGAGTCGCCGGAGCCAAACGCAGACGAGAGGCCCACGGAAGAGGGTAGGAAGGGCGGAGAGGCAGTGCGCGCTCCACGGACTGGCGGGAGGGAGCCGGGGCGGAGGGGCGGCTCGCCGGCCAAGCAGAGCCCCCGAGTCTGGCTTGCAAAAGCGGAGGGGCCTGACGGACTGTGTCCCGACAGCAAGCGCGACTTAGCGTCTGGGAGGTCATAAGTTAACAGCTCTGCTCGGAAAGCGGGAAGGCTGGAGGACAAAGGGAGGGAGAGCTGCTGAGCCCCCTGACAACAGAGCTCAGTTTGGTGGGGAACAAAGGCGCTCGCCAGCGCCATCTCCCCCGCCCATCCCCCAGCCGAAATCCCAAAGGGAACCGGTTCCTGCCAGGGAACTTGCTCGCTCCGCACAAACACCCAACTCTGCGCTTCTGCGGAGCCAAACCTCCGGCAGCGGATCTGACTCCCTCCCGCTGCCACAGGGCCCCTCCTGAAGTGGATCACCTAAGGAGAAGCGAGCTAAGCCTGCCCCTCCTGCCCCCGTGCACCTTGCCTACCCACCCCAGCTAATACGCCAGATCCCCAGCATCACAAGCCTGGCAGGGTGCAAGTAGCCCAGACGGGCCACGCCACCCCACAGTGAATCCCGCCCCTAGGAGAGGGGAAGAGAAGGCACACACCAGTCTGACTGTGGCCCCAGCGGTGGGCTGGGGGCAGACATCAGGTCTGACTGCGGCCCCGCCCACCAACTCCAGCTATACACCACAGCACAGGGGAAGCGCCCTGCAGGTCCTCACCACGCCAGGGACTATCCAAAATGACCAAGCGGAAGAATTCCCCTCAGAAGAATCTCCAGGAAATAACAACAGCTAATGAGCTGATCAAAAAGGATTTAAATAATATAACAGAAAGTGAATTTAGAATAATAGTCATAAAATTAATCGCTGGGCTTGAAAACAGTATACAGGACAGCAGAGAATCTCTTGCTACAGAGATCAAGGGACTAAGGAACAGTCACGAGGAGCTGAAAAACGCTTTAAACGAAATGCATAACAAAATGGAAACCACCACAGCTCGGCTTGAAGAGGCAGAGGAGAGAATAGGTGAACTAGAAGATAAAGTTATGGAAAAAGAGGAAGCTGAGAAAAAGAGAGATAAAAAAATCCAGGAGTATGAGGGGAAAATTAGAGAACTAAGTGATACACTAAAAAGAAATAATATACGCATAATTGGTATCCCAGAGGAGGAAGAGAGAGGGAAAGGTGCTGAAGGGGTACTTGAAGAAATAATAGCTGAGAACTTCCCTGAACTGGGGAAGGAAAAAGGCATTGAAATCCAAGAGGCACAGAGAACTCCCTTCAGACGTAACTTGAATCGATCTTCTGCACGACATATCATAGTGAAACTGGCAAAATACAAGGATAAAGAGAAAATTCTGAAAGCAGCAAGGGGTAAACGTGCCCTCACATATAAAGGGAGACCTATAAGACTCGTGACTGATATCTCTTTTGAAACTTGGCAGGCCAGAAAGAATTGGCACGAGATTTTCAGGGTGCTAGACAGAAAAAATATGCAGCCGAGAATCCTTTATCCAGCAAGTCTGTCATTTAGAATAGAAGGAGAGATAAAGGTCTTCCCAAACAAACAAAAACTGAAGGAATTTGTCACCACTAAACCAGCCCTACAAGAGATCCTAAGGGGGACCCTGTGAGACAAAGTCCCAGAGACATCACTACAAGCATAAAACATACAGACATCACAATGACTCTAAACCCGTATCTTTCTATAATAACACTGAATGTAAATGGATTAAATGCGCCAACCAAAAGACATAGGGTATCAGAATGGATAAAAAAACAAGACCCATCTATTTGCTGTCTACAAGAGACTCATTTTAGACCTGAGGACACCTTCAGATTGAGAGTGAGGGGATGGAGAACTATTTATCATGCGACTGGAAGCCAAAAGAAAGCTGGAGTAGCCATACTTATATCAGACAAACTAGACTTTAAATTAAAGGCTGTAACAAGAGATGAAGAAGGACATTATATAATACTTACAGGGTCTATCCATCAGGAAGAGCTAACAATTATAAATGTCTATGCGCCGAATACCGGAGCCCCCAAATATATAAAACAATTACTCATAAACATAAGCAACCTTATTGATAAGAATGTGGTAATTGCAGGGGACTTTAACACCCCACTTACAGAAATGGATAGATCATCTAGACACACGGTCAATAAAGAAACAAGGGCCCTGAATGAGACATTGGATCAGATGGACTTGACAGATATATTTAGAACTCTGCATCCCAAAGCAACAGAATATACTTTCTTCTCGAGTGCACATGGAACATTCTCCAAGATAGATCATATACTGGGTCACAAAACAGCCCTTCATAAGTTTACAAGAATTGAAATTATACCATGCTTACTTTCAGACCACAATGCTATGAAGCTTGAAATCAACCACAGAAAAAAGTCTGGAAAACCTCCAAAAGCATGGAGGTAAAAGAACACCCTACTAACGAATGAGTGGGTCAACCAGGCAATTAGAGAAGAAATTAAAAAATATATGGAAACAAACGAAAATGAAAATACAACAATCCAAACGCTTTGGGACGCAGCGAAGGCAGTCCTGAGAGGAAAATACATTGCAATCCAGGCCTATCTCAAGAAACAAGAAAAATCCCAAATACAAAATCTAACAGCACACCTAAAGGAACTAGAAGCAGAACAGCAAAGGCAGCCTAAACCCAGCAGAAGAAGAGAAATAATAAAGATCAGAGCAGAAATAAACAATATAGAATCTAAAAAAACTGTAGAGCAGATCAACGAAACCAAGAGTTGGTTTTTTGAAAAAATAAACAAAATTGACAAACCTCTAGCCAGGCTTCTCAAAAAGAAAAGGGAGATGACCCAAATAGATAAAATCATGAATGAAAATGGAATTATTACAACAAATCCCTCAGAGATACAAAAAAAAAATGAACTCAAAATGGATCAAAGACCTAAAAGTAAGCGCTAAAACTATAAAACTCTTAGAAGGAAACAGGTATAAATCTTTGGATCAGGCAATGGTTTCTTATATGACAGCCAACAAATAAGTAAACAATAAAAAATAGGTACGCTGGACTTTATCAACACTAAAAGCTTTTGTGCTTCAAAAGGATACTATCAAGAAAGTAAAAAGATAACGCATAGAACAGGGAAAAAATCTGCATATCTTATATCCAAGTATTATCATATATCTGATAAGGGTCTAGATATCCAAGTATTATCATATATCTGATAAGGGTCTAGTCTCCAGAATATAGAGAGCTCTTACAATTCAATAATATTAGAACAAATAATCTGACTGAAAAATGGGCAAAGGTTTACAGAGACACTTCTCTAAAGGTATACAAATGGAAAGTACATGAAAAGATGCTCAATACCATTAGACGGTAGTGAAATACAAATCAAAACCGTAATAAGATACTACTTTATGCCTACCAAGACGCCTATAATAAAAAAGACAGAGGGGCACCTGGGTGGTTCAATCAGTTAAGCATCCGACTTCGGCTCAGGTCATGATCTCACAGTTCGTGGGTTCGAGCCCTGTGTCGGGCTCTGTGCCGACAGCTTGGAGCCTGGAGACTGCTTCAGATTCTGTGTCTCCCTCTCTTTCTGCCTCTCCCCAACTCATGCTCTGTCTCTCTCTCTCTGTCTCTCTCTAAAATAAGAAACATTAAAAATTTTTTAAAAATTGGGGCGCCTGGGTGGCGCAGTCGGTTAAGCATCCGACTTCAGCCAGGTCACGATCTCGCGGTCCGTGAGTTCGAGCCCCGCATCAGGCTCTGGGCTGATGGCTCAGAGCCTGGAGCCTGTTTCCGATTCTGTGTCTCCTCTCTCTCTGCCCCTCCCCCATTCATGCTCTGTCTCTCTCTGTCCCAAAAATAAATAAAAACGTTAAAAAAAAAAAAATTTAAAAAAAAAAATTTTTTTTAAATTAAAAAGACAGAATAACAAGTGTTGGCAAAGGTGTAGAGAAAATGGAACTCCTACACGCTGCTGGCGGAAATGTGAAATGGTGCAGCCTCTGTGGAGAACAGTTTGGTAGTTCCTTAAAAGTTAAACATAGAGTTACCATGTGAGTCAGCAATTCAACTCATGGGCATATACCCAAGAGAATTAAAAGACAATGTCTGCACAAAAACCTGTACATGAGTGTTCACAGCAATATTATTCACAGTAGCCAAAAAGTAGGAATAGAACAAATGTCCACTAACTGAAAAGATAAAACAAATTGTGGTGTATTCACACAATGGAATATTATTCAGCCATGACCCATGCTACAACACGGATGAACCTTGAAAACCTACTAAGTGAAGGAAGGAGGTCACAAAAAGCCACACAGTGTATGATTCCATTGGTATTAAATGTCCAGAATAGGTAAATCCATAGCTAGTGGGTAAGGGGTTTCCTTAAAGGGTCATGTTGGTTGGCTTTGGCTGGCACACTGCTGTGGCCCCACAATAGGTTCCTAAAGTTCACCGACTTCATTCCTTTACCCGTAAAACCGGCACGGTAACAGCACCCACCTATGACTGTGTTCAAGGCTGAATGAGATCATATAGGTAAAATGCTTACAGAGTGTCTGGCTCAAAGTAAGTACTCAATAAACATTAACCTCAATTTGTCACTGGTTGTTCTTATCGCCACTGGCAAGACTGCTTAGCCTCTACACACATGGCTATAAAAATGTCAGGAAGGAGAATTACGGAAATATTCACCAGCATTACCGAAATGGTTATCAATTATAAATGACCCCTCATCTGTAAGACACATTTTAATGATGGAGTGGACTGGGTGTGGGAATAAAGAAACACCACCCGACAGCAAGAAGCTTGTGTGATAAATTAGAGTTTCCACCAAATCAACACCACGGTCAGGATGAAATCAAGTTCACAAGAGTCTCACCAGGATCAGAGCTGGTCGGCAGGACCCAGAGAGAATAAGAGGCATGCACATCAAGTGGGAAAAAGTGCTAGAGATGAGGTTTTGAAGGAAAAGTGAAAGAAAGAGAATTTTCAAAACTTTTGAAGAAAATGCAACATAGGGCTGAAACGGTGACACCGCTCCGGTCCTTCCACTTCTGTCCAGCTCAGGGCAGCGTTTTTCAAAAACTGCCTGTTCAAAAATTCTAGAAGTTTGTGCTTTCATTTAGAAGACAGTCTGAAAACATATACGTATTATATACATACGTATATTGCGCGTACACAGAGGCGTAGGTGTGGAATAAAAGCATGGGCTGGAGAATCAGCATGACCACCCCATAAAGTGCCCCCCGCCAAGCGATTCTGAGCCTGGGCTTTTCCTGAGCACGGGGACTAGCGTGTTGGGGTCCACGGCACCACCTGGCGGTCAGGGGTGCTCATGAAAGTACAGGAGGGGGCTGCATGTGCGAAGAATCATTTCCCCCAAGAGCAGGCCTCATGATAACGACCTCTGACAAATATCATCAAGCACAGATCTGCAGCCGTGTAGACACAGACAAGTAGCGCGAGAACTGACATCAGGGGACCCCCAGTAAAATGATAATGACACCACCTATGGAGCACTCACCCTGTGATTGGCACTGCTCTAAGCATACCTTAGAGCATACCTTAACTCACTTCCTAGCATTCTTATCCCCATCTTGCAGATGAGGACATCAAGGTCAGAAAGGTTGAGTATCTTGCCCGGGGTCGCAGAGCTGGTTAATGGAAGACTCCAGCAGTCTGGCTCCTGAGTCCACACTCCTAACCACCGGCCCCTAGCTGTGCTTCTCAGCGATCACTGTAATTCAGACCCAACCAACACAAAAGAAGCTATTCAGGCCATCAATCCTCTATTCACAAAGCAAACTGCAGTTTGGTTTCCAGAAAACATTAAGTTAATACATTTCATTGGAATGTTACATCTTTTGTACTTTAACTTGTAGATGATTTTAAAAAACTTTTTTTTAACATTTATTTTGATAGAACGCCTGTTCTCTCTCTCTCTCAAAATAAATCAACTTTAAAAAATCCACGAAAGCAAATATTTAAGTAATATGACAAAAATAAGCGAACTCTTAACTGCTGATGTGACTCTTCACCCTCAGACACACCCTCTAAGAGCTGGTGTGTGTGGACGTGCGAAGATAACTTCAAGCCCAGCACTCAGAGTGATGGTGCTGGATGTGTGTTTGTGCATCTGTGTGCTCTGTGTTTGCTGGTTCCGCACGCCACTGCCCCGCGCTGGTCTGTGCATCCTGACCCTCTTCCCTTGACTTCTCCCACAATGCCCAGGATGACGCTTCCCACACAGGGTGGACGGTCACTGATTCAAGGGCCTTAAGCTGGAATTTTCCAATCACAAGACTCACGAAAGATAAAAGCAGGGCACATGACAAAGAGAGGGCCGGCGGGCTGGCCTGTGGGAGGAGGAGACACAAGGAAGGGTTCAGACAGGTGAATGAACTTAAGTCAAGCCATCGGCCCAGCCGATAGAGCGGGGATTGCTCCCTTCCAGGATGTTCTACCTAAATTCCTGTTTGATGTTTGAAAGTTCTAGCTAATGTGCTCTGTTGCTCAGAAGCTGCTTCAGCCGTAATTCGCCCCCAGGCATCTGATCTGATTCTCAGCCAGCTCTATGAGGGAGCCTCCACTTTACAGATGAAGAAACAACCTCACAGAGCCAACGCTTGGCCTGCCGTTACTGGACTTGGGACTGGCGGAACAGGGCTTGAGGCCGGATCCTGCTACAAGCCAGTCCGTACCGGCACCCAATCTGGTGTTCTTCCCACAGCAGCTGGGAAACCTGTAAAGACTTGAATGAACCAAGAAGGGAGGGGCACTCAGGAGTAGAAAAGAAGATCCTAGACGCTGGCTGAGGGAACATGGGTCTGGCTGAAGGAAGCGCTTAATAAAAATTTACCATTTTCGGAGCGCCTGGGTGGCTCAGTCAGTTAAGCGTCCGACTCTTGATTTTGGCTCGGGTCATGATCTCACAGTTCCTGGGATCAAGCTCTGCATCACGCTCTGCACTGACAGCGAGGGGCCTGCTTGGGATTCTCTCTCTCCACCCCCCCCCCCCCGCCTCTCTCTCTCTGCCCTTCCCCCACTCATGCTCGCTTGCTGTCTCTCTCTCTCTCAAACAAGTAAATAAACTTGAAAAAAAGTTTATCATGTTCTACCTATTAAATGAGCAAATATCCAAAAGTTTGATAATACCTTCTGCCTACAAGGCCGAGGGGGCACAGGTACATTCCTGACAGAGTGTAAACAGGCGATTATCTATGAAAATTGTAGATTCATTTATCCTTTGCCTCAGCAATTCTGTTTCTGGGACTTTACTGAACAGAGATAGTTGCATAGAATTAAAAGATCACATACACACGGTTATTTATAGAAAGAGTGAACTCCAGTGTCCAGTAAATACAGGGCTGGTCAAATAAACTAAGGTAGATTCATACAATGGAAACACATGCCACAGGGGGAAAAAAAAAAAAAAAACTGAAGAAACTGATATGAAGCTCCAAAACAAAAACTCTGATCTCTTCTAAGACAAGGTATCAAACAGTATATTTAGAATAGCTTTGTGGGGATGGGGCAGAGATGAGAAATATAAAAGACATTTAAAAAGTCTATCTATTCATATCTGTTAGATGCATTTAGAAACATCAGAAAAAGACATGTAAAGGGGGTGCCTGGGTGGCTCGGTCAGTTAAATGTCTGACTTCAGCCTAGCTCATGATCTCGAACGGTTCGTGAGTTCGAGCCCCACGTTGGGCTCTCTGCTGCCAGCACAGAATCTGCTTCAGATCCTCCGTCCCCCTTTCTCACTGCCCCTCCCCTGCTCATTCTCTGTCTCAAAAATAAATAAATAAACTTTAAAAAAAAGAAAAAGAAAGATGTAAGGAATTAATAATTATGGTTACAAAGGTGGAAAAGACGTTTCACTGTAGATAGACTTTTTTTTCCTACCATAAAAATAAATCTATTAAAAAATTAATGTTTAGGGGCGCCTGGGTGGCTCAGTCGGTTGAGCTGCCAACTTCAGCTCAGGTCAGGATCTCACAGTTCGTGAGTTTGAGCCCCGTGTCGGGCTCTGTGCTGATAGCTTGGAGCCTGGAGCCTGTTTCAGATTCTCTGTCTCCCTCTCTCTCTGTTCCTCCCCCGCTTGCAGTCTGTCTCACTCAAAAAAATAAACAAAGATTAAAAAAAAAAAAAAAATGAATGTTTCAAAAGGGCCTGAATGAAGAAGGCTCTGCTGTGGTGAGCATGGTTAACATAGAGAGATGGTGACTCACTACGTTGTACACCTGAGACTAATATAACACCGTGTGTCAACAATACTCAGATAGAAAAAAGTTCTTTTAAAGAGATAGCTCTGCCCAGGGTCCCTTCTCTAGTCAAGTTCATTGCTCCCTGTGCTCTTCCTCCACTCACTTGCTTGGCCCCTTTTGTGCACCACCTCCTCCAGGCCTCATTCAGGGTCTGTGTCCTTCAGAGGCCTTCTGGGAGGTCGCAGCGGAGCACCCTGACGCGCTGGGCTTCACTGCGTCTTTTGGAAGTCGTATATCTAACTCCAAACCGTTAGTTTCCGCCCTAGAGGCAATAATATTTTACACGAAGCCTCAGAGAAATTAGGTAACTTGTGGAAGATCATCCAGGGGCAGAGCTGGAGCCTGATTCAGCTCTGAGCCCTCCCTGAATCCATTCTCCTCGCTGCCCCATGTGGCCTCCAGTTAGAAGTCCCGGCAACTCCAGTCCCTGAGGAAGAGCCACGGTCCTCTTTTCCTTTATGCCCTTAGAGAGGTCAATGCTCAGTGACAGGCAATCACATGCTATAGGAAGGGAGAGAAAGAGGAAGAGGAGAAGGAAGGAAGGCAGGGGGAGGAGAAGGAGTGGGGGAAGGACACTCACTCTTGCAGAGACGGGTCTGAATCATCGGCATTTGCTGTCCCCAGGTCGGAGTCGTAGGACATGGGCTCCTCGGAACGGTCTGGACTCTTGGAGCCATTCTCTTGGAGTAGGCAGCTATCAGAGTTTAGGCTGCAAGACAGCTGGGATGAACTGGCGGTGTCCAGGCTGAGGGAGGAGGCCGTGAGCTTCCGGTTCCGTCGGATCTTATGGCCTGAGTGCTGGACTTCGATGTCCTCCGAGCCTGAGGAATGGGAAATTGAATCCAGAGACTCTTTCCGCTGTAGTTCTGTCCCAGAGGTGGTGAGGGGGTCGAGCTCAGAGAGCGGGCAAAGCCCAGAGAGAGCCAGTGGGGTAAGCGTCCACTCGTTTAAGATGGCGGACTTGTAGGAGAGCTCGAAGGATAAGGACGTCAGTCCCTGCAGGAAGCTGAGGAGGAACTCGCCCTCCTCGGCGTCTCGAAGCAGGGCTGTGGGCTGATAGTACTCGCACAGGCGGGCGGGCTCCTGGAGGAGCAGCTTCAGGTAGCACTCCATCAGGCCGTCATTGAGGGCCAGCCTCAGCCAGGCCCGGCAGCGGCCCACGTCCGTGCTGACAAAGATCAGGTGCTCCAATTCCGAGACGATGTGTCTGGGGGTGGAGAGGACAGGCTTGTTTCAAGAAATGATTTCAGATTACGGAGGATTGTTTTATCCACTGGTGAGCAGGAGCCAGTAATAACGACTGCAAGTATATATAGGCTTGGGAAAAAATCTCAGATAGCAGTGTTCTACAGGGAATTGAGAAATATTTAGCTACAACTCCCCACTTTTTCGAGGTTACTGTCATGCAGGATAATTGCCATTTTTGTTACAACTCCCCAGGCGCCCTTGACATCACCTGCTCATCCGGCATACATCTGATGAGCCCCTAAGTGCCAGGTCTTTGGAGCCGTGAAGATACAGGATACAGACACGGTCCTGCCCTCAGTCCAGGTTACTACCTTTCAAGGGCACACGGAGGTGAACCCTGTTGTCAGTAGAGCTGGGGTGGGGGGAAGGCAATCACTTCCAGGTTGCAGTAAGAACAATGCCTTAGGCAAGGCATTGAGGGATTAGGCATAGGGATTAGGGATAGGCAAGGCATTGAGCTGGGCCTTGAGGGATTTCAAGCGGCAAAGATGGAAGGGAACCTTAGGCACCAAGGACTGACAGAAAAAAGGCACCAAGGGTAGGGAAGCAGCAGCTGTGTAACAGGAGTGGTGAGCACTCCCGTTACAGCACGGGGAGGAGGAGGAGCGGCTGACTGGGTTGCAAAGTCAGGTGATGCAGGGTCTCGAGCATCCAACCGGTGAGGCAAAGTGGGGCAAGGGTCCCCACACCTGGCTGTGCGTCAGAATCACCTGGGAACGTGGTCAGGATACAGATTCTGGGGCCCCAACGAAGTGAATGGGACTCCAGGCTAGCACTGGGGAGCCTGAGAGTTTTTACACCGGGAAATGACTCGACCGCAGTCGCGCAGACTTCTGGGTGGGCTGCTCGGGATAAGATCAGGTACCAAACTCAGTTCCCGAACCCTTGGTCTGATGTACATGCCCTTCCTCTGACCATCACAGTGCCCTGAGCACGTCTCGCCCATAGGAGTGCGTGCTCCACAGGGCTCAGGGAATGAGCTCGGGTTAGCTTAAGCTCAATAAATGTTGACCAGCTGCCTGACCTAAGGACAGACAGAATGAGATAAGGGGGACAATTAGAAAGCCACTGCCACCTGGCAGTGAGGTAAGACCCTGAGATAGGGCGGTGGCAGTCAGCATGAAAAGGAAGATACAGACCGACAAGGCACCTTCAGGCTGAAGGTGGCATTTAATAGCCCTGAGAGGCAACGTGCCAGCAGCTGCTTGCTCCAAAGCCCAGGCAGTTAGGGCCAGGGCCGCAGAGGCAAACGTCCCAGGGTGGATATTCAGATGATCTGGATTCCACTGCTTTAAAAAATGCCACAGCCTGTTAGGATATAATACTTAGCATAGAGATGTTCAAACATTCCAAGGCAGGGTCAGCAAACCTCTTCTGTTAAGGGCCACTTAGTAAAGATTTTAGGCTTTGCAGGCCACACATTCTCTGTTCCAACTACCTGACTTTGCCACGGGGTGGCAAAAAAGCGGCTCCTGCTAAAGGCGACCGACCAGCCAGGGCCCTGAGCAGCCCCAGGCCATTGCCTGTCGCTGAGGGGCTCTTGAGGCTTGGTCTAACAATAACCCCTATCTCACCCATCTCCATTCTAGAACACAGAGCATCTCTGCTGCTTTCCCATAGAGCTGTAGAGGGAGAGCCCAGGGTCACCCACACTGAAGCTCCTCCCCAAAGCAAAGCCTCCCCTGCTGATCTCACTTGTGGGTGACAGCTTTCAGGAGGGGCCAGAAGACAGGCTGAGGCAGAGGCTTCTGGTGGGCGCTCTTCTTCCTTTTCCCTCCGGCCTCGGCTCGGATGTGCTTGGCATGCAGGCCGTGGATAAATACGGCCTCCAGGGCACTGCACATGGTGTTGGCATCTCCGTCTTCGCTAGTGACCACTGTGTCCGAGGACACGTACTGCTTCTGCAACGCCTTCACAGATCCCACTAGCTTCTTCTTGATGACCTAGTCAGTGTCAGACATAACACAGGCCTTTAGAAGATCCTGCGGTGACCCCTGGAAGGGAAGTGCTTATCACCAAACACACGCACACCCACACACGTCTCACGTCTACCTGTGGGTGTGTATACAGCAAAACTAGCACAAGCTAATCATAGAAAACAAAGATGGGCGCCTGGGTGGCTCAGTCGGTCGAGCGTCCGACTTCGGCTCAGGTCGTGATCTCACGGTTCATGGGTTCGAGCCCCACGTCGGGCTCTGGGCTGCCAGCTCAGAGCCTGGAGCCTGCTTTGGATTCTGTGTCTCCCTCTCTCTCTGCCCCTCCCCCACTTGCACACGCACACGTGCGCTCTCTCTCCTTCTCTCAAAAATAAATAAACGTTGGAAAAAAATTTTAAAAAAAGAAAGAAAGAAAACAGAGACAAAGCATAGAGGAGAAAAGGAAAATTGCGTACGTATACCACCCAGAGATAGTTATTTTTTTGCAAAGATATTTGTATGTTTTTCTTTTGTTTTGCTTTTTAAACCGAACTTCAGTGATTTGATAGCCATAGAAATCTTGTGTTTAAATACCGGCTCCATCATAGTTACAGGTGTGGGAGCCTGGGTGATCCATCTAGGGCAGGGGTGAAGCTTTCCACCTTGTTTAGGGGTCTACGATTCCATGAAGAGGCTACAAGTGCCACTTTAGAACCATAAAAACACCAAGAAAACAGGAGCATGGTCCACATTAAGAAAGATCCTAGGGGCACCTGGGTGGCTCAGTCAGTTAAGTATCTGACGCTTGATTTCAGCTCAGGTCGTGATCTCACGACCTGATTTTTGAGTTTGAGCTCCGTATCTGGCTCTGTGCTGACAGTGTGGAGCCTGCTTGAGATTCATTCTCTCTCTCTCTCTCTCTCTCTCTCTCTCTCTCTGCCCTTCCTCTGCTCATGCTCACTCTCCCTTTCAAAATAAATAAAATAAACGTTATTTATTTAAAAATATCTTTTTAATGTTTATTTTTGAGAGAGAGAGAGAGAGAGAGAGAGAGACAAAGTATGAGGGGGGGAGGGGCAGAGATGGAGGAAGACACAGAATCCGAAGCAGGCTCCAGGCTCTGAGCTGTCAGCACAGAGCCTGATGCAGGGCTCGAACCCACGAGCCGTGAGATCATGACCTGAGCCGAAATAGGACGCTTAACTGACTGAGCCACCCAGGCGCCCCTAAAATAAATAAATAAACTTTAAAAAGAAAGAAAGAAAAAAGGAAAGATCCTTGACCTGGCAGTCAGAGGCAGATGTTAGTCTCAGCTCTGTTGGTCAACAGCTGGGTCACTGCAGACATTTCACTTAACCTCACTGAGCTTAATTTCCTCATCTGTTAAACGGAACAAATACTTCCTGACCTACAGCACAGGAGTTGGGGGGTGGGGGGATTACTCTGAGGGCAGGACTTGCTTTTTTTTTTTCATTCTTGCATCCTCAACAGTGGCCTGGTTCCTGACACACGTAAGTATTCCGTTAAGGTCTGTTACATAAATCAATTATAAAATACATATATGCAAAATCCTTTGGAAAGACAAAGACAGTTCTGTCATAATATAAGCATGTCGGGGCGCCTGGGTGGCGCAGTCGGTTAAGCGTCCGACTTCAGCCAGGTCACGATCTCACGGTCCGTGAGTTCGAGCCCCGCGTCAGGCTCTGGGCTGATGGCTCAGAGCCTGGAGCCTGTTTCCGATTCTGTGTCTCCCTCTCTCTCTGCCCCTCCCCCGTTCATGCTCTGTCTCCCAAAAATAAATAAACGTTGAAAAAAAAAAAAAATAATAATATAAGCATGTCAAAATTACCTATGTGTTTTGGAAAAGGATTGGGAGGGAATACAGAAAACCTGGTTTGAACTGTTAGCTGATAGGATTATGGATAAATATTTTACTGTTTTATTCTTATCTTACCCCAAACAGTTCATGTTAATGTTCTTAGAAAAGTCAAATGTTCTTTTTTTCTTTAAAAAAATTTGTTTTTTTTTAATGTTTATGTATTTTTGAGTCAGAGAGAGAGGGAGACACAGAACCCGAAGCAGGCTCCAGGCTCTGAGCTGTCAGCACAGAGCCCGACGCGGGGCTCGAACTCATGGACCGTGAGATCATGACCTGAGCCGAAGTCGGACGCTCAACCGACTGCGCCACCCAGGCGCCCCTGTTCTTTTTTTCTTTATAACAGCTTTAATGAGACACAATTTACACTGCATAAAATTCACTCATTTAAACTATACAGTTCAGTGATTTTTGCTATATTCACAGAATGGTGAAACGACAGCCACTACCTAATTTTAGGACATTTTCATTGTCTCAAAAAGGAATACTGTGCCCATGAGCAGTCACTCCTCTCTAGTCCCCTCTCCCTCAACCCCTAGCAACTACTAATCTACTTTCTGTCTTTATGGATTTGCCAATTCTGGACATTTTGTGTAAATGAAGTCATACAGTATGCAGTCTTTTGATGTTAGACATCTTTTCATATGACTTAGGGTCATATACTTCTTTTATTGTTTGCTTATTTGACTTGAGAGAGAGAGAGAGGCAAAGAGAGAGGGGGACAGAGGATTCAAAGTGGGCTAGGGAGTGACAGCAGCAAACTCCCAAATCGTGAGATCATGACCCGAGCCAAATGGACGCTCAACCGTCTGAGCCACCTAGGCCACCCTAATGCCTTCTTTTCTTTTTTCTTTTTTTTTTTAATGTTTATTTATTTTTGAGAGACAGAGAGAGACAGCATGAGAGGGAGAGGGCAGAGAGAGAGAGGGAGACCCAAAATATGAAGCAGCCTCCAGGCACTGAGCTGGCAGCACAGAGCCCGATGCGGGGCTCCATCCCATGAGCCGTGAGATCATGACCTGAGCCGAAGTCGGATGCTCAACCGACTGAGCCACCCAGCTGCCCCTTCTTTTAATGTTTACTTATTTTTGAGAGAGAGAGAGAGAATGTGCATACGTGTATGTGCCTGTGGGGAGGGGGCAGAGACAGAGCGGACCGAGGATCCAAAGTAGGCTCTGCTCTGACAGCAGAGCGCCCAATGCAGGGCTTGACCTCACAAACTGTAAGACCATGAGCCGCTTACGATCATGACGCTTAACCGTGTGAGCCACCCAGGCGCCCCATATGTATGACTTCCTTTGAGAAATCCTTGGTCTTCAGGCAGCCCGTATTAAAATCCGTCGTTTTTTATCAATTCCCATTCCATCACCAATAAGATGTTCTAGAAAGGGCAGGATCTCCTCAGAGCCTGCTTCTGCTATAACTCTTTCTCAACCCGAGGCCTCGCTTTCCAGACAGTACTCATTCATTTCAAAGTGAGGAAAACAAATGACATGGCTGTCCCGTGCCCCCTTCCCCACCCTTGAGCCTCTCCGACTGCCTACCGGGATGGCAGCCCGGGGGTCCAGTCCATTCTCCACCACCGAGAGCATTTCCGCTCACACTGCAGCTCCCTCGGAGAATCACATGACACCTGCAGAGACAGACGGCGGCGGCCAGATGAGCAGGTTCCAGCTCACCACCCGCAGCCAATTCTCCCCCTCCCCCAGCAGGCAGCGGGTCAGCCCATCTTCCTCAAACTGCAATGCAAAGGCCTCTGAATTCAAAAGTAAAAGCCAAGAGTGGATTTTAAGGAAGGAAACAAGGGAAGAGAAGAAATCTGAGGGCTCGGATCTCAGGAGGTGGGGAATCCTATGTGCCATGGGTGGGTCCACCCTAATCAGGGCATGGAAAGGCCTCTGTATGCCACACCAAACGCTGGCACAAAAAACCAGGGAATGAAGGGCTGATTTGGATACAGAACTAAGGGTGCGAGGGGGATGCTGCCGCTGGAGGTGCCAAGAGCCCACATGGACCAGGAAGCAGGGGCTCACAATTCACATTCGGAGCCTCTGACTCCTGTGCCAGCCCGATGTCTGCCAGCTCGGCAGGGACAAGCACAACCGAAGGAAGTTTCCAAAGGGAGGGCCTCTTGCTACATAGCTGCTTCCCCTCCAGGCACGAGGGTCCAGCTGGAGCAGCACAGGGACACGCCTAAGGGAAACAACACGGGTTCGAATCTCGATTTGCCACTAACCACTTCGGCATGCTAGGTGGGGCACCACGGCAGACGTCTCAAATGGAGGTTATGAATGTGGAAAACGCCCAGCACAGGGCCTGACGGTACTAAGGATAAATGGTGTCTATTACCCTGGTTGGATGTGGCCAAGCCTTATAGGCAAAGGCCACTGTCTGAATGAGTCCGCTCAACTACCTGAAGTCAGTACACAGGTAAATCCGTCAGGGCACTGGCTCCCCCCACCCCCCGGGGGTGGCTTAGGTGGGGGGCGGGGGGGGCTCAACCTGAGCCTCGGGGGCGCTGTTGGCTCGCCTGGACCGCCCCGGCCACTTGGACGGACCAGGATTGGGCAGGCACATTCCCATCTAAACAGATCTCTAGTGACCACACTGCCGAGCATGGAGGGACACCAAAAAATAGGTCATCGCTGTCTCTGTTCTCAAAAACCGATGGCCCAAAGAAGTTATCAAATGGAGGCATGCTGAAAGGATTTTGTACTGTTTACACACATTGCTTCATTCGTTCCTTGGAACCACCCTAGGCGAGCTCTTTTATTATCCAGATCTAACAGATATGAAATCAAAGCTGACCCAGGTCAAGGAACTTCCCAAGATCCCAGGGCTGATCAGTGGCGGGCTCTACCACCTTCGGCCAGGATGACATCCACCCTTCTGGAAGAGGCAGGTGTGAGCTAGGGCTAAGGGGTGGCTGGGGAGGGGGCAGGGGAGTCTTGGGAGGAGGGCTCTTCGGCTGGGGGCCCAGGTGGCGGGATGCAAGGGAGCATCGGGGTCGAGTCTGGCAGGAAAGGTTTACAGGCGAACAGCGAGGCATGGAGAACGGCAGGGTGGCCCTAAATGATGAAAGACGCTCTGATTCAAGCCCTGGCCTCTGGATCCGGCAGAGGGTGAACAGGACCCAGCGCCGACCTTCCTAAGTAAGGACATGCAAAGGGAGACAGGCGTGTGGAGGACGGCCCCCACGAAACCAGCTCTGGTCAGCGCACAACAGACTGACAGGAGGAACACTAGCCCCTGGCCACAGCCCATCAGACTGTCTCTCCCTCCACCACTTTCCCAGCTCCTACCCACTGGGAATCCTCAGGACCCTTTGCTGGAGACCAGCTCCATGCTCTGGCCACCAGGGCACCGGGAGAAGGGGACGTACTACAGAGTCGGTCCTGAAACCGTGCCTGATCCTAGAGGCTGGGTTTCTTCAAGGCTACCCTACGCAGCCCTGCAGGCCAAGTTCAGGCTCTCTGGCTTTGAGACCCTGGCATCCAATCCCCTTTGGCAATTCCGGAGGCCTGCCCTTCTAGACAGAGCCTCAAGCCCTAAATCTGCCCTTCCCTCAGCCGGCCTCAAGGCTTGGGCCTCAGCAATCTGAAGAAGAGGACCATTGAGGCCTCATCCGCTAATTAACTGAATATAATATTCACTGGAGGGAGGGAGGCTTATCATTAAGTGGGTGCTCTGGCCAAGTCAGGGTCTGCTGAAAAAACAAAGTAAACTGACACTGAGGTCAGAGCAGGGCCAGACAAGAGACAACTGTGACCTAAAACAGTGTCAGGAACGTCACAAAAGGACAACAGTGCAGAGAAACCTAGAAGAATGGCCACTTGACAATTCACAAAACAGAACTGAGACGTGGGGGTCAGGCCAAAGTTCCGGGCACATCTTTCTTTGCAGGAAGCCAAAGCTCCCTACATAGGCCTGTCGGTTCTAGAACGCCTCAGGAAGGCAGGCAATGGCTCAGAGGCAGGACCACGACCATCTACGATGTGAGATCTCTGGGCTCTGGGTCTCCTGACTGCTAGGTCAGCACTCCAGCAGGCTCCTTGGGTGGGCCAGACCCCCATCTACCATGCTATGGGACCGGTTTCACTTTCTATCCTCAGAACTGTCTTCACTGACACCAAGAAGCAAACGAAAGAGGGGTGGGTCTTCAGGAGACCCAGAATAAAGAGAGCAAGTAGAGAGTTCAAACATCCCTGATACAGTTGAGCAGAAAAGGTGAGTGCCGTGTGGTGTTAGGAAACTCCTAAGCCACCCTTCGTCTACCTCTGCCCCTCTGTATCGGTTCACTCTGGCACAGGATCTCGCTCTCTATCCTCATTTAATTCTTAAAACAATCCTGTGAGAGAAGGATGATTATCCCTCATTCACAGAAGAGAAAACTGCGGCTCAGTAGAAACACGCCTCAGGTGAGGGACACAATTTTCTCATTCCAAGCTCTGTGCCTTTCGCCAGTTCATCCTGTCCCAGGTCCTCGGTTCAAAGAGTTTCAGGCAAACTTATTATTCACAGACTCTTCAGAAGCTCCACCTTATCAAAGAAGGCCTAACACTGACAAGAAACAATCTTGCCCATCAGATCTGTGGCCCCACCTAGCTGACCACAGGTCCTTTCCATGGCAGCCAGGTTTCCGAGCTGTCCCTCCTCAAACGTTCCAACACACAGGAAGGAATCGTTGTGGCTGATTCTCTTCGTGATACTGCCTGGCCTTCTATAAACATCCAATTTCACTTCCTCCAGAGACTAAGGAAGAACGAAAAGAGGAGAAGGACTCAGATGAGACTTACATTAAAAGAAGAAATGGATAACCTGGCTTCACCACTTTCGAAACACTCCGTTCATCAGTAAACAGCAAGCTCTTCTGCTGAGAGACTTCCCCGCCATCCGCGACAGCCTCGTCTCTACGGCCTGACTCCGATCCTGCACCTGGCTATGCACGACAACAGGCCGGTGTTTAAGCCCTCCAGCTGCTGTACCAGGTGATGAGTCAGGGTTTTCAGCTGGAAACAAATGACAAAGTTATCTTCTGATTCAGAAAGACAGCTGATACTTCAGACATGTGAGTGCTGAGTAAACAGCACCTCCTTCTACCTGAAGAAAGTTGGATTTCTAGACAAGAGCCCTGTGGGGGGTGGGATGGGTGGGGGGGGGGGGGGGTAGGGCAACAAAGCAACTGAAGATCAGCCGGAGGGCAAGCAACTTCTAGCTCGTGATTCCCAGTCCAAAGGCTAGTGGGTGAGGCCAGAAATGTGAAGTCTAGGAACACTGGGTATCTTTCTTTCCTCCCTCCCTCCTTCCATCCAACAACACCCATCTCTCCCATATTCTTGTCCCAGATCCCTTAAGATTCTGGCAAGGACCAAACTCTGAGTGAATGAAAGCAGGACCTTTGCCTGACTCATTCACCATTGTATTTCTAATGCTTCAAACAGTGCACGGCACACAGTGGTGCTCAAAAAATACTTGCTGAATGAACAGATGAGTAAAATAAAAAGGCTCGGACCGTTGCAGACCGTAAGAGGTTGAGGTATACAACTTTTCAGCGGTGGGGTCACTGTGGAACTCCTTCCATTACCCCAAGCTGCCAACAGGCTGAAACCCTTCAGAGATCACACCTTAACGGAAGGGGATATTGAAGGTCAAAGGACATCCAATTCTCAAAGGCGTGAGACTATAAATGCAAGCAAAGACAATGGGTCTTCTTTGGGGTCCTTTACAATGGCTGTCAAATGGCCAATCCTTTGTGGAGTTTGGTCACCAGAACTTAGAGGGGAGGTGCACCCCCAAATCCCAGGAGATTATAAATGTTAACAATGGAGCCTGGGTGCCCTAAGAATGTCTAGCTACTCTGAGATAACTTGACTCTCTGTGTTCATGGGTAATCAAAATGGTCAAAACTCAATGATCCAGCACCTGCAAAAAGAGGAAGCAATTCAACAGCCTCCACGGAGGCCTCGGCGTCCCCAGGATCCACTCATCTCTACTCTTCACAACATGTAACGTCACCTCCGGCACATTCGGTAGCGGGACTAATCTACAACCAGTTCTGGCCAGGAGGAGCACTGGGTGAGGGTCCTTTCTAAGCGGCAGGGCAATACACATGGACATGATTCTGTGACCACAGCCAACCCCACACAGTGGAACCCCTTGAGTTTCTCCAGATCATCACCCAAAAGGAAGTGATAAGCTTCCACTGCCCCAGCTGAATGAGTAGCTATCCCTCACCTTCCAGGTATTTGGATGATACCTACCATTCCAGCAGCCAACGCGAGTAATGTAATATGGATGCCAGGAACACAATCCTTAAGGACAGCTACAGGGGACCTGACATCCAGGAAAAGCACTTGACCCACGGGAGAAGGATCTCTACTCCTCCACACTTACTTACCATCTGAGGCCCCGCATCAATTGAGGTGTTCGGCAAGTGCCTGGCTCTGAGAAAGCAGGTGGGGTTGGCAGGGGACTGCACTAGGTTCTCAGATCAAATGGGGACCACATCAAGGGAAGAATGGGCACAGAGTTGGGATGAAGAGTTGAAATGGGGATAGGAAGACGTCAGTCCAGCAAGATTGGGTAGGGGTGGTGGGAACTAGGGCAGCAAGAGTCGGGGGGTGGTTTAGCCAAGACTCAGGAATGAAGTGTCCTCAGGCTGGCTGGGGATGGAAAGAAAGTATGTGGTGGGCTTGGAAGTTAGGGGTTGAGTGGGTGAGGACAAGAAGATACATACAAGACTTGAGATAGGGCTGAGATCAGAGTTATCAAGAAGAGGGGGGTAAGCGCAATAGGGCATCTACTGTGGTGGTAGGTATTAAATGAGTGGGGGGAGGTGGGTGTTTTGGCTGAGCAGACCTTGGGGGGCTGAGCAGGGGGGCTGGGATAAGAAAGCTGAGCCTGAAAAGGGGTAAGCCAGAAAGACGGGGAGGGGGGAGGGGGGGTTCGAGGAGGTTTGCGTGGAGCACTGGGATCGCCAAAGGGGTTGAGGGGTGAGAATGAGATGCGTTAGAGGGAGGCGGAGGGAAGTGGCTGTCCTAGGGGTTGGAAGTGGGCTACCGTGGGGTCGAGTGTGGCTGCACTTACGCAAGACCAGTGGTGAAGGGGTGAGGGTAAGGGCTGGGCTCGGGTCACGGCTGAAGAAGAGGAAGGGGACGGGTCAGCACTGGCTGTTTGGGCTGAAGGCTCGGGTCCGAGTGGGGTAGGGTGCGGGGCTCAGGCGGGGAAGGGAAAAGGCTCTGAAGCAGGACAGTTTCAAAGCAACCAAGGGTTTGCGATCACGGACAGGGCTGGTGACCCATCGCCCGTTCTCGTCTCGGCCCCGCCGTCCCTTCTCACCCTCCTCGCCCTCTGACCCCTAACTCACCAGAGGGAGCGGGGAGGGGGCGCGGGGCACTGCTGGCCAAGGCAGCCCCTAAGCCTCGGACCAGGCGCTGCGGCCTCCGGGCCAGCGACAACAGGAAACGGCGCTCGCGGCGCCTGACGCCATCACGTTGGTTCGGCGTCCGGCCCCGCCCCCGGACCGCGGAGCCAATCGCAGGGCCGGCCGAGCCTCGGGGCGGGGCCAGCGCTCAGGAAAGCCCAAGTTACCAGCCCCAGAGCAGGTGAGTGATCTGGGAGGCTGGGCACTCTGCGACCCGAGATGCGAGATGCGCACGAAGAGGCGAGGCCACCAGGCTAGCCCACCAGTGTCGGGCGGAACGTGTCCTACTGCCCGCCCCCAGCAGTGTCTGCGTCTCACTAGATCCCGGCCTCCTTCTGGGTTCATGACCTTGCCTGGGCACAGCACTATCTACCATGGAGGCTGTCTGTTGGCCTCCTGCCCGGAAGGTTCCCACTTGTAAAATCGGACCAATAACGTCTACCCTAGTTTTGCCTCCCTGAGGGCATCAGTGCAGTAGGTGCTTCCCGCCTGGTGGTTCTCAGGAAAAGCATACAGGTTTTGATCACCGCTATCACCAAGGGAGCACCTTTAGGTACCCGTCAGCCCCCAGGCATGAAGCTTAAGGTTCTGGTTATTCTCATCTAGCCAGGAAGTTGTTTGTTTCCTTTACTTGGTAGAGTTGCTATTTCTCTTTCACATGGACTCAGAACAAAAGGTCAAGAGTGTGTGTTGGTGGGGGTGGGGAGAGATGTCTTGTGCTTTGGACACTTCATACCTGCAGGCTTAGGTCAAATGGGATCTTAGGGCCTGAGTGTGGGCTGAGTACTGGGGTGGAGAGGTACTGCTACCTGCAGGTCCAGGGGGACTTTGGGGGTGTCTACAGGGCTGGTCTGGGAACGGGACAGGTCTTGGAAGAAAGCTCCACTGATCTGGGCCAGGCTCTCCATCAGCCTTTCTGGGAAGGGGAGAAGAAGGGGTCCCAGTGCCTGTTTCCATTTATAAAACCAGCTGTTGGAGATGTGGCACCTGAGTGTGTGCGGGCTGCCTCTTCAATAATTCTCTCTCTAGGAGCGAGAACCACCTCTCCTCGATTTTAGACTAGATGAATCTGAGTACATTTAGTATGGTTAACAGTTGAACAGAAAGTTAGAAATAAGGACACGGAGGGATGCCTGGGTGGCTCGGTCGGTTAAGTGTCTGACTTCGGCTCAGGTCACAATCTCACAGTTGTGAGTTCCAGCCCTGCATTGGGCTCTGCGCTGACCGTGCAGAGCCTGCTTGGGATTCTCTCTCTCTCTCTCTCTCTCTCTCTCTCTCTCTGTCTCTCTCTGTCTCTCTGCCCCTCCCTCGCTTGTGCTCTCCCTCTCAAAAGTGGATAAACATTAAAAATAAATAAATAAGGACACAGAAGCAAAGCATTATCTCAGCATTAAACAACTTGGAAAGTAAGGAATTTACTAGGAAATCCAGCTTCCTGGGCAAAAGGATAGTGTTTCTGGTTATAATTATAGCACATCAAGAGCATCAGTGTCTTGATACAAGCATGCCCTCCCCCAGATGGAGCCAGCAACACTGCTCAGTTCTTCCAATGAATTTTTGCGCAGCCGCTGTCTGCAAAAGCTGTGGGAACCCCGCATGGTAATCTCTTGTCTATCTTTTCAGGAGCCCCCGTCTCCTGGTCTTCTCTTACTTCTCAGGCCTCTCGGCCCCTCTGCAAAGTCTACGGGCTTGTCTTCCTCCCTCCATCTTACTCTGGCGCACGTTTCCACCATTCATGGGCCACGAGTCCACCGGGTAGTCTGAGGCCGGAAAAAAAAAAATCTCCCGTTACCCTGTAATTTGAGCAATAATAAAGGTACATGCAAAGTGCCATGGTGCCAGAGAAGAGGCCTGGAAGGTTATCCTGGCGGAAGCAACTTTTATCTGAGCCTTCCGGGTGGACACAGGAAAGGGCGATGCCGGCGAAGAGACTGGTAGAGAAAGGGCTGGTGGGTAGGAATGCAGACTGAGCTCAGGGGAGGGTGCACGGAGAGGTGGAGAGGAAGCTAGGAAGTAAGGCCAGAGTAAGGGGAGGGGAATTAGAATGGAAGGGGGAGATAAAGACAGATTGGGCAATGGGGAAAGGGAGGAGGCACAGACACAGCTGGAGGCCAGTGCAGGAAGGGCTCAGACGCTCACAAAGGCACTGGTCTGTCAGATTTCAAGCACTACGCATAGTCATTCAAAGCCAGGCAGGAGAACTGCAGGCATCTGAATTTCTCGGGGGTCTAAGGTGTAGATTCCTGAACCCCGCCCCTGCCCTGGAGAGTCACTCTGGGATGAGGTCCAAGAATTTAGCCTTGACCCAAACCTTTTCTGTCTCTTGCCCTACCACCCGTGGATCTGAAGGGTGAGAAAATGTGAGAATCTCTCTTTAACCTGGGAGCTGAAGGGCAAGGGATTTAACAGGTATGGAAAATAGAGGCTCCTATTTGCCAGATAGGAATTTTGATTTATCCTTAGCGACCACCCTGAAGGTAAGCACCATTGTTATCCCCATGGCATAGATGATAAAACAGGCTTAAGAGAGGTTAAGGAACTTGGGGGCCCGAGGCCATACAACTCATAATTACTACAGGTGGGATCCTCACCCAGCTCTGATTCTAGCTGGAGAACTAGCATAATTCAGTGGCCGAGCAAGTGGGCTTTGGAGCCAGGAATGCTAGGTTTGAATACCGGCTCTACCCCATACCGTTTTCTAGGCCTTCCCTAAGACAGCGCGGGGCCCAGCACAACCCAGCAAGTGTGGGCCTGAGACCACTGCCACAGTCAGTGGTTTTCATAGGCCCCTCGAGATGGCACCAGAGATAGAAACTTCTAAGTTTGGTTGGTGGTTAGAAAAGAGAAGTAAATCACAACACTCTGAGGCCCCTTCGCCTCAGGCAGAGGGGCCAGAGTGTGTGACTTCCGGGAAGTTCCCCAAACTATCTGAGCCTCAGTTCCTCATCTGTAAATTGGGGAAAATATCAGTTGCCGTGAGGATTAAGTAAGATAATGACCCGCAGCAGCTTCTTGCCTCGACCATTCCCACCCTCCTGGGCCAGCTCACCAGTCCTCGGTCCTCCTTACCTCTCGCTGGATCTTTGGGTGCTTATCTCCACCTATCTTGTGTTTCTAGCTCTTAATTCTTCCATTTAAAAGATTTTTTTTTAATTTTTTTTTTTGAAAGAGAGAGAAGGAGAGAGAGAATCCCAAGCAGGCTCTGCACTGTCAACACAAAGCCCGATGCGGGACTCGAACCCACGAACCGTGAAATCGTGACCTGAGCTGATGTCAGACGCTCAACCGACTGAGCCACCCAGGTGCTCTGATTCATCCATTTTAGACACTGTGGACTTCCTGGCAACACAGGCAAGGAGTTAGGTCTTTAACACCCCCCACCCATTCCATTCTTGGGGTTATTTTTGTCACTCTTGCCCCACGAGTGATAGTGGTTGCAGAATTGTGACTAGGTAAGTATTGTTCACCGCAGAGCTTACCTCATGTAGTCCGATGGCACTCGTTTCTGTCCCCTGACCCCCCGGGGTTTAATTTCTTCTCCTTCTCTTTCTGTGCTGCCCGCCACGATCACTCCTCCACTCCGCTCCAGTGCTCTGGCATGACAGTTAGTGCCATTTCCCTCGGCTACCTCCTTGACCTGTCATACGCTGCTGTCCTGGAACCTTCCTTCGCTGCTTCCTGGGCTGGGCTTTTCCTGGCTCCCTCCTCTTCTTGCTTTCTTTACCCTCTCTCTTGATCTACAGTTAAGAATCCCTTTCTAATATTAAAAAATACAATGGTCTTTGGACCTGCTCGTGATCGTAGGTATCCTTTCGATATCTATTAATTGGGACAAAAAATACAGAAAGACCAAAAGTTACTATGAAGGCACTCCTGCTCTTAAGTGAATTTGTGTTTTACTCACAATAGCATCTATGAACGTGTGAAAGCCTGTTCAAAGTTTAGGCTTAGGGTTAGTTCAATCTAGCCTCAATGTCCGGTCTTCCATTTGTCACCTCACCCCCTCAACTTGCCGTGAGACAGCCCCTCTCTTGACTTTCTATTCAGTTCCTGTGCCCTAGCAGAGACTTAAGTACTGGTTTAAGGCCCACCTTGCAGGTGCACGTGGCCATGGCTGGCCAATCAGGGTCTCCTCCTACCAGATACAGGGTCCAAGCAGACCAATCAGAGGCTTTTTGAAGACTGGCTTTCCTTTATGAGGCTTGCTCAACCTCAGTGGAGAGTTGGAGTTACTAACGACTATCTTTGCAGTCTTGGGGCATGCATCCTGAAGCCTGAAGCCATCATGGAGGAAAGCACAACTGAGGGACAGTTGGGGAGAGAATGACGTTTGAGCGCTAGATGCGGCCAGCTTTAAGATCTTAGGCTTCCCGGTTATGTGAGCCGATACACTGTATGACATTTTTGGTTTAAGCATATTTTCGTTGGATTTCTTTCACTTGGAGCATAAAGAGCGGCGACTGATATATTGTCTTTGTGAACTTGGGCAGGTTATACAAGCGGTGTGTACAGACTTGGACCGTGACAACGCAGCTCCCACTAGGTCCCCTATGGCTGCCCTGTTATCAGCCTGAGCCTGAGACAGCTTGACATGGAATAGTCCGTTTTAGGGTCTGGAGGAAACGACTTACCATGAGTCACTGCCCTAAAATATACTTTCTACCCACATGCCCGGTGCCTGGAATTCTGTGGTGATGGTGGCATTCCTTAGCGTCAACCATGGCTCTCTTCAAGCGGTTCTCCTCTGGAGTGTGAAGGCTGCGATATTTAACTTGTAGAAGTCCTTTCTTCTGGAGGTCCCTCTGGGAGGCAGTGGATCCAGGATGCGGTGTAGACAGACCTAGGTACACATCTCAGTTCCCAATGGCACAGTCCCTTTGCAGCTTTGGGGGCAAACACATAGCACTGTGTGCTGACCTTTAGGAGGTCAGTCTGTATTACATAAGGAATCCTATGCAGAGAGTGAAGAAATGGTCTCAGATTCACCCAGTAATATCCCCGAGTCAGCCCTGAGGGCAGGGTCTGGCACTAGGCGTTGGGAAGAGGAAGGAGATGTGATTCTTGTCTTGTCAGGGCTCCTGACCTCATAGAGAACTGCGGTTGAGTCTTCACATGGACGGACGCTATCTTTCACTCCACGCCATTCGTAGGTGACGCCTAGAAGAGCAGGGCCACCGTGTCGTAGCCTCTAACCCAGGACTCTGTCACATTCTGGGAGAGAGAATTATGGGCCCTCCCCGCATCCCCGCTCCTGCTGTGTCTCCTCGTGGCCACAGTGTACTTTCCCATCCCCTGGCTTGGGGCTTGGGGCTGGTTCCGTGCTTAGGCTCGAAGAGGCTCGAAGAGGCTCCGTGCTTAGGCTCGAAGAGAGCAAGAGTGCTTGCTCTCTTACGCTTCTCTTGGGTAGCCGCTGCCTCTTCAGCCTGGGTCCCGGCAGCAACACAGGGAGACAAGACCAGCAGTGAGAAGCTGCGCCGATCCAGCCAGCAGGGCATTAAAGTACAGCGGTAACGGCCAACCTGTGAGAATCGGTTTCCCAGCCTCCTGAGTTTTGAGGATGGTTTGTTAGTTAGCACTGTTGTGGCAAAAGATAACAGATACTCCCTCTGTTATCAGGTCACGTACAGGTTCAGCTGCTGCAGTAGAGACCCAACACAACAGTGGGTTAAGTGAATTTTTTTTAATTCTTTTTTTTAATCCTTTTTTTGGGGGGGGGGGAGTGCAGGTGGGGGAAGGGCAGAGAGAGTGGGGCAGAGGATCCAAAGCGGGCTCTGCGCTGACAGGCTGACAGCACAGAACCCGACGTGGGACTCAAACTCACGAACCGCGAGATCGTGACCTGAGCTGAAGTTGGATGCTTAACCGACTGAGCCACCCAGGCGCCCTTTAATTCTTTTTGTTTTTAAATGTGTATTTCTTTTTGAGACAGAGACAGAGATTGAGTGGGGGAAGGGCAGAGAGAGAGGGAGACACAGAGTCCGAAGCGGGCTCCAGGCTCTGAGCCGTCAGCACAGAGCCCGATGTGGGGCTTGAACCCACAAACGGTGAGATCCTGACCTGAGCTGAAGTCGGACACCTAACCGACTGAGCCATCCAGGCGCCCCAACAGTGGGTTAAATTAAAAAACAGCTTCTTGGGGGCACCCGGGTGGCTCAGTCGGTCAGGTGTCTGACTTTGGCTCAGGTCATGATCTTGCCGTTCATGGGTTCGAGCCCTGTGTCGGGCTGTGTGCGGACGGCTCAGAGCCTGGAGCCTGCTTCACATTCTGTGTCTCCCTCTCTCTCTGCCCCTCCCCTGCTCATGCTCGGTCTCTGTCTCTCAAAAATAAGTCAACATTGAAAAGAAATGTTTTTAAGAAGCAGCTTCTTGATCTCTCATATGATAATCCGGTTAAGTACTGGATCTGGGGCTGGTTCGGTGGCTCTTATGTCAGGGAGCCAGGCTCCTGCTGTTTTCCTGCTCTACCACCCTGGGGTGTATGTAGCCCTCATCCAGATGAGGCCTTTGTACTGTTGAAATCTTCATTTCCTCCACAGTGTGGCGCCAGACCGCTCTCTGCCGCTGCCCTGGAACACATGCAGCCTAAGCACCATTCCTGCCTCTGCTTCGGGCCTCAGGACTTTTCTTCTTCTTGAATGAGTGTGCTCCCGCCCCCCAGCTGGTGCTCCACGCCATCCCCCAGGTCTCAACAACATACCCCCACCAGGACCACAGGAGCCAGAGCTGGTCGTGCCTGGTGCTCCTCAGGACTGAGAGGCCCTGACCTCCGTGGGGGCAGGAGCCGGCCAGCATGACCAGTCGGGACTCCCAGGTTAAGAATCCAGTGGAGCCTCCTGGTCATCCTCAATCTGCTCTGCCCTTCGTCTCCCGCCCGCAGATCCCTGCTGACCTCCAGCCCTGAAGACACCAGGGAACCTCTGCTTCCCCCACCTCCCCGTCCGCCTTGTCCTACTTCAGTAGTTTGGTGAGCATAAAAAGGCCTGTCAAAGTGGTCCCTCTGTTTGGGGGATGGGCTCAGGAGGGGTGGGCATGTGGGTTCGGAGGGTGACAGATTCTTTCTCCAAATGCTCGCCAGGCTCCTCCGAGCCCTCTTCTTGATTCAACCTTGCTTGGCCTGTGAAGACTTGAACAAACATGGGCATGGTTGCTGGCAGCTCGTGGCCGCATCCCTAGTAGGACCCTAGCCTCCCTTAAAGTGCCTGCCTGCAAAACTCCCGGCTGTCTAAAGGGTTGGCTGCTTAGTCCAGCCGACGCCTGAAGATCGGGCCCCTGTCTCCCAGCTTCTGTGAGAGGGCAGCAGCTTAACTTTGAGAAGTGTCAGCAAAGCCAGATGGGTCTCCTATGGGCCAGCGTCCCTTCCTTTTTGTCATCTTTCACTTCTGATTATAGAGCCCCCACTCATTCCCTTCCCTAGTCCCTCATTCTCCCTGTGAAATACCCCATCACCTCTGTAATAATCCCAGTTGGGTGCCTGCTCACGATGAACCCTTTCCCCTACGGCACTGCAATACTATGTTACCGACTGAACTCTGTCTGGATTACTTTAAGTAGTGTCTGCTTTTGTTTATTTTCATCAGGGGAGGTGTGCAGGATCAGCCTTTTAATTTTTTTTTTTTTAATATTTATTTTTGAGAGAGAGGCAGGGTGCAAGCAGGGGGGTGGGGGAGGGGCAGAGAGCGAGGAAGACACAGACTCCAAAGCGGGCTCCAGGCTCCGAGCTGTCAGCACAGAGCCCGACGTGGGGCTCAAACCCAAGAACCATGAGATCATGACCTGAGCCGAAGTCGGTCGCTCAACTGACCGAACCAGCCAGGTGCCCCAACAGCCTTTGAAATTAAATTATTTTCAGGATCAGCTTTTTAAGTAAGCATCCCAGGGATGTTTGCGCATAGAGGTCCAAAGGCTAGATTTTGAGAAATCATGTTTCCCTGTGGAGATCTTTTCTCTGGCAGCCCTTTTGAACGGGGGCTATGTTTTCTCAGATACCGCATTGCCAATAGTCCATCCAGCTTTAATTCCAGTGAGAACGTTCCAGAGATGAAACTAAGAATCAACTCCAGGCGCTTCTCCAGTCACCTCTGGGGATGAGTGTATGTCGTCAGCATCCAGCGCCTCACCTGCTGCCCAGCTAGAATGACACCTTTCAGGGTTTCTGACTTAGAAACACGACCACCAGGTTACTCCATGTGGACACCACTCCCCTTTACAAAGCCTTTGAACACCCACCCGTCAGGAGGGGTTTGCTGGATAATGTTGGTTGGCTCTTGACACCCATTTCTAGCCCCTTCTTTGCAGGTCCTGGACACCCACGAACCATAGTTCACGGATTCCCTCGACAGCAGAATTCTGCCAATAAAGCGTACCTGTGTGAAATTCGGAAGGCGGGAAGGAGGCGGAAGCCATGCTTTTCTCCTCTGCAGCAGCAGACATGCAGGCTGAATGTTGGAGTCCATACTCCCCACCAGTCATGCTTGGGGCCATGGGGCTGTAGTGACCCCAGCACTGGCTTCCCGAAGTTTCCTGAGTGGCAGCAGCAACTTTGAATCTATGGAAAGCAACTGTGGTAAAGTAACCTGAGAGCTAGTGGTGCGATTCCCCCCTGGCCCTGACCTTCACCACCACGAGCCCCACCAGTGGTGAGCACCAATTGCTTGTATGACCTTTGCGTGTGTGTGTGTGTGTGTGTGTGTGTGTGTTTGAAATATCTAGAATGGTTTGTTTTCCTGGCTATGGTAGTTTTAAAATATGTTCACAAAACTGAGGGTTGATGGGGGATGGGAGGGAGGGGAGGGGGGGTGATGGGTATCGAGGAGGGCACGTTTTGGGTGAGCACTGGGTGTTGTATGGAAACCAATTTGACAATACATTTCATATATTGAAAAAAAATAAAGATCTACTGAATGAGTGCTGGAAAAAAATAAAAAATAAAATAAAATATGTTCACAAAATCTTTGACTCTTCTCTCTTTATTTTTATTTTTTTTTAACATTTATTTATTTTTGAGACAGAGACAGAGCATGAACGGGGGAGGGGCAGAGAGAGAGGGACACACAGAATCCGAAGCAGGCTCCAGGCTCTGAGCCATCAGCCCAGAGCCTGACTCAGGGCTCGAACTCATGGACCGCGAGATCGTGACCTGAGTTGAAGCCAGACGCTTAACCAACTGAGCCACCCAGGCACCCCGACTCTTCTCTCTTTAAAAGGTGGGGTCTAAATTCCCACCCCTTGAATGTGAACTGGATTTAGTGACTAAGTCACTGCTAAATGCTGCTCTGTGCCGTCTGAGGTGAGGTCATAGGAAGGATACCTTCTGTCATTTCTGTCTCTCTTTCTCAGATCACTCACTCTGGAGGTACCCAGCCATCATGCCGTGAGGACATTCAGTCAAACAGCATGTGGGCAGGCTCATATGGCAAGGATCTGAGGCCTCCCTCCAACCCCCTTGACAGCCATGTTAAGTGAGTGAACCACCTTGGAAGTGGACCCTTCCGACTCAGTCAAGCCTTCAGATGACTGCAGCCCTGTGGTATCTTGAGAATCTCACCAAAGACCCAGGGGCAGAAGTGCCCAAGCTATTCCCGAAATTTTGACTCAAAACTTTTGAGGAATGGGGCGCCTGGGTGGCTCAGTTGGTTGAGCGTCTGACTTTGGCTCAGGTCATGGTCTCACCATTCATGGCTTCGGGCCCCGCATTGGGCTCTGTGCTGACAGCTCAGAGCCTGGAGCCTGCTTCAGATCCTAGTCTCCCTCTCTGCCCCTCCCCTGCTTGTACTCTCTCTCTTGTTCTCTCTTCAAAATAAACATTAAAAAAGACGTTTTTTGAGGAATAAATGCTTATTGTTGTTTAAAAAAAATTTTTTTAAATGTTTATTTTGGAGAAAGCAAGAGACAGAGACATAGAGTGCGAGTGGAGGAGTGGCAGAGAGGGTCATAATCTCGTGGTTCATGGGTTCGAGCCCCGCATCGGGCTCTGTGCTGACAGCTCAGAGCCTGGAGCCTGCTCCACATTCTGTGTCTCCCTCTCTCTCTGCCCGCATGCTCTCTCTCTCTTTCTCTCAAAAATAAACATTAAAAAAATTAAAAGAAATATGGCAGGGTAGCATTTGAGACTAATAAGTATTGTGCAAATTTGAGGTAGTATATAGAAACATATATAGAAACATAACATATAGTATATAGAAACAATATTTTCTAGGCTTCACTTTATGAACCACATTTGCGCTCATGGAAATATTCCAAAACAGGAGAATGGAGTTGCCTGGAATCCCGGCCCACACTTCGGGAAGCCCAACTAGGCACAGATGGGTCTTCTTGGTTTCTCGTCAGCTCTGTCTCTGTGTCCACCTCTCTTATTCAAAAAGTCACCACCAGCCCCTGCTCCACCCAGCTCATTAAGGAGTTTGAGCTGGCATGAGGAGTTTCTGCCCTTGTGACCTAAGAGTGACTAAAGGGCCTGGTACTGCGCCTGGCTCAAAGCAGGTGCTCAACAAACAGTAGCTGCCACCATCCTCATCGTTCTAATTATTGATTCTTTGATGGCAACCATGGCTTAGACGTCTCTGTACCCCTGCACCCTGCAGCAGGGCAGTATAACCGTCAGCAGGCTTTGGAGCTAACAGGCCTGGATTAAACCCCTACCTGGCAGTTTTGGATTTGCGGCTTTGGGCACCTGAACAGGTTACCTACATCCTTTAAGCCCTGTCCCCTTATCTGCCAGATGGGGATAATAAAGTATGTTTTCACGGACTGTTGGGCGAAATTAAGACTGCAACACGCCCAACCCAGGCCTTGACACCAAGTAAGCAAATAGTGAACTAGCTGCTGCTGCTGCTTCCGATTACTGTTACTCTCTAGTCTCGTGCTTTCAACACAGTTATTTGTTGGCTCACTGAAGTCACCACACAGAGACAGACACTTGGTGGCCATTCTCACTAAAACGCTGGGGGAACGGGAGCAGGCACCAGGAGAACAGGTGTCCTTGCCCAGCAGCAGCAAACTAATAGAGCCAAAGAGGCACTGATGGGCCAATCACTCCGCTTGGAACCGTTCCTACCAACCCTGCCAAACTTGCTGGGCTGAGCCCCAGTCCTACTGTCCCCTCGGGGGACTCTGCTGGTGGCCAGCGGTTGGTGCCATATTCCATCACCTATCGCTAAGCCACCAGCATTTATTTGGGGGCATCTAAAGAGATTGTCAGGGGCGCCTGGGTGGCTCAGTCGGTTAAGCACCCGACTCTTGATTTCAGCTCAGGCTGTGATCTCACGGTCGTAAGATCGAGTCCCTCGCATCGGGTTCCACACTGAGCACGGAGCCCGCTTGGGGCTCTTTCTCTCCCTCTCTCTCTGCCCCTCCCCCCTTGCGCTCTTTCAAAATAAACAGACATTAAGAAAAGAGATTATCAAACCTTGTTCATTCAGGATTTCTTTTATTCACTACTGTATTTTGACTCTGACGTCCTTTTTCTAAAATCTGTCATTCATTTACTCAGAAAGTATAGATGACTGCATTATTTTTAATGTTTATCTATTTTTGAGAGACAGTGTGTGAGCTGGGGGGAGGGATAGAGAGAAAGGGAGACAGAGGATCTGAAGTGGGCTCTGTGCTGACAGCAGAGAGCCCAATGCAGGGCTCAAACTCCCACACCATGAGGTCATGACCTGAGCCAAAGTCGGATGCTCAACGGACTGAGCCACCCAGGCACCCCGACTCCTCCCAACATCCCAAATGTGACTGGTTAACGCCCTCCTCTGCAGAAGTGGAGGGATGTTTGCGTCTTCTGCACGTTGTGCTGCATTATCTCTTGCAATCGTGCGGCCCTGATCCGAGCTGGGTAGGAAAGCAGTGGTAGGTGTGGTGCTGGGCTGAACTGGAGAGAGCCCAGCCGCACGCATCCGACCCTCAGTGGGGTCGGCAGAGGCTAGTGTGGTACAGGTGACCAGTAAGTGCCCCCACCAATAAGTTTTCTGAAATAAAGGCCTGAGCAGGGCAGTCCTGGGTAATTACTGCTCTCACACATTCTTTACTCTAACCCTCCAGCATCTCCCTGCCAGCTCTCTGAGGGTGGGGACTTTTTTTTTTTTGTAAAGAAAACAAACAAAAAAACCCAATGGGAACTATCTACTAGCTTGTAAGGTTGAGGAACACCCTACTTCCAACTACACATTTTGCGTCTGAGTTTGAGCTCTTGGGAAGAAAGACAGGCCTCAGCCCGACAGTGGAGGTAGGCTCAGCGATCCAAATTTTCTGGCAACCCCAAAGACCTTACGGAGGGGCCAGAAAGAGATGATCCTCTACGGGCAGGGGGTCAAGCACGTTGTGAATAACTGGTATTTGGTGAGCCAGGGGAGAGAGCACCAGAATAAGCTGTTAATTCACTTAATAGTCTAAGCCCCTTGAAGATACGTTTTCCAGTTTCCAGAGACTGACTGTATCAGGGAAGCGAGGGAAAGACGCCCCATTCACCCTACTTGGCCCGTACTGTGTCTTGTGGAAATACTGGCTACCACGAGGGACTCTGGCTTCAGTCCTGCTTCTCTCGCCTGTGGCCCCTGTTGTCTGTAGATAAATATTTAACTGTTTACGTTTTAGTTCCTTACCACGTGGCTAGAATTGGTTATGGATCTATACGTTTCAATATGAGAAAAACAAGTCTTTTATAAGCAATGCTGAGAAGCCAGTATCGGAAAGTAAACTTTGTAGGTGGCCTGAGGCAGGACGGCGTTCACTCTGTGACAACCTCACATAGTGTCTCACTCTCGTCACCCAGCTCTTCAGTAGTGGAATCTGTGGCCTGAGCCTTCTCTGCTCTGGCTTTGCCAGGCTCCCTGGGAAAAGGAGAAGAATGCCAAGGCTTTGACTCTCGAAAGGAACAATTCAACTCTTCATAATTTCCTCATTTTAGAGAAAATCTTCCCCAATCACGTACCCTAGTTCCATGTGGAAAATCTCATCTTCATCAGAAGAATCCTTGTCGTGCAGCTTCTGTGCCATGTTTTTCTTGCGTGTGGCATTGAGAGGTCTGTACATGTCCCTAAGCCAAAGTGGCCGCCTTCTC
Source organism: Prionailurus viverrinus (assembly GCF_022837055.1). NCBI lineage: Eukaryota > Metazoa > Chordata > Mammalia > Carnivora > Felidae > Prionailurus > Prionailurus viverrinus. The sequence goes on from NC_062574.1 coordinate 35,091,503, forward strand.
CAGAAAAAGCCCTCCTAGAAAACAGAAAGGACAATGTTAGGTCTGTTTCCCCTGCCTTCTCCAGCCACGGTACTTTATCCTCCTCAGATTTACCTGACTGTCACTTTCCTTTGAGCATCTCTTACGCAGCAGAGATCCAAAGAAGCCCCTTGAAGGAAACACACACACAGACAATTAGTGATTCGTACCATTTTCCATGCCTCTCACAATGTATTTCTCCGGTGTTATTAGCAAGCAAAATCAACACAGACCTGGGATCTCAGGAATAATTCCATACATGCTGGGCTTTCAGAATTTTCCTGTGTCTGTCCATAATGGCCCCACAGTGTCCCTGGGAGACCTTTGTATGTAACTTGACATGAAGTATAGGCAGGATTTTCACCCTGCTCACCTTCTGGCCCTTGGCCAAGTGCCCTTGTGCAGTCAACAAACTGGGTGACCACACGGCAGAAGCACCTAACTCTCTCTAGAAGCATTTTACATCAGTCCCCGCCAGGCTTAGCCTCCCAGGCATCATTTGCTGGCGGGTGGGGAGGTGTTTCTATTTTCCTAGCTGCTTTACCTTACGAGATGAATCGCACCGAGTGAATGCCTGAGTCCAACCAGCAGTTATCTAGCTCACTGACTTTCACACTGCAGGCAGATGAGGGAGTGAGTCGTGAAATCACCTTAAAACACACGGCTAGCGCTAAAACACAAAATACTCTTTTTGAATACAAACGGAATAGGGGGTACCTGGGTGGCTCAGTCAGGTGAGCAGCCCAAGTCTTGATTTTGCCTCAAGTGATGATCTCACAGATTGTGACATTGAGCCCTGTGTCCGGCTCTGTGCTGATAGTGTAGAACCTGCTTGGGATTCTCTCTCTCTCTCTCTCTCTCTCTCTCTCTCTCTCTGCTCCACCCCCCCCCCCAAATAACTAATAAACTTAAAAAAAACAGAACAGAAAGAATCAGAGTGTATGATAAGTTTGTTTTAGAAGGTACTTATATCTATACGGTATGTGTGCACTGAGTTGTGACATAAAATGCGGTTCACAGCCCAGGAACAGTGTAGTCAGAGACGTGTCCAACTGGAAAGGAACCATCGTCTTTCTGGTTCTAGTGGTACTAGTGATACAACCGTCCGGCAAGACATCTTCCTTTTCTCCTTCTCCATCTCATTATTATAAAAGGAAGAGATAAATGATTATCTAAGGTCTCTCCCAGTTCAAATTCTATTGGGTCTGGATAAAGGGAATGGAGAGCGGGGCCTCGAAAACCAGAAGGAGGAAGAAGGAAGTTTCCCCCCCACTTTATAGGAGGGACTCATGTATTCCACCTTCCATCATGCTTGAAGACTAGCCCCTTCACCCCACGACTTTTGGCCCTCCCTATCCCTTCTCCAGAGCCTCTGAGAAGGTCTGTGGCCAGGCCTGATGCCCACCGCCAGCAGGAACGGGTCTGAACATTTCCACCCCCGTCCCCCCACGATCTTTCTTTAAAGGTCTAGTGAGCAGGTGCTCTGTGCCAGTCCCATTCTAACTCGGGTTTGGCTGGGCAGCTAACTTTGCTGGATCCAGGCAAAGCATTAGGCCAAATATGTATTCTTTCTGCCTTTGGTGATTTCCTGGCTGTAAAAGAAGGGGATTGAAATAGAGGAGTTTGAAAATCTAGTTCGAAAATTCTACCTTAACGATTGCCAGACTAATATTTACCTTGAGCTTCCTTCTTTACCTTCCTTGGCTGCTGCTCTATGAGAATGAATCTGTTTTGGAAGAAAACATGATCACAGTTACCCATCACAATAACCACTCCCTCCAAATCTTTATTCATTCCTTGGCATTTTAGGTCTTATCTACCCAGTGAGATGATAACTTTTCCTAGGACAGGAATTTGTTTAACAGTCCTTTGACTCTTCAATAACACCTAACTTGTGTGCAGCTGGTAATACATTTTACTGACTGTCTCAGATAACGGTCAACAGACAATTCCTAATAAAAATTCTTGGGAGGAGGAAAAGAAAAGTGTCTACCAGAAACCTAAACAGCAGCACTGTTTTAAAGTCAAGGACAAGAGTAGGATGTCTGTTATCACTGCTGCTATTCATTGGTGTTGAGGAGGTCCTAACTGATGCACTGGGAAAAAATGGACTCGTGGAAAGGAAGAACTAAGACGTAGTTGCATACGAAATTACAGACAAACTAAAAGGCCCAAGAGAATCAACTAAAATTTTATTGGAAGAAATATGAGAATTCAGTAAGATGGCTAGATATAAAATCAAGAGATCAACATGTAAACCTCAATGACTTTCCTATGTTCCATAAATAATCAAAAAACGGAAGAATTATCCCATTTACAATTATCAATAAAAAGGCATAAAGTACCTAGGAATAAACTTAGCAAAGAATGGGTAAGACCGATGAGATGAAAACACTAAAGCTCTTCTGAAGGACATCAAGAAGAAACGAATACATGATGTGAGACACTATTTTCCTAGAATAGTGTAAAGATGTCAGTTCCCTTCAAATTGACCTACAAATTCAAGGCAATCCCATTCAAATCCCAAGACAGTTTTTTAAACAAAAACTGGCCAGCTGACATTTGGTAGAGAAAATGTGCAAGCATAGCTACAAAATGTGTGAAAAAGAAGATCACAGAGCAGACATTAAAATACGTTCTTACAGAGCAACTGCAGTTAAGTATGTAGCGTGATACTGATACAGGAAAAGAAAACCAGATTGATAGAATAGAGTCCAGATAAAAGTAGTATTTTAGATCCATGAAGAAAGAATGAACCATTCAATAAAAGATTTTAAAGTAACTGGATCTTTACGTAAGGGAAAAAAGTTAGATCCCCTACCTCGACCGTACCAAAACACCAAACAGATTCCATACAGATTAAAAATAAATAAATCACAACAAATATTATAAGAGTACAGAAGAAAATATCAGAGACTATTTTTATACCATGAGGCGAAAAGGCCTTGTTAACAAGACCCATGTCCCATAAGCCATGAGGCAGATATGGTGACGGACTGTCCACACCCTCCTGTTCATCGTAGTCCTTGCCCCCTTGATCCCCCGGATTGTTCGTCCTCTTCCTGTTGATTTAGAAAACTCTCTTCGTATGAAATATATTAATCCTTTCAAGGGCTTTCACTGAATTTCAATGTTTCAAATATTTGTCAGTGTTTTTATCGTGAAGGAGACGGAACAGTGGGATAGGAGCACAGGCTGACTGCAGGCACAGCTGGGTTCTGCTTTGGGTTTTGCCACAGGGGCCTTAAGCTGATCCCCTTCTATGTATGAAAGAAGGATGGTGATATCATCCTCACAGGACTGTGGGGATTAAATCAGATGTCTGGTTTATTCCAAGCATAAATCAGACAAGACGATCAAATCTATCAAATGTTTCTGCATGTGGCATCAGGTCACAAAGCTTTTTCTCACCACAAGATTATAAAAGTATTGATTCTATTTTCTTCTCATACTTTGATGGGTTCTTGTTTCTCTTTTTTTACATTTCCTGAAATATGTTTTTTTAAGGTGAGAAATAGGGATCTGTTGTTATTTTCCTCCCAAATAATTAAGCAGTTGTTCTATTACCATTTATTTATTTTCTTCCACTGATTTGAATACTAAAAGGTAACATTTCAATGTTTATTTATTTTTGAGAGTGACAGAGAGAGAGAGTAAGAGTGAGAGAGGGGCAAAGAGAGAGAGAGACACACACACACAGAATCCAGAGCAGGCTCCAGGTTCTGAGCTGTCAGCACAGAGCCCAACACAGGGCTCGAACTCCTGAACCATGAAATTATGACCTGAGCCAAAGTAGGACGCTTAACCAACTGAGCCACCCGGGCGCCTCTAAAAGGTAACATTTCAAAAGTCCTAGTCACCCACGGATCTGTCTATTGCTGGACTCTGTAGGCTACTTCACATAAATATTCGGTTGCATTATTCCTCATTGTGAAATTTACACAATGCCTCATCTCTTCCTTTGAACATCATTATTGTCCACTACAGGAAAAAACCCGCATGGTCTCTGTCCTCAAAAAGTGTATCATCTAAGTAGGGAGAGGAAATAATGAAACCACATAAAAAAATATACACACAAGGTTAAACCACATAGGAATTTAAAACGGCAATAGGAGTTTATAGAACTTCCCCAAAAGCAAAAGGCTGCAGGCCACCTCAAGATGCAGAGTACTGACTGGACAATGGCCAATGATTTCTCTTCCCAGAGGTCATGGTAAGTTGACCCCACGCTAGTTCCTAGGCTCTTAGGCTGAGAAATCAGACTCTGATCTCATCAAGAGAGAACGCACTTCTTTCTACATGGAGGCAATATCACCTTACCAATGTCACAGGATTGATCAAAATCAGAATGTCAGGTCATGACTTGACAATAAGGAAAACATCCGTTCCATAGATAGGGCATCTGTGTCTACATGATTGGGCATTACCTCCTGTGGAGACAGGCCTCGGTGGCACACTGAAGTATAATCAGGAGGCTATTTGGTGAGAAGAGAAGTGGAAGAAAAGTAATGAGCTGAATCCAGTGTTTAATGGAAAGGACTGAGGTAGCCAGATCCATCCATCTGCCCCGCGGGCACAGCCCGGCTGGTGGGCCTGACTCTCATCTGCTGCCTGAGGTGCCATCTCTACTCTTAGGCAAGGCTAGGTGGGCACTGCCCATGTTGGTCTCTTCCTCACCATTTCTATGCTTTTACTACTGACCAACCCTCCAGAAGACAGACATGTTTCTCCTTAGCAGTTAATACATCCAGTCAGGTTTTACTCAAGTCTGATAGACCAGGAAGCCTTACATATCTCTGCTCGGATCCATGACCTTGATATTTCTCTCTTGAGGAGCTGCCTTTTAACAAACTGTTTAGCATATTTTTGTTATCAGGGGAGGGGAATGCGTCACTGTAGACCCTAAGAAATGGTGACAATCTCACAGAAGGACTAGGTCCAGGAGTATTACAGTATTCGGGGAAGGCTTTGTGAAGAAAGATGAACTCGAGTTGGCTTTTGAAGGCTCATAGGACTTCCACCAGCAGAGTGAAATAAAGGAATTTCAAGTGGGCAAAGTCACCAACAAAAGTAGGAATGGGCATGGTCTGACTAGGGGATGGTGAGGGGCTGCTTTGGCTGAAATGGAGGGTTGCCATGACAGATGGCAATATATATATATATATATATATATATATATATATATATATATGTATATATATATATATACACACACATATATATATAAAATAAGCATAGGTATATTTGAATAAATATACTGAATATATATTCAATTCATACATAATTGAATAAAGGGTAAACAGGCAAGCTCCAGGAATAGGCAACTGTAATTATGACAAGCTTTGAGTAGCCTGATGCAGGATTTTAGCTGCAGGGTTTTAACTGAACCTGTTTACACAATGCCTTGCGAAGTGGAGGAGAGAGCTGTGGGTACATCTAATTAATCAACAAGATGACACTTTTATCTCTAAGCCATGCCCTTTCTTCCAAGATGACTGATAGCTCCATGGAGCTGAAGACTATTTCTCTCTCATCATTGTAGCCAACGAGGAAAGAAATCAGTGGTAGTAGGAGGCTGCCTGGCGAGTGCATCGAATCGACATCATTTTTTTGAGTTGAAGAAATTTTACTATCATGTCAACTGTGGCCTTCTTAGACCTAATGTCTCAGAACAAGCTAATGGCTTGTTATCTTGGTTACAATCCACAGATGTCTCCCGGCAGTGGGGTTCCTTTTAAAATCCCTGGAATATACTTTGCAATAAAAGGACAAAGCATATCTCAGTCCTCCAGACTGAAGAGGGATATCAAGTCGTGATAGGTGGGAAAGTGGCTTTGATTTTCAGTTTGTGGGTTCTGAATCTATTATAAAGAAGGAATATAGTCTGGGAATCGGAATTAATTGTCCTCCTTACCTCAATGAGACAGAAAACTGTGATCAAAACCATCACTACTACAGTCACAGATATTGCCAAGATGAGTTTGTTGTTATAGCCATAGCCTGGAACTTCTTTTGTGAGCTAAAAAAAGGGAAAGACCAATTTTTTTAGAAAACAGAGATAGGATGAAAGTTAACTATTCTTTAACGACTCTAAAACCCCATTCTTTCCGATGAATCGCTTATAGGTTCTTAAGGAATATACCAAATCTAATGTGATATGTAATCTTAATCATTAGCATTTTCTTCAAGAATTTATGTATCTTGTATGTTAGGTCCTCTTTTTGTCTACTCTGGGAACAGCGGCACTGTTTCCTAAATGAGCAAAGTGGCAGATCACTGCCTTAGCCAAAATTATGTGGCCAAGACAAGACCCGGACTAGGAGCCCCTGGTCCTTGTGCTTGGGTCCATGTCCTAAACCACCTAAATGTCGAGACCCCACATTTAGGGATTTATCCTCACCTCCCTGGACTCCTGCCCTCTCTGTTCACTCTGGACTTCTGTGCTCTCATTGATATAATTCTCATTTTTCCATTGGTCCGTATCCCACTCTGCCTTGGACATCTTTACTTCTTGCTGCTCGCTGAGAAGCTTCATCAGGAGGCCTGTTCTGGAGATGAGCTTGGCACAGGCCAGCTGCATGTGGGTCTCAGAGCAGTCCATTTTCAAAGTCCGGATAACATGAGAAATGAGGCTTCTCACGTCATTGTTGGGGATGAGGGACTGTAGCTGCTGGTTTAACTGAATTTCAAACAGATCACCTGAGGACGAGAGCTTTGACACAGGGAAGCCTGTGGCTTTTGGGGGCAAGCCAGTGCCCGCATTGTGGTATTCCCATTGTGTATCATTGGTTTGTTTAACGGTCGGCATAGAGTTGTCTGCAGTAACAGTAGAATTAGCAGTGGAAAGATTCTTACGGTTTGTGAATTCAGGGAGGGTTTGTTCTGGCACAGTAGTGTTTCCTGTAGAAATATTTTCGTCAGAAACATTTTGGGCAGTAGTGTTCTCTACAGTAGTGTTTTCTCTGTAAGTTCCTGAAGGAGCAAATAATTCTGGAAAAGGATTTTTCTGAGGACTCAGTTCTCCCGGAGATGAAAAATCCTCTCGTGAAGGGGAATTTATGAGGCTCCTGACTGCAGAGGATGGAGGCCTCTTTGCAAGCAGCTGTCTATTACTGAGTGAACTTTCCTTTCTGGACTTTCGATTCAGTTTGGCCTTGGGTGTTCTGTGGACCACACGGGAGCGACTTTTATGAAAGCGGTGTGTTTTTCTGGGGTGTGAGGCTGGTCCGGAAGCCTTCATATTTCTAACTCTAGCATTTGCATCTTGTATAAGAAAAATGCTGTACATTAAGTCTTTTGATTTTTTTTTCACGTCAGGTGGGGATTTTGGAGCGGGGGTGGCAGAAGGCCTGCCCAAAGAGTATTGCTTCAGGAAAGAAGAGACCGCTGCCTTGGGCTCCTCTACGAACGAAGGCTCTGTGTTGAAGGAGCTTCCCACTAATTTGCTGGGCCTGTGCGCCACGTGAAGCTCCCCTGGGGATGGTCTCCTGAGCCTTCTTTCCTTGGCCATGTTCTCCACAGACGGCTGGGCGTTCTGTTTCCTCTGGATGTTCTGACGTCTCAGTTCTTTTAAGTGCCTTTTCCATATGCCCTTTGGGCCCTTGATGACCTTGTTCACTCTCAGGAACTTTTTCCCCACACTCTCAACTTCATTTAGGCTCTTCTCCTGCGGTTGGGCAGTTTCCAATTTCTTTGGAAAGATTTGACGTTTAAACTTGGGACCTAAAAGGCTGGAATGTATAAGCATGGCCGTTTTTTCTTTGTTTTTCACCTCATCAATTTTTTCCTGAATTTCTGCATCTAACAAATTTTCCAGAAAGTAGAGTTTTCTCAGTTTATTCTTGTAAGTTGAATTGTTGGATCCAGGTTTAAGAGACGGGTCCCCTGTGTCATTCATCGAGTGACCCACGGGCTTGTCTCCCTCTTGCACATTTGAAAACAGAAGTTTAATGAACGGTAACAGCGTCGATTCTACGTCTTCTAGATTGCCCTCCGAGAAATAAGGCAATATGTAACTCAGTGCACTAATGACATCACTTTCGTCATTGAAGTCTAGCTGCTCATTCATAAAGGCTGACAAACTGACACGATCTATGTCTGAGGATGCCTTCTCTGGCTCAATAGTCAGCTCCGTGCTGGCGCTCTTCTTTCGAGCTTTCAATACCTTCATGAATGATCCTTCTGCATTCCTTAGGTATACTTCCTGATCTGTCGAAGAAGGAGGAGAGATGAGTTTTGATAATGAAAGACTGATAGCACAGCTCTTTGTCAATGCACAGTCATACATGCCAGTCAAGCAAATTAAGAATCAGCAAATACTTGAGCGCCATTTAGAGAGGAGACGAACTCAAACTTGGGCCTACGATTGGCAACAACCAAAGGAGAAAAAGATGTTTTTTGAAAAAGTAGCTATTTCCTCAGAACATTCCATAGTGTGAATAACTATATTTAGAGTTATTCCATTGGTCCCTAAGGGCCGATTGCCCAGGCCTCAAGAAAAGCCAAGGCTGGAAGATACTCGGCTAAACTGTGTGCAGCTCTAGTGCGACTCCTGGCTTTCACATACCCCACCCTGCCCTGCTTCGGGGGCAGAGGGAGCACGAGTCTTCCTCCTTCTACGTCTTCAGTGGGCTTGAGTTCTTGCTACCATCACATATGCACGGGACAACACCCGTCACTAGCAGCTCCTCATCTGGACACGCCCTCTCCGCCCACCCACCAATTCCTTTGTTTGGTCCCTGCTCCCCTATATCGCACCTCCCGTAACATAAGCTCTAGACAGAAAAAACTAAAAACGAGACCCGTTAAGTCCACCCTGGTTCTTTGATTAAATTTGGGCAGAGATGTGGGGTATAGGTTAAGAGATTTTCCAGGTATGAGAGAGATGCCACTGTGGGGCGTTCAAAAAAATCAACGGAATGATCCTTGAGGTTTTAAAATGCAGAAGGGATAAAGAAACTTTGGTCAAATGCCTACTTTGCTTTCATTTCCTTTCATTTCCAGATTTCTAGCTTTACTGACAGAACCATCCAGAGCTTCCAACTACATGAAGGTCAAGCGTACAGCTTGTGTACACTGAACAGCACTGTGCAGCTGGGTTTTTCCAGAAGAATTAAACGTATTTTTAGTGGTGCTGGTGAGAGTCAGAGGAGGAGGTTATAAAGGTCACGAGAGAGGAGGAGCAGGGGCTGGCGGAGCGCCCAAAACGGGAGAGGAGACTTGAGTGCTAGGCTAAGGCACCTCTGATCTCATTTTTCCTCGCCTGTCAAAGGAGATTAAAAAAAAAAAAAAATGCCTATTCTGCCCACCTCTAAGGGAGAAGGGAGTAAGATAATTGGTAAGACATTGTTTTGGAAAATAAGCAACACTACTTATAGAAGTAGCAAAGTGTAATTTATGCTGTGCCCTAGACCATTGACAGGGACCCATATTCAAGCTATCCAGGTGCAAAAGCACATTTTGGAAGGCACCAAGTTAGTGCCAATAAAACCTAAGAACAGAAAAATACCTAAAAGCACCTGTGTTTTGGATAGAAAAGCTTAAGATTCAGAACAAGAGTTGGACAGCCCAAGAATAGAAGAGCCCTCTCATCCGTTAGAACGGTTGGGTAGCAGCTTCTGGTTAGGGAACAGAAACACAGAGGCTCCAAATATAACTTTTTCAGAAATCAGCATCACTTGTACTCTTAACACACTTATAAAAACAACAAAATAAGCAAACAGGTATCTCCACCTGTCCTATAAGACAAAGGGCACCTGAGACCTAACGCACGTAAAATCAGCTTATAAACTGTGATGCACTATGTGAACAGGTTTTCATTTTGGGGTAGTTGACTTAATAATGTAACTGAGAATCTGACTTTTAACAAAGGAATAGTTCTTAGAAATTTTGGGATCTGAACTCTGAATGAGTAAAAATAATGCAATGACATCATTAGTTTAAAAATTTACCATTGTTAGGGTGCCTGGGTGGCCCAGTCAGTTAAGCATCCGACTTTGGCTCAGGTCATGATATCACAGTTCAGCCCCTCATGGGGCTTGCTGCTGTCAGTGTAGAGCCTGCTTCGGATTCTCTGTCCCCCTCACTCACTCTCTGCCCCCTCCCAGCTCACGCACGTGAATGCTCTCTCTCAAAACTGAATAAATATTTAAAAAAATTATCATTGTTGATTAAAAATAAAAGTTAAACCAAAAATAAAATAAAAAATTACAAATTTATCATCAGGCAATTAGGACTTACCACAACGTGTGCCATTTGTCAGACATGTACTGTCACAATGTAGCTTGACTGTCTTACAGACAACCTCAATAGTATTTTTAAACTGGCAGAGACAGCAGGCCATACGGCTAGGTAATATCCTATAAATGGAAACACAGAGAATTAAATTAGTGGTAAAGGAGTTACTTGAGTAGGTAGAAGAGGCGGGCCAAAGTCATCACAGGGCTGTGCAAAAAGGAATTCTTGAGGCACATGGCCTGGATGGTTGGGTAGGGACCAGTTGGCCAACCGCTGCTCTTGAATATTACAAATACACAGACAGAAGGACCGAGGTGCCCAACAGAAAGGTAAGGATGGCATGGGGTATGGTATCCTTAGAATGAGACAGAGATTAGAACTGGGTGACACTGATCAGTAGTTTAATACACAGGTAACTCCTTCCAAGCCAAAAGTCTCACTTTGGGTTGAGAGCACACAGAAAGAGGGTAGACTTCTAAGAGTTTGAATAAATCTGAAATATGGCCCATACTGAGGATAAAAAGCAATCAACTTTGGCTCAGGTCATAATCTCGTGGTTCATGGGTTTGAGCCCCACATCAGGCTCTGTGCTGAGAGCTCGGAGTCTGGAACCTGCTTCAGATTTATCTTCCTCTCTCTCTACCCCTTCCCTGATCACTCTCTGTGTCTTAAAAATAAATAAATGTTAAATTTTTTTTTTAAAAAGCAATCAATCAAAAACTAATCCATAATCTACACAAATGCTACAATTAGCAGACAAGGACATTTAAAAAAGTTATTATAACAGTATTTCATATATGGAAAAAACCCCATGCCTCTACTTAACTCAATGAATTGTGCAACAACTTCAAGTGGCCTGATATATGTATACTTAGAGTCCACGAAGGAGAGGAGATATAAAAAAAATTTGAAAAAATAATAGCCCCCACATTTCCAAATAAGTAAACCCTATAAACTCACAAATCCAGGAAGGTCAATGAACTCTGAGCACAACATGGATTAAACTACATGTTTAGTTTAATCCATTAAACACGGATAAAACTACGCCACGGCACATCATAATCAAACTGGTCAAAGCCAGCGATAAAGAGCAAATCTTAAAAGCAGCCAAAGGAACAAAACCACACATGACATACAGAGCAACAAAGATATAACAGTGACAACATATTTCTTGCTGGAAATAATGTAAGCCAGAACTCGGTGGGGCAACATCTTTCAAGCAGTGAAAAGGAGAGGGGGGCCAAATAGCTATCAAGCTAGAATTCTATACCCAAAGCTTTCAAAAATAAAAGCAACATAAAGACTATCTGAGACATCCAAGAGCTGGAAGAATTCATCATTAGCAGGCTTACACTGTAGAAATGCCAAAGGAAGTATTTTTTTTAATGTTTACTTGAGAGACAGAGAGAGAGAGGGCACGTGCAGTATGCGTGTGCAAGGGGGAAAGAGCACTGAGGAGACAGAGAATCCCAAGCAAAGCCCAACGCGGGACTTGAGCTCACAAACTGTGAGAGTATGACCTGAGCCAAAATCAAGAGTTGGATGCTTAACTGACTGAGCCACCCAGGTGCCCCTAAAGAAAGTATTTTTAAGCAGAAGGAAAAGGATAGCAGACGGAAATGTGGATCCACACAAAGGAATGAAGAACATTAGAACTGGTAACTATATAGGTTATGATTTCACTTCACTATATGTATGTATATCATTTCACTATATGATTTCACTTATATGTAGAATCTCAGAAAAAACAAACAAGGGGTGCCTGGATGGGCTAAGTCCTACTCTTGATGTCGGCTCAGGATCTCAGGGTCGTGAGATCGAGCCCTGTGTCAGGCTCCACGCTCAGCATGGATTAGATTAAGATTCTCTTAAGATTCTCTCTCTCTCTCTCTCTCTCTCTCTCTCAGCATGGATTAGATTAAGATTCTCTTAAGATTCTCTCTCTCTCTCTCTCTCTCCTCTGCCCCTCTCCCCAACGTGTACACTCTGTCTCTAAAATTAAAAAAAAAAATACACCAAAATCCATAAGATACCTAGGAATAAACCTAATCAAAGAGGTAAAAGATCTGTATGCTGAAAACAATAGAACGCTTATGGAAATAAATTGAAGAAGACAGAAAGAAATGGAAAAACATCCCATGCTCAAGGATTGGAAGAACAAATATTGTTAAAATGTCTATACTACTCAAAGCAAACTACACATTCGATTTAATCCCTATCAAACACCAGTATTTTTCACAGAGCTAGAACAAACAATTCTAAAATTTGGATGGAACAAGAAAAGACCCCGAATTATAATGCTGGGAAAAAACAAACAAACAGAGCTGGAGGCATCATGATTCTGGACTTCAAACTGTATTACAAAGCTGTACTCATCAAGACAGTATGGTACTGCACAAAAACAGACACATAGATCAATAGAAGAGAATAGAGAACCGAGAAATGGAGCCACAAATATATGGTCAACTAATCTTCGATAAAGCAGAATATCCAATGGAAAAAAGATAGTCTTCGCAATAAATGGTGTTGGGAAAACTGGACCGTAACATGCAGAAGAATGAAACTAAACCACTTTTTTACACCATACACAAAAGTAAATTCAAAATGGATGAAAGACCTAAATGTGAGACAGGAAACCATCAAAATCCTAGAGGAGAACACAGGCAGAAACCTCTTTGATCTCAGCTAAAGCAACTTCTTACTAGACATGTCTCCAGAGGCAAGGGAAACAAAAGTACAAATGAACTACTGAGGAGTGCCTGGGTGGCTTAGCGGGTTGAATGCCTGACTCTTGGTGTTGGCTCAGGTCGTGATCTCAGGGTCGTGGATTGAACCCCGCATCAGGATTCTCTCTCCACTTGAGATTCTCTCTCTCCCTCTCTCTCTGCTCCCCCCCATGCATACATGTATGTGTGTGTCCATGTTCTTAATTAATTAATTAATTAATAGGGGCACCTGGGTGGCTCAGCTGGTTAAGTATCTGACTTGGCTCAGATCATGATCTTACAGTTCGTGAGTTTGAGCCCCGTGTCAGGCTCTGTGCTGACAGCTTGGAGCCTGGAGCCTGTTTCAGATGCTGTGTCTCCCTCTCTCTCTCTGCCCCTCCCCTGCTTGCACTCTGTCTCTCTCTCTCAAAAATAAACATAAACAAACAAACTAACATTTTTTTAAATGAATTATTGGGACCTCATCAAGATAAAAACCTTCTGGGGCACCTGGGTGTCTCAGTCGGTTAAGCTTCTGACTTCAGCTCAGGTCATAATCTCACGGTTTGTGAGTTCGAGCTCCGCATTGACTCTCTGTTGACAGTGCGGAGCCTGCTCAGATCCTCTGTCTCCCTCACTCTCTGCCCCTACCCCACTCTTGTGCTCTCTCTCTTAAAAAGAAACATCCATTAAAAAAAGATAAAAAGCTGTACAGCAAAGGAAACAATCAACAAAATTAAAAGGCAACTGATGAAACGGGAGAACATATTTGCAAATGACATAATCTGATAAAGGGCTAGTATCCAAAATCTATAAAGGACTCAACACCCAAAAAATCAAATACATAATCCAGTTAAGAAAAGGGCAGAAGACGTGAATAGACAGTTTTTCAAAGAAGACATCCAGAAGGCTAACAGACACATGAAAAGATGCTCAATATCACTCATCATCAAGGAAATACAAATCAAAATCACAATGAGATACCACCTCACATGTGTCAGAATGGCTCAAATGAAGAACTCAGGAAACAACAGATGTGGAGAAAGGGGAACCCTTCTGCACTGCTGGTGGGAATGCAAACTGCTGTAGCCACTCTGGAAAACAGTATGGAGGTTTTTAAAAAGTTAAAAATAGAACTACCCTACAACCCAGCAATTGTACTACTAGGCATTTAACCAAAGGATACAAAAATGCTGATTTGAAGGGGCACGTGCACCCAATGTTTATAGCAGCGCTATCAACAATAGCCAAAGTATGGAAAGAGCCCAAATGTCCATTGATGGATGAATGGATGAAAGATGTGGTATATATATATATACAATGGAGTATTACTCGGCAATCAAAAAGAATGAAATCTTGCCGTTTGCAACTACATGGATGGAACTGGAGGGTATCATGCTAAGTGAAATTAGTCAGTGAAAGACAAAGATCATATCACTTCACTCATATGAGGACTTTAAGAGACAAAACAGATGAACATAGGGAAGGGAAACAAAAATAATCTAAAAACAGGGAGGGGGACAAAACAGAAGAGACTCATAAATATGGAAAACAAACTGAGGGTTACGGGAGGGGTTGTGGGAGGGGGGATGGGCTAAATGGGTAAGGGGCACTAAGGAATCTACTCCTGAAATCATTGTTGCACTAGATGCTAACTAATTTGGATGTAAATTTTAAAAAATAAAAAATAAAACAAGGTAAAAAATAAACAAAAAATAAACAAAAAAAACCAAACGAATGAATAAACAACAACAAAAAAGAGAAAACACTTGTAAATATGGAGAACAAACTGGAGATATGGACAAAATGAGTGAAAAGGGTTAAGAGGTACAAAGTTGCAGTTATAAAATAAATAATTCACCAGATGAAAAGTACAGCATAGGGAATATAGTCAATAATACTGTAATATACTTATTGTGGTGAGCATTTCATAATATATATAATTGATCACTGTGTTGTACACCTGGAAGTAATTTAATATTACATGATCTATATATACTTCAATAAAAGAGATAATTGAGGGGCACCCAGGTGGCTCAGTCAGTTAAGCATCTGACTTCAGCTCAGGTCATGATCTCATAGTCTGTGATTTCAGGCCCCACATCAGGCTCTGTGTCTACAGCTCAGAGCCTGGAGCCTGCTTCAGATTCTGTGTCTCCCTCTCTCTCTGCCCCTCCCCCACTGGCACTCTGTCTCTCTCAAAAATAAAAAAATAAAAAAAGATAATTGACTATTTAAACAAAAAAAATAATATGGTGTGCTAAAAGTAAAATGTATGAAAACAAGAGCACAAAGGTCAGGAGGGGAACAATGGAAGTACACTATTTATTGTAAGGTTCTTATACTATTCATGAAATCATATAATATCATTTGAAGATAGACTGTGATAAGTTAAACATGAACACTACAAACCATTAAACAGCTACTAAAATAACAAAACCTGAGTTGTAACTATATATCCCCCCACCAAAAAATAATAAAACGTACTAAATCAACCCAAGAGCAGGAAGAAAAAGAAAAAGAAACAAAGAACAGATGGGATACATAGAAAAGAGTAGACAGTAGCTTTAAATGTAATCATATAAACAATTACATTAAATATAAATGGTATAATCACCTAATTAAAAGATAGAGTTGTCATACTGGATAAAAAAGCAAAAGCCAACTATATGCTGTCTATAAGATTCATCTTCAATACAAAGATATAAGTAGGTTAAAAATATGGAAGAAATTATGCTTTGCTAACACTAATCAAACAAAACCTTGAGTGGCTATATTTACTATAGGACAAAGTCAATTTCAAAGCAAAGATATTACCAGGGATAAATGAGGTTATTCCATCGTGATAGAAATGTCAACTAATAGAAAAGACATCACTTAAAAATTTATGTATCTGATCATAGAACTTCCAAATATATTAAGGAGAATAGGAAAGAGAGACACATAAGTACACAATTAGAGTTGGAGATTTCAATATCCCTCTCTCAATAATTGACAGAAAAAAATATTTAGAAAATGAGTAATGATACATCAGACTTGAAAAATACTACCAACCTACTTGACCTAGTTGACATTTATAGAATACTCCACACCAAATCAGCAGACTACGTATTTTTTTTCAAGTGGACACATAATATTTATCAAAATAGACCATATTCTCATCTATTACCAGAATTCATTGGCTATAAAACAAGCCTCAATAAATTTAAAAGGATTTCAGTCATCCAACATATTGTTCTGTGACCACAATGGAATTAAATAACAAATTAACAGATCTGTAAAATCTCCAAATATTTAGAAACTAACCAACACACTCCTAAGGAACCCTATTGGTCAAATAAGTCAAAATGGATATTAAAAACTATTTTGTACCGACTGAAACTGAAAACACAACATGTCAACATGTGGGATGTTGCTCATATAGTATTCATCTTCCCCAGTGTCCACTTTTTTTTTTTTTTTTTTTTTTTTTTTTTTTTTAATTTATTTTTGGGACAGAGAGAGACAGAGCATGAACGGGGGAGGGACAGAGAGAGAGGGAGACACAGAATCGGAAACAGTCTCCAGGCTCTGAGCCATCAGCCCAGAGCCTGATGCGGGGCTCGAACTCACGGACCGCGAGATCGTGACCTGGCTGAAGTCGGACGCTTAACCGACTGCGCCACCCAGGCGCCCCCCCAGTGTCCACTTTTAAGAAACTAGAAAATGAAAAGGAAATTCATCACTGAGTAAGGAGAGAAAATGGAATGATAAAGATCAAAGCAGAAAATTTTAAAAAGGAAAACAAAAATAGAGAAGTCAGTGTAATGAAAAGGCACTTTTTAGAGAAGATAAGTAAAACTGATAAACTTCTGGCCAGATTTATCAAGAAAAGACAAGAGAAGACACAAATTATCAATATCAAAAATGAGAGGAATGACACCACTACAATTCTACAGATACTAAAAGGATAATAAGGGAATATTATAAAATACTTCATGTCAATAACTTCAAGATGAAATAGATTCCCTGAAAGACATGAACTACTCCAAAAAATAAGTATGTAATTTAAGTAGCACTATTACAAAAATAAAATCTGTAGTTTAACACTTTCTCACAAAGAAAGCTTCAAGCCCACGTGGCTTCACTGGTGAATTCTAGCAAACATTTAAGGAAAAAATAATGCCAATTCTGCACAAACTGTACTAGAGAATTGAAGAGAGGGGAATACTTCCCAACTCAATTTTAAGGCCAACATTCACCTTATGAAAAGTAGATAAAGACATTAGAAGAAAGGATAGATAGAAGATCTCATATACTGCTGGCTGGAATGCAAAATGGTACATTCACTTTAGAAAACAGGTAAGCAGTTTCTTAAACAGTTAAATATACACTTAGCATATGATGTAGCAATCCTGCCATTAGGTATTTTACCACCTCCCCCCCTCCCCCAATGAAAACATATGCTCATACGAAGACCTGCATGTAAGTGTTTTAAGCAACTTTATTCATAAAGGCCAAAAAGCTAGAAACAACTCAAATGCCCATTAACTGATGCACGCATAAACAAACTGGTATATCCTCACAACTGCAATACTACTCGGCAATAAAAAGGAAATGAACTACTGACATGTGCAAAGACATGGATGAGTCTCTGGGGTGCCTGGGTGGCTCAGTCAGACAAGTGACCGACTTTGGCTCAGGCCATGATCTCATGTTCCGCAGGTTCGTGCCCTGTATTGGGCTCTGCGCTGACAGAGCCTGGAGCCTGCTTCGGGTTCTGTGTCTCTCTCTCTCTCTCTGCCCCTCTCCTCCTTATGCTCTCTGTTTCTCAAAAATAAACAAACGTCAAAAAAGTTAAAAAACAAACAAACATGGATGAATCTCAAAAGGATTATGCTGAGAGGAACCAATCACAGAAGACTGCATACTGTATGATTTCATTTATTTATTTTTTTTAATGTTCATTTATTTTTGAGAGAGAGAGACAGAGAGATGGAGTGCAAATGGGGAAGGGGTAGAGAGACAGGGAGACACAGAATCCGAAGCAGGCTCCAGGCTCTGAGCTGTCAGGACAGAGTCCGATGCAGGGCTTGAACTCACGAACCGCGAGATCATGACCTGAGCTGAAGTCGGACGCTTAACTGCCTGAGCCACCCAGGTGCCCCTTGTATGATTTCATTTATAAGACACTGTGGAAAAGGCAAAACTATAGGGACAAAAATTAGGTGGGTGGTTGCCAGGGCTGGTGGTGACAAAAGGGGATTGGCTGCAAAGGCACATAGGGGCCTTTTGGGGTGACAGAAATGGTCTACGTCTCAAATGTGGTGGTGGTTACATAACTACACGTTTGTCAAAACTCATCAAACTGTACGCTTAAAAAGAGTAAATTTTATACCTCAAAAAATCGGACTTAAGAAAACAATAAAACAAATCTAAATAAACAACTAAGTGAAAATACACATAAGAAAAATCAACTTACAGTGTTTCCAATTCAAGGGTCATCATGAGGATGCTCTCAACTGTTGTAAGTGACACCTGTGTTGATCCCATGTCTCTGAAGGAGAAAGCCCAAACATGCGTGATTTGAACCCAAGGATAAAAATTCTGTACCTAAAAAGATACTTAACAACATGTGATTACTTCAATTCTGGCTTCTTTGTCAAGTCAGCTCAAGAGTTTTCTTGCTATGGACAATAATTTCAGAAAACTCCCAATGAAGACATTTTATGTGCATCATCAAATTAATCACCTTGGTGCTCAACAGTACAATCCTTTTTACTCTTATCCTCATTTTCATTCTCAATTGCACCCACCTCTCTTGATTAGTCTTTTTTTCTTTTAATATACACCTTACTCCACTTTCCACTTTGAGATAAATGGTATTTCTACCTACATCTACAAGTCCCATGTCTGTTATGTGTTCTTCAATACTACTACTCCCTCTGCAGGCTATCTTGCCCGTATACGTTTTTTCTTTGCTAATAATGCTTATTTCAATAACCCAGTTAAAACTTAAATTACGACTTTTTAACCCAAACGCAAAATACTTAATCTTTTGATGACAACAAAAAAGATCAGAAATCATCTCATGAGCCGTGAGATTGTTGCAATACTTACAAATATTTTAACGCTGGCAACTTAAAAAGATAGGAATCTTCAACAGCTGACAGAGGGTTCCGACTGATAATTCTGAAAAATGCAATGGAATTAAAATTATCTGCATTTCCAGTAATGACTACCACGAAAGTTTATGTTCATTTTGGGGGTATGGAACTGGAAGGTTAAAACTAATCATTTTCTGCCTTTGCCTATAAATCACCCTTAGATTCTGTAAAGCACTCTTCCTTGGGGAACTACCCAGCTCTCTGGACGATAAAGTGGAGAACAGAAAGAGAAAAAAAATTTTTTTTTTTTTTACGTGGACAGCAAAGCAAAGATATGCCAAAGGACTTTTTGGGCTGAAAACCCTAGAAGTGACTATGCTGGTAGGAAGCCCAGGCTCTGTAGGCAATACTGTTTCTAGTGTCCTCTATAATTCTAGGTGCTTTTCCTTTATCTCTAGAAATGTAAAAAATTCCACAGTTTAAAACACCCGGTTAAAGACAAAAATAGGACCAATTCCTCAGTTTGGGGGCCAAAGACAAAGGGATTAATCTAAGAGGAAATGGTGGAAGCTATACCCCCACCATGTGTATTCTCCTATGACAGCCTTTGTTAGGTGGCATATGATCCCGTTTCCTTATCCATCTCCTGGACTGCCAGCTCCTTGAGGGCAGGGACCATACTCTATTGTCATTTTTGTCCCTGTGCCTGACAGAGTGCTTGTTATTTACTAGTTACTTAGTGAAGGCTTGTTGAATAAATAACATTTTGTCACTGCTTGACACAAGTCTTTATTCCAAAATGCTGAGTAGATTTTCTTCCCAGTTCTTTACAGCAAAAATAAAGTGAAGGAAACAGGAAGAAAGAAAAGAAAATCTGCCTTTAGGTTGACTCTGCTCAAGAATCATCACTGTACTTGGGGCGCCTGGGTGGCGCAGTCGGTTAAGCGTCCGACTTCAGCCAGGTCACGATCTCACGGTCCGTGAGTTCGAGCCCCGCGTCAGGCTCTGGGCTGATGGCTCGGAGCCTGGAGCCTGTTTCCGAGTCTGTGTCTCCCTCTCTCTCTGCCCCTCCCCCGTTCATGCTCTGTCTCTCTCTGTCCCAAAAATAAAATAAAAACGTTGAAAAAAAATTAAAAGAAAAAAAAAGAATCATCACTGTACTTTTGCAAAATTATAAGGATAATCATCACAACCAATACTATTGGGCTATAGGGCATCTGTGATCAGCATTTCACATTTAAACCTCACAATAACCTTATGTGATAGATACATCATTACCCCATTTCACAAGTGAGGAAACTGAAGTACAGAGAGGTTGTATAATTTGTCCCAGTTTGTCAAGCCAGTCAAGAAGCAGAGATGGAATCTGAACTCAGTTCTGACTCCAAAGCCTGTATTTAACTTGTATGGAAAAAAAGGGGGTTTAAAATAGCCGTTACCTTAAACTTAACTTTGAGAGCATTAAATATAGAAACACTTTGCTGAACCTCATCTCTCCATCTGGGAGAGCTTCTCTAAGAATTACATTTTCTATTTTTATTCCTTTCCTCTAATCATCTCCCAAGATTAAGTACTTAATTAGCCTGTGATCATTGAGACTTTAGAGATTTCATTTCTTATTTTTTTATTCTATTTTTTGAGAGAGAGAGTACAAGAGTATGCATGAAGGAGAGGCAGAGGAAGAGAGAGAGAGAGATTCCCAAGCAGGCTCCATGCCCAGTGCAGAGCCTGACATGGGGCTTGATCCCATGACCGCAAGATCATGACCTGAGCCGAAATCAAGAGTCAGGCAGTTAACTGAGCCACCCAGGTGCCCTGAGACTTTAGAGATTTTAAAGCCCTGTTACAGGTGAATCAGTGAAAATGAGAAAGGAAGGACATCTGAAAATTCATCCTTCCGTAAAAGCAACAACAACAACAACAACTAGCAAAAATGGTCAAAATCAACTTTCTCAGAACTTTGGAAATTTTACCCAATGGGCTTGCAGCAACCCGGAGAGCATGTATTAAAGAAAAAATTACTAATTTCTATAAGAACAGTGAGCTCTGTTGTTTTAACTTGTCCTCAACCTCTGCTCTCCATCCTGATGATAGCCTTAAAAACTGCCCACATCCCAGGGGAACAAAATGGAGCTGAAGTTCCTTAAAGCCTCATTCCCAAAGAACAAACTGTCATTGTTTTACCTGTCTAGTGGGGTCCCTAAAAAACTTCACTTGAAAGCCTTGCCCTTGACCTCACTGAGAACTGCACAGTGCTAAAATAGCCTCTTCCCAAGGGGCATTTTTCGAAAACAATTATAGATAAATGTTTTAATCTGGCAGCTATGTGAGGCAATTGATCACAAGACAAAAAATAGCCTAAACAAAAAGCCTAAAAGGAAAAAGCTGAGAAATGAGATGTCCATAGGGACTTTGAAATGCTCCAACATCTTCCTGGGTAACTAGAAGACCACAAGACATATTCCTGGGAATGTAGAAAAAAAACCTTAGCACTAATAAATGAGTTCAGCAAGGTTACAGGACACAAGATCGATATGTAAAAATTAGCTTTATTTCTATACATCAGCAATGACTATTCCAAACATGAAATTAAGAAAACAATTCCATGTATAACAGTACTCAAAAGAATAAAATACTTAGGAAAACATTTAACCAAAGAAGTGCAAGAATCACACTAAAAACCACAAAACGTTGTTGAAAGAAATTAAAGAAGATTGAAATAAATATAAAGATATGCCATGTTCACGGATCAGAATACTGTTAAAATGGCACTATACCCCAAATTGAACTGTGGTTTCAGTATAATCCCTATCAAAACCCCAACTGACTTCTTTCCAAAAATTGGCAAGCTAATTCTAAAATCTGTATGTCAATTCAAGGGACCGAGAATAGCCAAAATGATCTTTAAAAAAAAAAAAAAAAGTTTATCTGTTCATTTTGAGAGACAGCGAGCATACACACCTGTGCAGAAGAGCAAACGTGAGCGAGTGTGAGTGGGGAAAAGTGTGAGCAGGGGAGGGGCAGAGGGAGAAGGAGAGGGAGCATCCCAAGCAGGCTCCATGCTGTCAGTGCAGATTGCAACACGGGGTTCCATCTCACAAACCATGAGGTCGTGACCTGAGCTGAAATCAAGAGCCGGCCACTTAACCAACTGAGCTACCCAGGTGCTCCAAAACGATTTTGACAAAGAACAACAAAATGGGAAGACTCACACGCCCTGGTTTCAAAACCTACTTCAAAACTACAGTAATCACGGTGTGGTACTGGCATAAGAACAGACATGTAAGCTGATGGAACAGAACTGACAGTCCAGGAATAAATCCTCACATTTATGGCCCACTGATTTTCAGCAAGGGTGCCAACACCATTCAATGTGGGAAGACTAGTGTTTTCAAATGATGCTGGGACAACCGTATACCCCCATGCAAAATAATGTAGTTGGATGCCTACACTTCACACCATATATAAATATTACCTCAAAATGAGTCAAAGACCTAAATGGAAGAGCTCAAGCTATAAAACTCTCAGGAGAGAAATCTGTATGACCTTGGATGTAGGCAACAGTTTCTTAGACATGACACAAAAAGCACAACAAACCAAAGGAAAAATAGATAAACTGGACTTTATTTAAAAATAACAAAACAACCCCAAACTATCATATGTCTGATACAAGTCTAGTATCCAGAATATCCAGAATATATAAAGAACTCTTAAAACTCAGTAAAAAGACAAATAATCAAATGTTTAAGTGGGTAAAGGATTTGAAGAGACATTTCGCCAAAGAAAATACATGAATGGCCAATAAGCACATGAAAAGATGCTCGATGTCTTAGGTCATTAGGGAAATATAAATCAAAGCTACAATGAGATACTACTCTACACTCACTAAGATGGCTATGATCGAACAGAGAGACAATGATAAGTGGTAGCAAGATTTGGGGAAACCAGAATCTTCATACATTGGTGGCAATGTAAAATGGTGTAGTCACTGTGGAAAACAGTTTGGCAGTTCCTCAAAAGGGTTAAATATAGAGTTACTACATGACCCAGCAATTCCACTCTTAGGTATGTACCCAAGAGAATTAAAAACATATGACCACACAAAAACTTGTACATGAATACTCATAGCGGCATTATTCATAAGAGCCAAAAAGTCAAAATAATCCAAATGTCCAATAACTCATGAATGGATGAACAAAATGTGACTGGAGCACCTGGGTGGCTCAGTCGGTTAAGCATCTGACTTTGGCTCAGGTCGTCATCTCACAGTTCATGAGTTCGAGCTCTACATCAGGCTCTGTGGTTTTGGATCCTCTGTCCCCCTCTCTCTCTGCCCCTTCCCCGCTTGTGTGTGCGCTCTCTTTCAAAAATAAAGAAACATTAAAAAACAGAATGAAGTACTGAAACATGCTACAACCGGATAAATCTGGAAGCCAACAAGCTCTGTGAAAGAAACGAGACACACATTTCGACGAAATGTCCAGAATAGGCAAATCCATAGGGGCAGAAGGTAAATTAGTTGTTGCCAGGGGCCTGGGAGGAGGCGAGAATGGGGAGTAAAGGCTGATGGGTATGGTATTTCTTTTGAGGGGGGTGATGACAATGTTCTGGAATTAGCAGTGATTATTGTCTATCAAAGTATACCATTGGACTATATACTTTATAATGTTGCATATTCTATTATGCGGACTATATCTCAATTTGAAAAAAAAAAAAAAGAACCATGTTGTGATAAATAGAGAACCAGTTGCCAGGAGATCAAACATGTTAGTAGGTGGAGAAAAGGGGAGCGAAGATTCAAACTCTTCCACAACGGAGGTCAGAGGGAGCTAGAGGTGCGGCTGGGAGCCATGCATTTTTGTTCTTGCCTTGGAAACTCCCCTATTCGTCCTATTCCAGCCCATTCTTCTACGTTTTGTCAGGCCCATTAACATGTCGGGTTTGTGTAACACTAGTTAATATCCAGTCAGACAATGTTATGAAGAGAAAGAACGTGAGTGTCACATGTCTGGTTAAACACAGTTCCTCAACCTTGAGGCTCTGAATGTCCTTTGGCTTTGAAAAAATAAAAATGGCATTAATACCTACAAGCTTACTGGTGGGCTCTGTGCAAGTAAGCTCTTCCACGTGCGTGTCTTCCCCTGCCCACTGCTCCCCGCCACCCCCCGCGCCCACCCCCGGCTCCCTATTAAGAAAGACTATGACGAATTATGCAGCCAAAACAATTTAGTAGTTTGCTATCCTTCCCCCCAACTATCTCAGTGCTCTACCCCCACTGTCCCCCCCTCTTTCCTGGTAGCTCACCCATGGCCTTATACCCATCGGCTCAGTGCTTCCTCTTACCCAGGCAGCCCTCCTGCTGAGATGAATGCCCCGTGTTTACCTGTAGTGAAAACAAAATACAGGCCACTCCAAATTATCCTATTTCCTCCTGTCTTTAGTGCCGCCTTTTCTTCATGGAGCTATTGTGCCTGAGCCAAGGGGAGAATGAGAACTGACCCGACAGGTTACATCTGCTGGACCGACAGCAACTGTTTTTCCACAGACTGCGATACGAACGAACGGTGGACATTGCACTAGAGATCATCTCCATTTCCGTTCAATTCCCTCATTTTACAGATAAAAGGTGTGCTGACTCAGGCTATTGGCTTTTGGATATTCGTGGGCTTATCTTTATGGGAGTAAAACATGACAACCGTTATCCTCAAAGACTGTCTCATAATCAAAGTTGAAGAAATACTGTTCTAGATTTTGTTTTTTAAAAAACTGTATCTTATTTGAAGAGGAAAACTCAAGTATTTTTGCAAAAGCTTTCTGTTGCAGAGCAACGGGACAGACTAAAGGTAGCTCACAAAATAAGGGAACATTTCTTACGTGTTATTTTTTTTTTTCTCCAAATTCTTCTACAGAGGTCCAGACAGATGGGCTACGTTTCCTTTCCATTAACTGAGGAGACAGAGAAGACTTGAGGACTGAAGCTTGTCACCACTGTCCTGAATGTACTGAAATCCTAACGGCTTTAGCTGAAAAAATGTCCAAAGCAGGCAGTGAAAATAAATTTCAAATAGGACAAACTCCAAACTCTCTATGCTGGAATCCCAAGGCATGGAGGGAAAACTGGCTCCTTGGAGGAAAGCAGTTGAAGAAATAAGTAGAGTGATCTAGACCCTATTCCAGTATGTTTGAAGTACTTGGGGATAGAATAACCCCTTTCCTTTATTCATCTACATAGGTCCATGAGCCATGAGAACATGGCTCCCCATGTGAAGCTCCTCAATACAAGACATCTAACGGCATCACGTAAATCCTTTCTCAGGGGTTGGGCGGGGGGGAGGGGCGAAGCCTAAAGAATCTGAAATGGTGAGCCTATGTTTTAATTAAAGTTCTGAGAATAGCCTTGAAGAGGAGTTTCTGGCAGTGAGGACCAGCCCAAGAAGCGAGGGCCCTGGAATCAGGCAGACCTAGGTCTGAATTCTGGCTGTCACTTCCTGGTGAAGGGACTTAAGTAACGAACGTCTCCGAGTCTTTTTAGCAGCATTTACCTCATAAGGCAACTTGAGGATCAAAGGAAAGAGCATGTGCAAAGCACCTAGCATAAGGCTGGGCACAGAGTGGGTGCCTAGCAGTGACGATGTGATATTTGCACCAGGCGGTGAGCAGGAAGCCTGGGGATGCCCATAGGTGGCATGGCCAGGAGCTCCAGAAGCATAGGGAAAAGGAGCTCCCTGCTCGAAAGGTCCTATTCCAGTGAGAAGCTGACTCCAAGGGACGACGCCCAAAAGGCCAGTTGTCATTCAGGTCCTACCTAGTGCCAGGGAATGCGGAATTGTATTACTCGCGAAGCTTCTGAAGTGGTTCTGTCACTTACTGACAGTGTGAACCTAGGCAAGTCACCCGATGTCTCTGAGTTTCAACTTCCTCATCCCCAAAATGAGGATACTACTACCTGTATCACAAGAGTTGCTGGAAAAACGAAAATGAAGTGCCGTGTGAGGGGCCACGTCCGGAGCACTTCCCACGTGCCAGGCTCTATTCTAAGAGTTTAAGACACATTGTCTTACTTGCAGCACAAGCGAAAGGTCTTAGCATAGTGCCGGAGCGCAGTAAATACCTAATAGAGGTAGGTATTAAAGAAATGATATGGGGTGGAGGAGCAACTACCATGCTTCCCAGAGAAAGAAGATGCCTTGGTATATACGTGGGAAGAATCAGATGCAGCTGGGAGAAGAAAAGTAATAGTTGGGTATGACTATGGCAAAGCTTTTGAACTACCACACACGGAAAATAATAAAAGTTACCCTAAATCACCCCAAAAGGACAGCCCTGAGTTGTTATCTTCATCCTTAACGTTTATGCCTTTCCGAATCTGAGAAGAAGCTGCCAGGATTTCCAGTACATACCAAAAAGCGATGACAATATCCTGAAGTGTGTCAACTTTTGTGGGCACACAGCTGTCTAAAAGGAAGCAGATGCCGGTTGACTGGGGGAGCGTTAGGGCGTCTCTGTGACTGCGGCTCGAGTTTGCCTTCAGAGGGTGGCCACACCTACCTCAATGATATTCTCAACAATAATTCAAAAGGGGTAAGGCTTAGATTTTCCTTATTCTCCCTTAGAGCTTATGTTCTTGGCACAATACTGATGCGCCACACACGAGCCAGCATGTGAATGTGCTCTATCCCGAGAAGGTACGGCCTTTCTACATCGTAGAGTCCTTCAGCTTCTAAAATCATGGAGCTCGTACTGTTAGAACCAATGAAGTGAATTTTTTAAAATAAGCCACCAGTCTGGACCTGTGTAGGTGAATGAAGGAGAAGCACTTTAAAGTCAGGAAAAAAAAAAAAAAACTATACTTAACATTTAGGATTATCGACCACTGTTGGTTTTCCATAATATATTTCATTCCTGATTTCATCTGAAAGAAACAGGATTATTACTACCATTCAAAAAGCGGTACCTTATCAATAAACTCTTGGCATGGCTTTGAGGTGGATTTCAGATTCAAAATAGACTTTACCGCACCGCTAACGTGTTCACTCAGTGTTTATCAATAACGTAAGAGGCTTCATTCAAAAAACTTACTGAGATATAATTACCTGAAACCCAGGGGTGAATCAAGGCCTAGTAGGGTCTGAACCTCATCTACTTTGGGAAATCCTGCCTCATCAAAACATGCAAAATTATGCGAACAGGAATTGCGAGGGTCCCTCCCAAGACTTTGGAAGGGGCCTATGTAAGTGAGGAGACCTGAAGTTTAAGCTTCAGTCAGTTCGAGATAAATCCACCTCAGCTGGGGCCCAAAAGGTTTACAAACTTATTTAATGCTGGAGAAAATATTGTTTCAACTTATAAACACCCCAGTAATAAGTCACATAGGTAATAACGTGACTGAATTCACGGGATGGCATCTCCCCTGCGCATGCTCTCTTTCTCTCAGAATAAATAAATAAACGTTAAAAATAAAAAAGAAAAGAAAATTTGGCCCCAAACAAGGAGCCCAACCTCCGATACACACTTACTGTACTGTGATAATTTTTTGGAAGTTAACTGTGAATTCGTTTTAGTAGTACAGCTCTATTCAAACCACATTGAAAGGGTGGGCCTACGCCGGCCCACTCCATCTTGTTCTGTGTCCTTCACCTTGACCACCTCCTCCCCTTGAGTAACCACCACCCCGCAACTGCCTAACAGGACTCTTCCCCAGGACCCTTCCCCAGCCAATCAGCTGAGGCCACAGCCATTACCTCACCAACTGCCACTAGGCCCCAATAAAACCTTTGCCCTTTTGAAACTGGCTCTCTCTCCCCGGTATCTCACCGCTGCCTCAGTGCAGATAGGGGATTGAGCTCGAGCTAGCTCCAATAAAGGCTCTTTTGCTTTTACATCGGACTCGGCTCCCTGGCGGTATTTGGGGATCACGAATTCTGGGCATAACACACATCACATGAGTATTAATTTATTCTCAATACCAGCTAGCTCTGGTTCTTTAATTACCTTTTTCTGTCATGTAAGATTGATGAGGGAGCATGGGGCAAGTTGAGGGCAAAATACAAGTTAGCACATGCCCCCACCCCAGGTGGGATATGTGTGATTCTGGCTGCTCGAGGACAAAGGAAAGGAAAGGAAACAAATGGTTAACTGATAGAGATCTCAGTGGGGCAAGACAGGAGTTTCCATCAGTTTACAAATATCTTAGTAAATTACAAGAAAAAGGCCATCTTTTTCTCCTTCCAGTATGAAAGATTCTTGGGGACAGTCCCTGTATACTCTTTGTACCCCCAGTACTTAGTACATGGTCGACATAGAGTGCGCGTGGCACGGATTGTTTTTCAATGAATTCATTCATTCTTATCAACGGATTCCACCCTATTTAATTGTCCTGTATTGCCTACATAACATGTAGGCAATGAAATTCAGATTCTTAGAAGAGACTCTTGGTGTTATAAGATGCTTAGTAGAGGTGGTGAGTTTTAAGACATTATATTGACACCACTAAAACCTCTTGGTGGAGAAACTCAATGAGCCCGTTCTCTGGCATGCTGGCGAAACAAAAAACTGACCCTCGGTATTCTTTCCCCAAGTTAGGCATCAGCAAATTAATGAGAGGAGAGAGGAGGCCCCTGCTCTTGGGCACCCGCAGGAACTTACTCCAGCTCCAGACACACCGTAAACACTTTCATCTAACGGAAGATAAGCTGTGAAATCGGATTTCTGAACCACAAGACAGTAAGACAGTCTTTTCCAGCGTCTGCTTTAGAGGAGGGTCTTCAACCTTGAGTCTAAAAATCCCCCTCAGGCCACTGAACATGCCCAGTATGATTTGCTTTTTTACAGAGAAATCACAGAATGTTCCGGCTGAAAGGGAATAACACACTTCTTAATTGAAGAGTGGTCAGGAAAGAAAGCACATGGAGAGCAGTGCCCTGCGGCAGGTATTCAGGAGTTCTTTCTGCTTTCCTGATGGCTGAGGAAGCACCCACACCTGTTGCTGCCTGGAGAACTCTGTGCTAAACTTAGTTCTTTGAAGTTCTCTTTTGCATAGGAAACTTGCACATGAGCCGGAATCAAAGTTAAATTCAAAAGTGGATTTCAAGGACCATGCACACCTTGGGGAAGCATCACTGTCACGAATTCCCATGATAATACTGACTTGGGTGTTACTTGCTTGGGGCTTTCATTGCCCACACAAAGCTGGGTACGAGGGAGGGCAGAGAGTGCCATTTAGGAGTTAAGACAAGTCTCTTGGCCTCTTTGTACCTTAGTTTCCTCATTTGAAAAAAAAATGGATTTTAAGACCTACTTTCCAGAATTCATACTGGGTTTATTAACACACACCTAACCAGTCACTGTATGATATTTTTACATGTAGTTTTTTTTTTTTTTAACATGTATTCATTTTCTATTTCACTTACAGCTTGTGTAAAAACTGCATTCCATGCCAGGCCTGAAATGTTCCAAAGCTCAGCTCGGTGAGTAAATTGCAACCAAGATTTCTACACACACCAAAAAAAAAAAAACAAAAAACAAAAAACAAAAAACAAAAAACAAGACACAAACGAAGAAGAAAAAAAAGATATTCTTTCAGAATATTTATCCTTTGGCAGTGATTCTAATTTATAGATAACGAAACATAACCACAATACTCTCTCCATACACTAAAGAAATCTCACTATGAAAGATGCTTGCCTTTGTAAAAAAATATCTGCATGAAAGATTTATACTTTCATGTTTATACATGTGGTGCATTAGATACAAATCAGTAAATGCTCAATAAATACTTGTGTTAAGTAAGTATTTTTTTCTAGAGAAGTAAGTTTATTTCTCTAGAAAAATGTTTCACAACTTTAGCACTGTTGAGATTTATGGTTGGATAATCTTTGTTATGGGGGGGGGGGGTGCTGCCCTGTGAACTGTAGGGTGTGACAGCAGCCCTGGCCTCCACCCACTAGATGCCAGGAGCACATCTACAGTCTGACAATCAAAAATGTCTCTAGACACTACCAAGTGTCACCTGGATGCAAAATCACCCTGGCAGAGAACTGCTGCTCTAGAACGATTCACTCTGATCTCTATAATAACTCTCACACCAAACTTTGCCACAGACAGAAAAGATTTGCTACATAATTTTAGTAGCTTTCGACTAATAAAGTTTCATTCATTCAAAGTGAATAACAAAGAGGTTTACAATTAAGTTTAATAAAAATTCCAAATATAATGAAATTATATTTGTAACTTACATAAACTGCAAAAAAGGTAGTGATTCAAATGTACGTCTTTCAATAGATTGTATTTTATTGCAGGATAAATCTCTAGGAAAAGGAAAAGGAAAATATTGCCTCAATTAGCTCTAAGATATCTAATTAGTAGGATGATAGTATTGAATAAGTAGCTTTTGGCTAAACTCTGAGTATTAGGAATTGTTATTTGAACCTTCCAGAGCCCCTAACCCTGCCCTCACCTTTCTTAAGAGTCTCACCATTGTGATCTTCATACATAAAACATACAACTATAGATCTTGATAGATCTTGGAAGTAATCTTTCCTGAGAGCAGAAGAATTGATTAAATGACTTTTTGTGGCCTCATCAATTTCTAAATTATGAGCTCAAAGTTGTGATCTCCACATATAATTTCTAATATTAAAAGGGATATTCTCACATTAGCACACCTTCCTGGTTTAGTTCTATTTCTCGACACCAAGTCAATACCAGAGGAGATAAAAGATACCTTTTCGTTTAACTTGAAAAGAAGTTACTCCTCTAATCAATACCTAACTTTGAACGAACTCAGAATTATATTATCATCTTAATAGAAATTTATTTTTGGTTGTACATTGCCTAAACGGTCTATGAATTTATCAACTGCTTCAGTTGCAAGTGGGGCCAACAAAAAAACAACATGGTACTGGATTTTTTTTTGGAAACACCCATTCTTGATTATAGTTGACCCTCTTATTTCCATTGATTTCAGCTGAGTCCCTCACTTTCCACCTACATGGGTACGACCATCTTCTGACTGGCATTTTCATCTCTGGTCTCTCCCATTCTAATCTATACTGCACACAGTCACCAGATTAATTCTCCAGGAGTGGTTTTCAAATATCAGAGTCACTTGGGAACTTACTCAAGATGCAAATTCTCAGCTCTACTCTGGACTGAGTGAATCAGGAACTGTGGAGGTGGAACCTGTGTTCTGACAAGGCCTCCAAGTGACCCTGGTGCAGTCTAAAGTTTGTCCTAGAGCACTGCCGTGATAACACGGTAGCTTGGCATATTATCCAAGGCCTTCAAAATCCTAAATCTGGCTCTAGTTTCCTACTCTACAGATACCAAAGAAATTTCTCCTGCATTTTGCCTTTCACTCACTCTATTTTGCAAGCATATTCTTCCCAAGATGTCTATCCGATGATACGTCATAGCCATTCAAGGTTCTGTTCAAACAGCATTTCTCTAGTAACTTCCCTGATCCAACTTGAAGTCTTCCCCCCTCTTCTATGTTCCAAAAACAACTTATACTTCTCATGGCCCAAATCCATTTCTTCCCCTCCCCCTCTCCTCCTCCTCCTTCTTCTCCTTCTTTGAATTTTTTAAAGTAGACTCCACGCCCAACCTGGGGCTTGAACTCACGACCCTGAGATCAAGAGTCGCATGCTCTACTGACTCAGCCGGTCAGGTGCCCCAATTTTTTCTCAATATAGTTATTCTGGCATTCCATTTCCTCTGGGCATAAACTCCATGAAAGTATGGACTAGTCTTGCTCATCTGCGTTG
Source organism: Prionailurus viverrinus (assembly GCF_022837055.1). Classification (NCBI taxonomy): domain Eukaryota; kingdom Metazoa; phylum Chordata; class Mammalia; order Carnivora; family Felidae; genus Prionailurus; species Prionailurus viverrinus. The sequence goes on from NC_062574.1 coordinate 35,123,312, forward strand.
TCTACTGTGTTTAAAACTGATGCGTGGACAAAGAACAAACTCAAATATTTATAAAATAAATTAACAGCTGGGTAGTGAGTAGAAGGAGCAAAATGACTGAAAAGAAATGTGGTTTTATGACTCTGTGGCTCCCTCTTCTGCACTCTGTCAGTGCTTCACCATCCACTTAGTGCTTATGCGTTATGGTTGAAGCTTTTGTTGATTTTCCCTGTGAAATCATGAGTTCCTACAAGGGTGGGAAGCCTGTCTTAACCATCTGCGTGCCTATGGTACTGGGCATAGGGCCTGTCCCATTCTTTTTTAGGTTTTGATTCACATTTTTTTTTGAATGAATGAATGAGAACACTTCACCTAACATGAAATAATTGGCTTACAAAGTACCTCATAGTAGAAGTAATGAAAGGCCCAATCCATTGCGCAGTTTGTCTCTTTTGTTTTTCTCCAAACTGTGTTTGTAACGTTTGGAGCCCAGATGGCAGAGGTAGCCAAGAGGACCAATACAAAGTGGTTGTCCCCTAAGACTTGGAAGGTTTGATAATTTGGAGGACTATTTTTAGTGTCATACGAGATTCTTTTTACTCACTACCCTTAAGCCTTCCACGTTTGCAAGAAGAATCTATTTTCTAAAGCACATCATTAATAAGGATTAATGAGGGGCGCCTGGATGGCTTAGTCGATTGAGCATCTGATTTTGTTCGGTTCAGGTCATGATCTCACTGCTCATGAATTTGAGCCCCGCATCGGGTTCTGGGCCAACAGCTCAGAGACTGAAGCCCACTTCGGATTCTGTGTCTCCCTCTCTCTCTGTGCCTACCCTGCTCATACTCTGTCTCTCTCTGTCTCTCTCTCTCTCTCTCAAAAATAAACAAACATTAAAAAAAATTTTTAAAAAGGATTAATGAAATACACAGCTTTGGATGGCATGGGCAAAGAATAAACACTGAACCTCCATAGCAAAGAACATTAGTATCTCTGTGTGTCTAATGTACAGAGCTATATGCAAACATTTCTTCCTTGACAATGAGGCTGGAGAGATGTTTATTCTGTAACTAGCGAAGTTAGAGGCATTTCTGATGTTTGTTTAGTGTAAACATTTCTAACTATACCACTTAACCATCATTATATTTTTAAAGATTTCATTTTTTTTAAGTAATCTCTATACCTAACATGGGGCTCTAACCTACAACCTCGAGATCAAGAGTTGCAGACTCTAATGACTGAGACAGCCACGTGCCCCTTAGCCATCATTTTTTTTTTTTAATTTTTTTTTTTCAACGTTTATTTATTTTTGGGACAGAGAGAGACAGAGCATGAACAGGGGAGGGGCAGAGAGAGAGGGAGACACAGAATTGGAAACTGGCTCCAGGCTCTGAGCCATCAGCCCAGAGCCTGACGCGGGGCTCGAACTCCCGGACTGCGAGATCGTGACCTGGCTGAAGTCGGACGCTTAACCGACTGCGCCACCCAGGCGCCCCAGCCATCATTTTTTTAATGTTTGTTTATTTTTGAGAGAGACAGAGACAGAGCATGAGAGGGGGGAATGGCAGAGAGAGAGGGAGACAGAATCTGAAACAGGCTCCGGGCTCTGAGCTGTCAGCACAGAGCCCGACACGGGGCTCGAACCCACAAACTGTGAGATCACGACCTGAGTCAAAGTCAGACGCCCAACCAACTGAGCCACCCAGGAGCCCCAACCCCTTAACCATCATTTTAAACATCTATTTTTATGGTGGCATAAGAATTTCCACACCGATCACAGGAATCTGCTCCTGAAGCCAAGAGCACACTGTATGTTAGCTAACTTAACAATAAATTACATAAAAAATAATAATAAAAAAATAAACTAATAAAATTTCCCACACAGAAATCCTTAATCTGTTCTCTTGATAATTTAATATGTACTTGGTAATACTGCTTACATAATTCACCTGCTTAGTTAAATATTTAATATTTAAATATTTAATTTAGATTAAATTATTTAAAAATTCTGGGTTAATGGCATTCAAATTAACGTAAGTGTTCTATATTCTCTTGTCTTGTAGGTGACAATTTGAGGTTAACTTCAATTCCTCTCATTTTACTAAGCCAACTTTTTCAAACCTTTTCTGTGAAGGCCAGACAGTAAATATTTTAGGCTTTGCAGGCCATATACGGTCTCTGTCACATATTCTCTGTTTCTTTCTCTTCTTTTCTCTTTTACAGCCCTTTAAGAACATGAAAATCATTCTGAACTCATAGGTTGTATCAAGACAGACCATACACAGGATTTGATCCATGGGCCATAAGTAATAAATATAAATAAAGGCAGATGGTATATGAACACTTACATAACAAGGTTCATATGGGTGTCCATAATTGCTCAGACCTCATTACCCCCTTTCCTCTACAACTGAAGGGCTTTTTCCTATATCTTGTCTATAAAATTAAGAAGTTGAAAATGCATAGGAGGTATTTAATGCTAGAGATGGGCTGGGTCCCCACAGACTTACAGAGTTATAGAATTTAATAGAGAGAATTATAGAATTCTACTGTTAGAAGAAATTGCTGCAATTATCTAATTTGAACCCTGTATTTTTTAATAAATAATATAACTAAAAACTCATAATAAATGATGAACTGATTAACTTACAAATACTGGAGGGATAGCAGGCCTTCAAATGTGTCTTTATGTAATTCGGTCAGATAATTTTCACTGAGAATTCTGCAAAATGAAAAGGTCATTTCTGGGTCAAAATGCAAAATAGCTACAACTATTTGCTACACAGGACCGCTAGATGTGAGAGAAACCTGGGTAATGGTGCCACCAAATACACTAATTCTTATTTAATGTAGGGATGGCAATCTCTGCTGTTTGATTCAAATCTTTTCTTCTCACATACTCCTTTGTCTCTCTCTCTCTCTCTCACACACACACACACACACACACACACACACACACACACACACCCCTATCCACTCTTCACACCAAAATGTGCATTTAATGCCTACTCTCTGGATCACAAAATCTCTGTTAGAACCCAGCCCTGAGTGGCAAAAACATGGACAGAACTGCCACTTCCTCCTCTCTTTTCCCAAATGTTATTGTGGAAGCCCTATTTATAACCATATCAGTGTTACAAGTGAAGCCATCTAATTTTTTTCCCCAACTAAAAAATATCTGTGAGAACTAAAAATGTGCATAAAATGCACATAACATAAATGCTCAGTTTAATAAGTATAGAGTAAATACCCGTGTAACACTATTTGTTCATTCTACTGTTGGTGGATACTAGATTTTTCTAATTTTTAGTTATTATAAACAGTGCTGCTTTGAACATTTTTCTGTTTATATCCTAGTACACATTTGCCTAAGGTTCTCCAGGATTTAACAGGGGTACAAAATTGCCTTCCTGAGAGGTTGTGCTATTTCAAGCTGGCAGATTGAAACATGCCAAGTCTCTACCAAACTCCAAACTGCACCAAAGTCCCTAAGAATGATTAGAAAAGATACAATTAGAAATTCCACAACCTTAGCTCAAAGCCAAGGGAGTAGCTCCACAAACACTCCCCCACCAGAAATGCCTTGGAGCCACCTACAGGGTGATTAGCTGGGATACTGCAGTAGGACCAAGGACAGCACATCAACCCCACATCCTTCCTCCTTGGATCTGGCAGCAAAGGGTGTTTTCTTCCAGGCAGGAGCCATTGGTGTTAGAAGGGGGCAGGGTCCCAGAACCCTGGAGGAAGGGTATACACTCTGACTAGCCATTAGAAGTCACCTCCCACCTCTTCTTTAACTCTCAGGGGGACCTGTCACCAATAACAAGGCCCGTGGTTCATTTCACCTCTTCCTTAGGACCAGAAAACAGAAGCAAGTCAAATCTCAACTACAAAGATAAATTGCACTCAGGAATGACCAAATGGAGTGAGAAAGCCAATTCTATTCAGGACAGAAAATAAAAAACAAATATAACAGCTATAGTCAATGACACAGTTAACAGAGAAAACACAAAAGGATTTGAGAATACCAACATTAATGGGGCACCTGCGTGGCTCAGTCGGTTAAGCATCCGACTTCGGCTCAGGTTGCAGTCCATGGGTTCAAGCGCTGCACTGGGGCTCTGTGCTGAAGCTCAGAGCCTGGAGCCTGCTTCAGATTCTGTGTCTCCCTCTCTCTCTGCCCCTCCCCAACTTGCGCTCTCTCTCTCTCTCTCTCTCTCTCTCTCAAAATAAACACTATAAAAAAATTTAGAATAGCATCATTAATATATCCTCAGACAGAGGTAAACAGTACATCTAATAAAAAGAACCAACTCAAGATTATATGAATGAAAAGCATTATCATTAGTAAAAAAACTCAGTCTATGAGCAGCAGAAATGGTTGTTGAATAAATTAGAAAACTTGAGAGATCTGGCCACTGATTTCTTACCAATACTTGAAATGATATGTATTTATTATATTTACATATTTGTTTTTATACTATATATTTGTAAACCCCTTGACAAGTGGGATATTTGGTCAGTTTTGTTCTTGAGCTTATATCCCTGGCATGTAAAACAGTTCCTGGGACATAGGAGATGCTCCATAAATATTTGTTGAATGAATTCAGAAAGTGACAGGTATCAATTTGCAAATATACTGCTTTTAATTAAAACAAATCATTCATTTATCATCATTTATGAGAATAAGTACAACTTCACAGGAAAACAAATGTCTTTCTCCACCTCCACCCCAATTTGTGACTCAATCTTTTGAGACAAGAACCTTTTGAGAATTTCATAAAAGCTATGGAATGGACCCTTTCCCTAGAAAACTGCACTTTCTTGAATACGTGCAAAGGTGTGCATGCGATTTCAATTTGCAGACCATCCCTTTAGGGCTCAGGTCCGTGAATAGAATGGACTGAATTTGTGGGTGCCAAACTTGGATGGAAAATGAAATCACATCTCTATTTTCACAAACCTCTAACTAGAATTAGCATTTCCTTCCATTATGAATGTAGGCAACAAACCACAGATTAGTATAGTTAATTTGGTCCCCAGCAGAAATCAGATATTTTCATATCACATATTTGGCGTGGATATCTCAAACTATCATTTATTCTCATCAGTACTTTGAAGTTATAATAGTTAGTAGGCCTACCATTATATTTTGTTATTTAATATTCTAACAGAAGCAGATTTATTGCTATATCACTAATCTTTTTAAAAAATTTTTGAAAACTCTATTTCCACATAATTTCCTTTTCCTATATGTTTTAACTTATTATACATTTGAAAACATTATCCCAAGAACATAAGCTTCTGCAGATCATCAATAGATATATAGAAGGGTGCCTGGGTGGCTCAGTCTGTTAAGTGTCCGACTTCAAGCTCAGGTCACGATCTCACGGTTCGTGGGTTCGAGCCCCACATTGGGCTCTCTGCTGACAGATCAGAGCCTGGAGCCTGCTTCCAATTCTGTGTCTCCCTCTCTTTCTGCCCCCTCCCCCTGTTCATGCTCTGTCTCTCAGCAGTAAATAAATGTTAAAAAAAAAAAAAATTTTTTTAATTGAATATAGAAAAAAAGGTTAAAAATCCTGCCCCAGGGGACTATTGACCCATAGTTAAAAACTTCTGTCTTACAAGGCATAACCCTCAAGCTGAATTAGAAATCATCAAATCTTGGGGCACCTGGGTGGCTCAGTTGGTTAAGTGTCTGACTTCGGCTCAAGTCATGATTTCACAGTTTGTGGGGTCGAGCCCCACATCAGGCTCTGTGCTGACAGCTCGGAGCCTAGAGCCTGCTTTGGACTCTGTCTCTCTCTCTCTCTCTCTCTCTCTCTCAAAAATAAATAAACATTTAAAAATTTTTTAAGAATCATCAAATCTTACCAGATTCATGTTCTAGTATATAAAGTACCAAATACATGCTTTTCAAAAAATATTTTTTAAATTTCAGTTTATTTTTTTAATAGGTAATATATATTTGCATGGCTCAGAATTCCAAAGGTATATAATACACAATTCAAAGTTTTTCTCCTACCCCTGTCCCCCAGCCTACCCACTCTCTCCACTCTCTCTTGTTTCTTGTGCCAAATTACTTTCATTTTTCTTACAAGTTTGGAAATAAGATCTCCAAGTTAGATACTATCATGAGAAAATATAAACTATATATAGTATTTAAGAAATTCATAAAATTCATAAGAAAACAACTACCTTATTCTACCATTTGTCTCTTACCAGTAAGGTTATCAGACTAAGGGGCAGGGGGGAATCTACTTCAGGGGGATCATAATCCCTACATTTAGATTACTATGACTGTTATGTCTTTTATTATTAATTCAGAAGTCATTTATGACTTATCTACCCAAGTTGAACTAATGATATGACACACAATCTGTCATGAAAAATGCCAATTACTTCGAGTATAATATTGTTTCCAAAATTACTTGTGTCTACACTGACTTTTTCTACAAATCAATTTAAAAAAAAAGATAACAAAAAAATCGGCAAAGGATAGAAAATTCAGACAAGAAACACAAATGCCCAGGAAACATACAGAGATACTTAAATGTATAAGTAATCAGAAAAATTCAAATTCAGAAGGGACCCATTTTATTCACCCACCAGATCAGCCAAGAAATGGAGAATATCCAAGAGTGGGAGGGTAGGAGGAAATGAATGCTGTCATGGTGTATGGATTGGTGTGTAAATTGGCACAACTTTTTTGAGGGCAATTAAAATTGTATATATATCGGCATCGTCTTCATCCCAACAATTCCATTTCCAGGGATCTATTCTACAGAAATACCCACCCACGTACACAAAGATGCATGTATGAGGTGGTCCATGCAGCAATGCATGTAATAAGAAAACTGGACACAGCCTAAACATCCATCAAGAGGGGAATTATTAAATCGTAATACACTCATACTATGGAATAGTATGCAGCAGCTTGCATGGATGGGGTAACCCTCTATGTACTGGAAGAAAAAAAGTCTAAGACATACCACAAAGCAAAAGAATCGAGTTGTAGGGTGTTACAATTTATGTAAAAAAAAGATAAGAAAATCACACAACAAACCTACTTTGCTGTAAATATGTATATAGGCAAATGCATGGAAAAAGGTCTGGAAGGATATATACTAAATCCAGAGTAGTGGCTATCCCAGCAGTGGGGGGATTAGAAGATAAGGCAGGTGTTCACTATATCTGTTATTTCATCAAAAAAAATTTTTTTAATGTTTATTTATTTTTGAGACAGAGAGAGAGAGGGAATGAATGAGCAGGAGAGGGGCAGAGAGAGAGGGAGACAGAATCCGAAGCAGGCTCCAGGCTCTGAGCTGTCAACACAGAGCCCAACGTGGGGCTTGAACCCACAAACCGTTGAGATTATGACCTGAGCCGAAGTTGGACACTTAACCGAATAAGCCCCCCAGGCCCCCCTGTTATTTCATTTTTATATATTGAGACTATAATCATGTATTCCTTGTATAATGGAAAATAAGTTGAAATTGATTCTAACTTTAAAGGGAACCTGCCAAATTTAATTTTTAAAATAAACACAGATGGGGCGCCTGGGTGGCTCAGTCGGTTAAGCGGCCGACTTCAGCTCAGGTCATGATCTCGCGGTCCGTGACTTTGAGCCCTGCGTCGGGCTCTGTGCTGACAGCTCAGAGCCTGGAGCCTGTTTCAGATTCTGTGTCTCCCTCTCTCTGACCCTCCCCCGTTCATGCTCTGTCTCTCTCTGTTTCAAAAATAAATAAACGTTAAAAAAAAAAATTAACACAGAATTGCAATCGGTAGAGGTTGAGTTGGGACATGGAAGGGGAAACACCTTTCCTCAGAGCTACTGACTTCAAAGTTCTGGACCAAGAAGGACCTTAGAATGCAGTTAGTTTTTTGTTTTTTTTTTTTTTTTTTGTATTCGTATTTGGAGAGAATATACTCACAGTTTCTCAGCCCAACGGTATCCCTTCCATACATTTTCATCAATGTAAGAAATAGAGTTTCCTTGGAAATTTCTGTGAAGAAACACAGTTCAGATCCTTGAATAGGTAGGAAAGGAATGAACGGAATAAATAAGAGAATCACTGGCAACCTTGTGGGGAATATTCCAATGCAGTAAATGCCAACTTTCTACTTTCCGCAGCTATCAGCATCCCAGGTGGTGCAATTAATAAAGAGCTAGCGTGGGGCCACTGGCACAAACAAGGCAGCTCCTTAGAACCTGAACTTCCTATTTGTTCCATTCCTTGGGTAGATAACGCCTGTTAATTACTCTGGAGGTAAGTATTTTTTTCCCCCAAATCACTTATGTGTCTAAAATGGTTCCTTCCACAAATCAATGAGAAAATAATAATTCAACGAAAAAAATGGTAAAAAATGTACATTATCAGCAAACAAATGTAAAGAAGCCCTCTACTGAAACCTCTCTAGGTGTTAGAAGGATAAGGGAAGTTAGAAATTAGAAGAACTAACATGGAAAGATTTCTTAGACATATTGCATAGGGAAAAGCAACAAATCACTGGGCAAGGAATTAAAAAGTATCCCCTCATTAGGAAATTAGGAAAAAATGCAAAGGAAAGAGATGGGAAGGAAGGACACACACCAAAAAGGTGACAGGAGTTACCTTATGAGTGGTAGGGAGGGTGGGGTGGGATTTTCACGTTTTATCCTCTATACCTGTGACATTGAAAACAAAAAAAAGTATCCATGATAATTCATGTATCCATGAATTACACATGTTTAAAAGAAGCTATTAAATGCCTGAGGTTCAGTTTCAACCGCTAACTCTGCGTATGACTTTGAATCTTTACCTTTAGTTTTGTCCTCTTCCCTCAGCAACAGCTTACCTGGTCAGTTTATATACACATTTTTTTCAGGGGAGTCGGGAATAAATTCAAAACAGATACCCATCTGGTGGACATGTGCCTGGTGGACATTTCCAGTCAACCTGAAGCCTTCTGGTTGCTCTACGTTCCCTGGTAAAAGATGCCTCAACTTCCATCATTCTCCTTATCTGGGACAGAAGTTTCAGAGTAATATCTGAGTTTTCTCTTTCCCGTGCACACCCCACCCGCGACTGTCATCAGTTAGTCTATCTTGTCACTTCCTCCTTTGCAGTGCTCTCAAGGCTTTTCTTTCGACTCTTTTCAGCCACTCTGATTCGGCCCCTTGTTACTTGACTCCCAGGTTTTGTTAGAACATTCTATCTGGTCTCGCTGGATCAAGCTCTCCTCTCCAGATCGCCCTACGTGGGGAACTGAAAATAATCCTCTTGTTTCAATGGTCTGTATCTCATGCTTGAAAACTTTCAGTGGCTCTCTATAACTCAGAATGTAACGTTCAAACCTCTCTAGCTGATAGTCAAGGTTTCTCGTAATTGGATCTTTAACTGCTAAACCTAATTCTTGATTCCTGATCACTCCTGCAGCCATGCCTTTGCCTAGGCTTATACCCATTTTTTCTCTATTTAACACATCAGAGCCACTCTTTAAGTCTCAGCTAAAGTGTTAGCTTATCCATGCAGCTCTCCCTGACCTCCATACTCCACTGATTACAGAGTCTGCTGAATTCCAACACCCATGGTACCTCTTTTAGTACTTAATTACATGCCCCCTCCCTTTTTATGACCACTTCCTTTCTTCCCACCTGTCATTTCATGTTCTGAAGACGACTGCATCCTAGTGTGGCGCCCATAGTACTTACTCTTGGGTTGGGCCCAAACTGAGTACTGTATGTGGAAGGCCGGGGGTCAAAGATGAGGTCTGGGGAATCAAAATAATAACAGCTAACACTCATATTTTGCCAGGCACTGATCCAAGTGCTTCATATGTATTACCTCATCTAGATCTCACAATAATCCCATGAGGTGGTAACTATCATAATTTCCATTTCACAGAAAAGGAAACTGAGTCACAAAGCTAATAGATGACAGACCTCGGCCCAAACGCAGGCCATCTAGTTCCAGAATCTCTACTCTTCACTACTCTGTTGTATCCTATTATAGAGGATGGAGCAAAAATGGGAGAGTAGAGGTTAAGGAATAAAATAATGGGGCTAAAAATTGGATAAGGAAAAAGAATAAGGACAATTACAAGTAAAAGATTGGAGAAGGGCGAACAGTAGTAAAAAGGAAAATGAAGATAAGGGATAGTTGACAAAGAAAAGGTAAAAACAGAAAGTCAGTCAACGCGGTTGGGGAGATGAGGAAGGCCCAGGACGACATTGAGGAAGAGACTGCCATGTCAAGCAGGAGGCAGAGAACAAACAAGTAAAGGCGATTCTTACAAGATGGTGAAGGTGCCGTTGTAGGTGTCGGGCTCCGGCACGGGCACTCTGCGGAGCCTCTGCTGTAGGCTGAGACCAACACACGACAGTGTCTCATCTTTGCAGGTACAACGCTCACATATTTTGAGGTTTGTGGTGGCATTCTGTTCTGGTTGCCAGGTTAAAGTTGTGTATGCCTTTTCTGAGGTATAGTTTACAAAATGCACCACAGAATGTTGAGTTGTTGGAGGAAAACCTGTCTCTGGTTGCTGACTTACAGGAATTTCTAGGTCCATAGGTAGAAGCGTGACTTCAGTCAGGTTTCGATGTTGACTCTGAACCTGTTCTGGATGTGCAAGTGTCACCTCAAGGTCCTTTGGGGGAGGAGTTGTAGTCTTCTTCAGGGTTGTCGAATGTTCAGCCTCCGTAATAGGTTCTGGAGTTATAGTAAGCTCCACATGACGAAATGGGATGATGGGTGATGCTGGACGCTGACCTTGATCCTTACTTGGAGTTGGAACTGTCACTTCCTGCTGGAATGGATATTGAACTACAACCTCCTTAGGTGCCTCTGGAGGCTGAGTTGGGGTGTCTCGCGTGGTTGAAGGTTCAGTCTCCACACTGGATCCTGCAGTTACAGTAAGTTCCAGGTCCATAGGTGGAACTGTGACTTCAGTCAGGTTTGGATGCTGACTCTGAACCTGCTCTGGGTGTGCAAGTGTCACCTCAAGGTCCTTTGGGGGAGGAGTTGTAGTCTTCTTCAGGGTTGTCGAATGTTCAGCCTCCGTAATAGGTTCTGGAGTTATAGTAAGCTCCACATGACGAAATGGGATGATGGGTGATGCTGGATGCTGACCTTGATCCTTACTTGGAGTTGGAACTGTCACTTCCTGCTGGAATGGATATTGAACTACAACCTCCTTAGGTGCCTCTGGAGGCTGAGTTGGGGTGTCTCGCGTGGTTGGAGAAGGTTCAGTCTCCACACTGGATCCTGCAGTTACAGTAAGTTCCAGGTCCATAGGTGGAACTGTGACTTCAGTCAGGTTTGGATGCTGACTCTGAACCTGCTCTGGGTGTGCAAGTGTCACCTCAAGGTCCTTTGGGGGAGGAGTTGTAGTCTTCTTCAGGGTTGTCGAATGTTCAGCCTCCGTAATAGGTTCTGGAGTTATAGTAAGCTCCACATGACGAAATGGGATGATGGGTGATGCTGGATGCTGACCTTGATCCTTACTTGGAGTTGGAACTGTCACTTCCTGCTGGAATGGAAATTGAACTACAACCTCCTTAGGTGGCTCTGCAGGCTGACCTGGGGTGTCTCGCGTGGTTGGAGAAGGTTCAGTCTCCACACTGGATCCTGCAGTTACAGTAAGTTCCAGGTCCATAGGTGGAACTGTGACTTCAGTCAGGTTTGGATGCTGACTCTGAACCTGCTCTGGATGTGCAAGTGTCACCTCAAGGTCCTTTGGAGGAGGAGCTGTAGTCTCCTTCATGGGTGTAGAATGTTCAGCCTCTGTAGTGGGTTCTGGAGTTATGGTCAGTTCCAGGTCTAAAGGCTGAACTCTGACTTCAGTCAAATTTGGATGCTGAGCCTGGACCTGCTCTGGATGGGCAGGTGTCACCTCAGTGTCCTCTGGAGGAGCTATAGTCTGCTGCATGATTGTAGAATGCTCAGCCTCCACAGTAGGTTCTGGAGTTACAGTAAGCTCCAGGTCAGCAGGCTGAACAGTAACATTGGGCAAGTTTGGATGCTGAGCTTGCTCTTGTCCTAGAGGTGGAACCGTCACCTCATTATGGACTGGAGGTTGTGCTACAACCTCCTCAGGTGGCTCTGGAGGCTGAACTGGGGCCTCCTGCTGGGCTGGAGGAGTTTCTGCCTCCTTAGAGGGCTCGGGAGGTTGAGTTGGAGCCTGCTGCAGAATTGGAGATGGTTCTACCTTCTCAGGGGCCTCTGAAGGCTGAGCTTGTACCTCCTGTTGTGTTAGAGAAGATTCTATCTCCTTAAGTGGCTCGAGAGGTAGAGATAGGGTTTCCTGCTGGACTGGAGATGGTGCCACCTTCTCAGGAGGCTCTGAAGGCTGAGCTGGGGCCTCCTGTTGGCCTGAAGCAGGTTCCACATCCTTAGGAGGGTCTGGAGTCTGAGCTAGGACCTCTTGTTGGCCTGGAGAAGACTCATCTTCAGGGGACTCTGGAGACTGGGAAAGACGCTTGGACTGAGCTGGAGAAAATTCAACTTGCTCAGGGGGAGATTGAGCAGGGACATCCTGCTGCACTGGAAGAGGTTTAACCTCCTTAGTTGCCTGGGGACTTATGAGAACCCTCAGATCCACAGGTTTAACTGTGATATTAGGCAACACTGGATGCTGAGCTTCACCTGGACCTGGAGGTGAGAATGTCACCTCATGCTGTACTGGAGACTGAGCTACAACATCTGTAGAGGACCCTGGAGGCTGAGCTGGATGCTCATACTGAACTGGAAAAGACTCGACCCCCTCATTGGGCTTTGGTTGCTGAGCTGGGACCTCTTGCTGGATTGGAGAAGGTTCTATCCTTGCAACAGGCACTTGAGGCAGAGCGGAGCTCTCCTGCTGGCTTGGAGAAAGTTCAATTTCCTCAGGAAGATCTTCAGGCATAGTGGAGACTCCCTGCTGGATTGGAGAAGGCTCAGCATTTTCAGGGGCAGCTGGATGCTGATGTGGGACCTCCTGCTGGATTGGAGAAGGTTCCAACTGCTCAGGGGACACTCCAGACTGAGCTGAGGCCTCTTCTCGGAGTGGAGAAGCTTCAACCTCATTAGTGGATTCTGAGGTCATGGTAACTGAAGGATCCACAGGTTTAACAGTGACATTAGGCAACAGCAGGAGCTGAGCTTGATTCTGACCTTGAGGAAAAACTGTTACCACCTGATGTTCTGGAGAGTGAGCTGGGGCCTCCTGTTGGGTTGGAGAAGGTTCACCAGAAGGCTCTGGATGTTGAGCTGTGGCTTCCTGTTGAGTGGCAGAACGGTTAATTTCCTCAGAGGTCTGTGGATGCTGACTTGGGGCCTCCTGATAGGTTGCAGGTTTAACTTCCCCAAGGGGATTTGGATGCTGAGTTGTGGCCTCTGACTGGGCTGGAGAAGGTTCAGTCCCCTCAAGGGGCTCTGGATACTGAGTTGGGGTCTCTGGTTGGGTTGGAAAAGGCTCACCCTCCTCTGATGCCTGAGGATACTGAGCTGGAGCCTCCTGCTGGGTTGAAGAAGGTTCAACCTCCTCAGGGGTCTGTGGATGCTGAGCTGGGGACTCCTCCTGGGTTGTAGGTGGTTCACTCCCCTCAGAGGCCTGTGGGTGCTGACCCTGGCCCTCCTCCTGGAGAGGGGAAGGTTCACCCTCTTCCTGGGCCTCTGGAAGCTGAGCTGGGGGTTCCTGTTTGCTTAGAGAAGGCTTAGCTTCCTCAGGAGGCACTGAAGGCTGAGCTGGGGTCTCCTGCTGCCTTAGAGAAGGATCAATCACCCCAGGAGGCTCGGAAGGCTGCCCTGGGGTCTCCTGCTCACTTGAAGGCTCAACCTCCTCTGGAGGCTTACCCGAGGTCTCTTGCTGGGTTAGAGAAAGTTCTGTTTCCTCAGTATGTTCAAGAGGCTGAGGTGGGGCCTCTTGCTGGGCTATAGAAGATTCAACACCTTTATCAGGCCCTGGAGTTGTGGTAAGTTCCACATCTAAAGGCTTATCTGTAACCCTGGGAAACATTAAATAATCCCAACCTGGCATTGGAACCACCTCTGGGAGCCTTTGATGCTGGGTTAGCTGGTCATTCAGATCCTCATCTGTCCCTGGGGGTAGTTCTCCAACGGAATCCGTGTCCAGGAATGGAAGCAAAGTTTCAGTCAACTCCTCAGGCGGGGCCAACATCTGGGCTGGAGCAGAGGACCCCAGGTAATTAAAGCCCACCGGCTCAGCTAGGGGTGTAAGTACCTGGGGCGATTCGGGTGGGGGATCAGACGAGCGCGAAGACCGGGGCTCAGCCGGCTCCATGGGGTCGGCGGTCAGCTGGGCAGGGTCCAGGGCCCACTCCGGAAGCTGAGCTGCCTGGACCAGCAGCCACAACGGTTGCCACATAAGGACAAGCAGTGGGGCCAACATGCGCAGCCGGGACATGACCTGCGGAGGCTCTGGGGCGCAGAGACCCAGGCGAGTGGGGTACTGGCGCTGGGCCCCGAGCGGGAGCCAAACCATTATGGCAGCCCCGTGATGCGCGCGCGCACTGTTAGCAACTGCGCGCCCCTCCCCCGCCTACGTCCCACCCTTTATTAGCTCCCTGGAGATGGGCTCCACACCACCAGAGCGGGCCCTTTTCCCAGAATCACTTGGGGCCCAGGCCTCCCTCCACCCTGCAAAGGCCACCACTCCCCCCGTCCCTTTGGAGGAATGGGGCGCTGGGGGGCTCAGTTGGTTGAGCGTCTGACTTTGGCTCAGGTCATGGTCTCACCATTCATGGCTTCGGGCCCCGCATTGGGCTCTGTGCTGACAGCTCAGAGCCTGGAGCCTGCTTCAGATCCTATGTCTCCCTCTCTGCCCCTCCCCTGCTTGTACTCTCTCTTGTTCTCTCTTCAAAATAAACATTAAAAAAGATGTTTTTTGAGGAATAAATGCTTATAGTTGTTAAAAAAAAATTTTTTTTAAATGTTTATTTTGGAGAGAGCAAGAGACAGAGACATAGAGTACGAGTGGAGGAGTGGCAGAGAGGGTCATAATCTCGTGGTTCATGGGTTCGAGCCCCGCATCGGGCTCTGTGCTGACAGCTCCGAGCCTGGAGCCTGCTTCAGATTCTGCGTCTCCCTCTCTCTCTGCCCCTCCCCAGCTCACGCTCTTTCTCACTCTCAAAAATAAATAAACATTAAAAAAAAAAAAATCTAAAAAAAAAAAAAATCACAAATCTAGCCCCAAATTAAGCTCTCAATGACATGAAACACATTTTTGCTCCTTTTTTTTTTTTTTTTTAACATTCTGTATGTGGCACATTAGTATTTTCTTTTAGAAATTATTTTGGCAACTTAATCCCTAATTCAGGACATCCATGTGAGTGATTTACAGAAAAGTTCTTCAGCAAGATATTCATGCAAGATATATATGAGATGCCGTCATCTGGGTGATCCATCCTATTTGAATGGCATAATGGTTTCAAACGCTGTAGTATAATCACATTTAAGGCCATAGTTACTCTGTTCCCAAATCCTTGAGATTCTGTTTGAGGGGAGCTCTAAAAGGCTTGTGTCCTCTCCTATGTCCACAACTGTGGGAGTGCTCTGATGAAATTTGCTCTCCAAATTTCAAATATAGGGTCAGAGCCAAGGGTAGGACTTCAGGAAAAGCCCCAGAAATCCCCTGCAGTCAAAAGCAGTTTCTGAGTTTCACATTTCCCAGAGGATGATAGAGCTAATGCCAAAGTCTTCCAAATTCTGCTGGTTGCTTTACATTATGGCTACAGTGGCTATGTCACCCCTGAACTTTAATCTCCACATACTTGAATTAAATCCTGTAGCTCGTCTTCAGTACTGGCATCTGTGATCTCTTCACAGGGTCTGTATTCCACAGCTATTTTACCACTTTCTGAAATAAAGTGAATAAGGATTGGGAAAAAAAAAAAAAGAGGGCGCCTGGATGGCTCAGTCAGTTAAGCGTCTGACTTCAGCTTAGGTCATGATCTCATGGTTCATGAGTTCAAGCCCCATACCGGGGTCTCTGCTGTAAGCACCAGAGCACACTTCAGATCCTCTGTGCCCCTCTCTCTGCCTCTCCCCTGCTTACTCTCTCAAAAATAAACATTTAAAAAATCAATAAAGTTAACAAGATCAATTCAGAATTTTCCTTGTTCTAAAACTAGCTGTATACAATGATAGCACCCAATAACTAGACATTCTTTTTATTTATAAAAGCAGAAAATAAAAGCATTTTCCTAGAAGTTTTCTCATCTCACACTTCAGTTTTTAATCATAACTATGTGTGAAAAAATACACATGAAGTTAACGTCTGTGTGGTTCAAAAACGCTATCATCCTAAGAGATAGGAACTAAGGAATAATGACACAGGAAGTTAAAACTATGGAAACAACAATGTTCAAAATCAGATGACTAGACAGTAAGGAATTAGGTAGAGGTCAGTGTGAGTTCTGGAATAGAGACCATGGACTATAGCTGATACTTCATATTAGAAACAAGGCCAGTGTCTACTCCCCGGAAACAAAATCCCACCAGATACAATGAACAATGCTTTGGAGAGAGGGGGAGGGGGAGGGAGAGAACATGCTTGGACAGTTTATTGGCAGAAACTGGCCCATGTTCCTTATAGACAATACAATTCCCCTTAAGGCAAAGTACAGCTACAACATTTTGATCGTGTACAAGGGATACCAGAGCATGTTAGAGAGAGGTCAGCAACCCAAAGGTTTAGTTTGGTTCTTAAAGGTTGTTACTCAGCGGGGCGCCTGGGTGGCGCAGTCGGTTAAGCGTCCGACTTCAGCCAGGTCACGATCTTGCGGTCCGTGAGTTCGAGCCCCGCGTCAGGCTCTGGGCTGATGGCTCAGAGCCTGGAGCCTGTTTCTGATTCTGTGTCTCCCTCTCTCTCTGCCCTTCCCCTGTTCATCCTCTGTCTCTCTCTGTCCCAAAAATAAATAAACGTTGAAAAAAAAAATTAAAAAAAAAAAAAAAAAAAAAAAAGGTTGTTACTCAGAATTGACAGCTAATGGAGATTCTACCTGATGACCAGGGAAGTCAACTTTCACTGCAAGAGCTGTCCAGGCTGGAAGCCTGAGACCAATCCAGGGTCAACTCTTATGGGCAAATAAGGCCTCTGAAACTTAGCTAGGCTTTCTTAGTCTCTAAGCCTGCAAGACTGTGAAGCGGCAAGGGCGGGGTGGGGGGGGGGGGAATTGTTTGGGGACTCATTACTAATTATAAAATTCCCTTGGAGCACAGCCTGTAACATTCACACCATTGTAGAACTCAATAGAGAACACAATCGATGCTATTCAATAGCCTGACCACTTCAAGGTTCACAAAAATATAGCTGACCCTAATATAAGAATCATATTCACCCAATAGGTCAGTGCCAAAAACAAAAACTGAAGCTGAATTGATTCCAAAAACATAATCTAATAAATTCTCCAACAGGAAGACGATGATAACAAGTTAACATATTTTCTCTGCTTACCGTGTTTCAGGGATAGTTTTAAACTTTTCCATCATCTCATTTGCTCTTACAATTCATCCCCCATGAGGTAAGTTGAATTATTACCTTTACTTGGCAGATAGAGAAATTGCAGCTTAGAGAGATTAAATACTTCAAATCTGACTATAAAACCTAAAATTGCATAAGAAATCTAGGAGACAGAGCTAAGATTCAACACCAGACGTCCAAAGCTTCAAAGTTTTTTTTTTTTTTATTATTTATTTTGAGAGAGAGAGCACATGGCATATGAGAGTCAGGGAGAGGCAGAGAGAGAGGTAGGGAAAGAATCCCAAGCAAGCTCCACGCTGTCAGCACAGAGCCCGACATGGGGCTCAATCTCACAAATCGTGAGATCACGACCTGAGCTGAAATCAACAATTGGACGCTTAACTGATTGAGCCACACACGTGCCCCCAAAGCTTATACTCACAATAGTATTCTGTGTTATGAGCAAACAATCAAGAAAGAAGACTGGGTCAAACACTTTCTGTGTGGACAGAGGTAAATCACTGGGGACAAAAATATTTGTGGTCATTTTTCTTACAAATGCCACAAAGAACAAATTTGAGACTACTGCTTTGAAAGCATTTGGTGAACAAAAGAATATGAAATGTTTTCATCCAATTAACTTTTCAAAATGAGTTTATTTGCTCGTTGACACTGATATACTGCAAGGACAATCAAGTAAGTCTTACCTAAAATCACAATCAACAGTTTCTGGAATGCATCTGACACAGCCTTCTGAATAGCAAGCTTCTGGATTGTCCGCCTTTTCATAAGAAATGATAATGGCCCTGCATCCAACCAAAACAAATGGATTTAACATGCCTATCTGAATGATAACTGATTTGGGGGTTATATGTGTAAAGGTGAAAATACATCCATGATTCATAGTTCATTATCTTAGCAAGTAAGGGCAGGCGCAACACAAGGCTGAATGACTCTGCTGTAGGTATATCCTGGCAGGGCACATTTTGACCGCCCTGATCTACTCCAGAAGTTTTGGAAGTACCAAAAGGGAGACTCAAGCCAAGAAAGTGGCACAGATCTCACATCGCTCATAGATTTCAAATGGACAGGCTGAAACTATAGTTTCAGACCCTACTGCAGACCCTACTCTCCTGTGCATCAAGGGCTGGAGTCACATGGGGAGAAAGGTTCGGTGGTAGTACACATGACCGCCTGGTCTCTTCCTGGGCATCACCCAAGGGAGCCTTACTCCCTTAGCCTTGCTAACAGCCCTGCCCCTCCCGGAAAACCCTAAGCCTAAGTGCTGTAGGCACTAGGAAAAAACACAGTACCAATGGGAATACCTTTTCTAGGCATCTGTATTTGACTCTTTACACTCCAGCCCTTTTATAGGAGGCAAAGGACTCAACATTCACACAAGAGTTTATTTAAATCTTTAGATGATCACTTTGCTGGGAAAACTACAGGCTGCAAGAGATATGTATTTGAAGGACTATTTTAGCACAAGGCGGATTCTTAACCAAAAATGGGAAAAACATTACTTCCCTCCTCCTAAACTTCTTGGCAGAAAGTCAGCTTTAGAATTTTAAAGTTAAAGGTTCTTTCAGGTATTGCCTGAGATAAAAGCCTGTACCGTAGGCCAGAAAAACTCTGCCTAGGGCTTTAGGAGCTTAGCAAGGGGGAGGGCTGGATGATGTATCTGAAAAGATGAGTTTTTAGAGAGAAAGAGGGATTCTGCCTCCCCTCCACCCCCACCCCCACCTCCACTGTAAACAGACCTTCCTCCAGGTTATCCAAAGGCTCCTCGGCCATGCCAGCTCCGGGACTCCAGCACTCATAGGATGGCAACACCACCTCTAAAGCACAGAAGAATTTCAGGCTCTGCTTCTGAAGTGGTGGCACAGTATCTTCATTTGCCCTTTCTTCAAGGTCAGAAAGATCCTGAAGCTGTTAGGATTTTATTATTATTATTTTTTATGTTTATTTATTTTTGACACAGAGAGAGAGAGAGAGAGAGAGAGAGAGAGAGAGCGCGCGAGCATGAGCAGGGGAGGGGCAGAGAGAGAGGGAGACACAGAATCCAAAACAGGCTCCAGGCTCTGAGCGGCCGGCACAGAGCCCCACGCGGGGCTCGAACTCACAGACCGTGAGATCATGACCTGAGCTGAAGTCGGACGCTCAACTGACTGAGCCACCCAGGCGCCCCAAGCTGTTAGGATTTTAAATGGAAGGTCCTTCCTTGGATCTGAATGTAAGCTTCAAGATGTTTTGTTATTAAAAACAAAACCAGGGGCGCCTGGTGGCTCAGTTGGTTAAACTTCCGACTTCGGCTCATGTCGTGATCTCACTGTTCATGGGTTTGGGACCTGCGTCGAGCTCTGTGCTGACAACTCAGAGCTTGGAGCCTGCTTCCGATTCTGTCTCTCCCTCTCTTTCTGCCCCTCCCCTGCTTTCAATCTGCTTCTCTCTCTAAAAAAAAAAAAAAAAAAAAAAAAATGCAAACTAAACTCCAGCAATCCCAGCCCACAATGGAGGTATCCTATAGCTTCAAAATCAAGTAAGACTTACAAATGGATAAAGACAATTGGTTTTTATTATACACCATACGAATACTGGACAAGATTATGGACACCACCACCCAAGTTACTGAGATTATTATGAATTCTTGGTGGCAGGCTCAGGTACTTCCAGTTAGAGGCCTCTCACATCTCCCCACAACCCAGTTTTCTCTTCTCTGAAGTCCAGAATTTCAGTGTTGAAATGATTCTAATTAGTCAGAGAAAATCTATAAAGTTTACCTTGATGATCCTTTTTGACCATCCATTGAAACCAAAGTAATAATTTGCCAGTTCTTGGCACTGGGAGCTGTTTAGGGCAAGGGCCTGATGTTGAACCGCCTTATGTTTGGTGCCAAGACGAACCTAAAGACATAAGAAATAGACCTGAAAATATCATAACCTGACACAGAGGCTTCCTTTGGATACACCTGAGATTTATCAATACCTATTTCATAGAGAGGTTGTGAAGATCAAACTGGAAACATTTTAAGAAATCAGCTCCTAATAAACCCTAAATAAATGCTATGTACTATTTTTACGCTATAGACTTTTCTGCATCATTTCCAGGGCCCTTGATTAATCGGCTTTCGTGATCTCTGATATTGAAAGTGATGATGAAAGCAACTAAGGAAGCCCTCTGGAAGCAAATTATAGGGCTGTAGGTAAGCAAGGGAAGTAAACTTTTTGCTGTCTCATCCTGTAGCTCCTGTTTGAGAATATGACCTCAAGAGCAGGTAACATGGACCTGAGTAGGACCTGAATCAGCAGCACCCAGCCCCCGCAAGTTACTAACCCCTGTTAGAAGAAGGAATATACATACTTCTGTAAATTTTATAAGCAAATAAAACAATAAGAGGTTCATTTGCCTTAATAAGCTTCTTTGAGAATGCAAATACCTCCAGTGTTAACTCTCTAAGTAACTTACACACTACAGTGTATTTCTTACATCCTCTAGTTCTTTTTTTAAATGTCTATTTCGGGGCGCCTGGGTGGCTCAGTCGGTTAAGCGGCCGACTTGGGCTCAGGTCACGATCTCGCGGTCCGGGAGTTCGAGCCCCGCGTCGGGCTCTGGGCTGATGGCTCAGAGCCTGGAGCCTGCTTCCAATTCTGTGTCTCCCTCTCTCTCTGCCCCTCCCCTGTTCATGCTCTGTCTCTCTCTGTCTCAAAAATAAATAAAAAACGTTAAAGAAAAAAAAAAATAAATAAATAAATGTCTATTTCAAGTGGGGTGTAGTATATTAGTATATTCATAAAAATTCAAATAATTCAAATAAAGTCAAAGTATTATTAACTCTTTATTGATTTGTTTGTGCAACTTGCTCTATCACTAGTTTATCAGTTCCTTAAGTGCTTGAAGGAACCATATTTTATTCTTTTCTCATTCCTAGAATCAAGCACAGGTCTATGGATTAAGTGAATGGATGAGTAGATAAAAAAGTGAAATTACTTTCTCCAACTGAAGCTGCCTGCTAGGAAGGAGAAATGAAGATGAACTTTTAAATGTTGAGTGCTACAGCACAGGCTAATGGTGAGGCAGAGTGGAGCTGTTCTGGACAACCAGGAAGCTTCAGAAGGGCCTTGAGCCCCTGAGTGGTAGAGACAGTTGTCACCTTAGATAACTTTGCCACAGTTCTTGCTGGCAACCGTTTTCCTTCATGCTACTGAAAAAAAGCTCTCAGATGCCTTAGGCCTTTCCTTGATTTTACTGTAAGATGTTATTCTTGGGGCGTCTGGGTGGCTCAGTCTGTTGGGCATCCGACTGCAGCTCAGGTCACGATTCTCACAGTTTGTGAGTTCGAGCCCCGTGTCAGGCTCTGTGCTGACAGCTCATAGCCTGGAGTCTGCTTCCGATTAGGTGTCTCCCTCTCTCTCTGCCCCTCACCCGCTCATGCTCTGACTCTGTCTCTCAAAAATAAACATTAGGGGCGCTTGGGTGGCTTGGTCGGTTAAGCGTCCGACTTTGGCTCAGGTCATGATCTCACGGCTTATGAGTTCGAGCCCCGCGTCGGGCTCTGTGCTGACAGCTCAGGGCCTGGAGCCTGTTTCCGATTCTGTGTCTCCCTCTCTCTCTGCCCCTCCCCTGTTCATGCTCTGTCTCTGTCTCAAAAATAAATAAACGTTAAAAAAAAATTTTTTTTTAAATAAACATTAAAAAATTTTTTTTTAATATGTTCTTTTTAAATATGCATTTATAAAAGGTAAACAAACAAACAAACAAACAACCAGAAACTATGTGTACTTGCCAAAGTATAAAGGAACACATAAGTAAATTGGGCAACAATTTCAGTAAGCAGCAGGGGGGGTGGAGGGGGGTGGGGGGGGTGGTAACCCAAGGCTCTGTGTTAAATAAAGAAAGAAATTTAATATGAATGCTCTCTCCTGTCAACTATATGTTGACTTTGGGCTTTATGCTGTGAAATCTCAAAATCCATTTGTGAAATGGTCTTAATGTCCAATGAGAGAAAAACACCTCATTACTCACAACTGATACAAAGTAATTATTTCATAATCTGTAATAGCTGAGTGGCTGGGTGACATTTTCACAGGCTAGAAGCTTGCAAACTAAGGAATGCCTGACAGGTGATCATTTCAATCATAGGGAGTGGAGCCAGGATTGAAGACAGTGTTGAACAAGTGGAGATAGTATACTCAGAGTCACATTTGAGAAGGATTCTTAGATTCGATCCAGATTAAATCAGTAAGGAAGGGCATATGGGTAAGAATAGGCAGTCAAGTCCATAGGAAGTAGCTAGATTAAGAAGCCAGTTAGAGAAAGCTGATGAAAACATACAATTATAAAGTGAAAGGTTTGGCAATCTAAGCCTCACTCAACTTATTCAAAGGAGTTGACATGGCCCTTGATAAGGAAATGGTGATTGAATTGACGCTCATAATGAAATATAATTCTGGGGCTCTGGGAAAGCAAAATGGACAGCATGTTGGTATGGAATAAAGTTTCTGTGGTGTATTAAAGAATGTTTTAACCATTTTCCCAGGAGTTGAAGGGAGTTCTGAATAGGCAGTTTAGGAGTGATGATGATGATAATGACGATGAAGCATCCTTCATAATAAAACTGATGAAAGAGTTTGTCATTTTATATCCACATAATAGAGGGGGGCCTGGGTTGCTCAGTCGGTTAAGCGTCCGACTTCAGCTCAGGTCATGATCTCAGGATTCATGAGATCGAGCCCCACATCGGGTTCTGAGCTGACAGCTCAAAGCCTAGAAGTTTGCTTCTGATTCTGTGTCTCCCTCTTTCTCTTTCCCTTCCCTGCTCATGCCCTGTTTCCCAAAACTGAATAAAAACGTTATTAAAAAAATTTTTTAGGGGCGCCTGGGTGGCGCAGTCGGTTAAGCGTCCGACTTCAGCCAGGTCACGATCTCGCAGTCCGGGAGTTCAAGCCCCACGTCAGGCTCTGGGCTGATGGCTCAGAGCCTGGAGCCTGTTTCCGATTCTGTGTCTCCCTCTCTCTCTGCCCCTCCCCCGTTCATGCTCTGTGTCTCTCTGTCCCAAAAATAAATAAACGTTGAAAAAAAAAAATTAAAAAAAAAATTTTTTTTTAATCCTCATAATGTAAATAGAAACAAGACTTCTTGTGAAGCTTTGTTAAATTAAGGGCACCAAAAAATGACACGGGGTTGAACATCAGTAAGTTTGGGTTTGACCTCTACCTTCCAGTTACTGTCATGAACCTTAAGTAAGTCACTTAACTATCCTGAGTTCGAGTTTCTTCATCTGAAAACAAAACCAACATAACAAAACAACCAAAAACCCAGGGAAACCGGAGGATCAGTGTAGCAATGCATCGAAAAGCATTCTGTAAACCACAGTGGTATACCAACGCTGGTCTACTATTGCTGAATTCAACACTTCGTCCCAGTGGAGTTAGGAATTTCCTACTTGGACCCACCTTCACGGGAGAATTCTGAAAAAGCTGCTTCTGGTCGCATGCCTTTTGGGCTCTGTGAGCATCCCTTGCTGAGTAAAACTTGATGATGGCGTAGAAACCAGGACGGGCCACTGCAGCGTTTGGGAAGACTCGGACCGAATACAGAAGGCCAAACTGGGAGAATACTGCGAACAGAGAATGCTGTGGGGTGGTCCCACGCCAAGTAAGTGCATGAAATTTCACGCCCAGGAAACAAAACTGCCTTCTATTCCCTAAGCCCTCCTGCACACGCAACCCAAAGCACTTCTCATTTCGTTGAAAAGATTTCCCTCTGAAATCCTAGGATTCGAGAAGCATTAGAAGGCAACATGTGCTGGCTGTTGAGAGTTACCTCTCAAAAATCTGTCGGGGCTGAGACTGCAAAGGTCCCTTCTAGAACTAAGATTCCTCTCGGCGGAGACTACAAGGCGCGCGAGGCGCTCAAAGCCAGACTCTGAGACTCCCAGTCACGGGGAGGTGGGGGTGTCTCCCTCCCTCCCTCCCTCCCTCCCTCCCTCCCTCCCTCCCGGCCCGGCTCACATGCAAGGCCTCGGCCGTGGGTCCAGAACTCAGCTCCCACACCAGCAAGGTTTTGTCACTCTCGGTGGGAACCGTAAAAGAGACCAATTCCGCCATCCTACCACCGAGGCGCAGGCCCGACTAAGGTTTAAGTGGCACCGCGCCTGCGCAAGGCGCGCCCGCGCGTTTTAAAAAGGGGCTCGTGCGAGGGGCGGGGCCAGCTCGCCGCGGGGTGGGGCGGGGGCTGTGCCCCGGACCTCTCCTTCGCCCCTCCCACTCTGGGGCGGGCCTCTGCCTCTACTTCCTCTCCCCGCAGCTCCATTGTCTCAATGTCGTAGAATTTAGTGCTTCTAGTCAAGTGTATTTAAAAAAAATTTTTTTTAAATATTTATTTATTTTTGAGAGACAGAGTGCAAGCAGCGGAGAATCTCACACACACACACACACACACACACACACACACACACACACACACACACACACACTCCGAAGCAGGCTCCAGGGTGTCAGCACAGAGCCCCAAGCAGGGCTCAAACTCACAAACTGTGAGATCACGACCTGGGCTGAAGTCGGACGCTTAACCGACTGAGCCACCCAGGCACCGTTAGTCAAGTGTATTTTTACAGTAGGGTCTAAAGGGTGAGCTTACAGGATCCCTGGGTGTGGACAATTTTATGGCAGCCTTCTTCCTCTTCACTCCGGGAGAAGATTTAGACTACTAGCAGTTAGTAAGTTACCTACTGAACTTAAAAAATTTGGATTTCTCTACGTTGTGTGGGAAATGACCACTAAAGATGCAATCCTTTGGCTTAAGAATGTTTTCATGAATGTTAAATATACAAATCAAACTATAAGTCATTGAGCCATTAATGAAATCCTTAAAAAGCATTCCCTGATTTCCCTACGTGATTTTGATGAATTGGTGTACGTGTGTGCTTGTTGGGGTGAGATGATGTGGGAGTTTGGCAAGCAGGGTAAGAAGGAGAGAGAAATTTGAAAAAATCAAAGAGTGAGGCCAGGTAGGGCACCAATACTGGAGCTCATGGTGCTTGTGCAGAAGGGCCGTTCTCGGCATCCAAATAGCTATCTTGAGGACTGACACACCGAGAGGGAACGTAGGTCCTAATGATCCTTATTTTAATCCTAGAATGTCTGAGCCAGAAGGGGCCTTACAAAACAAGTCTCCTGAGGTTTCTAAACAGTGGCCTTCAGACTGCTGCTGGTCTGTGGTGAAGGTTTCACCAGTCCTTGCCAAAGCAAGAAAAGGTAATATAAGCAGGGTTAAAAAAAACATTTTCATAAAACAAAATCTATTCCATTATCCTATAAATATGACCCTCATTTAAAAAATGATTTTAATATTACTTATTTTTGAGAGAGAGAGAGCATGCATGTGCGAATGGGGGAGGGGCAGAGAGAGAGAGGGAGACACGGACTCCAAAGCGGCCTCCAGGCTCTGAGCTGTCGGCACAGAGCCCCTCGCCGGCCCTCAAACCCACAAACTGCAAGATCATGACCTGAGCCGAAGTCCGACGGTCAACCAACTGAGCCACCCGGGCACCCTGACCTTCATTTCTCATGCTAAAAACTGTTTTATGAGGAGATGCTGATAGAGGATAGTTGTGATTAATAGTCTTTCTTGGGCATTAAAATAAAAAGTTGGAAATTTTAACATGGCCTTAACTTTTTTCGTGTTTTACTGGTCTGTGAAGTCCAAAAGTCTGGGAACCGCTCAAATGTCAAATCTCTCACTTCAGAGCTGAAGTAGTTAAGGCTCAGAAGTAGGGACAGCAATGGCCCAGGCGGGACAGTTTATTCAGGCAGTTCCGATCGTAGCCATGGGTAGAACATTGCTCCAACTGCCCCTTTTCTGTCTTTGCGGTGTCATTTTGCAGGTTCGACTCCACATCAGCACCATGTATTCATTGTATGTATCCACTCATTCGCTGTAGCCAGTATTCGTGTGTGTCTCTGCTTCTCCAGGCAGATGGTGAACACCTCAAGGACAATGGTTACGATTTACCTTCCTTCTTCTAGTACCTGCCACCCTCCCGCCATACTAGGTACTCGAAGATATCTGGAATTAAAGATGAATAAATCAACACATTCTTTGCACAAGGAATGCTTTAACAATTCCCCAAATATAACAACTTCTTCACTGTGGTCCTCTCTTGGTTTGCGAATGACAGTCAGGAACCAGGCGCCGGGGCCTGGATGGGTACAAGGAGAAAGCCCTAGAAAACCATTTATTCCTGGGGCTCCGGTCAGTCCTTTTTGAACATGGGAAGGAAAGAAAATAACGTGAAGTGGAGGCAAGAGGAAGAAGGCATGAAGAATCCCCAGGCGAGAAGAGGAACGCTGGAATGACTCCACGCCTGTCTCATTCCTTGTGACACCCCGTCATCCATTAGGAGAGTGGCCGGCCCGCACAGTGCAACCTCCATGCCACCCTGTGGAGAGAAGAAGGCTGGGCTCTTGCTTCCTACTTAGTAGGTCCTTCTCCACATCCATGACCCAGCACTTAGTGAACGCACAGCACAGCACGGCAATGCACAGAACCCCCTTCATTACTCGCTCTCTGGTCTGTCCCCCTGTGGCCCCTCTGAGCCTTCCTTTAAATTTCTCTGATCTGTGGTGTTTGGCTCCTCCCCCCATCCAGCATGCTCCCACGTTTTCCAATCCTCCTCTGGCCCCAAAGGGGGAGTGCACCATTTTAGAAGGCTGAGAGTCACTAAACACACAGAAAGATAAATGAATGAATGAATGAATGAATGAATGAATAAATAACCAATCCGTCAATCTCAGGGGCAACTATCGACTCTCCCTCCAGAGAGGGTCATCCCTAATAGCCGTCAGCGTCTCTTCCGCATGGTGTTCCTAGAGTAGACAAGGCACTTAACCCCCTCCATCCTCACAGGCACCTGTAGAGGCAACTTATCTATCTATCTATCTATCATCTATCTCCAATCTGAAGCTCAGAAAAGTGAAGCAACCATTGCACTGTCTACCATTGGGAAGCTGACAGCTTTGGGGGTATTTGCTCAGCTGAGGAGCTACGCACCTTTTATAGAAAATGTTGCTGCGAATTATGGAGAGGGCCAGCCCCACCCCCCACCCGTGGCCGTGGCCAGCATGATGGTACTGCTTAACTGCTCCCACACCTACAGCTCACTGAACCACGCGGGGATGATGGGTCCAAGCTGAGCCAATCGGATTCTCTATCCCAGCCCCTTGGACTCTGGGGCTGAGACTAGCCAGTCTCCGTGACTGCTCAGAACATTAGCCCGTTAGCTTGGGGGCAGCCACGATCTGTCCTCTGGAATGTGGAGCAGAATATACTGCTCTACAAAGAAAGTAGTGAAGGAAATGCACGAGGAGGCAGAAACTTGTCAGGAGAGCCACACTGACAGTTCCCAGCTCCGCCTCCGTTCTCTTCCCGAGAAGAGACCCCTTGGGTAAGCTCGGTGAGACACCTTGTCCCCTCTGAAGCCATCTCCCTCAGCTAACTCAAGTTGCTTTGCTACTGTGTCCAAAACGGTTTTAATACAACATCAGAGAAAGGCCCAGATCCCAAGCCTTGTAAGTCCCAGTTCCGAGCCCCGCCGCTCTCCCACGTTTTTCTAGACGGTTAGAAGGGGTCGAGTCCTTGCCTCCTGTCCCCTCCTGTCACTACATCCTTCTTGGGGCTCTGCCTGCTAACTTAGTCCCACAGTGACCTCCTCACCAGTTCTTCATTCCCCCTGCTCCAGACACAATCTTTTTCACACAGTTGATGGTTGAGAGAAGATCGGGGCTCAGCAGTTCTGAAGGGGAGACAGAGAATACCCGTGAGAACACAGAGGACAGTCCCAGAGACTGAGGCAGACACTGGCTCTCCCTGCCCCCCAGGGGCGGAGTCCTTCCACATTAGGCAAGGGCTCCCTCCCAGAGGCCCATTGAGATATCCCTACAATGGCTGCTAGAGGTCAAGGGTGGCTAGGGGTGGGGGCAGGAGGGGCAGGAGTAAATGTATGTTTACTACCACACATCCTAGCTAGGGTACATGCTGGTTCACGCCACGTTTTGAGGGGTTCTAGGGAAAAGAAATGTCAAAACAGGCAGCACAGAGGCCAAGGTAAACCTTGCCTAATGAGAGAGGCTCTTCAGGTGAAGAGTGCAGGGATGTTGATCAGAGTACGAAAGAGGGAGTAAGGGGCAAAGTCATGGACCTGTGGAGCCTCCAGGAGTGGCTCTGAGGTGGGGAGTTTGCCCTTGGCCTCGAATCCACCAGGCCATTAACCAAACAAAGTCAGTACTTGGTGGTTAGAGCTGAGCCTTCAGGGCCACCAGTCTGGCATTCAGCACCGGTTCTATGAGCCTCAGTTTGCTCGTCTGTAAAGCGGGGATCGTAATAGTTTCCACCGCATGAGAAGCTGGCATGTGAAGTGCTTAGTATACAACACACTCTCGATAGATGTTGGCCGCTGCTGTCCTCTGCTACTGGGTGTGCAGAGCCTTTCTGGAGCCTGCACCCCGGAGAATCTCCTAACCGGAGGGGCATCGTAGCCACTAGTCAAATCCTCTGCTCAGCAAAGGCATTCCTGGACTCCTCGGGCCATCCCTCTGGGTGCATTCCCAGGCTTGGAGTGGGAAGAGAAGTCCTGCGAGTAGACCCCACTCATCCTCTCGCCTCTCCCACCCTGAGACCCCGGCCAGACCTTTGCAGTCCTCGCGGCAGATGTTTTCCGAGTGACTCTTGTAATCATTGCACCAGTAGTGGCTGTTGATCTGGAAGATGCCATAGTCGAAGCTGCCGTCTGCATTTTCATTTACCTTTGATAGGTTGAAGTTGCTCTCCACAAAAGCCAGGCACAGCCCTTAGAACAGGGAGGAGAAGGTTTTTAGAGGGCTCTGAACTGAGGGACAAAGGATACGGAGGAGAAAGGGAGACGGGGAAGCAGAAGAAAGGAACAAGGCCTAAGAGGCTAGATGGGGCAAGCTGGCTGGAAACACCCATTAGCTTCTCCCCTCGCCCTTCGGTCCATCCACCTGCCCCTCAGTACAACCGCTCATCATCCCGCTGTCCATCCGCGTCTCCTGCACTTGATGACCGCCTACTGTGTGCCGTGACCCGTGCAAAAGCCAGTGAGGGACATTTAGCTGGGTCAAAGGCAGCTGGTGCCTTCAGAGGGCCTAGAGTACAAGAATGAAGACACACACCTTAAAGGACCGTAAGACAAGACAAAACGAGAAGGACAGCACAAGACAGGTGTGTGCAAGATCTGGGCAGAAGGAAACTAGCCCCACCATGGAGGAGGACGAAGCCTTTGCACTGCCTGCTCCCTCTGCCTGGAATGCTCTTCCCCAGACATTTGGGCGACCCGGTCCTTTGCCTCATTCAGTGCTGCTCCATGTCACCTCCTCAGAGAGGTATTCCTTGACTTCCCCTTCAAGGACAAGGTTACCTCTCACAACCCTGGCTTTATTCTGCTGCATAACATCTATCACCACCAGGAAGTGCTTCATATGTTTGTGTGTGTGTGTTTGGGACTCGCCTCTCCCCCTAGAATGCGAACACTGTGAAGGAAGGGGCTTTGTTGATGTCTCTGCCCCCAGCCCCTAAAATAGTTCCCGGTACATAGTAAGTGCTCAGTTAATAATTGTGGAAGGAATATAGAATGTTGGGAGGGGCTTCTCGGGGAGGGCTGCTTTTTGAACTTGGCTTCGAAAGGTGAATGATGGAAAGATGGCCACATAGGGGGTGACCAGGAGCAGAAGAGGAATGGGGGGGGCGGGAGTGTGAGAAAGCGGCACTCACAGTCACTCAGGGAGTAGCCCTCAAACCCATCCAGATCCTCCTTGTGCAGCACTCTGGCCAAGTCACAGCGATTGATGAGCTTGGCCTCATTTATGGCAACGAGGCAGCTGACCAAGGACATGAGTAGCGTCCTCATCATCTTCGGAGGGGAGAAGGTGCAGCTGAGGGCCTGTGGTCCCGAGGATCTCCCAGACGTGCTGCTGGTCTCCTCTGAGCACCTGAGGAATCTGGAGAGAGCAGTCAAATGTCCTGGCTCACTCACGGCTCCCCGCCTGGCTATTTCTCTTTCCTCTCACCATTTTATACTTTTTTTTTTTACTACAGAAACTTTCAAACGTTTACAAGATAAGAGAGAATAATATCATGAATCTCCATGTAGCCATTGCCCGGTGTCAACAGTGAAAAACTGAGGCTGATCTCCTTTCATCTACAGGTTTTCTCCTCTTTTAGCCATTCTCACTCTTGTAAAGGACACCTGGCTATGGGCAGCATTTGGGTACAGGGGTGGGGAGTGAGGCTGGCAAAGGAGATTGATGAGAACTGGACTTTACTGGTACTTGTGTGTGTGGATTTGAACATGTGCTCTCGTAGGAAGGGCCAGGCCACTGGGTGTTGATCTGCCCTCAACCCCACGCTCCCAGACGCATGATATGTGACTTTTCCCAAGGGTATACCCTGCCTTGTGCAATTCCTGACAGGCTGTCTTATAAGCTCTACACCTTTGTTTCCACTCAAAACTGGTATCACGCAAGTAAAAGTGACCTTGTTGAAGAAATAAACTTCACTTTCACACTCTGTGTGTGTGTGTGTGTGTGTGTGTGTGTGCGTGTGTGTACGGGGAGGTGCAAGGGGCGGGGACTCTGGATTCACATCGCCTGCTTTCAAAGGTTGGGCTGCTGTGTGACCTTGGGCAATATACTTTACCTCCCTGGGCCTCATTTGTAAAATGAAGATATGCCAATGCCGACTTACTAGGGTTGTCATGATGATTAAAGGAAATGATAAATGCCTAAATCTTGGTTTTGCATTCCCCCCCAAATAGGAAGCAAGACTTCTGGGACAAAGGTTGATTCCTAGGCTGGAGTAGGAAAGGGTATAAAATAAGTCTGAATTATCTTGTGCTAGAAAGTAAGAAAATGCTCAACATATGGATTGGGGCACGTCAAATGGACATGAGAGCCAGCTCAGAGGGGCACCCACTGGCCAAATCTGGAACACTTTCTTGGTAACAGCTTTATGGAGATAAAATTCCCAGTACGTACTTCACATACCACACAATCACTTAATTTAAAGCGTACAGCTCAATAGTGTGTTTGCAGAGCTGTGCGACTATGACCGCGGTCAATGTTAAACATTTTCATCAACCCGACAGGAAACCCCATACCCATTAGCTGTCACTAATCCACCCCTCCTCCAACCCCTGCCCACCACAAGCCTACTTTCCATTTCTCTAGATTTACCTAACCTGGACACTGCACACAAACAGTCACACCATAGGTGGCCATTGAGCCCGGCTTCTTTCGCTTAACAATGTTTTCAAGATTTACTCATGTTGTGGCAGCCACTGGGATCTCATTCCTTGTGAAGAATCCTTCTTTTGTCTCTCTATTGATCGTTTTATAGACTTTGGGGCTACTTTGGGGCTATTATGAATGACGGTGCTGCGAACATTCACGCACAAGTGTTCGTGTGGACAAATGTTTTCATTCCTTCGGGCATATACGCCAAGGAATGGAACTGCTGAGCCATAGAGTAACTTCAAGTTTCAACTTTGGAGCAACTGCCTGACTTCAAAGTGGCTGTACCAGTTGACATTGCCATCGGCTTTTCCACATCCTTACTGACACTGGTTACTTTAAAAAAAAAAAAACTATAAAGTTTATTTAGTTATTTTGAGAGAGAGAGAGAGAGAGAGAGAGAGAGAGCGCACAAAAGCTAGGGAGGGGCAGAGAGAGAGGGAGAGGGAGAATCCCAAGCAGGCTCCTGTCAACGCAGAGCCCAATGTGGGGCTTGAGCCCACAGACTGTGAGATCATGACCTGAGCTGATATCAAGAGGCTCAACTGACTGAGTCACCCAGGTGCCCCAACGCTTGTTTGTTTTTTTAATTCAATTTACTCTTTTTTTTTTTAAGTAGGTTCTGCCCATGACCCTGATGTTGAGAGTCACCATGCTCTATACCAAAGGAGCCCACCGGCCCCCCCCTCCCCCGCTAACACTTGTTATGAACTGTCTTTCTGATCAAACCTCTCCTAATGGGTGCCAAGTCGTACACATGGTAGTTTGGATCTGCATTTTCCTGGTGGCTAATGACGCTGAGCATCTTTCCATGTGCTCTTTGGCCATTTGCATATCTTTGGGGAAATTCAGTATTCAGATCTTCTGCCCATTTTCTAGTTGGGTTATTTGTCTTTCTTTATTGAGTTGTAAAAATTCTTTATCAGATGGGAATGCAAGCTGGTGCAGTCACTCTGGAAAACAGGATGGAGTTTCCTCAAAAAACTAAAAATAGAACTACCTTAGGACCCAGCAATTGCACTACTAGGCATTTATCCAAGGGGTACAGGTGTGCTGTTTTGAAGGCACACATGCGCCCCCATGTTTATAGCAGCACTATCAACAACAGCCAAAGTATGGAAAGAGCCCAAATGCCCATCGATGGATGAATGGATAAAGAAGATGTGGTATATATATACAATGAAGTATTACTCGGCAATCAAAAAGAATGAAATCTTGCCATTTGCAACTACATGGGTGGAACTGGAGGGTATTATGCTAAGTGAAATTAGTCAGAGAAAGACAAACATCATATGACTTCACTCATATGAGGACTTTAGAGACAAAACAGATCAACATAAGGGAAGGGAAACAAAAATAATATAAAACCAGGGAGGGGGACAAAACAGAAGAGACTCATGAATATGGAGAACAAACAGGGTTACTGGAGGGGGTGTGGGAGGGGGGATGGGCTAAATGGGTAAGGGGCACTAAGGAATCTACTCCTGAAATCATTGTTGCACTAGATGCTAACTAATTTGGATGTAACTCTTAACAAATAAAAAATAAAATTAAAGACAATAAATTAAAAAAAATAAAAAATAAAAAAGTCTTTATCAGATACATGGCTTGCAAATATTTTCTCGCATTCTGTGGGTTGCCTTTCACTTTCTTGATGGTATTCTTAGAAACAAAAGAATTCAATGATGATGAAGACCGTTTTCTCTACCTTTTCTTTTCTTGCTTACGCTTCTGGTGTCATAGCTACAGAATTAATACAGAATGGTTTCTAAGGTAGTCTGGGACATTTTGGCCATCAACACAAATAAAGATAGTGACAGGGGAGCTTGGCCGGCTCAGTTGGTGGAGCAAGCGACTCTTGATTTCAGGCTCATGAGTTAGCACCCCACCTTGGACCTAGAGCGTCTTTGAAAAAAATTATGATAGCGACACATTATAATCTAGTGAAAGAGATAGGAATCCCCGAGTCCTTAATAGTAATAAATAGACAAACAGATACATAACAGGGATGGGGTTGGAGCGCTTCCTGACAATAAGATGGTGAGTGATAAACGTGGAGGTGGTCATGAGGTTGGAAAATCATCACTCTGCAGCCATCATAGATTAGTTTGGGCAAGAATCATCAATGGATATTAAATCTAAGGTGGTGGGAAGCTTGGTGAAGAACTGGATGGGGCACCTGGGCTGGCTCAGTCGGTTAAGCATCCAACTTCGGCTCAGGTCATGATCTCGTGGTTCATGGGTTCAGGCCCAGCATCGGGCTCTGTGCTGACAGCTCAGAGCCTGGAGCCTGCTTTGGGTTCTGCGTCTCCCTCTCTCTCTACCCCTCTGCCGCTCACACTCTGTCTCTCTGTCTCTCTCAAAAATAAATAAACATTGGAAAAAAAAACTATCAATGCCATGAAAACACAGAATGGGGCTATTTCTGTCACTGTGTGCGTGTGTATCTTTGCCCTGAAAGTAGGTGTATGTTCCTGAGAGCAAAGGCCTAGGTTCCTCCACCCACACGCTGCAGAGTCAGGAAGCTTCTGCTTGGGCAAGATGGCTGCCCTAATGGCCTTGTTTCCTCACAGATGTCTTCTAACCTCACTCCGTACCAGCCTGAGCTCGTGAACATTCTTTTGCTTCTCTCCCTCCCCCTGGTGTTGCCAGATTTAGTAAAGAAAATTTTACAGGATGCCCAACTACATTAGCATTTCAGACAAACAACAAATAATTTTTTAGTATGAGTGTGTCCCATGCAACCCTGCTCCACCCTGACTCAGGAGGTTCCTTCCGAGACTTGCCAGGGGTCACTGAGCCTTGGGAAGCAGGTGAGCTCTCTCTCTGCCCATGAAGTACCCCCTTGGGGTCTCCATGGGGAATACGGTGCCTCTGGTAGATGCATTCTCACCTCCCCTTCCGAAGCTTACCTCTCTCCTACCCCTCTCTGACCCCAGGTCCCAGACAGCCAGGGCTTTCCTCAAGAATCAGTAGAACGAAGAGTCTCTTCCTCATGAACTATACTCTAGCCCCGCCTAGGTCACAGCTCCCCATGTTCTAAAGAAGGTGGGAGCGCTGGGCCACCCTGCCTTCTGGAACCGCAGTTCTGTGACGTCATCATTCTCCTGGACATACTTGGGTCCAAACCATGCAAACGGAGGCCCATGCAAGCTTCCCGCAGAAAGTACAGATGGGTCTGGAAGCACTGACTGGCGATCACTGTCATGAAGGCCCCTGGGTGGGGCCGCACAGAGGGTCCTGGTTGTTCTGCCTCCTCACCTCCCTTCCCTTTGGTGGGTGGTACCACCTTTGGGGGAACTCCTTCCCCCATGGGGTTGTAGTGGAGAGTGCCAGTCACAGGACACTGTGCTCCGGGTGACAGGGTGTGCCTATGGCCCCCACCACTATATTTTGAATAGAAATTAAGTGGAACAGCTCAGCTTTACAGCGGAAGCCTTCAGGAGTGAGGCCAGAGACCGACAGTTTGGAATCATGTGGACACAGCCCATCTGAGAGCATACGCTTCCTTGAAGAGGGAGCAGAGTCCAGACAGGATTCCAATCCTAGAGTCCACCCTTTCCGGGACCCAAACACAGTCTTGCCCTTAGTGCAATCCTGCAATTCAATAAATGTCCCTTCCTGCGCCAATAAGTTCGAGGTGAGTTTCTGTCAATTGCAACCAAGAGAGGCCTGCATAGGAGGGAGCGTGGGGTTAACCACCTGTGAAGCGGTGACCCGACGATCTGTCACCTCCCCGTGAAGCTCACACATCCTAGTGTCACTAGTCACCAAAGAAGTCCGAAGCATACTTCCACCTGCGGTAGCAGAAAGGAGGCAAAGGAAAGTTTTATTACCGGTGGCTACACTACCCTCTGCAACAGGATGGTAGGGGCTGGCGGAAAGAAGGCAGCCGGAAGAGCCTTTAAGTGGGCAGTGCTGCCCTGTACCTTCTGCCTCCAGACTTTTCTTCCCAAGGACATTGCAGCTTGGGCTGACGATGTTGGGATGAGTAAGAAACGTATACCTCATTCATAAATGATGATGAATATCCCATGGAATTTTTCTTCTCTTCCTTTCAGCAAAATCGCTAATCATGTTATTTTTTTTAAGTTTATTTATTTATTTTGAGAGAGAGAGACAGAGACAGAGAGAGCGAGTGGGAGAGGGGCAGAGAGAGAAGGAGAGAGAGAGAATCCCAAGCAGGTTCTTCACTGTCAGCACAGAGCCTGATGCGGGGCTTGAACTCAAGAACTGTGAGGTCATGACACGAGGGGAAACCAAGAGTCGGATGCTTCAACAACTGAGCCACCCAGGCGCCCCTAATTATGTTAGGATAATCAAGATCTTAGGGGTGCCTGGGTGGTTCAGTCGGTTGAGCACCCAATTCTTGATTTCGGCTCAGGTCATGATCCCAGGGTCCTGGGATGGAGTCCTGCTTGGGGCTCAGCACTGAGCCTGGAGGCTGCTTAAGATTCTCTCTCTCTCTCTTTCTCTCTCTCTCTCTCTCTGCTCCCCTCCACTCACACACTTCCTCTTAAAAAAAAAAGATTTTAAAATTTACTTAAGGATTAAAAACAATTATATTCAAAGAACAAAAATGTAAATATATTCATTTTTTATTAATTTTTTTGCGACAATTTTTTATGAAAAAATTTTCCAGTGTTTTTCCAAAAAGTTAGGGTTTTTTTTAAACATTGAAAAGTATCTAATAATGCAGAAGGCAAACTAAAGATTAGAATTACTGAATATCAGATTTTTATATCAAATATACGTAAGTCCAAATACTGTGTATCATGATACTCTCTAAAACCTTAATTAAATTTTATTAAGTAACTTAATTTTAAAGTTTAACTTAAATCGTATTTAAATTATACATTTAATTTAAAATTTGATTTATAAATAAGTAACTTTTTATTACTTATTTATTTATATATTTATTTTTAGTAAATTTAACCATGACATGGGGCTCGAACTCGTGACCCTGCGATCAAGAGTCACATGTTCTTTTTCTTCTAATTTTTAAAAAATGTTTATTTTTCAAATGTTTAATGTTTACCAATTGAGCCAGTCAGGCACCCCACCCCCAAAATAAGTAAGTTTTTATTTTTTTTATTTATTTTTAAAAATTTTTTAATGTTTATTTATTTTTGAGAGAGACTGAGAGACACAGAGCCGAAGGGCCAGAGACAGAGGGAGACACAGAATCTGAAACAGGCTCCAGGCTCTCAGCTGTCAGCACAGAGCCCGATGCGGGGCCTGAACCCACAAACTGCAAGATCATGACCTGAGCCGAAGTCGGACGCTTAACCGACTGAGCCACCCAGGCGCCCCGAGTTTTTAAATAAAAATATTAAAATTCATAATTCTACCATTCAGTGTCCATCTCGCTGCCTGTGTAAAGAATCAGTATCGTTACGTCTAAAGCCTAGATATACATGCAAATTTGAAGACTGTGTAACATGGCTTATGTAATGTCGCAAAAATGTCCTCAGTTTCCATTTACGACGGATGCAAATGACGTCCTAATTCATGTGTAGGACCCCCAGAACCACGAATCAGAAGATGCAAACAAGAAACTATAGTCAGCACGACTAGAAAATGCCCTTTCATTGTGTTTAATCTGTTGCATTCCGGGGGAGAGGAAAGATCTGGCAAGTTAATTTGTCTTTTCTCTTACCTAAGTCCTTCTCTGCTGAAAATCTCTCTGCCCTCCGAGATAGTACCTAGGAGGGGCCCATCAAGCTTTCGTTAAACTTTTCGAAGCTGATGCATTTTTCTCCCCATCAATATAGGGTCAGATGTGAAGCATCTCCCTGGGGCCTGAACATTGTTGAAGAGCACGGATGTGTAGGGTTAGGTCCTGCTGTGCGAGTGCTGAGCGCCAGAGGCAATGTGCGGTCCTTAATAAATTTGATTATTTTGTTGGGGGGTACTCTATTTTCTAATTTTTTTTTAAGGTTTATTCATTTTTGAGAGAGAGACAGAGCACGAGCGGGGGAGGGGCAGAGAGAGAGAGGGAGACACAGAATCCGAAGCAGGCTCCAGGCTCCGAGATGTCAGCACAGAGCCCGATGCGGGGCTTGAACCCACGACCCGCGAGATCACGACCTGACCCCAAGTCGGAGGCTTCACCACCTGAGCCTCCCGGGCGCCCCCGTTGTGGGGAACTCTGAAGCACAGGGCCCACTTGGGGACTTCTCTTGCCAGTTCTCAGGGCAATGCTGGAAGAGGATGCTTCTGGAAATAAATTGCTCTAGAAAACAGGACACTGTAAGGAAATGTCCGCTTTGAGTTCTCCGTAAGATATGAGAAAGATGGATACAGCTTGCCGAAATGCAGAATGCAAGGAACCCAAATCCAGTGCCGGGAATGAGATCTGCATTGAAGGCGCAAAGAGCAGAGTCCACAGCACAGAAAAGTGCCTCGAGGCTGGAGCCACACACTTGAAAAGCTCTCCAAGTGCAGAGCGGAAAGGCATGTGGAAAACAAGGAGACCAAAGAGAATGAGTACAGACCACAGAGCTTATAGACTTAAACAGGGACGGAGACACCAGAGACGGTCCACCACTGTCTTTGGAATATATTCAAACCATATATTTACAAGACTGAATTTTGGCCTTTATTATCGGGCTTGTACTTTATCCCACAGAATACACACCTTCTCAACTACTTCACGAATATTTACACAATTTGACTCTAAACTAGGCTACAAATAATACGTCAAGCTCTCCACAAAGGAGGAATTCTATAGGCTCCACACTCAGGCTACAGTGTAAAAGAAACCACCCAATTTCTTATGACTTTCAAAGAAACACGCACATACTTTTCCCCCCTGCGTAATTATTAGGTCAAAGGCAAATTAAAATCTGGAATAACAGGTTTCTAAAATGATGAGAATGAAGGAACACAGGCCGTTTCTGAAACTTAATCAAAATGTATTTAGAAGCAAATGTGTAGTCTCAACTGCTTTCCTTCAAACAAAGCAAAACAAACGGACGGATCATGCAACGAGAAGTTAGAAAAAAATAGAAGGAAAACATTTCCAAGGCAAACAACAAGAAGCAAAGAATAAGAATGGAAGCATTAAGATATTTAAGGGACTTCGGGGGCGGTGGGGGGGGAACATGTGGGTGACGTATTAAAAACAGTATCAAGAAACAAAGACTAGAGGGGGTCTGGGTGGCTCAGTCAGTTAAGCGTCCGACCCTTGATTTTGGCTCAGGTCATGATCTCACGAACCGCAAAATCGAGCCCCGCATTGGGCTCCACGCTGGATGTGGAGATTGCTTAAGATCTCTCTCTCTCTGCTCCTCCCGTACTCACATGCATGGGTGCATACATGCGCTCTCACATTCTCTCTCTTTCAAAAGAAGAAGGAGCAGGAGGAGGAGGAGGAAGAGGAGGGGGAGGAGGAGGAGGAAAAGGAGAAAAGAAAAAGAAACAAAGACTAGAGACCTCGCATATTATATGTCCCACCATACTTGCTATGGACTTTGATACTTCTCTGTAGCATTAGAGCTGGTTAAAGGAAATTCTTCAGTTTCTGGAACGGGTTCCTTGCAAGAACAAGCCAGTCTGAAGTCAGGGGTTACCACCAAACAACAGACTCCTTTAATAATAACATGGTGGATAGATTATCCAAGAAGGTAAGTATAACTGAAGGCTTTATTTTTAGAAGTTTCTTTTTTTTTAAGTTTATTTATTTTGAGAGAGACAGAGTGAGCAGAGGAGGAGGAGGAGGAGGAGGAGAGAGAGAGAGAGAGAGAGAGAATCCCAAGCAGGCTCCATGCTGCCAGCACAGAGCCCAACTCGGGGCTTGAACTCACGAAACCATGAGATCACGATGTGAGCCGGATGCTTAATTGACTGAGCCACCCAGGCGCCTCTGTAGTAGAAGTTTCTAAAGTCTTGTTGCCTCAAAAGCACCACTAAACACTTTCTTCCATAAAAGTATATTCCATCCTGAGACAGGCTCCCAGCAGGATAGAGATGTGCCAATGCCTGCTACTGGCCTTTAGAGCAGAGGGCAGGAAATAAGTCTTAAGTCTCGGTTCAGAAAAGTGCCAACAGAAAGCCCCCGTGTTGCGCTCGGAAATGCAAGGTAAGTAAAATACAAACACACCTTTGAGAAATCAAATATGGACCTTAGCGTATGAGACTGGCCATGCCTCCCTGATGGTCAGCCCTGTGAGAAATCTTTCCACGGAGCTGACATCTGCCTGTGTCCACCTCTCCTGCTCAGTCTCGGGCCCCACGCGTCAGGCCACACAGCATCGTCCCCTCCTGTGTGGAGGGGTCAACCGCTGGCCTTTGGAGCCAAACCAAAGCCTCCGGCAAAGAAGCGGGTCCATGGAACTGTATGTATAGGTGAAGTATCTGACTACATCATTGTATGTTCCGGGGCGATCATGTCTGAGCATTTACAAGGGATTTACCTATTGTTTTAGTTCTTTCTTTCAGTTCCTATTATAGTTAGGGCAGTAGACTGATTTTAAAAGTACCAACATTCTGAATGGACAAATGGCAGTACATTCATACAATGGAAATACTACCTAGTAATAAAAAGGAATATACTACTGGTCCATGCACTGGATAAATTTCAAAGTGATTATGCTGAGGGAAAGAAGTCAGACCGAAAAAAGAAGAAGAAAGAGGAGGAGAGGGAGGGAGAGGAGGAGGAGAAAGAAAAGCAGACACTGCACGGTTCCATTGATAAGAAACTCTAGAAAATGTCAACCAATCTATAATGACAGAAAGTAGACCAGTAGTTGCCTGGGGATGGGGGAGCAGAAAGGGGCGGAGGGAGGGGTTACTGAAGGGCACAAGAAAACTTTGGGGAGCGAAGAGATATTAACTATCTTGATTGTGATGGCGGTTTCATGGGTATATACGTACGTCAAAGATTATCAAATCGTATTTTTAGAAATACGTCGTTCAGTGTAGGCCAATACCTGAATAAGGTATACTATAGTTACACACAACATTTTATGAGAAGGGAGTTACAGGTCTGTCATGGTTGAGAACCCCCCGCCCCTTCCCCGGGGAAGGCGGGGGGAGGTACTTCTCCCACATCCTTGTCCTCAGGCCAACTCGCTGTGCAATCTATCCAGTGGCCACTAGGGGGAAGCGGCGGCCCACATACAGGAAGCGTGAGTCTCCCGGCACCCACAATTAAGAAGTCCCTCCAGTGTGCTCCCCTCCTGGGGAGGTGGGCGGTAGCCATAGCTCCACGTGAGTTATCTGCAGGGCTGATACGGAGTAGTTGGAGATGGCCCCAGCAAGTTGCGATTCTCAAGGTGCCTCTGGAAGACCTAGGCCTGGAGTAGCCTCTCTACTGGCTTTCCGCCTTGCCTGAAACCCCACCAACTATAAAACACGACAAGATTCCATCAGCCAACTAAGCTAAAGAATGAAGCACCGAAAAGATTTTTTATAAGGCCGAGGGAAAGGAGACAAGGTGGAATTGGGGGTGGGGAGGAGATGGGGAGCACCCATGGGAGGCCACCACGGAGGATTCCCAGTAAGACCTGTTGCTAACACAGGCTGAGCCTTCCCAGCGTGTGGGGCATGATGCCAAACACCGTAAGCAGTGAACAATTTCACCTTCACAGCACTCTTGTGAAATCCGCTGCAGAGAGGTTAAGTGACTCGCCCGAAGTCACAGAGCTAGTGGGAGGCAGAGCAAGGATTTGAAACCGGGTTTGATACTAACATGGCGGGTGTAGCTGTTACTGCTCATTTTTTACCAGTTTTTGATTTTTTTTTTTTAATGTTACAACTCAGGCAACAATAGATGTTGGCGAGGATGCGGAGAAAGAGGATCTCTTTCACATTGTTGGTGGGAGTGCAAGCTGGGGCAGCCACTCTGGGAAACAGTATGGAGGGTCCTCAAAAAATTAAAAATAGAACTACCCTAGACCCAGCCATTGCATTACTAGGTATTTATCCAAGGGATACAGGTGTGCTGTTTCACAGGGACACATGCACCCCCATCTTTACAGCAGCACTATCAACGATAGCCAAAGTATGGAAAGAGCCCAAATGTCCATCGATGGATGCATGGATCACGAAGACGGGGTATACAATGGAGTATTACTCGGGTAATACAATGGAGTATTACTCGGCAGTCAAAAACAATGAAATCTTGCCATTTGCAACTATGTGGATGGAACTGGAGGGTATTATGCTAAGTGAAATTAGTCAGAGAAAGACAAAACTCATACGACTTCACTCATATGAGGACTTTAAGAGACAAAACAGATGAACATAAGGGAAGGGAAACAAAAATAATCTAAAAACAGGGAGGGGGACAAAACAGAAGAGACTCATAAATATGGAGAACAAACTGAGGGTTAAAGGAGGGGTTGTGGGAGGGGGGATGGGCTAAATGGATAAAAGGAATTAAGGAATCTACTCCTGAAATCATTGTTGCCCCATGCTAACTAACTTGGATGTAAATTAAACAATAAATACATTCAAAGAAAGAAAGAAAGAAAGAAATGGTCAGGGGCACCCGGGTGGCTCACTCACTTAAGCATCTGACTCTTGGTTTCAGATCAGGTCATGATCTCACAGTTCACGGGATTGAGTCCTGTGTCAGGCTCTGACGCGGATCCTGCTTAGGATTCTCCCTCTCTCCCTGTCTCTCTTTCTGCCCCTCCCCTGCTCTCTTTCTCTCTCAAAAATAAATAAACATTATTTATTAACATTAAACAAATAAATTTAATGTTTATTTATTTTTGAGAGAGAGAGAGAGAGAGAAAGTAGGGGAGGAGCGGAGAGAGGGAGACACAGAATCTGAAGCAGACTCTAGGCTCTGAGCTGTCAACACAGAGCTCGATGCGGGGCTTGAACCTATGAACCACGAGATGGTGACCCGAGCCAAAGTTGGAGGCTCAACCAACTGAGCCACCCAGATGCCTGCTCTTACTGCTCATTATAACAGAATTGTCTTTCTTTCTCTTTGGGGCTGGGGTATTATTTAATTCGTGTGTGAAACTGGTTGGTGTTGGTAGCAGGCGATGAGTATTTCAGCTTATCCTCCTGGAGATAAAGTTCCTGATGCTTCCAGAGAATTTTAAACGTCTCTGATGGTCCAGGAAGGAAATCTTCCCTATTTATTTGCTAAGCATTTGCACCGCGTGAGGTTCCGTGTTAAGACTGATACGTTCATAGTGATGAAAGTATGGCCTTTAACAGAGGCCAGCACGAGGAATCGAGGGGCATGTGACCTGTAGCAATGCGGTGGCACTGTTCATGTGTGTCCATAGGAGTGTGTTAGAGGCAGCGGTACCCCACCTCAGCTGGAGTCCTGAGCAGCTTGACCAGATCAGGATGCAGGCCAAGAGAACTCACCAGAACGCCCAGTTATCAGAACAAGGCCAAAGCATCCCAGTGAGCAGATAACTCTTGCCCATGGTTCGTGAGTAAGTGAAGTTCATCCTTTCCCTCAGGACTGGACCAGCCTGCCTGGGATCCTGAAGCTTGATCCTTCAAGCGAGTGGCCCCAGGGCGGTGGCCTCTTCTAGGTTCTGCAGGAGCCAGCGGTTCTGGCCTTCCGGCCTTCCTGCTGCTTTTATGCTGCTGTGGCCACAGGGTGGGGTTGATACGGCACTGAGTAAAGGCTCCAGGGCTGCCCATGTGAAGACAAAGCAAAAGGAAGCCAAGGTTAAACACTGGGTCCACCTGCTTCATTCCCTAGATGGGGAAACCGAGGCCTGGGGAGAGGAAGGGACTCGAGTGAGCTAATGGCCGAGCTGGGGGTAAGACTCCCGGCAGTCTCTTCTCCCCTACTTCCCGGCCCTATTTCATAATAGGCCCCTGCTGCTGGCTGCGTCTCTGCGCTTTGTCAATCACTAGTATCTTTCTTGAAACAACAGTTCTTTAACATCGTCACGTATTCAGCCAGTGTTCAAATCTCCAATGGTGTCCGGTCAAAAAACACTTCGAACAGTTTGATCCAATCAAGATTGGGATCAGATGCGCTCAGATGTGACTGGTTGATGTCTCTTGAATCTCTTTTAATCCACAGGTTCCTCCTCCAGCTTTCTCTTTTTGCTTGCGATTTATCACCGGAGAAGGCGTGTCGTGTATCCTGCAGATTGTCCTCAGTCTGGGTTTCTGTGATTGCAAACCCATGACGTGGCTTCACGCATTGCTCTGTTTTCTGTATTTCCTGTAGTTGAATCTGGGGGTTTGATCAGATCAAGATTTGGGTGCTTTGTTTTGTTTTGTTTTTGCAAGACGACCATAGGAGGACAGACCTGCACAGAGTCTTAAACATCATCCAGTTCAGCCATGTCATGTTCAGATAAGCTGAGGACCAGACAGGTGTAGTGACTCATACGGGCTTGCACACACGGCCAAGGCCATGGACATATTCTTAAAGGAAACCACTGAAAATGCTTGTGATCAGTTCCAGGGCCTTGGATGGCTGTGTCTGATATTCTCACTCTACAGCCTGTGCTTGTACCCACCATGCTAGGCCTGCCTCTCGATCTCATCTCACTTACCGTTGTGATCCCAGGGCCTATGATAGACACTCATCTGCTGAATGAATAAATGAATGACCTTACCATTGTTTTTATGTCTCAAAAACTGGCTGCTCCTGGACTGTCCACGGGGGAAGGTATCATAGGCACTGGCCCTGCTGTAGTTTTCCAGAAAGCGGCCAGCCTGTTAGGCACAGGAAGGATCCAAGGGTAAAAGAATGAGAGGGAAGCAGGGCTTACCCCAGAAAAGCAACTGGAATGATGGGCTCTAGTCCACCCAGGCAAGAGGCAAGCCCAGCAACACAAAATCCTGCAGGCAGCACGGATGGGGTGCAGTTGGCAGGGTCCAGCCGCCGAGCTGGGGTGGAGGCAGCACTCCAGTCCACGGGGGGAGCAAGCCAGGACCCTGCTCCTCACGCTAGGCAGGAACTCAGGCCAAAGATCAAGTCAGAAGCCCTGAGTATTACTTAGGATTAAGTTGAGTTGACAGGAATGGAAAAACCCCAAGTGTCATCGGCTCGAATAGGGTAGAAGCTCATTTCTCCCTCATGTTAAATGCTCCGAGGAAGGGGCGCCTGGGTGGCACAGTCGGTTAAGCATCCGACTTCAGCCAGGTCACGATCTCGCGGTCCGTGAGTTCGAGCCCCGCGTCA
Organism: Prionailurus viverrinus; assembly: GCF_022837055.1. Classification (NCBI taxonomy): domain Eukaryota; kingdom Metazoa; phylum Chordata; class Mammalia; order Carnivora; family Felidae; genus Prionailurus; species Prionailurus viverrinus. The sequence continues at coordinate 35,168,162 of NC_062574.1, forward strand.
GGCTCTGGGCTGATGGCTCAGAGCCTGGAGCCTGTTTCCGATTCTGTGTCTCCCTCTCTCTCTGCCCCTCCCCTGCTCATGCTCTGTCTCTCTCTGTCCCCAAAATAAATAAACGTTGAAAAAAAAAATTAAAAAAAAATGCTCTGAGGGAGTCAGCCCACAGCCAACAGGGTGCTCCAGGGGGCAAAGATGACAGTGAGGACCCAGCCTCCCCTGTCTTGTCGCTCTCTTATCCTCGAGCATGATTTGTTCCACGGCACAATATGGCTTCTGGAACGCAGCCCTTCCAGGCCATATCCCAAGTAACAGGAAAGAACAGAGGGAAAAGAGCACTCTCCTCCTTAGGGCAATTTCCAGAATTGTGCAGACTACTTCACGTACATTCTCTTGGCCAGAACTGAGTCGCGTGACGACACCTCACTGCAGATGATGATGAGAAATAGAGCCTTCATCTCCGACATCCATGGGCCCACCGACAGGTCTGTACGTGAAGACCAGAGAGCATGTGTCCAGGGACTCATTAGGATACAAGGCAGACGTGAGCAGAGGGCTCCCAGCTTAGGCGCAGGTGCTTATGTCCCTGCTGTAGCTGCTTATGTCTCTGCTGCCCTAAGTCCTGGGACTTGGGCAGCGTGGGGTCCTCTCAGTCCAACTGTGGGAGGGACACGCTGTGGAGCCAGCCATGGGGCCTGTCCGTTGAGTACCTGTCACTGCACAACAGCGGGCAATTTGTAGCTAAGCCCGGCACCGGCCCAGGGAGAAGCAGCAGCGGTAAGAAAGCAGGTGTGTTCATTGTCAAGGACAGGCACACACTCAAAGGCCAACAACTGCTCAATGCTGTGAAAAGCATCTTCAAGACGTTGAGTCTGGGGCCACAGACTGCCTTTTCTTAGGAAGCAGCGAAGGCGCTGAGGACAACGGCTTTTTTTTTATTTCCTTAAAAAAAAATTTTTTTTTTTTGCTATAGAATAACCTACACAGAGAAAAGTATACAAATCCTAAGCATATACCTCCACAATTTTCACAGACGTGGACACACCCAAGTATCCAACACACAGATCAAAAAGTATGAGGCTTAGCTTAAGGTTAAGGTTAAGGTTAGGGTCAGGGTTAGGGTTGGGGTTGGGGTTAGGGTTAGAGTCTAGTATGGTTACAATCTAGTGCTGAACATCTTGTCTCTTATGAAGATTATAAAATCAAGCGGAGGGGGCGCCTGGGCGGCTCAGTAGGTTAAACGGACGACTTCGGCTCAGGTGAGGATCTCACGGTTCGTGGGTTCAAGCCCCGCGTTGGTCGGTGCTGACAGCTCGGAGCCTGGAGCCTGCTTCGGATTCTGTGTCTCCCTCTCTCTCTGCCCCTCCCCTGCTTGTGCTCTGTCTCTCTCTCTCTCTCTCAATAATAAATAAACATTAAAAAAAAGTGTAGAACGTTACTACACCCCCAGAAAAGGCCCCGAGCGTCTCCTTCCTGTTACTATCCTCCACCCTGCTCCCAGCATCTAGAAAATCTTTCCAGGCGATTCTATAGTCAATGCTGAGAATCGCTGCCTTTATAACAATGGTTATCAAACTTGGCTGCGCATTAGTATCAAGTGGGCGAGTGTCTGCGTTGTGAGGTGGAAGGACAGGGACAGCTAAGAAGGCAGTGTGGTGCAGGGGAGAAGCCTGGGAGCCAGACAGGCCTGCCACGTCCCAGCTGTGTGACCTTGAACGAGTTCCTTCACCTCTCTGAGCCTCACCGGTGACATGCGAATACTATCACACACCCTGCAGAGTTGAGGCTGGGGGGGCGGGCGGGGCAGGGCGGGTGGGATGTAAGTTCAGGCACATGTAGGGTCAGTATATGGCATCCGCTACTGTCCTTTTTATTAAAGGGTTACAGCCCCAGGAAGACTGAGAGCCCTTCTTTATGCTGATGGCATTTTCCAAACTGTGCTGAAAGGTACATCGTGCAAAAAATATTAGTTTGTGTTAGTTAAATATTGCATCCTGCATCCCCTCCCCCGCCCCGCCCCCCCCCCCCCCCCCCAGGAAATTCACAATGCACACCAACGTATTAAAGGCTCTGAGAAGTCCTGTATTAAACAGACCTCTTTTGGTCAGTGTCACCTCTAAGGGGCAGTTCACGGGACGCAGGTATTAATCATGCTCCTTTTTTCACAGCTGGGGTAATGGGGGCCCAGGCAGCGCTCTCGGTGCAGACCAGGCAGGGATCTTGGGCGCCGTGCTCTCTGAACCCCTCAGGAAATGTAGAGCCGAGGAAGGCAGACCATGGCCCGTCTGACCCACTACCTGTTTTTCTAAATGCAGTTTTACTGAAGATGATCTGATCCACATCCCTTGATTTACAGATGAGCCAATCGAGGCCCAGGGAGAATGACTAACTTGCTCAAGGTCACACAGTCAATTAGGGGCAGAAGCAGAACTAGATCCTAGGTCCTCCAAATCCAGGTATTCTCCAAAACACAAATCGGACAGGTGGGGGGAGGGGGGGGTGGGGGGAGGGGGGTGTGAAGCTCCACGACCCCCCATGACCCGTGTCTCAGTTGTCTGCCGTGCTACTTACACAGGCGCGGCCCCCTTTCTACCACTGCACAGAAACCCCTGCCGCGTCTCTCCCTCCTGCTGCTTTGGGGGGGGGGGGTCCTCTGCTTTCCACTTTGCATGGGGGACAAAGGCTGAACCTGACAATTGTGTTTATTTTAATTCTGTGAGAGTTGCAGTAAAACATTATTAACTTCCCGTCTGCCAGGGTGAAACATGAGATCATTTGGACAGGAACCTGGCAGGAGGCAACCTTTACCGGCTCGGGGAGAGTTTGCCAAACAAATGAATAGCACACGCAGGATCCTAGGGGGTTGTTTGAGACCACTTCAGAAAATAAATTATGTCCAAAGGTTCTCAGACTCCCTGAAGTACGTTATACAACAGTCACGTATTTGCAGTTTTCAAGTGTTTCTGTGTGCAGTCTGAAGACGCAAATAAAATCATTCGTATCGTTAAAATGGCCCCAGGGCGCCTGGGTGACTCGGTGGGTTAAGTGTCCGACTTGGGCTCAGGTCACGATCTCACGGTGCGTGGGTTCGAACCCTGCGTAGGGCTCTGTGCTGACAGGAATCCAGGGGACGGAGGCGGCGTACCGACCTCGGTTGGCCGAGGCATGCCGGAGAGCTAAAGGTTCATCTAGAAACAGCTGCGGGAACAGCGGGGCATAAACGGTGGCCTCAGGGTGGAGGCTCTTCCTGGGACAGCCAGACTACCCAGATGGCCTTTCCAGAGCGGGGAGATGCAGACTTGTCACTGAGGTGGAGGGTAAAAATAGTCCTGTGTGGGTGGCAGCTGGGCCCAGAGGCACCAGCTTCCTTGTCTCTAGAGCAGAGAAGGCAGCCCAGTTGACAGACAACTTCTCAGGCTCCTGAGGCCTCCCGGAGGCTCTGGGGGCTGGGGGAGGGGCGTCTTTCCCTAACAACGAAGCCCACCCCACCCCCCTGGACGCACACCAAGGGCTGGCAAGAGCTAGGGTCAGGTTTTAAGGTAGAGAAGGGCTTAAATCCTGGCCACATCAGCTACAGGCTCTGTGTCCTCAGGCAAAATCTCTCTCCTTTCAGAGGCTCCATTTTCTCATCTGTCAAATGGGGCTAATGGTTTCTCTCTATTAGGTTGCCACGAAGCTTACATAACAATGATAGCTAACCCACTGCCCTCTACAAGCTCACTCTTCCACCCCTCCCACGAGTGGTCCACCGCCAAGCACGTTCTTCAAGAGGGGCTCTGTGGAAAGGTCTACCTGGGCAGAAACTGAGGCCTCAAGACAAGAGCTGTGTCAGGCAGCCATCCTGGAAGCCAACCCTTCACCCCCAGGCGAGCTTTCAAGTGACTGTGGCCCCCACCAACCCCTGGGCTACAACCTCACAAGAGACCCTGAGCTAGAACCACCCAGCTACGCCGCTTCTGGCTTCCTGGCCCTCAGAAAACTGTGAAATCATCAATATTTGCTAAATTTGGGGATGAGCTATGATGCGGCAATGATAACGAATATAATTTCCCTTTGGGGGCTATTATGAGAATTGAGACGGTGCACAGCAAATAGCAAGGAGACCTACCGGGACCAGGGGCTCCAGAAAGGGCAGAAGGCAGGAGGGAGCCCGAGGCAGGAAGCCTCTGGCCAGCACCAGGCCAGGAAGGCCCCTCCTCCAGGACTCTGGGGAGGAGTCTGAGAGACCAGATACACAGACAAACAGGGGCCACGCCATATAGAAAAACAGAACTCTGATCACTACCTGTAGCAACAGCCAAGGAGGGAAACTACTCTCTGCTGCCATTAGTCTGGGAAGCCAACGCATACCCGTGTAGTAATAGCCCAGACGCAGCCAAGACTGGACCAACAGCTGACAGCTTCCCTCATTTTGCCCCTGCTTCCAACGTAGGACAAACTGGGAAAAACCAAACATGCTCCCCGAACCCAATCACATAGGGCACCCCCCTTTCTAGCGAGCACACCCACAGGTTCCATGCCAACAGCCTCTGAGCAGAACCTGAAGCCTTCCCTCTCTCCCATTATAAAGATTTCCTATTCCTCGGCCGGCCTTCAATTCTCTTCCAAACTCAAGCGATGGGGGCTGACTCCCTTGTGGTAGCGAGCTCTGAAAACACAGCCTTTGCTTGCTCTCACGTGGGTGGTGAGAGTATTTATAGGTATATTAACCACTTTTTTAAGCCACAGACATCTTATTAGGATAGAATAGTTTCCAATAATTGATATTTTTTACTTTTGATAATCATTTATCAAAAATTCGTAACATGGTTACTTTGATCACATAATGACATATACTATCGCAAGCCAAAATTAGTTTTTAACACTTATTATACATGTTTTAGCTTATCTTAATAAATAAAACACTTTAAAGCATAAAACATGTTACATTAGATCAAACTTCTGTGGGGGTACAGAAATACATATTCAGAGAGAAAAGAATGATGCTAGAGTTTACGATCATATGACCTTATTGTTATATATTTAAATGGACTATAATGTTCTCAAGTTGCTACAGTAGATTCCACCGGAAACATTTAAAAAAAACCCATAAAGGGGTGCCTGGGTGGCTCAGTCGGTTAAGCATCCAACTTCAGCTCAGGTCATGATCTCACAGTTTTGTGAGTTAGAGCCCCGTGTCGGGCTCTGTGCTGACAACTGGGAGCCCGGAGCCTGCTTCAGATTCTGTGTCTCTGGCTCTCTCTGCCCCTCCCCTGCTCATGCTCTGTCTCTCTCTGTCTCAAAAATAAATAAAAACACTAAAGAAAATTTTAAAAACCGATAAAAACCAATATTCATGATATACTAGAAATTATATTCTCTGCAACTTTTTTAAAAGTTTACTTATTTATTTTGGGGGGAGGGCAGAGAGAGAGACAGAGAATCCCAAGCAGACTCTGTGCTGTCAGTGTAGAGCCTGACGCAGGCCTTGAACTCACAAACTGTGAGATCATGACTTGAACCGAAATCAAGACTCGGGCACGTAACCAACTGAGCCCCCAGAGGTCCCCTCTCTGCAACTTTTAAACTAAACAAATGTAAGCCTGTCTATATATAAGTATATATATATATATGTATATATATATATATAAATATATAAATATATATATATAAATATATATAGATAGATTTATGAGAAATACAGGTACAGAAAATGTTTAAAGCAAAAAGTATTTGCCGGCTGTACTAATGTATTTCTGATGAACTGGGTGGCAGGAGAGGTCCCCGTGAGAGGGCACAGGGTGACGCAGTGGAGGGGTGTTCTTACTAAACAGCACTGAGTTGCATACGGTTGTCCCTAGTCACCAGAGTACTGCTTTTTGCCACTTTTGTTCCTAATCATCTCTCAGCTGTTTCCATCAGCTATGCGGCTGTCCTTGTGGAACTCGAGGTTCTATCTCCAAAAAGTACACTTTTCCACATTAGTATGGTGGTGACTCCCATTTACCTTGGTTTAGCTTTGTAAAAGGTTACAATTTTCCCGGACTTTTAAATGCCAGTAATATCATTAAAGGATTATCAGAGTTTACCTAATACCAAATGTTTATCTCAACTATTTTAAAGCGAGGCCTAAAAAACAAACGGAAACTCACTTAATAGATCATTCAGCAACCAGGGCACATGTGTTGTGGGGGAGTCGAGTGCACTGACCCCTAATCTGACCACCGTGCTGAGATGTGCCCCACGTGGTCTCACAAGTGGGACTGTCCTGGGGGGGGGGGTGTCAACATAGGAGTCACTGCCATCTTTTGTACAAGACTCTCCAATGCAGTACATATGACAGACAGTAAGGGTTTAGATAACATTTCCTTACTCATTTCAGTAGATACCGTGACAGGTAACCCTTATATTTGAACATTGCACCTTTACATAACCTCATTTTTGTTTTTAACAGATTCGTCTTGAAACAAATGCAAATTATTAGAAGACTTTTTTTTTTTTCCCCCAAAGCATTTTAAGACCTCTCATGAAATATGTACAACCAGGAATCACTTTCCTGGGTTATGAAGGAAATGCTGGGGCGGGGGGGGGCAGGGGGGAGAAACCTTTCCACGGCTTTACCTAAAAGGGTTCAAAGTGGATACGGAGTAGTAAAAAGACATTTAAAACAGCGTCACTTACATTGGCACAGTGTAGGGCTCACGCACAGAAGACAGCAAACAACTTGAAGCTGTTCTCGTCCGTTTTCGAGAAGGCACTACCGCTCAGTTTGTTGACCATCTGCACCACGCCTATGACACTCCCCCGACTCACGATGGGCATGCACAGTATGTTCCGCGTGGTGTAGCCCGTGTACAAGTCCACTTCCCTGTGGTAGCGTTCGAGAGCAAAACACAAACACACACACACACACAGCAGAAAGTGAACTATACATTCCGTCATAAGTCTCAAGTGAGTTTTGTGATTTACATGCTTCCATTACAAAGGAACTGTAATGGGGCCACTTAGCTTCTAAATTCAAGGACAGTGTGACATTTGGAAGTACTGAGCTAAAATCTTTTCAAACGCGTCCTAACCAATTTGTTCTTTTATTTTCAAGAGTTTTTCAGGACAGTCTCTAGGGGGCTTTCAGTTTATCATCCGGTGTTGAGAATCCAGCATGCTCAGGTCAACACAGACAAACCGGATGCAGAGCAAAAATATAATAAATTCGGTAAAATAGCGTTCTTTTGGACTTGGCTGTAGGCTATGAGAGATGTAACTTGCTAGCAAACAAACTTAAATGGGAGTTATCACCTTACGAATTTAGAGCAGGGGTCAGCACACCGCAGACTATGGGCCAAAACAGCCCTCTGCTATGTTAACATTTTTATTTCTTTAACGTATATTTATTTATTCACATGAGAAAGAGAGAGACAGAGAACGAGAGAGAATTAGAGAGCAGGGGAGGGGCAGAGAGAGAGGGAGAGAGAGAATCCCAAGCAGGCTCTGCAGCTGTCAGCACAGAGCCTGATGTGGGGCTCGAACTCACGATCCGTGAGATCATGACCTGAGCCGAAATCAAGAGTCAGAGGCTTCACCGACGGAGCCCCCCGGGCGCCCCTGTTAACAGTTTTAATGGAACACAACCGCACCATTCTTGAATGGATTGTCACCACCCTGCAACACAGCTGAGGACTTGTGCCAGAGACGTTATGGCCCCAAATACTTACTAACTGATCCTTAATAGAAAATGTTTGCGGCCTCCTGATTTCGAGAAAGTATTTTTTACAAATAGGACTCAGTTCCACAGACACAGCCAGGTAGCTAGAGGCGGCCATTCGTGCCTGGCTTCCTGCACTTAGAGTAATGTTTTGAGACTGATCCATATCGTAGCAGGTACCACGGTACAAATGGTCCAGCACCTCTCATGGCTGCGCAGTGTTCCAGGGTATGGAATATCCATCTTATTTACCCACTCACCAGTTCATGGATATTAGTATTTGCTGACAGCCAGTTTTTTGGCAATTGTGAAAAATGCTGTTTTGCAGATGTGCAGACAAATCTCTGGGTGGATACGTGTTGTTTTTCTGGATCCCTCGGAGTGCAGCCGACTGAGTGCAGTCAGTATATGCTTAACTCTACAAGAAACTGCAGAACTGTTCTCCACAGTGGCTGCACCTTTATCCATTTCCACCAGCAAAGTATGAGAACCCAGGCTTCTCCACATCCTTGCCAGCACTTGCCGGGGCCACTTTTTAAAAACTATCCGTTCACACTGCTGTGTAACGAGATCTCATCGTCAAATTATATCTCCCTCACATCAGGCATCTTTTCATGTGTCTAATGGCCATTCATGCATCTTCGTTTGTGAAATGTTTGTTAAAATGTGGGGTTCTATTCATTACAGTAGAGTATCCTATTACAATGGAAGAGTTGTTTACATATTCTGGAGACAGTATTTTGTCAGATTCAAGCTTTGCAAATATTTTCTCACAGTCTGTTGTTTGCCTTTTCATGGTTCTTAAAAGTTGACCCATAAAATTTTTATCTAACAGTTTTATAAATAAGGATATATAAATATTTTCAATGTTTAAGCGCTAAAATAGTAAGTTTGGGTTTTTTTGGAAAAAAACCTGAGATTTTCTACATGCTCGTAATTTATTGATAAAACATTACTAAGATAAAGTTGTGTTTATATACAAGTTGCACATGTTCGTCATTAATCAAGTTTCTGAAAAAAATGCTTACTGTTTATTTAATTGCCTCTTAAAGTAAACCAAATGTTTGAATTAATAGAACACTAACGTCAAAATATTTGAACTATTACTCCCTACCAGTCACAGCATCAATCTTGAGACTTCCAATTTTTAAGATTTGTTAAAATCAGATTATATAATTTGGTTTCTAATTCTCCAAAGAAACTCAAAACAAAATAAAAAACCTTTATAAGCCATCTGATATCCAACTTGAATAATATCCAATAAAAGCGGCAATCCATTGAGCCCCTGCTTTTTGTCTGTTGCAAAGTTGCCCCATCTCTTATGAGTATTTTCTCTAATTTTAGACGCACGCACACACACACACACACACACACACACCCTACAAAATAGGCATCAATGTACCATTTTAAAGATGAGAAAACTGAGACTCCAAGAGATAAAGTAACTCACTCCAGGTCACTCCAGAGTTAATTAATGATGGGACAGGGATTCCAAGGTAGGAAATTTCATCAGGAGAGGTTACTGCCTTGTAAGGTACGGTTTGATGGAGAATATGCCCAGGAAAAAATGAGAACACTATAATAACAATAATAAAATGATAATAATAATAATAAAAACGAAAGCAGCCTTAAAAGTTTAAACTGCTCCTGTATAAATGTGTTTATCGCATCTTAATCTCCTGTAGCTGGATAGCATTAGTGGTTTGGAGTCCATCATTTTATAAATATCTGAAAACACTTGAGGACTGATAAGAGAGTTGGTTCAAAGAAAGTGTCACAGAGCGCCCAGGAGGAAGGACCTCACGGCGATGGCAGGTGGGGAACTGGGGGCGCGTCATTACAGAGGCTCCAGCCAAGTGGGACGTGACAGAGAGAAGGATGGGCCGTAAGCTATTTCATACCTGTTGAAGCGTGGGTCTGCATAGGCATCTGGAATGTTCAGGACTTCCCCTGTTCTTGCTACCTGACCAGCAATCCCTTTCTCAATTGAAAATCTGCAGATATAAAACCAGAGGGACATGCTAATTAAAATATAGATGATGTCAAATAATTCGGAACATGGAACATTTCACCACCCACTAAAGAGTAAGCGAAAAAGCACTGTTTTATTTTAAATACTCGCACTAATTTTACGTTTACGTATTCAAAATCACCTTATTAGGACATAATACGGAAAGGTAAAGTAGAAAACCACTGCACGGTCATCACGGGAGAGCTTGTTGTAGGATATAATCCACAATACATTAAACTACACTGGGTCACAAGGTGAAATTGAACAATGAACTAGCAGTCTCCTCTCATGACCAATAATAATCTTTTATAGTTGCAAAGCACCTTATAATTTACGAGACGCAATATAAGTTTTCTTTAACTATTTATACCTATTTTTATTTATTTATTTATTTGTTAATTTTTAAGTAGGCTCTATGCCCAGTACGGGGTTTGAACTCATGACCCTGAGATCAAGAGCCTCACGCTCTACCGACTGAGCCAGCCAGGCACTCCTGAACATAAATTTTCTTAACGAATTCTCACTGTGGTGTGAACGGAAGCCCATAGGGTTCAGTAATTTGTCAGTACTCCTAAAATACTGGTGGCACAACAGAAACGAGGTCCACACCAGTACACGTCCCACCACACCACACATGTAGCCAAACTCATAGGTTACACGAGAGTTTACACCCGACTTGAGACACTATGCAGGACTAGGACTTGAAGGCATTTATAACACAAGCGCTGCCTAAAAATAACACAACTTACAACGTCTAGTATCTTTAATTCTCTAATTTGCCAAATTTAAAAACAGTCAAACTGCACGCTTTCTTTGATTACCCTTAATTATGTTTTGATATATCAGCATTTTCTTTTACAAATATATTCTCATTTTATAGTTTTCTCGTTGTGATATCATCATAGCTCATGCGCTCGTTTCAAAATTAGTTAAGAAAGATGTCTACAGTCTACGATATCTACAGATTTCAAAAGCCGGAAAATAATTTTCGTAATATTACATTTTCGACATTATAGGAAATCACTGTTCCTGAAATAAAGCTCAACTTTAAGGCTGTTCCCTAGGGGAAAAAATAAAAGGAAAGTCGACACAAAAGAGAATGAACTTTCTTAAAAGAGCAAAAAATGAACCCAACATTGCATAGAAAACAAGCTTGTTTCGTCCTGGTTTTCTTGAGCTTCGAGCAAGACAAACAGAACAAATTAGACGGCTGTAGGAAAAGAGTGTTAGAACCATTTCATGATTTATGCCTGATTTTCCTGCTTGGCTGCCTCTGTCAGCAGAGGCCCTGGCGAGGCAGGCGCTCACATACACGGCTGGCATCAGCCGGCCACTGGAGCAAGCACGGCCGGCACATTCCCCTCACTGTCTCTCCCAGGCCCGTCCACGCAAACTTCGAGTGACCGTCTCCAAAAGGAGATCGATACCAGCACCGTTAAGGGACACTGAGCCTTCGGCAAGAGAACTCCCTTTACCTAAATGACTACGTGCAGACTGACTTACTGAGGGGCTAAAAAGCAAATACACCAGAAATAAAACAAGTAATAATAACAAATCTAAACAGTGCCACGACTTCGGACTGCGAATCCGTGAGTGTGGAATGCAGGGCCCGGCACAGAAGGGGAAGTGCTCAGGGGCAGGGGCAGTGGCGAGGCCTGGCTCGGGGCCACACGCATGTTTCTGGCACCTGATCCGCTCTCTTACACGACAGACCAAAGAAGAGCGGAACTTAGTTCGTGAGGAATTGTGTTTTCCTACGGCGTTTGCAACCACCAGAGCGCCTTACGCTCTTGCGTGGAAAAACAGTTGCACGAGACGTATAAGCAAAGGAACGCAAGGACGATCTCTGGGCGTCAGTGACGGTGCTCCCCGCAGCGGTTCAGACTGTGCGACCTGACCGTGCCAGGCACGCCTTACAGTCAGACCCCATTCCGTCCATTTAAGCGACGGCAGCTGCCACTTAAGGAACGAAGAAGGCTGTAGTTTCCAGATGCAGCGGGAGTGTGCTATCTGACTGACCACACCAGCTGTTCGGTTACGGACTCGTGTGCTTAAGTCATTCAGTCTATCAGGTCCATTTCCGCTACGGTCTGGACGCTGAGACCGCCGTCGGCGATACCCCGCCGCTCCTACACAGAGGACCTGCAGACTCCACGTGGGATGTTCCTTTACCTACCTGGGAGCACTAGTAAGTTTTTCCAACATGATTTCCAAAAGGACCGCCTCCGGAAGACGGCATTTCCAGGAGTGACGCTAAAGCTTCCTAGGCGCGGTTTCGCTGGCACTGCAATGTCATTCCCAGAAGTACTACCTTCAGGAGGCGGGTCCTGGTGGGAATGATATCACAGTATGACAAGTACTGTCAGCATACCTGTGAACAGGCACAGAAAGGTGGGTAACGGAACACCTGCACAGCCGCACTCGCAGTATAGGGACATTCTACTTCTAGCTGTACCTGATTTCTTTGGTCTTCTCGAAGACAGCTTTTCCTTCCTTTTCCTCTCCGATATCAAAAAGGTCTGAATATAACTCCTTGTTCTTATGGTCTACCTGGAAAAGTGCACAACGGTCGGCATTCACCGGATTTTTTGCATATATCTAAAGACAAACGATAAAGCGAGAGTGAGCCGACGAGAAATTCAGAGTTTAAAGGCAAACGTTATCAGACACAAATCTAAATGTCAGCTGACCTATACTCCACCTGGGCAGCAAATGAGCGCGGTAACTAAACAAATATGAGCATATAAACACTCTGTTAATGTGCTGACACCGGCCGGCACCGATATGGACAAACAAACAGCCGCGGGGTATGCACGTCGTGCTGTTGCCGACACCGCACGGGTCTCGAAGGGGCTGGAATGCAGTTACCGGCCCCGCCCCCTCAGAGCCCTTCCCTCACGCCGGTCCCTCTTCCAGAAACTCTGGGCTTACCCTCGTGCCCCCCGGGTGAGCCATTCTGCCGGGTTGGTATTTGCGACACATCGGTTGTGAACAAAATACGAAACGTAATCTCTCGTGAGGTTCGTATTCACATTTGTTGCCCCTACTTGCTGCACTAACGATCCTGTGTAATTATTACTAAGCGTTTCCCGGGTGCCCACATGTTTACACACTCCGGGTGCCTTGATTCACTTAATCCTCACGGTAATAACATTAAGTCAGGGAGCATTTTCATCTCCACTTTATGTGTGAGGACAACCGAGGCAGGAGGTAACTCCTCATCCACTATCCCATGGCTAGTAAATGGCAGACCGCGTGTCTGAACTCGTGCTAGCTATTTTCATGGCCTGGCTCTTGTAATAAAAACACCCTTTTCCATTTCTAACTGGAACACTCTGTTCACTTTGTCATTCACTTGTTCATCAGTCTCTTTCCGCAATTACTTCTTTAATGCTAACATATCCCACTGACCCTGCCGGGCCGGGATTACGGTTGGAGAATTCCGGCAACCTCAGACCCCAGATTTTAGACATGAGATTTATTCCTCGGAGAAAAAGAGCTGATTCTTGGAGAAAAACAGCCATCACAAAAGTCTGTGCAAGAGGGACATGGGCCACCTTGTGGCCACCGGAAAATACATAATCTCATGTGAAACTACTTTATTGGTTTAATGAAAAGAAGTCAGCATGGGTTAGATAGACTGGTTCATCTCATATCATATACTTGTCTTTATAGATTGTACTCATTCACTGAGTTCAGGCTGTGCCAGGCACTGATTTTACTGCATATTAAGATTATGAGAACTTGACAGTTTGTCTCTTTCCATTAGCCTGTGAGTTCTGGGACAGCAGAAGCTGCTTCTTTTTCCCACAGTATTGCAAATGCCCAGCACAAGGCCTAGAGTAGAGGTCAGCTAAGTCCATCAGGCAAAGCCAGGCCACTGCCTGTTTTTATAAATAAAATTTTATTGGGAAAGGATTATGTTCATTCCTTTACGCAATGTTTAAGGCTGCTACAATAGCAGAGCTGAGTGTCTGCAATAGCGTTTGGCCCATGGAGAGTAAAACTTTACCAGAAAGGTTTGCCAACCCTTAGGTTAAAACACATAAGCCTTCCATAACCCAAGAAGTCTCAATAAATATTGGAGGAAGGATGAACGACATCAAGTTAGGGAGACAGTAATGGGACTGTGTTTTGGCAAACAGAAGAATCGCCCATTTATTCTGCAAACTCATGGTATCTTGAACTTTTAAATAATAATAATGGTCCTGAACTATTAGTGATTACATTATGAAAAGCAAAATTTGCATCCCTACTGACTAGGTCATGTTAAATGCTTAATACTTTGGCACGTACTTATGTTAATAATTATAAAAATCTAAACAGAACGGCCAATTTTCTAGAAAAGTGAGTTGACAAGTAATTGAAAAATCTGAGCAGAAACAGAATAATAGGGCTCCTGGGTGGCTCAGTCAGTTAAGAATCTGAATCTGACTCTTGGTTTCGGCTCAGGTCATGATCTCACAGTGCGTGAGACTGAGGCCTGTGTTGGGCTCTGAGGGGACAGTGCGGAGCCTGCTTGGGATTCTCTCTCTCTGCCCCTCTATTTATTTCTCTCAAAGTAAATAAACATTTAAAAAAAAGAAGAAATAGAATAATACAGACAATTGAAAAATTGTCAAAGCATTATCCCCATAAAAGGCATCAGGCCCAAATGATTTCAAATATGAATCACTTAAGAATCTTCAACAAATAAATTTCCACCCTATGTTCAGAAAGAACACAAGTTTTTCGGTTATTTTCAAAGCCCTGCTATGCCACTGATACTGAAAATTAACAAAGATACTATAAAAAAGCAAATCACAGACCAATTTACCTTGGAACCCAGAGGAAACTCATAAATAAAAATTTCAGTAAATCAGACTTAGGAATTAACGTATTATAATATTTAAAAACTATTCAGAACTGTTCAGTATCATAAACTCTAATATTTCATAATAGCAATAAAACAAAGGAAGAGATGATGCAATTATCTTCATGTCGCCAAAAATGCACGTGAAGCAATTTAGCCATCCTTCACGATAAAAACTTTGGTCAAGTGAAACCGAAGACTGGATCCACACGCATGTGTGTGTATGTGTACGTCTATACCCATATCCTAAGCCCCTACAATGTCTGGCTTTGACAACCGACGGGGCCACACCTGGTGGACCCACAGCGCTATGGGAACCTGGGACACTTGCCTTAAGGGGCTCACACACAGACTCACTTGCCTCAGGGACCAGCGCACAAGCAGCAGTTGGAGAAGCTCCTAGAATGTACCTGAAGGAGATTCATTTGCTAATTTTAAAGTGCCTGCCAGATGGGCAGGAGCCCTGGGGGACACAAAAGCGCTGGTGCCTTTTCTGCACTCCCCCTGTACCTTAACGGTGCTGATGAGTGCACCCCAGAGGCCGTGAAAGCCGGTGGGTGCACCCCAGCCCAGCGCTGCCCGTCAGCCTCACTACCGCTGGTGGGCGTAAGCAGTCCACACAGGGGGTCCTCCTTGATCACCTGGCTCTGGTGGCCGGGGCGGGGGTGGGGTGCTTGCATCACCGGGGCCTATAGGACTGCGACAATCCAGGCTACCCCTCGCCCCATCCCCCCAGGGCAAGACACCGACAACAGACTGAAACACACCCCTCCTTCCTGTGAAAAAGGCCTGTGGACTTGTCACGGAGCTTCGACCTGAGGAGCCGTCGCAGGCTTGCCCACCTGGAGACCCCAGAGGAGCATCAGGGATGGTTGGTCGAGGACGCCATCTTCGTGCTCTCCTCGGCCCTGTCACAGCTCGCCAGTACCTCTCAGAAAAGAGCTCGTACGCTCGTCTGGAGCCCCAAGTTTTACAAACGTCCCCAGTTCAGCCGCCCTGGAGGCAAGCTCCACAGCTGAGGCCCACGTACGGTCGTACGTACCTCTGCATCCTCTAAAAGCTGCTGCCTGACGTTCTCCTCATCAGCCAGAAACAAGGCGCTGACACATCCTTCCACGTGTAGCACTGTTAGGTCTTAGCACACCCTTCACGAGGGGGTCTAACAAGAATACATCCGGCTGCTGAGATGACCGCAAAGGTGTGAAAGACCATCAGGCGCCAGGGGAAGCCGAACCATGAGGCCTGCACAAGGTGCCCCTGCAAGGCCGGGGGGAGACAGCTGTCTCACCTCGTACAGAGAAACAACACAGAGACGGGCGCCTGGGGTGGGGGGCTCTGTGGGTTGAGCGTCCGACTTCGGCTCAACTCATGGTCTCACGGTCTGTGAGTCTGAGCCCCGCACGGGGCTCTGTGTTGACAGCTCGGAGCCTGGAGCCTGCTTCGGATTCTGTGTCTCCCTCTCTCTCTGCCCCTCCCCCGCTCACGCTCTGTCTCTCTCTCTCTCAAAAATAAACATTTTTTAAAAAGGAAACAAACACAGAGAGTTGAGCAAAATGAAGAAAATAGAGAATATGTTCCAAACAAAGGAACAAGATAAAACATCAGAAAAAGAAAACTACTGAAACGGAGATCGGTAACTTAGATAGAACTCAAGAACGGTCATAAAGACGCTCACCCAACATGGGGAAGAGACCAACACAGTGAGAACGGACAACACACTCAATGAAAAGCTGAGAGCTTTTCCTCTGAGATCAGGAATAAGACAAGGATGCCACTCTCACCGTTTTTGTTCAACAGAGTATTAGCAGTTCTAGCCAGAATAGTGATGTAAGAGAAAGAAAAGGCATCCACATTCGAGAAAAAGAAGTAAAACTGACATGATTTTATAGAGAGAAAACCCTAAAGACTCCGCGGGCGCACACACACGCGCGCGCGCACACACACACACACACACACACACACACAAAACCTTTTAGAACTAATGAACAACTTCAGTAAAATTGCAGGGTATAAAATGAACATACAGAAATCTGCTGCATTTCTATATACTAACCAACTATTACAAACAGAAATTAAGAAAACAATCCCATTTACAATTGCATCAAAAGAATAAAATACCGAGGAACAAATTTCATCAAGGAAAGGAGAGACCTGTATGCTGGAAATTGTAAGACACTGATGAAAAAAGTTGAAGACACAAATAATTGGAAAGGTACTCCATGCTCATGGATTGGAGGAACTAATATTGTTAAGATGACTGTATTATCCAAAACATCTACAGATTCAATGTAATCCCTATCAAAATCCCAATGGAATTTTTCACAGAACTAGAACAAAGAATCCTAAAATTCCACACACAATACTGCAAATAGCCAGAGCAATCTTGAGAAAGAACCAATCTGGAAGTATCACGGTCCCTGATTTCAAATGATATGACAAAGCTATAATAATCAAAACAGTATGGTTCTGGCATAAAAACAAAATAGAGAGTCCACACAGATGGTCAATTTGTGACAAAGAAGGCAAGAATATAAATGGGGAAAGGGTCGTCTCTTCCATAAAGGGTGCCAGGAATGCAAAGGAATGAAACTGGCCTAGTGTTTTGTAACACATGGCTAGACAGCCAGGATGCAAAGGAATGAAACTGGCCTAGTGTTTTGTAACACATGAAAAAACTAACTCACAATGGATTAGAGACTTGAATGGGAGACCTGAAACCATAAAATTACAAGAACAAAATATAGGCAGTAAGTCCTTTGACCCTGGTCTTGACAATGTTTTTTTTTTTTCTGGTTTGTTTTTTGTTTCTTTTTGTTTTTGGATCTGATTCCAAAAGCAACGGCAACAAAAGGAAAAGTAAGTGGGAATACACAAACAAGAAATCTTTTGCACAACAAAGGAAACCATCAACAAAATGAAGAGGAAATCTATTGAATGGGAGAAAATATTTACAAATCATATATCCAGTAAGGGATGAATATCCAAAATATGTAAAAAATGCATACAACTAAACAGCAAAACACAACAATCCAATTAATAAATGGGCAGAGGATTTGAACAGGTATTTTTCCAAAAAAGACATCGGATGGTCAACAGGTACGTGAAAAAGATGCTTAATTAACATCATGAATCGTCACGAAAATGCAAACCACAACCTCTATGACGTATTACCTAAAACTCTTGAAATCAAGAGTCAGAAGCTCAACTGACTGAGCCGCCCAGGTGCCCGAATTATGCCTCGTTTAAAAAAAAACATACAATTTGCGGTAGTGGGTGATTCATTTGGTTGAGCGTCCAACTCTTGATTTCACTTCAGTTCACGATCACACGGTTCACAAGATAGAGGCCCAGGCTGACAGCACAGAGTCTGCTTGGGTTTCTCTCTCTCCCCTTCCTCACTTGTGCACAGGTGTCTCTCAAAATATATAAACATTAAAAAAACCCCGCAATTAGTTAATAGAAAGAAGAGAGTGCATATATTTGATAAGGCAAATTTTACTGTTCAGTGTGCTATTGAATATGTCGGAAAATCAAGAAAATCAACTGAAAAACAATCACAGGTTGTGAGAAAGGCTTCTTCTGTTTTAAGATCAGTGATTCTGAACATAACATTCACGTTTTCATTCTCCCCAAATAGAGGCTTTCAGTTTGAACTGGTACTCTTATGTGCTGAAATCAGAAATCCTAGACCTGTTTCGGGAACATTTATGAACTCCAAACATCAGAGGGTCATTCCAAAAGCCACCTGCCTCTCTCATTCATGCCCGCACACACACGCGCACACACACGCAGCTTTACTCGTAAGTGGAAAGCAACTTCTTGATAACAAGAGTGGATTTAAGATTCAGTGAAAACAAGGCACACTGTTGGATGGAAGCAGGGAGAGTAACAAATTTTCCTCAGGGTGTAAGCTCCCATATCTCATCGTTAGGTATGTTGGTTGTAGGACCCCAGCAGATACTACGTAACTACTTAAGGACTTTTCCTCGTATTCCTAATTTGCTAGGAGTTTGCATCTACTGGGTGTTGAGTATTACAAAGTTTTTGTAATCCATTCTTAAAATAATGTAATTTTTCTCCCTTTACTCAATTAGAATCGGGAACTACGTTAATTTATTACTTAACGTCGAACTGCTCTTGCATTCCTGGGGTGAATGCTTCTTAGCTGATGTCACCTTTCCTCCTGGGTTTGCTGTTATCACTGATTTCGGATGTTTGCGTCTATACTCTGCTCAGTGGCTTTCCTTTTTTCTACCGTTGGGGAATATGAGCGTTAGGTCAAAAAGTCAAGGAATAGCCAGTGTCGGTGAGAATGTGGAGAAGCCGGAACCCGGGTGCACTGCTGACGGGAACAGAACCTGGTGCAACTGCACGGAAAACAGCCTAGCAGCTCCTCCGGAAGTGAAACACACAATCCCCGCGCGACCCGGCAGTGCCACTCCCTAAGTACGGAACAACTGAAAACACGTATTCAAGCGAAGAAAGCTATACAGATGTTCAAAGCAGTACTTTTCCCATCAGCCAAAATGTGGCAACAATCCAAACGTTTACCAGCTGACGATGGGCAAAGAACGTGCATGTCTATCCACATAACAGAGTATTGTTCAGGCACAGAAATGAGTGAAGTGCTGATATTTGCTACAACACGGGAGGACTTGAACACAGTACGTTAAGGGAAAAAAGCCAGGCACAAAACCCACATATTACATGATCTCTTTTATGGGAGATGTCTAGAACAGGTAAATCCACAGAAAAAGAATTAGGTTAGCGGTTGCTTAGGATGGGGGCGGGGGTGGGCAGGAAGGAGAATGGGGGCCTCAATAGATGATGGCTAAAATGACACGGAGTGTCTTTTTTAAGTAATGAAAATGTTCTAAATCGACTGGTGATGGCTTCACGTATCTTTGAATATGCTAAAAACCACTGAACTGACCACTCGAAACGGATGAATAGTGTGGTATGTGAATTACATCTCAACAAAAACTGTCTTAAAAAAGATAAATAATACAAGAACCAGTCAACAAGTATTTTCCCTAGTCAAGCTGTGTTAATCCATATATTTATATTTCTATATTCTTAATATTTTTCACTTCATAGAAGTCTACTTCCTGTGGCTTTCAGCTCCAAGTGCCCACTAGTCTTCCAGAAGAGAGGAACACGTAAGACTAAAACTAAACAGAACGAACCTCAAGTGGTTGGGAATCCCCAGTACGGTCGATATGCACAAGGTCTTTTGGAGAATATAAGAAGGCACCGAATGTTTTTCAAAGTTTAGCTCGCCACTAAATAATGAAAAGCTCAGACATTTTCCCAAAAGTTATTCAAACCCCCTCACAATGAACAAAAGTCACAAAGAAATCAAAGCAACACCTGGAGATCACTAGGCGCCGTCTTTCCATCATGACTTTAAGACAGCTTATGCCTCTAATAATGCATTAAAATGTTCCCCCATATATTAGGACATGAATCATTTTCGAACAAAAACCAACCTACCATTATGTGTTCAAGTAGAGAGTCTATTGCGACTATGTTATCAAAATATGTCCTGAAAAAAAAGGAACAGAAAACTGGTAATTACTCTAAATAGGAACACAGAACATCTTAAACTTTGCATACATTTCCCAGTTTTGTCTACATTTAAGTAAAAAACGTAAAGATACACGTTGTTTGATTTTTGTCCTTTTGTGGAAACAACCAATAACAAGTTACTTTAGAGATAAATGAAACCTTATCAGTAACTTTGGTATGGAGTATCTGATTTCAGAGAGTATTTTATTGGTAAGTACCTATTTTGAGAGCAAGTCTGTAGCATTTAAGTAAAACTATGAAGGGATAAAATTGCTCACCATTTTTAGTATTTTCATGAATAACTTTGATCTGAAATAAAAATGTTCAAATTTGCTTAATCTCATTAATACAGTTAAAATGTAAATTAGCACTGAAAACCTGGAAAGTTAAAACACAGTTGCACTGTACCGAGAAAGCCATGGAACTCACTGGAGAAGAAACGTCAGAATACAAGAAATAATGACGACCTGATCATTTTACACGAGTAACTTGTGTTCATTATTACAAACAGCAGGTAAATACTTAGGAGATACGTGGCAGCTACATTAAAATGTCAACCTGATAAACGAGGAATGAGTAGGCATGTATCCTAGGGGATATTTTAATATAGGATCTACTGGTTCCTGGGAACTTAGCAAGGGACTCAGAATTAAGATAACTGAATAGTGATCAACAATGCCTTTCGCTTAAAAGACAAATTACCCAGCTTGGAGCCACTGAGACTCTGCTAATGTAACGTACCACAAGCAAGGGGGGAAGGTCCAGTGGGTTTCCCCGAGGGAAGAGATTTACAGGGATCAAATCGGGCTGTGGAAGCCTTGCAAGGTATTCAACTACACTAGCAAAGGAAGGTGAGTGGCTTCCCTTCCTGTGTGCTTGGGTGGTCAAGTCATGTGTCCCAGAAGTACTGTTTGATTCTGTCTCGGGGACACAGGGGCCTGGCAATCAAAGGAAAGCACCCTCATTCCCATGCTTCTCTAATTGCGTATTTTAAAACATCACGTAACACAAAGCAGCACCTTCAGACTAATGAGTGCTGGGGTCCCAACAGTCCTTGATGAGGAAGGTATTAAGTGCCACCAAAGTGGCCCGTGAGGGAGAATGTGGTCCCGGCCACTGCCAGTGGCCGTGGAACAGCAGGTACGTTATTCCTCCGTTAACTTGCCAGAGGACGTGGCCCTGAAGTGACCACCTCCTGGGCCATTATTTCAGATTTCGGCCATTCAGCAGATGGCTCAGATCTACAGACAACCCCGCTGGGAGCAGGGGAACCAATATGAACCGACGCTGCGGTGAACGTCTCTACCTGCTTCCGCCCCCACCCAAGGAAGCTTTTCCAGGGCAAACTTCAGGGAAATGGAACATTTTCTCTAAGGTGGTATTTGAGCTCCCATACATGGGAAAATTAAAATAAAAGTAATATTGCCGATACGGGGCGCCTGGGTGGCTCAGTCGGCGAAGCGTCCGACTCTCGGTTTCGGCTCAGGTCGTGATCTCATGGTTCGTGAGTTCCAGCCCCACGTTGGCTCTGTGCTGACAGCGTGGAGCCTGCTTGGGATTCTCTGTCTCTCCTTCTCTCTCTTTCTCTGCCCCTCCCTGCTCACTTTCTCTCTCAAAACAAATAAATAAACTTAAAAAAGATATTGCTCACCTGGTTTAATTTACTGACATTTTCAGAAAATGCCAGAGAGGGTTTTTGGAAAATAATAAACTAGAACATTTCCTCTTCTACTGCTCTCGGCTTTCTCCTGCAAAAACAGAAATACTTAGGGGCGCCTGGGTGGCACAGTCGGTTAAGCGTCCGACTTCAGCCAGGTCACGATCTCGCGGTCCGGGAGTTCGAGCCCCGCGTCAGGCTCTGGGCTGATGGCTCAGAGCCTGGAGCCTGCTTCCGATTCTGTGTCTCCCTCTCTCTCTGCCCCTCCCCCGTTCATGCTCTGTCTCTCTCTGTCCCAAAAATAAATAAACGTTGAAAAAAAAAAATTAAAAAAAAAAAAAACCAAAAAAACAAAAAAAAAAACAGAAATACTTAGTACCTTTAACATGCGCTAGTGACTCTAATTAGAAGATATGCACCAAATTGCAAATAAGTATTATCGCGTATACGTCTGCAATCCTTCAGTTGTAAAGTGACCACGGGTGCGAATGTAGCTTCACGGTCCGGGACGGGAACCTTTCTTACCAGACTACTGACTGCAGAATACACAGTACCTATTGCCGTCAGAGCCTGCACTGAGGGTAAACCCCGGATCCGGAAGAACTACGTCACCCCTAGAAACCAACACTTACTTGGATACGTCAAGTAGGAAGTCATTCAATTCGGTCTGCTTGGCAAGGCCTCTGCACACCTGCCAAAGAGAATGATGACTATTAATTGTAAGAGAGCTCCCCTTACGAAAAGGAACAATTCCAGAATACTATTTTCCCTCACTGTATTTTAAAAGACGTGACGCGATCACTTTTTATAACATGGTAATACTATCAATGGCAAGTTGAGACTTGAGATACTTCAATCCCAAGTATCTATGGAAGGCTTACGTGTGCTAAGCTCTGTTTTACGCACTTTATTATCTCACTTAATCAGTACAGAACACCATGGACTGGGGATTTGCTTTCCTCGTTGAAGCAAGAAGTCGTGCAGAACCACGCTCCCGCTCCAGAGTCACTGAGGGACGGGGCCAGCATTCAGACCCAGGCGATCAACCTCCACGGTTGCTCTTTAAAACTACTTCCCACTTTACACGACTGACACGTGGGCACGCATCCCGCTTATACGCGAGACGGTCAGGTCCGAGAGGTCCTTGCTCCCCACGCTATCACTCTGTAACTGTGTGCTTTTTCTCCTCCTATCCCACAATCTGAGTTTGCTGAAACAGATTTTTCCGCAACAAAGAAAGGTGGAAGGTACAAGGGGAGAATTGTTTTGCTGCTGTGTCCCCGAATTCTGAGGTTGAGTTACTGGGAGACACAATAAAGTCTGTGGTCTTTCCAATTAGAGCGTATTTTCAAGAGAAGCCAGTATCTGAAATTGGACACGAAAGTTTCCATATACCATTTAGTTCAGAGGATGCCTTAATTTAGGAAATGGGACTCATGATAATATCAATGTTACTGCCAGCAGGAGGCCGTCGGTGGAAAGCAAATACTGTGACAGAGCCCACACCATTTACTGTATAAACGATTTATAGTTATACATAAATACACGGCAAGATATTAAATACACGGCAAGAGAATTGCAAGATATTAAAGGCAGGGAGTAAGTAAATATAAGTTAGTAAACACAAGAGTTGAGAAATAACAAAACACCTAATATCCAAAAATGACACACTATGGTCACTTAGTAAGCCCCCCACCCCCAGGGGGGCACCGGAGCCCCCGGGAAAACACGCCCGGGACACACCTGCACCTGATGGATGGCTACTGAAGCCCAGGCAAGATTTGCTGTCGCGACCTACAAAAAAAGGGATGACACACGTTTTGATTAGTCACATGCAGAGACCCCAACACAGCACCTCCAGCATAACCATGTATGAGTAGTTTCCTGAGCCCACTGAGTATCTGAATATTTTGCCAAACGCAGAGCACCGAATATGTAGAAGGTTTCTCTTCCGTATTTCCTGCTCCTTTATAATGGAGCCTAACGCTCTCTCGATCCTCTTAATTTGGGATAAAAAAAGCAAGACAAAGGCCCAAGAGAGCTAGCCTCCGATGATTTTCGCAGAAAATGATCACTTTCCAGTTGAACAAAAACACTATTAAAATGGCCTCGGTGACTAGCATAAAACGATGAAGTATTTGCAACCTCCTGCTGACAAGTTCTCAAATTCCTGGCCCTGCCGCTTCTTTTATTGTTTGTTCGCTTCCCCAACATTTGCTGGGTGCCTAGTAGGTACCGGGCACTCCTCTAGACGCCGGGGACCCGGCCACCAGCAGCGACACCGCAACAGCTCACGGCGGACCGTGGGAGAGAGAAAGACGAGGAGGAGAGTCAGTGAGGTGCATGGCACGCCAGCTGCTGACAAGGGGCCAGAGAGAAAAGGAGGCCCCAGAGGGAGAGGAAATGCTGGGGGAGCCGCCCGAGTCCACGTGCAGTGCTCAGGGAAGGCCTCCTCCGCGAGAGGGCAGCACGTGGGGACAACTCCTGAGGGGGGCGGCTGGGTCGGGACAACGAGGACACGCACAGCCCAGGCCGAGGGACAGCACGTGTGCGGGCTCCGAGCCGGAGCGGGTCAGCCTTGCTCGAGGGTCCAGCGTGGCTGGGGGAGGGGGGAGCAGGAGGTGGGGGTCATCCCGGTAAGTGGACAAAGCCCCTGAGGGACGGGCGCATATGCACCCTGGGAGGGACACACACATCCCGGCAGTAACTGGTTTTAGGGTTAATGAGCCAATTCTGATCCAGGGAATACTTCACGGAGCCCACTGGTTTCCAAATGTATTTGGTGCTGGAGCCTTTACTCAGGATACGCTCTAGGGAGAGGTCGTTTTTAAGAAAACTTTATAAAGACAACCAGAAAGTGAAAATTCTACAAAGTCATCCTGCTACTTTATTTAGTTCATAATACGGCACACTTCAATTTGTCCTGTTAGAATGGATTCCTACTAAAATAAATTATTGGATTTCTTTTTTTTATTAACGTGTAGGTATTATTTTTGAGAAAGAAAGAGAGACTGCCCATGCATACGACTTTGACGGGGGGAGGGGCAGAGAGCGAGGGGGACAGAGGATCCCAAGCAGGCTCTGAGCTGTCAGCACAGAGCCCAAAGGCGGGGCTCGAGCTCACGAACGATGAGACCGTGACCTGAGCCGAAGCTGGACACTTAGCCGACTGAGCCACCCAGGCGCCCCTAGATTACTATACGTCTAATTGAATCAGTTTTCCCTCTAAATAAGTACAGAAGAAAAAGTTTTTAAAAACCATCAAAACGTTGTTAAGCAACGTGTGGTTTGCGCTATTCACTCATCCATTAACTGAACAATATTAATGAGTAGCCTCAGCGGGCTAGCCTCACCTCCTGATGACTCATACAGAAGGCTTCTTTGCCCCAGTGCCGATACAGCTCAAGGATGCCAATCAAATCACCGATTGCAGTGACAATTGGTAAACAAAGAACAGACTGTATACGAGTCCCAGACTCCAGGCCAGTACCTCGTGGAAATCGTTCGTCCTGAAAAATAAAGGGAGAAAAGATACAAATTCAGTTTCAGTAAGACATGGAATTGTTATGTTATGATTCTTATTTGTCAGAAACCGCCTAATACTTGCAGTAAAACACAGCTAGTCTCTTTAAAAGGAAAACCAAATGACAATGGACACTATAAACTGTATTATCTTAGGGGGCTTATCTTAGGGGGCACACGCAGCCCGATGTTTACGGCAGCACTATCGACAACAGCCAAACTACGGAAAGAGCCCAAATGTTCATCGACTAACAAACGGATCAAGAAGACGTGGTGCATGGATACAAGGGAATACTACTCAACCACCAAAGAGAATGCAATCGTGCCATTTGCAACGACGTGGACGGAACCAGGGTGTATCATGCTAAGCGAAATGCCTCAGAGACAAATACCATACGATTTCACTCATATGTGGAATTTAAGAAACAGAACAGGTGAATACATGGGAATGGGGGAAAAAAGAGACAGGGACTGTATTTAAGACATTTTTATTTTATTTTATTTTTTTTAAATTTTTTTTTCAACGTTTTTTATTTTATTTTTGGGACAGAGAGAGACAGAGCATGAACAGGGGAGGGGCAGAGAGAGAGGGAGACACAGAATAGGAAACAGGCTCCAGGCTCTGAGCCATCAGCCCAGAGCCTGATGCGGGGCTCGAACTCGCGGACCACGAGATCGTGACCTGGCTGAAGTCGGACGCTCAACCGACTGCGCCACCCAGGCGCCCCTTTAAGACATTTTTAAATACAGAGAACAGACTGAGGGTTGTTGGAGGGCGGTGGGTGGGGGATGGGCTAGAAGGGTGAGGGGCATTAAGGACACTCGTTGAGATGAGCACGGGGTGTCATATGTGAGTGATGAAATCACTAAAGTCTACTTCTGAAACCAATTACTATACTATATGTTAACTAACTAGAATTTAAATAATAATTTGGGAAAAAAAAGTTTATCTTTAGTAACCTGGCACCTATACACAGATACTGCTTTAATGTTTCTTTATCCCTATGGAGTAGAATTTACTTAATGAAAATATATTAATTTCAGGCCATAATAAAAGGAGTTATGCTGGCTAACACGTATTTATCCGTCACCGTCTATGTGCCGTAACTTTTCCGGGGCCTTTACCGGTATAATGTCACGAGTGAAAACGACTCCACATGTAAACACCACAAGAAGGAAAGTTTATTGTTTCTTTTCTTTTTTTCAGGTTAGAATAATGTCAAAGTGTGTGGGTTTTTCAAAAAGTGTTTAATGTTTTATTTATTTTTGAGAGAGACAGAGAGAGCAGGAGAGGGGCAGAGAGAGGGAGACACAGAGTTGGAAGCAGGCTCCAGACTCTGAGCTGTCAGCACAAGAGCCTGATGCGGGGCTCAAACTCATAAACTGTGAGATTATGACCCGAGCAGAAGTCGGATGCTTAACCAACTGAACCATCCAGGCACCGCAAATAATCAAAGTGTACATTAACGATGATCTTTCTGATTGAATCTCAAAGGCCCATATTAAGTATTCAAATCATCTAATAATTATCAATTACTTATAAAGAATGAAATTGGTCCTTTGACTTTAATAACTTTCTAGGTTAACAGATCACTCAAACGAATACAGGGAAATCAAATGAATTAATCCCAAAACACTAATTCTCCTTATTGAATTTCTGCTGTTCTGTAGGAAGCTTTTCATAAATCAACAGCACAGATCAGTATTGCTGATTTACAGGTCTTTTGAAAGCTTGAATATACACTAGGACATGTTCAAGGGGCAACCTATATGGTATCTTAACACTTTCCAAAACTGCAGTGTATTTGAGATGGGACATTGTGTGAGTTTACAGTGCAAACATGCTGATTTGGTATATTCGTATGTTGTAATATGACCGCCATTGTAGTAGTTTGCATTTCTGTCTCGTCACATGATTAGCCTACAACTAGATCTAGTCTCTCAGTGACCTTCATCATCTACATCCGCATCTATACAGATAACTGGAGGCAAAACCGCAATTAAAACCCAGGTCTCTCGACTCCGAGTTAGCACTTTCCAGAGCAATTTCCTTACACCTGTTTGCCTACCTGTCCATTTCAGCCTAAACTCAGGGAGTGACTCTTCATCACGAGGCTCACCTATCGCGTGGAAGACTGCACTAAGGGCTCCGTTTCGTCACGTTCCCTACGTCCACGTCCTTCGTCAGTACCCTCCAGTATCGAGTCCGGGTTTGCTTACGTGATTCACTTGAACCAACACGAGGGTGGGAAATGCGATACCAGCAGAGGCTTGAAAACTCACTTGCATGTTCCAAGTCTTCTCTGGAAGCTTTGCCACCATTGTTGAGAACATTCCAGGCTGGCCTTACTTAGGGGTGGGGTGGGGTGGGGAGCTGGGGAGGTGTGGGAGTGACAAACACAGAGAACTGAGGCCATCTAAGGCCAGCCAGTTGACGTCAGTTGACGGCCAGTTGATGTCAGATGCACAAGCAAGCCTAGCTGAAGGTGGCCCAATCCAGGGCTCAGGAGAAGTGACAAGTGGCTGTTGGGTGACAGCATTGATACTCGGGCAGCACAGCCCTCAGCACCAGCTGACTCATTCGTGTGCATCTTGCTATGACATGAAACACAAAACAGTAATCATCCAGGGGCGCCTGGGGGGCTCAGTCAGTGAGACGACGGCTCAGGTCACAATCCCACGGTGCACAGGATGGAGCCCCGGGTCATGCTCTGCACTGACAGCAGGGAGCCTCCTCGGGATTCTCTCCCTCCCTCTCTCTGACCCTTCCTTGCTCGTGCTCTCTCTCTCTCAAAATAAATAAATAACCAAAAAACAAACAAAACAAAACACCCATAGCAATCATTTAGTTTACATGAATATAAACCTACAATTTATGTTCAAATGTACTGGTATGGACTGAAATAAGAGCTAAAAGTAGCCCTCGGTGCGTATCGTAAGATAGGATTTTCTGAGGACAGAAGTTCATTTACAAACAAATTCATTTATTGATCTGTATCTTGCTCTAATGCTTTTATGGCTTGAATAAATGGCTTGAATCGTAACAGCAAAATGATATGCCACCTGCATGAAATAAGTATTTCAGGTTACGAATGTCACAAAAAGCAAAAAGCCATTTACCCCAAGGATGTCTTCCACGAGCAACGTTTTTCTCGATTTGGCCACGTAGGCAGAGATGGTGGTGCCCTGGGCGATGGGCCCGGCAGGGATGAGCCGGGGTTTCCCTTCCTTGATTCCAGGGGGGGTGAACACACACAGACTCTAGAAGAAGGAAAGAACACGTCTTACGGATTTTACAGACCTCCCTGTACTTCCGCACTAACAGACAGACTCCTAAGTATTACTTATCAGTCACGAGGCATCTTTGAGCCAACGAAAACGAGGAAGATGCTTTGCAATGATCAAAGTGGGGTGTGTGTGGTGAAATTCTCTCCGGTATTCCCAATGGGACACAAAACACAGGCTTGATGTAGGACTAAAATCAATGTCCAGGCACAGCAAACCTCGCAAAATGGCCTCTTATCTCGATATATGGAAAATAATAAAATACAAAGTAAGTGGTCCTTGGGGTCCAGATATTGCCAAACGAGAAACAGAGAACATCGGGTCCAACCTGCCCCAGAGGCTGGCACACAGATCTGGAGACAGGATCAGTGACTACAAGTCAAGTTGTTCAGAACATTGTTTCTTCCTCTTTTTTTTTTATGACTCAATCACTCCATTCTTTAAACTGGCCTGACTATAAAATGACAGATTCAAAATACTCTCGATAAACATTTTGCTCTTCTCTGTGCAAAAAATTATGGACAAATCTGGGTGCATCTTTCCCTTTCAAATGACCAGGTGGGAAGGTAAAGTCCTGAAGGTATCTTAAAATAAATGGTTTTGTTTTTTTTTTTAAATATGATCAGTTATTTTTACTAAATCCAGTACTTTGAATAAATTTCTACTAAGAATTGCTAACCAAAACAAATCCCCTAGAGACTGGGGGCAGTATTTTGACATCACTATATTATGATTATCTACTCAATTTGAAAAGTATTAAGGTTCAGTAAATTCTCCCAGCACTTTACTTTTATCTTAGACTGGACTGCTGTAAGTTAAAGCCTGAAGACCTGTGAAGCAGTAAGATTAGACAATCCTCTTAAGCTATACATGTTCCTATTAATACTTACTAAGCAAATTCTCGGTAAAGACATCGAATTGGATCTAATTATACACGTATTAGGTCAGTGGTCTTCAAGGCTTTGTAATGTCAGAGAATACTTTCTTCCTATAAAATCTTAACTTATCATCACAGGAGAGTAAACCCTATAAACTCGAGCTCCTTCAATCAGCCAGGAGTAGGGAGGAAGAAAGGAAAGCAAAGCATAGGCGCACCCCAGCTGCTTGAAATAAGTCATTACTTACAGATTAGAGGCGAAGTTCAAAATATTTTTATTCACACCTATAGCTCTATCAGTTTGGACTGTGCCTAAGTAGTATTTGCTATTAAGTACAATGCCTGTGAAAAATATTTTTAAAATGATTCTTATTAAGGGATTAAGTTTAAAACGCTTATTACAAGTTATGCACTTTTAAAAGACTTTTAAGATTTAACTACATATAAGATGGTAAATGACAACTTCACCTTATTTTTAGAGGTTAGACTTCAGTGTCACTATTTTTAAAGTTACTATAATTCTATTACCCACCAATATGCACATGGCATAGATGATGTAATCTGATTTCTTACCATCGCCACATGACAAGCCAGTGTGCCACCCTCTCTTAAGATTGAAAGAAGAGTAGAAAAAGTATTCAAGAATGGGAAGATGGGATAATTGCAAGACAAAGGTGTAAAGGATACGCTGTATCT
Source organism: Prionailurus viverrinus (assembly GCF_022837055.1). NCBI lineage: Eukaryota > Metazoa > Chordata > Mammalia > Carnivora > Felidae > Prionailurus > Prionailurus viverrinus. The sequence continues at coordinate 35,198,305 of NC_062574.1, forward strand.
AGCCGGAAGAAAAATCAGAGTTAATGACGATTTTCTCAAACTATGAGAAAGTTAATCCTAAGAAAGCTGCTGAGAAACGTTCTCTTTCTTTACCGAAGACAGAAGGCAGGAAATGAATTTGAATTGAACTGAGGGCTTGCAGAGCTCCTACAGGACTTCCCATGGCCATGACCGTGACAGAAGGTAAACTCTGGGGCAGGCTCACAGCAGTGGCTTGGGCTTTTTTTTTTTTTTTTTTTTTTTTTTAAATAGTCTTTGGCTTTGTTTCTGTTTGAAGATCTACAACAGACATGGTTTTTGGATGGCTTTGTGATATATGCCCTTCACGGCTAGATTTAATAATATCTTAAGTTATAATTAACCTTCAAAAGTCAATCATGAAAGAATAGCTTATACATCCCTATATTACTAGGAGATCATGTATTTAATATCATAAAATGTTTACTGCCTCTATAGAGTTCATATATGGGGCACAAGCAACAGATAAGCAAACACCGTACCAAGGTTGTCTGGAAAGCTAGTCTATGTATTGGGCTTCCTGACAATAAAAGGTTTGGAAATCTTTCAATTACTTGATTGAATCTGAAAAACCTGTAAACAATAAATAATTACCAAAAAATTAAGTAGCTCTTTACTGTGGAAACTTTATCCTTGTTTTACCAATTACCTTCTGATTTTTGTTCATATTTACGGGATAGAAATGTTTCCAAATGGGAGCTGAGGACAAGTGCTAACAAGTATTGAATAAGTGGTCAGATGAAGGCCAAGGGCTCCGGCAGGAAGGGAGAATGAGGACCAGCCTGGGACTGACACCAGTTTCTGACGTGGTTTCACTTTCTCCCCTGTGCATTAGGGGCTTTCCTGTTCTTTTTTTGTTTCTATGTTTTACTCCATACAATTTCCTGTGCAAAAGTTCCCTTCATAACATCCATTTCTGATTGAAGATCAGTCCCTGGCTTGAATTATGTGTTCAGTAATGGGTTCTTTATGACCTTCGCAGTTGTAAGGACTGATTGGCAGCTATTATCACAAACAGAAAAAGTCAGTAACAAACCTCTGAATTAGAGGCTGAATTTTACAGGTATTCAAGGGATGGGGAAGATCTATGAAACCTACCTTTATTTACCCTACAGAAATAAGCAAACGGACAGCTGTGTACTGAATAGTTACTCCCCAGTGGTTAAACTAACACCTCCACCAAATACTTGGGTCTGTTTCTGAATTCTCAACTCTGTGCCAGTAGACTGATCGGTCTACCATACTGTTTTAATTACGACAAGTTTGTAGCACATTTTGTGATCTGACAAGGCAAGTCTTGCTTTGGTTCTGAATGTTTCAAAGCATTCACAGTTTATTTTATAAGATAGACTTTGCATTTTTCATTGGTAACGGGGGCTGCATTAATGCATTAACCAATAATGAGTGTAAGTTCTAGGGCAACTTACAAAGGAAATAGTAACTTTATTTAAAAAAAATCATTATGATCTTTGGCATATGGGTTTGACTGGGATGTTCATATGATTAAGATTAAAAAATATTATATTATTTTTATAAGAGGGCAAAAGGAAACTTCTATCAAACATCACTATGCAATATTTTAGAATGTATTAAGACTACTTATGCATGCACTTAAAATACATAATTTATCTATAAAATCCAATGTTGAACTGAGTCTCTAAAATTAATTCCTTCTCTAACACTGTATAAATCTATGAAAGCTTTGATCAGCACAAACGTATTTTAGAGGCTAGAGATAAAAACAACTAAAAACAAGGAAAAATTCCAAAGTTTCAAACCAGAACCACCTCTACTCTTTCCAGAGAAGAAATCAACTGCACTCAGAGCATGCAACTTGACAAATACTGCTTATTTCTAAGATGAGGTAATTTAAAGCCGCTAAGATTGGTAACAGTTGTCATGAGCAGTAGATTGGCTCAGTGAAGCAATAAGGAAGCATTCAAATTATTAAAAAAAAAAAAGCAAATTTGGAGAAATCAATTTGATGGAAAATGAACACTAGAAAAGACTATCACGATTTAATTGAAAAAAAAACTGATTTTTCGGTGAAATGGGAAAATCACTGACGTCAATTAGATACTTCCGGTGAGAGACATTGCTCTCATCTTCCTTCCTATACGCAATTCAAAGATCACTTTATTCATGAAACTTCATTTCTTATGTTAAGGGTTCAACTCACAATCAGTTAAATTTTAGAAATACTTTAAAAAATATATCACTTAAGCTTACCCTTAAGTTGTTTTTCTCCCAAGACACTGGATGGCAGTGGTTAGTAAACGAATTTAGATCTATGCACGTGGGCATGACTACCTGGCCCCAAATCCACCTGGAATTTTAAAGACAGAACTAACTCTACAGGATTCTTTTTAGACTTTTTTTTTTTTTTTTTTTTAATTTTTTTTTCAACGTTTTTTTATTTATTTTTGGGACAGAGAGAGACAGAGCATGAACGGGGGAGGGGCAGAGAAAGAGGGAGACACAGAATCGGAAACAGGCTCCAGGCTCTGAGCCATCAGCCCAGAGCCTGACGCGGGGCTCGAACTCACGGACCGCGAGATCGTGACCTGGCTGAAGTCGGACGCTTAACCGACTGCGCCACCCAGGCGCCCCTAGACTTTTTTTTTTTAAGTTTGTTTCTTCTGAGAGAGAGAGAGAGAGAGAGAGAGAGAGAGAGAGAGAGGCGCAGAGAGAGAATCCCAAAGCCTGACGCAAAGCTTAAACTCACCCCAAACCAAGAGTCAGACAAGTAACCAACTGAGCACCCGGCACCCCCCACCCTGCAGGAGTCTTAAAATTAACCTACTGAAGTTCACTGTGCAGCTGAAGAAAGTCACACGATTCCTTTAAACTACCTGCTATAAACTGATTTCTAACACCAATATATGAAAAGCCAGGTACGAATGTACTATATGAATTAAAAATTTAGGAGTTCGAAAGGTTTTACGCTTTTCCAAACAACTCTTACTGATAACACAAGAAAAACCTGTAATGATAATATTATAAAGGATGTTATGTATCAGAGTAAAAGACGAGGTATGGAAGAGAAAAATGGTAAAAACAGTAAAAGTTTAGGGGCACCTGGGTGGCGCAGTCGGTTAAGCGTCCGACTTCAGCCAGGTCACGATCTCGCGGTCCGGGAGTTCGAGCCCCGCGTCGGGCTCTGGGCTGATGGCTCAGAGCCTGGAGCCTGTTTCCGATTCTGTGTCTCCCTCTCTCTCTGCCCCTCCCCCGTTCATGCTCTCTCTCTGTCCCAAAAATAAATAAACGTTGAAAAAAAAAAAAATTAAAAAAAAAAAAAAAAAAAAACAGTAAAAGTTTAATTAAGCAAAATCCTATCACAGGAAAACTAGTTTTGTTTCCAACAAGTATTTCAACAGCACCTTGTACACATCGATGTCAGCCCCTGGTAAGGCTCAGGACATATAAATACACTCCTTCGTGCCCTAACTCTGGACCTGTCGCAAACTGCTCCTTCTACCTAAGAAAGTCCTTTATTTCCCGTCTTATCTACTAAGTGCGAGGTCTTCCAGGCCCCGCTGACACAGAGCTAATCATCGAGTTGTTTTTAAAGTGATCCCCCCCAAGACCCCCTCAAATTCGGCATCCCAGAACACCTGGGGTTTGTCTCCGTTTGCACTCAAGACCAGATGTGATAATCAACTGTGGATTTCTCGATTTCCCCTACATTCTTTGATGATAGAATGTTTTGTTTGGCTTTGTTTTGTTTTTTATAATCTTCGTATGCTCATCGATTTAGCATAGATTTTTGGCACATGAAAAGTATTTTAAGTGGTTTGTTGAATGAATCGCATCCATGACATAACATTTAACCAACGGAAGTTAGATTAAGCTTCAGGAAGTTTAAGACTCTTGTCAAAGTCACAAAGTGGTGAACTGGAACTCACGGGGGCCAACTCCAGAATCATGATTCTTTGGGAAGCCGTCCTTCTTCCCAGCTCTGAAACAGCGTGCACAGCACGGGACCCGTCTTTCCCGAAGGGCTGGCGGGGGTGCGGGGGGAACTGAACGAGAAGAGCACCGGGGGTGGGGTGTTGAACGAGGGAGCCCCTTCCGCCTCACCACTGCTCTCGGGGACAGCAAACTGCCCAAACAAGGTTGGTACTCAACAGCCTGCTGAATACATGTCCTACTCAAACAATAGCCTGCTGAATACACGTCCTACTGGCTTTTAGAAGAGCTTTATTTTAATACCGTTTTCCGTTTCTTCCATTTACTGGTCTATTAGGTTTTCTATTTGCATTAAACGGGACAATTTATATTTTCCTCAAAAACTGACCATTTTTCCCCCTACATTTTCACATTTATTAGTACAAGTATCCTCTCATGATTTATCATTTTCATCCTGTTTTATTTTCTAAATTATTAAACATAAATGTGTCTTCTCTTTTTGTTAATTAGGTCAGTAAATACCTCATATCTGTATAAAGTCTTTAGATTCCCTTGTTTATATGGATTTTCTCTTTCTAAATCCATAGACTAAAAAGGCACATCCCAAGGGGACAGATACTTTAATCTATGACTGTGTCTCTAGTACCTGAGATTACTACCATGTAATCGTACCCAATAAAAATGTGTTGAATTCATGAATTAACTTATTTTGTCCCTTATTTATTAATGCTCAAAAATGCATACAAGGTGCTTCAAGGATCTGCACTATCCACTGTGGACAGCCTTGCCCAGGGTTGTAGCAATACGACAATTCATTTTTGTAAACCTAATTGTCTGAATATCCCAGTAACTATACTCGTTTTTTTCCCAAGAAGTGACATTGCACATTAATTTTGTTTAATTTCCTTGTTTTTAGCCATTATGGGGATCTGAACTCTTCAATGGGGGCTAAACACATCAAAGTAGGATCTAACCCAAAGAAGAAAGGGAAACCCATGTTCGTAAATCCTGAAATTACATATATATATATATATATATATACACATACTTTTTGGATAAACCTACTTGCAGATACTACTAACATTCTCCAAATTGTATTTTTTGTTTGTCAATCACTAAAACACTATTGTATATTTCTGTCCTTTTGGGGTTTTTTTTGGTGTGACTGTTTTGCTTTACAAATTTTAACGCATCAACACTTATTGGGTAAACTGAGTAACAGGTCTCCCCTCGTTGCAGACTAAACCCTTCATAAACGCCAAGTGATCTCCTGTTCCAATTTAATGCTTTTATTCCCCAAACTCATCTTCGTCATTGATCCTGTGGTACTTTCTCTCCTTTTGTTTTCATTTTTCTGGAATAGGTCTGCTTCACCTAAAATTCTCTTTTTATTTTCAATCATTCTTAAGTCCTTTTCTATATGTGCCTCTATAAAACAGAAGACAGTTGTGAGTTTTTTAAACCTAACTTAATTTTTTTTTCTTTCAGTAACTGGGTCTATTCTACTTGTAATTTTGTTGTGACATATTTTGGTAGAGAGTTCCACAATCTATTTTATGTTTCACTTTTAGTGTTTTAACACTATTTCGTTTGTTTTCTATCTTTTCCTGAACTTTCCATGTTTTCTTTAAATTTTTTCTCTCCAACAATATTAATGTGGGTTTTTAATTCTACTAGGGGAACTTCTGACATACATAAATTTTATTTAAGTTATATTTATCAATGCATCAATTTCAGAAATTAATTAATTTCTGCTGGTTCTTATTTATAAAAGAAAACAATACTTTTATAAGTATAAGCATTTTATAATTCTCCCTGTGTCCATCTTAATCCTTGGAATTTTTGATACAGACTAAAAATTTTATCTCAGTCTGTTTGGGCTACCTTATTATAATTTTTTCACTACAGCATATACATTTTGTTATATATGTGAGTTGTTTAAGTAAGGCTTTATAACTATGATTCAAAATCCTGAGGCAATTTACAAAAGATTGACCAGGGGAGCCTGGGTGGCTCAGTCGGTTAAGCATCCAACTTCAGCTCAGGTCATGATCTCGCAGTTTGTGAGTTCGAGCCCCGCATCGGGCTCTGTGCTGACAGCTCAGAGCCCAGAGCCTGCTTCGGATTCTGTGTCTCCCTCTCTCTCTGCCCCTCCCCTGCTCATGCTCTGTCTTAAAAATAAATAAAACATTAAAAAATATATGTAAAATAAAATATAAAAGATTTACAAATATCTATAACATGCCCCTTTTTACAAAGGAAGGAATAGAAGAAAATACATGTGTATCTGCTCACCCCGGCCAAAAAAAAAAAAAAAGCTTTTTTTATTAATATGGTTGGCTTACATTTTAGAAGTATGTCAACATCTGTTCAAGCAATAGGGCAGATTAGATAATTTGATACTCCTGAAAAATTCAATTTAAAAAAATTTTAAAGGCTGGATAAAGTACATTTTCAATCCTTTCTAATGCATTGCTGGGCTGAGAAGAATGGACAGAATGCACAGGAATCTAAAAAGAAGTCAATAACGGAACTTGCGAGGCAAGCAAATCCCAAGTTGGATTTTTCTAGAGAGCAAGCAAAGCCTGGATGTACTGACCCTCCCTCAGGAAAGCACCGCGGGACACAAGACCTGCTGGAGGCCAGGACCAGAACGGGCTGGCGCCTCATCGAAGCTGGTGGTTACAGTCAATATAGCTACAGGCGCAAGGAGATTACTAGAACACCAGATTGTCTTGAATTTACTGCTGGAGGGAAAATGAAAATCTCTTCTGAGAAATCGTAACTGTGCATCATGTGGCTGTGAGGCTGGAATCCATACTACTCTGCAGTCTGAAAAAAAATCTCATGAGATAATTTAAAGTCGTGCTGGATTGGTATTGCCTTAGGTGACCGGCCAAAACGAATACATATCCTGTCTCCAGGAAAAGAACTTCAACACAACCCTCAAGAACACCCATTTTATTTTTTTTTTTTTATTTTTTTTTTTTTATTTATTTTTTTTTTTTCAACGTTTATTTATTTTTTTGGGACAGAGAGACAGAGCATGAACGGGGGAGGGACAGAGAGAGAGGGAGACACAGAACTGGAAACAGGCTCCAGGCTCTGAGCCATCAGCCCAGAGCCTGACGTGGGGCTCGAACTCACGGACCGCGGAATCGTGACCTGGCTGAAGTCGGCCGCTTAACCGACTGCGCCACCCAGGCGCCCCAAGAACACCCATTTTAAAAGGCCCGAGGAAGAGTATGATTCACGGTCAAAACATCAAATAAAATGAGACACACAAGCAAATAAGCCACCGGCTGTTGACAGGTGGGTGAAACAAAAGCCAAGAAATGTAAATTCTGGGTGGAAAAAAAAAACAATATAAAAGAGGTTTAGTTAATATATCCCAAGAAATAAAAGATAAACTTGAAAAAATATCCAGGGAATAAAAAACTATATTGAAGAACTGAGAGAAAATCAAAAAGAACCCGAAAGCAACTATGTTAAAGTCAATATACAGAGAGAGAATTTTTATTAATCTGAATTCTCTATCCGGCAAAGATGTATTTCAAGGAAGTGTTGAAATAAAGACCTACTCCAACAAAAACTGAGAGACTCCCACCAGTGTACCCTCACTAAGGGAAATTCTACAGGACAGAAGAGACCCGATTCCAAATGGAAGACTTGAACGCACAGAAAGAAAAACGTGGCCGACCAAACACAGTAGTACCCCTAGGTCTCTGCCTTCACGAAGCGTACATTCTAGAGAGAGCCAGATGAACCAATCGTCCCACAAAGCACAAATGTACACTCACAGCTGAGTTCTACGAAGGAGAAGCATGCGATACTAAGAAGGCTCGACAGAGTGAGATCTGACTCGGGAAGGTCAGAATTAGCCACATCTTGGCCACGCTCTCTGCTATTCCCAGGCCACACGTGGACCAAGGAAGCAGTGACCCCAGAGAGAACCATGCCAAGTACCATTAGCTGACCTCAGGAATTCAGGAATGGAGAATAAAGAGCCGACTAGAGCCTGGATGGACAGACTATCATCCCCTCAATTAAGTTACAGAAGTAAAAGAATTAGAAGCGATATACGTAGAATACGCTTTAGATGTTGTGGACACAGAAGGTTTTTCTAAGTCACATATTCCAGGAAGCTACTTCACGGAGGTCAATGTACAAACAAGCCTGCAAAAATAAAGTCAAACCTGCAGCCAAGTGACTAAGAGTCTGGGATCTGGGAATCTAAACCCAGGCTCTCCAGTCAAGCACTTCTTGAGGCTCTCACCGCCTGCAGACCCCTGGCCTCTTGTGGCCTGCCCTTTCTGACCTCTGAAACCACTCTTCCCCCACTACCCCCTCCAATTCTCTTTCACACACAGCGGAAGAGGGTCATCCCATGGGGCCCTCAGTGCCCGGGTTCACTCACTTCTTTTCGTGTCAACAGTTAGAAATGCTGAGTCCAGCATCCAGGTTTCATCAGAGAACCGGATTGGTCCAAGTTTGGGTCACAAACAGCTGTGACTGAAGGAAAAGGGTCACACGGCAGGTACTCAGCTGCCAAGGCCAAGCCCTGTGAGCTGTCTGCAGATCCCAGGGGTGTCATAATGAGACTTGCACTCTCCTGATCGCACCGAGCTCACATACACACCGGCACGTTTTAAATACAATTGCAAATGATATACTAGTTTTTTTTTTTAAAGGAATTCTTAATTTTTAAAGAAAAGTCCCAAAATTTTAGAAATAAATTTTTAGAATGAACAGGGAAGAATGAGATCTCTTTGTTATTTTAGTAACTTAGCCATTTAAAACTACCAGTGTCTGAAGTATCATTTAAAGTTTTTGGAAGCAGGAGTGGTATCTGAATAATTCAACTTAATGGAACTCTTGTCTCTGTACATGGAAGGCACTAGGAGAGATGCTGGGTGAATGCAAAGATTAGTAAGAAAAGGTCCTTGCCCCAAAGAGCTTTTAATCCTGTAACGTAAATTTTTACGATGCAAGGGGAGGGAACAAAAAGGATCAACGATGGGTTCAGTGAATCGGCCGGGAAACATTTTTGTGCAACGACTTTTCATCCTTTGCGTTACTGTATTATTCACGAGCACCATTAAACGTCTCGGAATACTTGCGTCTCTATTCCTATTACCATTTTATAAACCATAAATAGCACACATTTGATTACTCATGAATACAAGCATCACAGTGCAAAAAGAAACCCCAAATCTCCAAGAACAATGCCTAACACATAAGAAATACACAGTGAAATTTTTCCAAATGTATTTATAAATGCTTTCTACACAGTTAACCTATGAACGTAATTCTTATTGGCTCAGAATATTCTTTTAAGATGTTACGTGTGTGGTTTTAACATCACAACAAAAATCAAATGCCAGTAAGCTGAACATCTTGAACTGCTTATGCACGCCGCATTTGACCATGGGCTGTGCTCTGAGTAAGCTGCAACAGAAACAGAGGCTCCAGCCTGTGGCACGCAACACTAAGACAGGCACACCACGGAAGTGTGAGCTATGGCCACCGCGGCTCAGGGGTCTCCACGGAGTAACGCCGTCCCCGCACTGTTTCAGTGGCCTTCAGGAAGTCCAAAGAACTCACCTAAAAAATGCTCCACTTTTGTCCTTGCTTTATTCTACTGCAGGCAGCGTGCTGAAAAGGGCATACGCCGTCCCTGACACACCAGCCCACAGTGCCGAAGCATCTTCTGTACAGAACGGTCTAGAGGTGCCATTCATAAGACAGGCCAAACCAAAACAGTAAGTAAACTGTGAGATTTCATGCCCAAACGTTGCCACGCTGGTGAGATTTTCACCTGGCAACAACCGTAGACAGAAACGAAATACAAAATGAGTTTGAAGTACTTAATTGCCATGTGTCTGTGGTTTGTAGCCCAGCTGACCTTTTTTAAAGAGCTTATGACACGTTCTTATCTAGAGCACCAGAATCTAAATTCAGATACTTACGTTATTGCACTCTCCTAGGAAATACAGTGCAAATCCATCAGCTTTTGTGGCTGCCAAAGTAATAAAAAAGGAAGAAACTAATCTCAATGGAAGAACAGACCACGTATGAATTCTTTAAGGTGAGACCTCAGAGAGGAATCTTGTGAAAGGGCTTGTTAACATAATTAACGGTCATGCAGCGAATCGAGCCAACCAATTTATGGCTTTATTCAATGACATAGAACATTTTCATTCATTATTTATCAGCTATTGCAAACTTTAAGACGTGACACCCTCACATGCACACAGCAGCCAATGCACTACGCAATAATATGTTTGTGAAACTTTAAATGTTACAACTATTGGAAAATAAGTTTCGTTTAAGAACGGGATTTAATTGTTAAAGTACTAAAAAATACCAGACACAATATTCATAATAATGAGTAATCAAGGCAAGCATCACCCAAAGAGGATGATGCACGTATCCATGCAGCCTCACGAAGAGAACACGGCTTAACTCTCCTAACACTGCTTCGGGGCCATGTGAAGGCAGTTCCCACGGCAGGTAACCGATATGACTCCCGGAGGATCGCTTGCCTATAGACTCATGGTTCACTCCTTTTCACTCGTGCGGCCTTGGGTCAAATATTTGGCCTGCCTTTGCCACAGCTTCCCCATCAGAAAAGAGGTGATCAAAGTACGTAGATCTGCCATCTGCCCCAATAAATCTAAAATGCTTTGTGTTGCTTAAAAATTAAGGATTTCCTTCGTAAAGATGTGATTTAATTCAACAAAACTACACGTTCCAAAGAAACTAGTTTATTTAGAAAGCATAGTATATTCCATTTGCACATCTGGCAGATACTTTTTTGAGACTGGGTAAGTTAGGAAGTTTTAGGTTTGACTCATTCTGGTCGTTTCAGAATAGAGTATTTTCACTTCAAACTTAGCCCGAGAATAGAAGCAAATAAATGACTTGCATTTGCCTTGTAATAAGTAGATTACTCTTTCCATTTTCTGCAACAGAATAAAAGACACTTTGGTTCAAAAGTTCTACCAGAAGGAATATAAAACATTTCTTACCTATTTTAATGATGCTGCTCAATTCATAAAGGAGTAACTGATTGTCTCCTCCTGTATCTAATCACTGTTTGATGTAGCTGTTTAATTCATACACAACTCCCTGCATATTCGTATCTTGGTACTTTTAATAAAAAAAAAAAAGAAGAAAGAAAGAAAGAAAAAGAAAGGGCATAATTAAATATAATAAGATAAAAACTCCTTAATTTATAAAACATTTTATTAATTATATAACTTTATGTGTGTGTGTGTGTGTGTGTATAATTTTATGCTTTTACACATTATGCTTTTAAAGAACATTTATTTAAATATAATCTACTAAAAAATTGATTGCAAATTAAATTGCTGTGACATAGAATTATTTACAGGGGTGCCTGGGTGGCTCAGTCAGTTAAGCCTCCGACTTTGGCTCAGGTCATGATCTCACAGCGTGTGAGTTCAAGCCTTGCATCTGTCTCTGTGCTGACAGCTCAGAGCCTGGAGCCTGTTTCAGATTCTGTCTCCCTCTCTCTCTGCCCCTCCCCTGCTCACGCTCTGTCTCTCTCTGTCTCTCAAAAATAAATAATAAATAAAAACTTAAAAAATTATCGGAGCGCCTGGGTGGCTCAGTCGGTTGAGTGTCCGACTTCAGCTCAGGTCACGATCTCACGGTTTGTTGAGTTCGAGCCCCACGTTGGGCTCTGTGCTGACAGTTCAGAGCCCGGAGCCTGCGTTGGATTCTGTGTCTCCTTCTCTCTCTGCCCCTCCCCCACTTGTGCTCTGTCTCTCTCTGTCTCTCAAAAATAAATGAAGGTAAAAAAAAAAGAATTATTTATAGGCGCCATGTATATTTCTATTAAAATATCAAGTGTTACAAATTACAACTTTATTTCTGAAGTTGTATATAGCTATTCGGTAAAAGTAGCATAGAAGTTTGCCAAAAGTGTGCTGCACTGGGTAAAACGAAGGTTATTATTCTCCAGCCACCTGCCACGATGGGGCCACTACCCTGGTCCGATCCAAACTCTACCCCCGGCTCAGGAGGGAGCAGCTCTCATGGCCACCCCATGGCAGGACCAGCTAGCTGCCCCCGGAAGCCCAAAGCTCTGGGCTGGAGGGACACCAGCAGTACAGGGGTTTGGGGAAAAGGCAGACGCTAGATCTTAGCTACTCTAGCACAAGCTACCGCTGTGACTTCTCTCCAAGGACCCAAAGGCTGTCTTCTAACAAGCTTCCTCACCACTAAGCTTGCCGCCCTAAGCCTGTTCTCCAAACAACAACCATGGTAAGTTCTATAAGCAAAAGAAAATTCTGTCACATCCTGGCTTAAAGTCCTTCCCACTGCACTTAGAATAGCAGACTCCCCACGGGGTGGCCTCTCACATTCTACAAAATGCGGTCACTGTCTGCCTACGACACCGTCTCAAGCCCCCTTTCTCTTTCTTAACCACGCAGATATCTTTCGCTCCTAAAGGTCGATTACTCGCCATTCCTCTTCTTCCTTAAATTCCAGTGTAAGTGTCATTATCAGTGTCAGGTGTCCGATATCATGATTTGGCAACTCCATGCATCACCCAGGGCTCATCACAAGTGCACCCTTTAATCCCCATCACCTATTTCCCCCATGGTCCACCCCCCTCCGCTCTGGTAGCCATCAGTGTGTTCTCTATAGCGAAGAGTCTGTTTCTTGGTTTGTCCTTCTTCCTCTTTTTTTAACCCTCCCCCCTTTGTTTTCCATTTGTTTCGTTTCTTAAATTCCACATGAGTGAAATCATATGCTCCTTGTTTTTTGCTGACTGAGCTCAGCATGACGTTCTCTAGCTCCATCCACATCGTTGCAAAGCACTGTTCTCAACGAATGGCTGGGGAATGAAGGGATGTGAATGAACAGACGAAAGAATGGATGAATCAGTCCCTCAGTCATTCTGCCAACAGGTACCGGTGATCCTGGCAATCTATCACACACCCTCCCCTGCACAGAAGAGATCCCAGGGCATTCACACAACAACGTGCACTCAACAGAGATGCTGGGTTCCACGGGCTTGTGCTGGCTTGGGAGTACGTTCCAAAAGTGGCCAATGCTTTTTCAAATACAACTGAAACACCAGACCTTCCTGGTATCTCTTCCAGTCTGAGCAAGACTGGACTGCTAGAGTGGATTTCTTCTAGAAGAATCCCTGAGCTGCATTATCACAGATGATCCCTGCACCAAGGTTGTGCGAAATACGTCCCGGAGGGTGCACTGGCACGTGTGCACAAGTGTGTGGTGTGGGCCAGGAAGGCCCATCCAAGGGGGTTTCTCAACGCACGGCGGGGGGTGGGGGTGGGGCCTGGCGCGGCAGGGCCATGTGGCTACGACAACACTCAGAGACGAAGCCGGGGTGGCTCGCATCCTGGACGGACCTGAAGCCGCCGTCGGAATGACCCGGCCAGGTGGCTGCCTGATCCCAGTGTCCCCGGAGCTGGAAGATGGCCTGCTATCTTCTCATCCGTGTCCACGGGAAAATTTCCAGGTTTCAGCGGACACAAGTTTGACTTGATTCTCCGAGGCAAGTCACGGTGCCTGGACGAATTCCAGGCTGGAGCCAATTCACAGGCCCAGGATCCTCTGAGTGAAGGAGGGGCAGGGGACGTCAGGGCAGCCAGGGGGCCGTAGTTCAGGTACGTCTCAAACGCGAGCCCCAGCTGGCGTGCAAACCCCTGTGGTGACTGCAGTCTGGAACACACGTGTGCCACAGGCGTTCCCAGAGGCTGACAGAATCCCACCCTGACAATCGTCGCTGAAAAGGGGTGAAGACGCAAGACCCGCAGAAGTCTGGAGCGACGGCTTCCCCAGGAGCGAGAACGACAGAAAGGAACTAACCCGCGGGACCCCAAGGCATCAGAACGGAAGCCCGCCGGCACGCCTTCCTTCTTGCGCTTGAACACCAGCCGCAAGACTGCCGGCCGCTCCTCCGAGACCCTCACCTAGTGCTGCCACTCCCGTGTCTGCCCCCGGATCGGGCTCTGCGGGAGGTGCGTTCTCTGCTCTGGCCTCTGCTGGGCCTCCTACCTGGGGTCCGCCTCCCCCCCTTTAACCCAGGCACCCTGTTGGCTTGGCTGCACCCGGCCACACGCAGACCACAGGCCTCCCGACCAGGTGCTGTGGCTCCGTACTGCGCACGCCGTATCAGTCGTAACTTCCCAGCTGCGGTCCGGCTGCAGATACTGCCCAGGTCCTCTGCTCGGGTAGACAGCCCGGTGTCAGGGCAAGGCCGGCAGAAAAAATCAAGAGCATTCTGAAAGCCCGACGCCCCCAAAGCGTGGCAGGGCCGTATGGGGTCGCAAAAGCCTATGCTGTTCCCTCACCATCTGTAAACAGCATCCTAACTTGACTGCTGCCAGTTTTGAGGAACTCCAGAGAAAAGATTCCGTCCTAACATACTCTCTCTCTCTCTTCCTCACCAGTAATTAGAAACATTTGTTGTACATTTTTTTCCCCCAAAGTCCTGGGAAAGAGCTTATCGGAGACTGAGGCTAAGAGACACAGATTAAGTCATGAGGACAGCGTCTGAATCCCTAGATCCGGACACACAGAGACACTCCTGCCTAAAAACCTCACGCTAGACACACGGTGTTCGCGAACCAATTCGTTCTTTGAACACTTTCTCTCTCTTCTGGGGAGGGGAACCGTAGCTGGTCTCAAGCTGGGTTCTCAGTCACCCGACAGGAGTCCCTATAAACACTATACACGGGCAGACCCCTTGCTCTGACCACGCACCTCGGAGAGCACAGCCGTTCCCGAGGCCTGGGTGTGGGGCGGAGAGGAACAAACAGCTGTTCCCCACCTCTTCTGGGCCGGACGGGGTGTCACCCGTGGGAACAAGGAGGCGATGCACAACACGGGCAGCTTATCGCGGGGTTTCCTTCCGCCGTGCCTCCGAGCTTTCGTCTTCCCATTTGCGAAACAAGGAGGTTAAAGCGCGCTGCCTTTAAAATACTTTTCAACACGCGCTGTCTGTGATAATCTGTGCCCTAGGGTTTGAATTTCGTCGTCAGACTTCAAATTCTAATCGTTAACCTGGCGGATGGGTGAGTACACCCCCCTTCCTTTGATTCCTAGTGACACGATTGCATCATAAGAGCAAAATGTCCTCTTATGGCTACTCTTGCATATTAATGTCCTATCAACTCTCCAATATTAAAGCCCTATCGACACAGCAAAGATGATTCACAAGAGCCGAGTGGTCTGTCAGTAGATGAATGAATCAAGAAAATGCCACACACACACCATGTATATATACAAACTAGAGGAGATATAATATCAGAATATTCAGTCCGTGGGGCGCCTGGGTGGCTCAGTCACAGTTACATGTCCGACTTCGGCTCAGGTCATGATCTCACGGCTCGTGACTTTGAGCCCCGTGTCGGGCTCTGTGCTGACAGCTCGGAGCCTGGAGCTGCTTCAGAATCTGTGTTTCCCTCTCTCTGTGCCCCTCCCCCTGCTTATGCTCCGTGTCTCTCTCTGTCAAAAATAAACATGAAACAGAAGTCCAGTCCTAAAAAAGGAGGAAATCCTGCTAATTTGTGATAACACAGATGAAACTAGAGGGCATTCTGCTAATTAAAATAAACTAGACACAGAAAGACAAACGCTATATTATCTCACTTACATGTGGAATCTAAAAGGCCAACCTCACAGGAGTATAGATCAGATCGGCAGGTGTCCGGGGCTGGGGTGTGGGGGAAATGGGGGAGAAGACGGTCAAAGGTTACAAACTTTCTGGTGGGAATGCACACTGGTGCAGCCACTGTGGAAAACAGTCCAGAGGCTCCACAAGAAACTAAAAATACAATTACCATATGACCCAGTCATTCTACTTCTGAGTTTTTACCCAAAGATTATGAAAACATTAATTTGAAAAGCTGTACGCACCCTTATGTTTATAGCAGCATTACTGACGACAGGCAAAGCACGGAAGCAGCCCGAGTGCCCGTGAAAAGATGAATGGACAAAGAAGGTGTGGTGTATACACAATGGGAGATTACGCAGCCATAAAAAAGGATGAGATCCTGCCACCTGCAACAATACGGATGGATCTAGATGGTATGATGCCAAGGGTCGGAGAAAGACAAATACCAGATGATTTCACTTATACGTGGGATTTAGGAAAGAAAACAAAGAATGAGAAAAAGGAACAAAAACCAGACTCTTGCGTACAGAGAACAAATCAATGGTTATCAGGAGAGAGGTGGGTGGGGGTGGGGAAAAGAAGTGAGCGGGACTAAAGAGTGCACGTATTGTGATGAGCACCGGGTAACAGGTAGAACTGTTGAGTCACCATAACCTACACCTGAAACTAACGTAGCACTGTACGTCAATTACACCGGAATTAAAATGAAAAAGATGATCATTTAAAAAAAGAGACAGAGGAACTTAAAAGAGTAAAACAGACACAGACACATACCAATCCAGTGCCACATGTAACCACTTAAGGACCCTGATTTGAACAAAACGACTTAAAAAGAATCTTTTCAGACAGTTGAGGGAAACTGAACATGGCCCGAGGATGAAGGTATTATTGCTACGTGAGCCTGTCAGGCATGAACATGGCATGTAATTGAGGTTTTTGTGTAAAAAAAATGTCATTTCCCAGTAGAAACCTATACAGAAGCCTTTACGGCTGAAATTACACGATGACAGAGATTTGCTTTAAACTACACCAGCAATCAAAAAGGGGAGGGGATGTGCAGACGAAAGGCACAGCGACACGGTCATCACTGAAGCTGGGTGGCAGGTATGCGGCGGTCAATATGCAATTCTCTCTTCTTTTACGTAGAGCAAGTGTCTATACACAAAAGGAAGTTAAAACGCAAAGAAGAGACCAGTAACAGCCCAGGGAAGCACCGATCCCCCCGCTGCTCGTTTACTCAGCAGCCTTCCTGCGTGTCCACAGAAGACGGACACAACCCGCACCCTGAGTGAGTTTCAGAAAGCAAAGGACTTGGACGCAGCGTGGCCTTCAGCAGGTAGGGGACAAGCCAGCCAACTCTAGGACGTCTCTGCCCATTTGTGATAACTTCTACACAAATAAACGTGAAATACTAACTATGCACACTGAATAAAAAAGGTTACAAACTTTCAGGTATAAGATGAGAAAGTTCTGGAATCTGATGTAGAGGACGGGTCTGGAACCAAAACTGCTGTAGTCCAAATGGAAAACCGCTGGAAGGAGACTTTCGGTGCTGTCGCCACACACACCCCAGCCCTGGCGGGCACGGGTGCGTCCCTTGACTTGACTGCAGCGACCGCTTCATAGGCACACGTGGATCAAGTCATCGTGTACTGTATGATGTACATGTACGCTGAAGTATATACCATTCTTATTCGTCAAAAATAAAAATAAAATAATTTTTAAGCAAAAGAATCCTTCAGAAAATAATAAACATCTTGATAAAAATAATAAGAGCAACGACGACAAAGGACACGGAACATTTAATCTCTCCGTAAAATCTCCACGGTCCTTCTGAATCAGCCTTTGCCCCCAAGGCTACCACTATTTGTGACTTTTGTCCGCTACAGATTAGCCTGCTCGTTAGAATGTTATCTAAACGGACTCATGCAACATGTCCCGTTTTGAACTCGAGTCTATCAGCCTGCCGCAATATCACTGAGATGCCGTCCACTGTCGTGTCCCAGTGGTCTGTCCCTTCCACGGCTCGCTGCATGCTGTTGCGTGAACAAAAACAATGTGTTTCTCTGTTCTACCACTGTGGGTCACGCGGGATGTTTGTGTTTTCTGGCTCTGGGATATTATGAATAAAGCTGCTGTGAACATCTTCGTGTGAACCCAGAAGAACCCAGAAGTCTTCCTGTGGACACAGGTTTTCGATTATCTTAGGCAAATCTGTAAGAGTGAAACTCGTGGGTCGGAAAGTAAATGTATGTTTAACTTTTCAAGAAACTGCTAAACCCTTTACGGTGCTATATATGAAGTATGGTTATCAAAGTGATTTAGGTATTTTAGACTAAAATAAATTATAAATAGGTCATCAGGTCACGCAAACACCACTGGCAGAAAAGTTCTAACCAAGAATGAGCTCTCACATGGGAAGTTACAGATGGCTGTGAGCCTCAAAGGCAAAGTGAATGGGGGGAGGGGGGAAGCAAAGAGGATGCCACTGACACTTTTACAAAAAAAGGTTTTTTTTGTTTTTTTAAAAAAAAATTTTTTTTTCAACGTTTATTTATTTTTGGGACAGAGAGAGACAGAGCATGAACGGGGGAGGGGCAGAGAGAGAGGGAGACACAGAATCAGAAACAGGCTCCAGGCTCTGAGCCATCAGCCCAGAGCCCGACGCGGGGCTCGCACTCACGGACCGCGGGATCGTGACCTGGCTGAAGTCGGACGCTTAACCGACTGCGCCACCCAGGCGCCCCTACAAAAAAAGTTTTAAAATCCAAGCAGGGGTGCCTGGGCGACTCAGTCGGTTAAGCGTCTGACTCTTGATTTCAGCTCGGGTCACGATCTCATGGCTTTATGGGCTCGAGCCCCGCGTCAGGCTCTCCACTGACAGCGAGAAGCCTGCTTGGGATTCTCTGTCTCTCCCTCTCTCTCTGCCCCTCCCCTACTTGCGCCATCCCTGTCAAAATAAACACACTTAAAAAAAGTTTTCGAATCCTAAATATCAACCAAGGGATTAGTACACTCATCCTGAGCTTATCCTAATACTGTGCAGAAAAAGCAAAAACGAAAGCAGCTGCCTTTACTCATCCTGCTCTGTCATGAGCACAGAGGAAAAGCCACGCAGAGGTGTTTCGGGGTGTTCCACAGCAAGGCAGGTCCCCCATGGCGCAGGAGAAGCAACTGCACAGACAGCATCTTACAGAGACCCTGGAGGCCACAGGAGAGCAAACAGCAGAGTACAGGGTCGGGACTGAGCAGGAAAGACCTTACGCCGTGAGTTCCCGTTAAAAGTGGTAGAAACAAGCAGGCTGGGATTCCGAAAACCATGTCGGCTCAATGTAAGGGAAGAGAAATAATGGAAACTTAACAATCCTAAAGGACATTATTGTAAGTTTTCAAAGGGTTGTCTATAATATTAACTAATTTAATTTAGGGCGAAAAAAGGTCCATGAGAGGAAAGGGCCTTTCTTAATAATAATTTAGGAAAAGGGAGTCCGTGAGATACAACAGTTTTAAATCACTGAGGGACACTGAGGGCAAGCATTTCTGGAAGGTGTAAGAAGGCTAGTACGAAAGGATTAAGTTATCAGAGCAGATGAATGATAAAGTTAAGCAAACCTGTCTAAGTGCTTAACTCAACAGATACATTTCTGAACATGGCAGGTGATCAGATCTTTTTCAACCACGTATTCAGATAATGCCCCAACTCCCATGAAATTTAAATCCTCGCTGGGGAAAACAGATAAGCGAACATCAGCTTGGGGGGCTGGGGGGTCAGACGGTGACGCTCAGATCACGATCTCACGGCTCCCGAGACCCAGCCCTGTGGGGGCGCTGTGCTGCCAGCTCAGAGCCTGCGTGGGATTCTCTCTCCCTCTCAATATATACAAATAAATAAACACTTAAAAAAAGGCAAAGACGGCACCTACGACAGAAGTAAAATACTTGCACGACAGAAACCAGACCTCGGGATGTGAGCCAGCCACAGTGAGCGACGCTGATGTGTGTACCGTGCGGTGCGCCCAGGGCGTGGACCCTAAGGACCCCCTCACGGGAGGAGACACTGCGTGCTGGCGGTGTTCGCTAGACTCGGGTGTAGACACGTCCAAGCACCGGGGCTCCAGCCGCATGGGCGGGACTGAGAAAGTGACACGCGCGCCATCTCGCAGGCAGCAAAGCCGGGGTCCCCTCCCCTCCCGCGCAGCTGGCGCCCGCGATTCCCCCTCCTTCGGAGGCGAAGCCCCACGCACCCGCCGCCTAAGACTTCTGTCCTCTCTCGCGCGGGCTCCCGCCGCTCCAATAAGATGCTGTGACGTCACCAGGGACCTCCACGTGTCCAGACCCCAAGGGTCACACGCGACCCCTGGGAGCAGGCGTGCGTGACGTCAGCCTGCTGCTCGGTGCGCACCGTGAACGCCCGCACCCCTGCCGCACGCCCACCGGACGCCGCTCCGCTACCTCCTGTGCCACCCGTGTGAACGTCCTGTCGCCGGGCTGCTCTGCGCGTCCCCTTCTCTACTCGAGCCACGCTGGCGCCCTCGGCCATCCCCTCTAGCCCCACACCGTCACACCCCGTCCCCTGGCCGGCGGGTCCCACTCACTCGTGTTATGCCCGGCCACCTCCTCACCTGCCCCGTCCAGAACCCTCTCAGCTCTCTCAAGCGGCACGCCAACCCTGGGCACCTGATGACCTCCCCCACCCCTCGACTTCCTGCACATACATCACTACCCCCCCTACCCCCCCCACCCCCCCATCCCCCGCCCCATGTATGGCAACCCACCCTCCCAGGGTCAGACAGACAACCCCCCCCCCCCCCCCCCCCCCCCCCCCCCCCGCCCCCGGGCCAGCGTTTCCCCTCCTGTTCTACACCACGCATCCGGGGCAGCCAGCTCTATCTTCCAGACGCATCTAGAACTGCACCGACCACCCCAGGCGACGCTCCCCACCCCCCTCATCGCTATCCTGCTCCAAACCCTCCTCCTCTCTTGCAGGATCACTGCACCAACCTCCTCACCATCACCCTTGGCAATGAAAAATTATTCTTCTAAAGTGCTGCTGAATAAACTTACTTTGCATTTCTACCCTTAGGTCTGCACTAGTAAAAGCGGTCGATAGCTTTTTCTGTTTTGTATCATGCTCTAACTTTTGTGTCAGGAATAAACTTTCCTCCTTGAACGAGTTCTTACCATAACGTTTGAAATACATACCTTATATCGTGTAGGAGTTTTCTTCTCTTTAATGTTTGGTGGAACTATCCAGTAAAACTTTCGGACATCAGGCCATTTTAGGTGGTTTTTACTAACTTTTCAGATTTTTCATCAGCTAATAGTATATTTAGGTTCCTAAACGCTTCTTCAGTTTTGATGACTTAACAATTTCCTCAAATTGACCATGACATCCAAATTTTCCAATGTATGCGTATATAGTATTCGCTCTTAAATTATGAATGGTCTCCTTGTTTACAGTTATACTCCCTTTCTGATTCCTGAATTAAGGATTATATTTCTTGAATACATAGCCAAATATTGTCTATTTTACTGATTAAGAAAATATGTTTTGCATTATTAATCACATCTATATTTTAAATCAAGGACCAATGATTTCTTCTCTTACTAATTTCCCCCTCTTCTGCTTTTTAAAAGTTTATTTTTGGTGTTCTAATAAATGAACATAGGAATACAAATTTTCATCCTATTTTGGCTGCATCCCTTAAATTTGGTTGACTTTATCCCCAGTTTACATTTGAGGCTTTGAAATATTATTTTTTTAAAAGATCACCCAGATAAACAGTGGCCAAAGTAGCAATTCAAATCTAGGAATTCAAACCTAAGTGTGATTTACATTTACACTAGGATCAGACAAGCTCTTTTCAATGTATCACAACAAAAGGCACAGAGACGCAGTTCACACGAAAAGAAAACCAGCTATTTAACTATGGAAAGATGCTTATTTGCTCTAAGTAAAAATATTAAAACAATGTCACTGCCATTTATACACAAGAAGATGTATAACTGTTAATTTGGCTAAAATGAAAGCACAAACTGGCAAAGTTGATAAATGTGTATTAAATGAGTATTAAATGCCATAAAATATGTCCGCTAACCTACTAAACCTCAGATCCTGGCATTTTTCCTTCGGAAGTATTTTACCAGAATAAAATTTCCAGGGCGTCTGCGTGGCTCAGTCAGTTAAGCATCCAACTTCAGCTCAGGTCAGGATCTCACAGTTCATGAGTTCGAGTCCCCCATCAGGCTCAAGCCCTGCTTCGAGTAACCTCAAGCCCCGCTTTGGGCTCCACACTTTCTTTCCCTCTTTCTCTCTCTTCCCCTCGTGGGACTCTCTCTCTCCCTCTCTCTCACATGTGCTCTCTCTCAAAAATGAATGAGTAAGTAAATAAAATAAAACTGCCATACACATAAAGATAGTAAGTCTATGAAAAATTAGAAACAATCTAAAGATCCAAGGATCCAACTGTGAGAAAGTAAACTAATACCACAGAGAAATCCAAGGGGATCGTTTCAGTCACTAAATATAATATGAGACTGTATAACATAAGGACCTACTTACAGCATAATGCAAACTAAAAACACCAAAAATCACAACTCTATGTGCTCTGTTAACTACTACTGCATAAATATGTGCACGTGAAGAAAAGACCAGAAGGAAATCTTCGTTAACAGCCATCGCTGACGGCATTAAGGTGATCTTAATTTTATTTCAGAGGCGTAGTTCTGGTTTTTTCAAAAATGCAAGTGTAAGTGATTTTCAGTAGACTGAAGCAGCACTGGGTAAGGTGGATGGATGGGCACAGGATCCAAAGCACAGCTGTTAGAAGAGCCTTTGCAAAGAAAGTTAGTGCATGATACTCGACCTCAAATGCAGAAATAAGAGACACTGTGACACACAAACCAGCAAACAAAAGAGGCTTATATCAAATAGTCTGAGTCTTCTCATAAACAGAGTCAGCTATAATTTGAGAATGATGGAGACGAGGTTAGCGTTCATGATTCAGAGGGGAGGAAAAATCCTGAACACCTGCCACACAAAAGAAGTCTCATCAAGCTTACCAAAGGAAGGCAAAGAGCACCCGCACTTAGCAAAAGCAGCTCATACTTAATGGAAACAAACGACACAGCCAAGAGGAAATGGAGACATTCACAGCCGTGTATCCACAGTGCTTCTCCTAACACCGCTGCAATGTGCCCTCAGAAAATTCCACTCACAGAAAAATTCCACACCTATATCATAATGATCTGGTCAGTCCTTTAACGATTTCACAAGGCTCACATGCTTTTAATTTCCAGGGCATTCATTCATGTCACACGGTGTAATGGCATGCTCGCCCTAAAACGGATTCGGACAATAACTCTGGAAATCCCGAATTCTCACTCAGTGACTGGTTAGTCAAGGAGCACAGGTATGACGACATCAAGTCGGCTGCTGGTCAAGCTTTACTTCCAGTCACACAATGTAGGCGGTTATCCGAATCTTCTTCACGCTTACTTTTTGAGAGAAGATGCATCTCAATCATCCGACCTGGATTTTATGCAGCATCTCAAGAGCGGTCGATTAAGGAAATACTACCCTCCTACCCCTCAGGGTCCAACACTCTTGATGCAAAATGTCGAGCAAAAACAATTTTAAGTTGTAAAGAAGGAAGCACACAGTACAAATGAAAACAAAAGAACCGAACAGCAGGGAGAAAACTCCTTGTGTGATATTAGCAACACATGCCTCAAGACAAATGCTCAATTTTATCTAAATTCTTTGCCTTCCGCGAGAAACTGAGCACTGCTCTTACAACTGAGTTAGGAGTGAACGCATTTAGAAGTAAAATAATCTATCTTGAGTTACCCAACGTCCTGTTAGGCTGGGTGAGGTCCCCACACCGCTGTTAGCATCTGTCGGTATTCAGACGTACCTCTTTACCACCTCGACTTTTGACTATCACAAAGCAGTAGGACTTCAATCCAACAAAACTAGATTCTATAAAGAGAAGGTTGAAATAAATCTCTGACAGTGAAATGAACAAACAGAAAAACAAAACCAAACCAAAGCAAGGGGTGGAGAAGAGAGAGGGAGGGAGGGAGGGAGGGAGAGGGAGAGAGAAGTTTGCAAATGTTTGCAGGCTACTGTTTTCTAGAGATTCCATCACATCTTAGAAAGCTCGGACCCACCATCACCCGGATGCCAGTCCTACTGCACACAGCTACGGACCCGACCCACCTCCCCTCCTCCCTCCCTGCTGACAAGAACCCTTCCGCTGAGCCCTGGAACTCACTGTCCGTCATCAGCAAACCCTTTCTCCTCTTCAACTCCTCTGAGAGGAAAAAACGTTTACCTTTTTGCCCGGACTGGAAACCTTTCCTCCCCTCCTGATCATACCGCTTCCTAGACTGCAGCGGATTATCACACGATGCAAAATTAAGCTGCAGAACGTATGATTGTGGGTATGAGGCACGTCACGCAGAAATTCTTAATACAGTAATAGATATTTTACAAACACGAGCAAGAGACTGACTATCCCAGGAAAAGCGATGAGTTACAAGGTGCGATTCCATTATAATCTCTCCCCTCTCACTTGGTCAAGAACTAAAGATAAAAACAGAGAAGCGGGGCAACTGCCACCAACTTCAAGGTGACATTAAACTAGTGACACCAAACTGAAAACAGGCACCAAGGGCTGACTCAAAATTGCCCGTCCCGAGAACAGCACCGTTGCATGAAGTCAGTAGCAAATGCTCTGGGGAAACTGATGACCCAGGACGCCAACTGCTGTGAGCTCCCCCTGCTTATGCCGCAGGGCCCCGTGTTTAGAAATACACTGAGCAGAAATCCAAGGGAACCAGGATTCACTAACGGAGTTGAGCGTTCCTTCAGTTTTACAAAATCACTCAACAGACCGGATGTAGCCGTACTGTTTCCCAGGCCAGGTCAAAACGACAACATTGCAAAGAAATCTTGCTTCCAGTACAAGCGGTTTGTTTCCCTTAACCTACAGACAAGTGACAGATAAGCTTCTCCTGTGGGGATGTCCACAACTCTGTTCGATCACTGTTCCCCTGGGTCACCCCCTACTGAACTGGTGTCGTTGAACGTCACTCGCTGGGATTCCATCACAGTATCTGATAGGAGAACTCGGACAACACTCACACTTACGGTACGCAGAGACGAGGAACTTCTTCTACCTCTGAACACCAAACCTAGCATCATTCGAGGATAAACAAACATAAAAAATAGAAGCCGACAACGTAGCCTCTTAACATAAATAACAATATCAGAGAGAAAGGAAAACCACCAAAAATACGCAAGGTGTCGGTCGGTATTACAGGAGGACGCCCAGGACAAAGCTGATTTTGGGTGTCGTGAGAGGGAGAATCCGTGCAAGATGAAGTTTGGGAAAGCAGCTGCTTTCAAAAAATTAACGAGTTGGTAAGAATTTATCGATGATGTCAAAAGGCACACTGAAATGAAGAGAAAGAACCAAAATACAGAAGGAACTTTAATTAAAAAGAGCCATCGTACGTTTAAGCAGAATCAGCACCAGTACAGAATTATGCTGCCAAAGTCCATGTCGATGATTCAGAGAGAAAATCTGAGTGGTTCTTCTAAGATACGTTAGGAGAACGGGAGAAGAGAAAGACCGGATATCTGGTGATCTGGAAGAGAACAAAATAAAGAGGACAGCCCCAATGGGCCAAGAAAGACACACACAAAATACGCTGAACGAAACCAGGACTTGTAAAATGGATTCAGAAAGCTCATCGCGTGCCAGGCTCAATTAACAAAAGCTAAAACATTTACATACAACCTGGGACAAGTAATGAATTCTAACAGCAAATGACAGTTTGCTAAATATTCAGAAAAGAAAACAGCAACATTTACAAGGGAAAAAAAAAAATCAAGACGTAGCGGAACATATCTACAGCATTTTGAGAGACGGAGATGATATCCAAGAATTCTAGACCCAGCTAGAATCTGGTTATGTCCTAGCAACTCTGCATCCAAATACACTTCTTATCCTGGTATTTTCTCTCCCTTTCCTGGTCATGAATGTTTTGACTTATAAGCTGGAATCACGTCAACATAGCACCAATAGTAATAACACAAGAAAAGACTGATCGTGCTGATTAGATGCAAACGAGTGACAGATGTGGCTGACAGCACATCCCTCCAGATGTTGGCCTGCTCAGCCTCTGTGACCTGGGCTTTCCTGCACTTGGCCCTAGCCTCCTCCTCCTGATGCCCTTCTGCCCTGCACGATGCAGGCAGCCTCCCGTCTCAGGCCTCTGCACCTGCTGTGCCACTGCCTGGAAGGCTCTACCTGCCCCCTACCCACACCTCCCCACCCCCGGCAAGGTTCACGGCCTCATGTCTCTTCTGTCCGTCCTCAGTCACTGCCCTCATGAGCCACGCCTGGCTGCACGTGCCTGCACGCAGCCCGACACCTCGTACCCTGGTTCTGTCTCTACCGCATCCATTACCATGGGACCCAGTGCACGTGTTCGGCACTTGTGTTTACCGACTCCTCCCCACACTGATGGAAACACTGCGATGGGAGAAGTTCCACCTAGTTTCCTCCTTGACGGGCCCAGAGGAAAGGGGATCAGTCTCTATGTGGCGAGTGAGTGACGGTGTGTGACCAGAAGAGTACAGCCGACTGCTCAGGATTATGCTGACTTTAGCAAAGGCGTCTGACACAGCATCTCCCATCCTTCTTATGGGTGAAATCTCCACGCGTGGCACTGCTCCCTTTATTCAATAAACTGAAAAGGGGGAGTAGGAAAACACCTTGGAAAAATGACTCAAATTTGTAGCTTCAAAACAGAGAAATAGAGAATGTTAGGTAGCACAGGTAAGACTTTCCTTAAAATGCTGGGATGGTTCAAAACCAGATAAAATGCAGCTTAAATAAATGTACAGCCTTAGAGGGGCGCCTGGTGGCGCAGTCGGTTAAGCGTCCGACTTCAGCCAGGTCACGATCTCGCGGTCCGGGAGTTCGAGCCCCGCGTCAGGGTCTGGGCTGATGGCTCAGAGCCTGGAGCCTGTTTCCGATTCTGTGTCTCCCTCTCTCTCTGCCCCTCCCCCGTTCATGCTCTGTCTCTTTCTGTCCCAAAAATAAAATAAACGTTGAAAAAAAAATAAAAAAAAAAATGTACAGCCTTAGAGTTAAATTTATTTATTTTTAATCTGTGACAAAGAACTTTTCTTTTTTTCTTTTTTTCATTTTCTTTAGTGTTTATTTATTTTTGAGAGCAAGAGCGTGAGTAGGGGAGGAGCAGAGAAAGAGAGAGAGGGAAACACAGAATCCGAAGCAGGCTCCAGGCTCCGAGCCGTCAGCACAGAGCCCGACGCGGGGCTCGAACTCACAGACCGCGAGACCGTGACCTGAGCCGAAGTCGGACATTCAACCAACTGAGCCCCCCAGGCGCCCCGTGACAAAG
Source organism: Prionailurus viverrinus (assembly GCF_022837055.1). Taxonomy (NCBI): domain Eukaryota; kingdom Metazoa; phylum Chordata; class Mammalia; order Carnivora; family Felidae; genus Prionailurus; species Prionailurus viverrinus. The sequence continues at coordinate 35,225,351 of NC_062574.1, forward strand.
AAGTTTTCTTGGTTCTCTTCACTTTACTGACTTTTCCTTCTTAATCTCCTTTGCAAACCTTTCCATGTCTTCTCCACGAAACAACTGGAGTGTCCAGAGTTTAGTGCTCAGACCCTTTTTCTCCAAAGACAAACTGCCTCAGTGATGTCGTTTTGTCCCCTGGCACTGTCCATGAGACACCGTCCCCCAGGAACCTCTACGTCTCTAGCCATGACCTTTCCTCCCGGCTCAACAGAAGCACCTTCTTTCTAACCATCTCCTCTGTGATGTCCGTCTGAGAAGTCCAGTCTCACCAGCCTCACTCCCCGACACTCGTCCTGCTGTCCCGCCCCCACCCCCAGAGTTACTTGTAAAGAAAAACTTCTTTCTAGCAGGTGCTGACACCAAATGAGCCAGGAGTCGTTCCTGAGCCCTGTCTTCTTACCACAGATAAGCCATGAGCAAAGTCTGTGAGCTCTTGCTTCCTAGTACGCCTGACGAATGCTCACACTCCACGGCTAAAGCCCGCACGCCAGCCATCACCACCCCCTGCCTGCACCCCCTAAACTACCCTCAGGCCCTCTGTGCCCAGGCTCTCCCCACTGTGTATACTCTCAGCGCAGCAGCTATGGGGCCTCGCCTGATGTTTAAGTTAGACTGTGACCCAAAGACACCTGGGTGGCTCAGTCGGTTAGGCACCCAACTTTGGCTCAGGTCATGATCTTGTGGACCGTGAGTTCGAGCCCCTTGTAGGGCTCTGTGATGACAGCTCAGAGCCTGGAGCCTGCTTTGGATTCTGCGTCTCCCTCTCTCGCTGCCCCTCTCCTGCTCGTGTGAGCTCTCTCTCTCTCAAAAACAAACATAAACAAATTTGTTTTTAAAGTTAGACCGTGACCCAGTGGTTTCCAATCGTTCTCAGAATTCCACCCACAGCCTGTGCAGTGAGTTCCCAGGCCTGAACCCCCCCCTCCTACTCCACCTCCAGCCCTCGCTGCCCTTCTGCCCTTCGTCTCCTCCTTCTGGACGGTTTTCTTTTTTTTTTTTTTTTTTTTACTTTTTTTAAGGTTTATTTATTTTTGAGACAGAGAGAGACAGAGCATGAACAGGGGAGGGGCAGAGACAGAGGGAGACACAGAATCCGAAGCAGGCTCCAGGCTCTGAGCCATCAGCTCAGAGCCCTACGCGGGGCTCGAACTCACGGATGCGAGATCGTGACCTGAGTCGAAGTCAGACACTCAACCGACTGAGCCACCCAGGTGCCCCTGGACGGTTTTCTTATTCCCTCCGGTCTCTGCTCAAGTGTCAACTTCTCAAATAAACTCCCCCGACCACTCTCTGTCTACGAGTTTCTTTACAAAGGGAATTCTCCCTTAAAACCGTATTAACAGATGCACTGTTTCCAAGGAGTTACCTGTCCCACCTCAGGGTCTCGGCGTCCTGCCACAATGGGTCTGTAACGTCAAGTCACAGCTGCCTACTGATAATGTACCCTTTGTCTAGAGAGCGTCAGCCAGACTCTAAGGAAGCATTTTGAGAAACTATTTTAAAAGTATGTTTCACCAGAAAAGAGAGGACACAATCCCTCTACTCAAAGATGCTTTGCCCAGAAAGAGGCGCACTGAGGATGCCATGACGCGGTCATTATCTGAATCCGAGATGCCCTGCAGCGATATTTTGTGTAACTAAAATACACAGAAACGTATTCAGTAAAAAAAAAAGGCCACTCTTCGCCTATACAACTGTTCTACCCAAATATAACCTAGTTTACATTTAAAGGAGTGGGATGCGATCGCCAAATCGGTTATAGCACCGCGGTAGGAAATCTCTGTATCTGGGGACACTGGAGGCAAAGGAAGAGGGTTCTGGAGAACAAGGGAACAGAGTTAACATCCTGACATAAGCCGAGGACAGAAATACAATTCTAACCGTTGTCAGCACAATAGAATGTCGGGAAAACACCCAGATCGGCTACAACAACCCTATTCCTTTCCCCACCTCCCTCAAAACAACACCCAAATCTAACATTTGTTCAGAATTGTAAATGCTAAACTGAGGGTAGGCATTCCTTATAGTTTAAGTCAAAAACCAAGAAGGACAACTGGTGAGCCAACTGGAGTTTCCTTCCCAACTGCCCTGATTCACTCACAAAGTGCACAGAGCTGCTTCAGACACGTGACAAGACAGTGGCACTCCAGGAGCTTACGACCCGGCCCGCGCTCGCTTCTCAGCCGCCCTCTTTGTCCTCAAGCATCACGTTTTAGCCTTTGCCGCTCCTCCCGGGGGATACAGAAGCTCCAGGCTGACCCTTCCGGCCCCTGCTACACCTTGGACCACCCAGACTGGGGAACTTCCCACTTGCGAGCTCTGTTAACCTGTGGCGGTCTCCGATCCAACCCCGTAGAGGTTGCTGTGGACGGAGGGGATGGTGCCCAGCCTGCAGGGATGGCCTGGTCATTTCTGAGCTTCCTTTCTTCAGATTTTCAAAAGTAAAGGAAGATACCTGTGCAGGTGAGCCTACGAAGAGCACTTCAGCTTGTGTTTTATAATAGCGATGTCTCACCTAAAGCCGCGTCCAACGCAATTCAAACTGAGTATTTCCACTACTGAATCCACGTTTAAGATCTTTATGGATACAGTATAGTTAAAATGTGTTTCTACGTAATTCGTTATGACTCTCGGAAGGGCTCTCCCCGGGGGGGGGGGGGGGGGGGGCCGGAGCTGGCCACGTGACCCGAACATGCCTACGTGGCCAACAGGGTACAAGGAACAAAGTGGCCAAGACGCTGCTCGAGGTCACTGGTTCCGACCCACAGCACACGCATGTGGCCCTCGCCGAGAGGGACTGGACCGGAGCCCTCCCTGGGAGGCCACCCGGAATTGAGTGCTACTGCCGACTCGTGTCCTCACCAACCAGATAGTGTCTAAGTAGCAACATTAGCGCACACCGAACACGCCCCACAGCTCGTGTGCTCCGTTACTCGAAAGCACGGCCGGACTTACCCGACGCTGCCAAAACCGCGCTCCCCGAGTTCAAACGGGGTTTGCGCTTCCTCTTTCGACATCCTTACGAAGTAAACGGCTGAGTCCCGTCGTTTGCTTTTTCCTCAGCTTTCTCCAATTCGCTGCTTATTTCCACAGATACCAAGTCCGGTGCCAAACCGCACGGCAACCGGCAGCCTCCAGACTGGCCCCTGAATCCGGTATCTGCCCTGGCGACCGCACTCCGCACGCACGCACACGCACACGCACGCATGCGCGCGCACGCACAGAAACGCACACACGCATGCGTACAGCCACGCATGCGCAAGCAGGTGCGCACACGCGGAGGCGCACAGGAACTCACCCACGCACGCGTACAGCCACGTGCATGCGGGCGCACCCACGTCCGTCCTGTCCCTCAGGTGCTTCAAAACGGAAAGGCAATCAGATTTCAAAGCTGGCTGCATAACGACTTCACCTGGGGCCGTTCGGAAATGACCAAGTGTGGCACCACGGGGGAGCAGATGGGCAACACGCAGCCCTCAGTTTTGCAAGTATTCCATTAATACACACTTGTTGACGACACACTCCTTCTAATTGGTCCCTAGCGATTTGAGTACTGCATCTGATTGTCCCGAGAAGATCCCTAAGCACGTTACAGGAAAAAAACTTACGTTGCCCTCCACGCGGAAATGCCATCACAGCAGTAGTCTACCTACTCTTCGACTCCCAACCCCTTACCTCTCCTGAAGCCCCCTGGAGACGGGAGGGACCATTCGATTTGATCATTACCGCCAATTTCTTAACGGATTCGAAAGGGACGAAGGCTTCTACGTTTTTAATTTTTATCTAAGACGTTCAGTAAGTGTGGTCAAACGTCCCAGTGGATTAGGAAGCACATAATGAAAAGCAGCCATTGTACAAACAGGTTTACTCTCCGGACCGAATGGCCTTCCCGCCTGTGGCATGTGGATCCTTCCCCTCTCCAGTCATCACTAAGATCTGAAGGCTGGTTCAGATGTTCCCTTTGGTTTCTCCTTTAGTTGTACTTGGCACTTCTCAAACTTGAGCGTGCGTAAGATGCTCCACCAGGATGTATTTATAAAAACCGACTAGTGTTTGCTTTAGGGGCAATATAAAGTATTTGAAAGAAAAAATTTTACCCACAGCTGATTTCTAGGTTCCCACCATATGCACGGATTCACAAATGTACCCCTATCTCTCCCTCCGACTCAGGAGTCAAGTTTTGTTAAATGGATGTCATATCTATTATACTTAGGGAACGTGGTATTTTAGCCGAAGAAATTAATGGGCACAGTGAAATCTGCTGGAAGAAGGAAGCTGCTTCCTCTTTCCTAAATGCGGAATATTCACGTAGCTGAACTCTCTTGCCCAAAGAAAATGCACGCACGTGGAAGAGAGCTCTTAGAATGTCTCCCCTGTGGAAGAGTGGTGCCTCAAGGACAGAGACCAGGGGCTTGGGGCATGGACCACCGTTGGAAGCCCACACCCGCAGTCACCTGGGACACTGCTTTGGGCAAGCTGGCCGACTCCTTTGGCCACCTTACAAGTCTGAACTGAAAGATCATCCTGCCGACATAATTCGCTTCTGAAAAACAACTTTCCCCACAAAGACATTTTCAAAGTAACGGAGCAGAAATTCACCCCATCCTCCTCATGCAAAACATCTCATGATCGCAGGGGAAGAGCCCAGGGCTCAGACTGTCTCCTGAGAGCCCACGACTGCCATGTCTGGGTGCCCTTCCAACACGCACTGAGGACTGAACTGTCGCCACCACGGAGCACAGAGTTCAGCAGGAAAGCTTGTTTTAAAATGAAAGGTGTTGGGGATCATGGAAAAGTAAGGAACTGCCATGGATGCAAGATTCTGAATAATTCACGAGCATCGAATTAGTAACAAGAATGTTCACAAGAGCAGATACGGATTTTTACGCAGCTGTAGGGGTTCGATCAACATTTGTTTATTCAACAGATATGTACCATGGAATCGTTATATGGCGGGCATGATCCCTGTTCTCAAGGCGCTCACACTCTGGCAGGATAAATAAACAAGAAAACAAAACCTAATTTGAGAGCGGGATTGTTTATAACTGTTTAAAGAGACACTTATTTTTTAACAACAGGAGAAAAAAAAGAAAGGATCTTCAATCTCAACATTATTTTAGTAACTTTTCAATGTCTTAGGAAGAACAGCTCATGGAATAAAAAACCGAATTTCATTTCTATAAATAAATGTTCCCTTTGCTTTCTCCTTTAGTTTTGCTTGGTGCTTCTCAAACTTGAGCGTGCATAAGACGCTCCACCAGGATGTATTTATAAAAACCAACTAGTTTTTTGCTTTAGGGACAATTTGAAGTATTTGATTCATGGGGATTACCTTCATGGGAAGTAGTTAACTTTGACTATTTTATAAGTCTTTAAAACTCTGCATACATTCGTACTTTCATTTTTGTGATCACTTTTGCTATTTCCTTGATGTGAAGTGGGATTTCAGGAATGAACACACACATAATTAGAACGTAAAGGAACTTCTATGTGACAGCTGATTTAAGTTCTGTGGCTGCTTATCATGTCCTTCTTTATTCTGTGGTTAGCCTGTGGCTTTATTACTCTATGTCCAGAGAAGGTATTTTGAACAATTCCTACTTTTTAAATTGATCGATCATTTCCTTGAAGTATAACATACACTTTTACTAAATCTTCCTTGGGTAAGTTCTCTACTTTCAGCCCTCACTCTACCGGAGAAGACAGAAGTCCAAGATGTCACAAATTGGTATTGTGCATCCGAAGAAGAGACACAATGACCAGAAGTGACAGAAATTGGTGTTCTCTGGAAGGACTTCCCTGTGCCTCTATCACTTTGCCTTCTGGGCTTTGCAGGCATTCTAATATTCCTAGATGGAGCATATCTGTCTTCCTATTATGGAAAATACTTAGTTCCTGTGAAAATTAATACGGCCAGCCATCTTTTCAATATACAGTTGATCACTGAACATGGGTTCGAACTGAACAGGTCCACTGATAACATGGGTGTTTTTTTTAATAAATACAGTGTAGTTCTGTAAATGTATTTTCTCTTATGATCGTATAATATTTTCTGTTCTCTAGTTTACCCTGTAGTAAGACCACCGTACATCCATTAACTTACAAAATACGTGTTAATCTACTGTTTACAGGATTAGTAAGGCTTCTTCTGGTCAACAGTAGGCTATTAGGGGTTATGTTTTCTCGATGTTCGACCACAGTGGGGGTGGGGGGAGGCAGGTCGGCACCCCGAAGCCCCTCGTGGCTCAGGAGCTGGCACGGCTTCCTTCAGCCTCCTCCGGGCGCTTCTGGCATTCCGCAATAGTTGTGGCGCTAACTGTCTAAAGTCAGCTGTCTTCTTACAACAAAGCACTCTGAATGATTCCATCCCCACGCATTTATCAAGCACCTAATGCTGCCAGACGCTGAATAAACGTCTCAGTTGGCGCGGTCTGAAGGGAAGGCCTTACATCTCACGGCTTCGAGACATCCACCTGCACAATGACCCACCCCAGTGGGTGGGGGGAGCCGGCTCCAAGTCATGGGGGAGGCAAATGGAAACCAGCCGACCATGAAGCCTGCTCAGCCTAGGGGCTCCCACGCATGTGAGTTAATTTCCCTATTTCTTTAGTTTTATAAGCTAAAACTAAAAACACTTCAAAAAAGCATGAAGGAAATGTAACGAGACGTTCCTAGGATATTACGTTTATACCACTCAATTAATACACTGCTACTTAAAATAAAGGCTTCAGAAAGCTCTTCCATTCCTACCAAAAAATAAATTCCTTTGCTTAGGATTGAAGTCCTCACAATTTGGTTCTGCTCTCTTTTTCCCACTGGAATACACAACACACAGGACTCCCTTCCCGCCACAGTAAGTAAGACTGGTCTTTCCAGAGCCCCAAGCAGGAGTTGCTAACTCTTAACTCAAAATCTTCATACCTTGAAACCACAATTATTGAGTATCCCCATTACGTGCCTGGTACTCTTGTAGGTGCCTACAACACACCTCAGAACAAAGGAAAAAGACAGCAATCCCTGTCCTCATGAAGCTTCATTCTAAAGGCCGGAGGGAGCCCATAAACACGATAAAAAACTAAATTATACGGCGAGTTCCAAGTGGTCCTGCCTCAAAGTGGGAACAAAGCAAAGCAGATTAGGAAGCATCAGAGAGCGATGGGAAAAGGGCGGGAGCAGCACTAAGGACAGCACTAAGGTGGTCAGTGTGGGCCCAGGGTGGGCGGGGAGTTGTAAAAGCAGCTACCTGAGGGAAAAGCATTCTAGGCAGAGGGATCAGCCCGAGCAAAGCCCCTGAGACATGAGTGTCCCTGCAGTTTCTTGCCAAAGTTGATTCCCCCTTCTTTCAAGAATTAGCTCAATTTGGATTTCGCCCATGAGGCCCTCTCAAAAGCAACAGGCCCACCACATCCTTCACTGTTTTTATGCACTCCTCTCCTGCTGACAAAGCAGAGTGCTACAGAAAAAAAAAGCAAAGCAAAGCAAAGCAAAGAAAAGAAAAGAAAAGAGAAAAAAAGAACCTGCGAAAAAAATTTTTAAAAATTATAAATAAAAAATTATTGAGCTTTCCTAAAACTCTTACAATGTCTGTGCATTTTAGGAAATATCTTTATCATGTTGCTTCAATATCAGGGATGAGGAGACATGAGAAATCCAAAGCTTACCCGTCTTACTTATCACAATGGCAAAGTCTATAGCATCTATACGGTCTGGGAGTTTTCTGAGGATGGGAGAACCGTCCCAGGACGCACCGGTCACCTCCAGATTCCCAAGATTCTCCAGACTATATGTGATTCCATGAAGTCTGGCTCATCACACGCTACCATGTCAGCAGAGATCTCAACTGAAAACCGAAAATAGTAGAAGATCCTGGCACTTGAATAGATGATAAACACAAAGAATTCCGAAAAAGGCTTCAATTTTACTGACTCGATCTTTTTTCAAATTGCAATCGCAATGAGGAAAACTAAGACAGGCTGGAAGTGTGCTGCCCGAGTTTCTAGTTGTCAGCAAACCTCTGACTTCACTTTACAAATGTGTCTAAGTCACTCGTGGGTCTGCTGTGGCCTGATTACTACTAACTGAAGTCTCCCCTCTTTGGAATTCTCTAAAGCCGCTCCAAGGAAACATAGAGTAAGGACCGGATTATGTGTCCACAGAGTTGTCGCACGCTCACTGCACTCACTCTGCAGAACATCGAGTGTGCGGGAGACGGAGGGAGTTGAGAATTCTGCCTTTCTTTTTGAGTTCCTAAGTGCGATGAAAACAGCAAGACTTTTAAAAGAGTCTCATTGTATTAAAATTTTTTTTTATCAAAAAAAATCCTCAGCATCTGGAGAAAGGTGAGGATCGTGAGGGGTTCTCCTTCTGCCTGAGACCGGCTGGGCGGGGCAGCCCAGGAGACCCACTCAGGGAGCTGGTCCGGCCAGGCCGGGGCGCAAGGTGGTCTCGGTGGGAAGAGGGCAGCAGGCCATATGCAGGTGAGGGCGGCCGGTGTGAAGTTCACTTACATCAGGGAACTGCTTTTCTCTAGGAAAATGTTCATTTATATCGGACGCTATGTTTTCTTTACCACCCAAAGGAATAAGAGAAACCAGGCAACTGCTCAGTGCTCCCGAGATAATAACAAAAAATACTAGAACTGAAAAAACTAGAACTGAAAAGAATTTAACTGTCCACAATTTTTAGCACACTGGCTCTTTCTTGTTACCACAATCTTACTTCTTCAACGTTTCTGGTATCCGTTAAGAAATTACAACTTTTAGGTAATTCTGTATTAAAAGACTTTTTAGTTTCAAAGGCAGCAGTTTATAGCAATGAATCATTGAGTGCTTACTTTCCCTTTGTCTGAGGCTTGTTATGGGTAACATTGCCTACAGTAGGAAAATAATAGGCCACTTCTGTTCACGCAGGATTAACTGCTACAGAAACTTCCAGTCATAAACAAGTAGAAAACCAGACAAAATACATGAAACAAAAGCTTTTAGACACTGGTCACACCAGGCAGTTCAACACGGTCATCCCAGAGATAAAACATTTGAAAAGAACTTCCACGCTCATTCGGAATAAACACTCACAGCAACGAGGAATTTAATGGCATCTTGTTACCCTTACAAAGGGCGCCTGTGAGAAACCTACAGGTGCCGCCGTACCTGATGGTGAAAGATTTAAATCCTTCCCTCTCACCGTCTCTGTGCAACATTATCCTGGAGGTTCTAGCCAGCAAAATAAGACACAAAAGCGTGTGTCTGTGTGTGTGTGTGTGTGTGTGTGTGTGTGTGTGTATCTGGAAAGGTAGGCATACACATATAAACTTGTAAGTTGCATAAAATGTATATTACATGTAAATATCATATATGTGGTGTACAAGGGATTGGAAAGCAAAAAGTAACACTCTTTGTTCACAGAGGACGCGAGCCCTCAGCTAGAAAGTCCTAAGGAATCTTCCCAAAAACCCACTAGGATGAATCAGTGAAGTTAGTAAGGTCGTGAAACGCAAGATGAAAAAAAAAATCAAGGACCAAATAGAGACACAAACTGTCAGGATAATGCCAATGGCCAAGAAAAGCCAAGTCAATTCAGAAAACTAAAGAAGTTGGAGAAGCCCCACGACATCCCAAGAGTCTCTGCAGTGATTATCAACCAAAGCTGGGTGGTACTTTTCTCCACATCCTCAGCAGCATTTATCTCTTGTCTACTTGGTAACAGCCATGCTGACAGGTGTGAGGTCACATCTCATTGTAGTTTCTATTCGTATGTCCCTGATGATGAGTGATATTAATGTTCCATAATTTATGTATGATTTTATTTCTCACTTATACCTCAGCAAAGCTGAAACAAAAAGAAAATAGTGCAATGGCACTAACATAATGACGGACATGCAGTTCAGTGAGCCCCAACAGAATCCAGAAATAGACGTATCTATCCAGACATGTGATCTTTCAACAGAGTTAGCAAAGTGATTCACTGCAGAAAAATCATCTTTTTAACAAATGCTACTGGAAGAAATATTCATGTGGAAAATAACAAAAACAAAAATTTGATCCTTACCTTACATCACATATACAAGTTTACTTGAAATGAATCACTGACCTATATACAAGAGTGAAAACTATATAACATAAGAGAAAATCTTGAATTAAGCATATTTCTTGGATTAGAATAAAAAACTATAAAGGAGGGGCGCCTGGGTGGCGCAGTCGGTTAAGCATCCGACTTCAGCCAGGTCACGATCTCGCGGTCCGGGAGTTCGAGCCCCGCGTCGGGCTCTGGGCTGATGGCTCAGAGCCTGGAGCCTGTTTCTGATTCTGTGTCTCCCTCTCTCTCTGCCCCTCCCCCGTTCATGCTCTGTCTCTCTCTGTCCCAAAAATAAATAAACGTTGAAAAAAAAATTTTTAAAAAAAAAACTATAAAGGAAAAAATGACAAGACAGACTTTATCAAAATTAAATACATTGGCTCTTCAAAAAGACTGTCGAGGAAACAGAAAGACCACAAAATGAGAGACACAGAGGATTACATATCTAACAAAAAACTTATACCCAAAATATATAAAGCGATCTTACAACTCAATATTAAGATAATGAATATCCCCAACTTAAAAATGGGCAAAATATTGGGACACCTGGGTGGCTCAGTCAATTAGGTGTCTAACTGTTGATTTCGGCTCAGCTCACGACATCCCGGTTCACGAGATCGGGTCCTGTGTCAGACTCTGTGCGGACAGCACGGAGCCTACTTGGGGTTCTCTCTTCCTCTCTCTGTCCCTGCTCCATGCATTCATTCTCTCTCTCTCTCAAAATAAGTAAACAAATAATAAATATAAATAAATAAAATAAACATATATAAACATATATTTATAAAATAATATAAATCGAAATAAATATAAATCAAAATCAGCAAAACATCTGAACAGATGCTTCACAAAAAAAGACCTAGAAACGGCAAACAAATTCATTTCAAAAATGGCCAATGTCTTCAGATATTTGGGAAAGAAATGCAAACTGCAGCTACCATAAGACACCATCCACACCCATTAGAACATAAAGGAAACGGGAAAAATGGGAAGCAACTGGACGCTTGTGAGCTGCTCAAAGTGTGATCTACCCAAGTAACAAAACATCTCTGAGCAACAGAAATGAACAAAGCAGCACACCGGTGACCCACAGACACGTTAGGCTAAGTGAGGGAAAGCACACACGAACACGACACACCGGATGATGCATCTACCGGAAACCGTGGAAGCAGGACGAAAGGCAGATCGGGGGCTGCCGGGGACTAGCGGCGGGGGTCAGAGGGGAGACTGGCTGCACAGGGGGACACGGAGACATTCTACGACGGCAGAAATGTTGACGTGGTGGTGGTCACGTGAAAACTCAATGAGCTATATACTTACAATCGGTCAGATTTACCGTACATAAAATACACCTAATAAGCCGATTAAGCAGAAAGTGATGTCGTGGCTTTAGCTCAGCGTGAAGCCGTCCTTTGCTCCATAGTTGGCTTGTTTTCCCTCAAGACGTCATCCTGACCAGAATGTCCTCTTGACCCCCCCCCACTTCGGGGCCAGCCGGGGCCCTGGGGAGAAGGGAGGGTTGTGTCCCGCCATCCCCTCTGTCAGTCCCACTATCACCAACCTGGAAGTCGTCCCTCCGTATTTGCTAAGAACCTCACGACCTGACCAGTTTCATTCCTTTCCCTCGAAGCTGCCTCCAGTCATTCCGTAGGGCTCTGATGTCCACACGGAAGAACACACAGGGCAGAAGACAAGCAAAACCAAAGGAATTTCACAGGGAAGCGTAAAGTCGCTCTGGCAATAGGCTATCAGATTCAGTGAGGGTTTCAGGCAAGACGCAGGGCTGGTAGCATGAGCCAGAGCCCGAATGGAGGCCTAGGAGACAGGTGAGAGCCTCTGTCCCCACCCTTTGTGAATTAACAGGCTCTGAGACACGGCAGCCCTTAGATGTCTGACCAGTGGGTTCAACAGAATCCGGAGGACAGTGTGGGAAGGTCAAAGCCTACTCACCATCGCTACCACAACGTTCTCTAAATTCCCGTACGTGCCCAGTTCTCTGATGCAAGAAAGGAGTTTGTTAGAAGCTGCCCAAGACTGGACTCTTACATGCACACCTTGGAAAACAGGTTGGCAGCTTCTGAAATCCTAGTCCTGGGTATTTACCTAAGACTAAGTATGCAAAACACCAACTTTCCAAGAAACACCAAGCTAGTGCAAAAAAAAAAAAAAAAAAAAAAAAAAGGTTTTAAAGTAGAACTGAGACCTTCAATTGCTAAGATTATATGTTTTCTACTACTAGTAGGAAATGGAATCCAGGAGCAAGAAGAGATCAGATAAACAAAATTACAGATGCTTCTGCACATGTAGGTCCAGGTCAATCTTAATGCTGCACTTACACAAGGAAGACTAAAGAATCAGCATGGAAGTCATTATTCTGTAACATCCCTTAATTATAATCAATTATAAAAGTGAATTAAACCTTTATTTGCGGAAGAGTCTGTTGAATTAAAAAACATTGTGAGTGTGCTTTTGTGGACATTGGTGAAAGAGCTGGTAATGGAATAATTCCAGAATCGTACCAAGTAGCGATTGGTAGAATAAGTACAGCCCAAGAAGAAATATTTTTTAGAATGGTATTTTCAACAATTTGAGAAAAAAGCCACTAAACAGATATAAGAAGTCATATTCTTTTTTTAACTTTTTTTTAATGTTTTTATTTATTTCTGAGACAGAGAGAGACAGAGCATGAGCGGGGGAGGGGCAGAGAGCGAGGGAGACACAGAATCCGAAGCAGGCTCCGGGCTCTGAGCTGTCGGCACAGAGCCCGACGCGGGGCTCGAACTCACGGACCGCGAGATCATGACCTGAGCCGAAGTCGGACGCATTTTAATTTAAGAATATGACTTCTTGGGGCTCCTGGGTGGCTCAGTCGGTTGAGCGTCCCCGTCCCCGGGGCTGGCGAAAGCAAAAGGTTCTCGAGAAGGCGGGCGGGGCTCGCACTAGACGTTCGCCGGGAAGAGAACATTCCCGGGATAGTAGGGCCTCATGCACAGGGATTTGTGGTCTGCGAGCCGACAGGCGGGGGGCGCGTGGAGGGTGAAAAACTGATGGCCGAGCCCTGGCCCTGCTGTCTCCTCTAGATCGCAGTTTGCCCATCCACGGCGGGGCCTCAGCCAGGCCGGAGTTAGGAGGTGGTTGGTCTGCGATTCTCCCCAGCAGCAACTGCAGCATTCCTGGTTACAAGCCTCCCTGGAGCCCCCTGCTCCTCCCTCCCCGGCCGCCAGGGGGCGGGCCCGGATCACAGGGCTGGAGCTGGGGCGGAGACCCACGCTGGGAGGCGGTGTGAACGGGGAGGCGGTAGGAATGGCTTCTGCGCCGTGCCCAGGTCACCCAACCCTCCAGCTTGGGGTCCTAGGGTTCAGGGGACGAAGGCGGCTCCCGGGTGGCGCCAGACCGGGGCGAGATGGTAGGCGCAGGCCACCAACCCAGTGCAGCCCAAGGCAGCGGCAGCAGCCAGAGCAACGGCGAACAGGGGCAGGGAACGCGCCTCCGATAGGTCAGGCTGGCAGGGAGCAGCAGGTGGCGGCGGTGCATGGGGCCTGGCCCCACCAGCGGGCCTTCGCCCAGAGCCACGGCCGGGGGGCCATATGGGAAGGTGCATCTGTGGCCCGGGGACTGGGGACCCCCGTGACAGCTGCGTCTCCCCCGGCCTGCAGCAGCTCCATCCGCTCCTGCAGCTGCCGGACGCGCGCCTCCAGGTCTCGGTTCCGGGCCTCGGCTTCACGGAGCTGACCAACTAGACCATGGCCCTCCCCTCTTCTCTAGTCCCTGGGCGTCCTCAGGAGAAGGCCTGCCTCACCAAAAGGCCCTGTTTGGTTTGTCTCTGTCTCCACGTAACCATTTCTGTGTGGACGTATGTTTTCCGTTCCGTTGGGTACATGTCTATGAGTGCAACTGATGGGCCATTCGGTAACTAGGTCTAACTTTCTGGGGAATTTCCAAACTCTTTCCCTAAGTGACTACACCATTTTACATTCCCACCACATATGGGGATTCCAATTTCTCCACATCCTTTCCAACGTTTTTATTATCTGTTTGATTATAGCCATCCTCACGTGTGTGAAGTACCGTCTTGTGGTTTGGGTTTGCAATTTCCCCAGTGTCTAAGGACAATGACACCGAGCATCTTTTCACGTGCTCAGTGGACACCAGTAGATCTTCTTTGGAGAAATGTCTATTCGAATTCTTTGCCTATTAAAAAATTTTTTTTAATGTTTATTTATTTTTGAGAGAGACAGCGAGAGAGTGGGGGTGGGAGCAGAGAGAGAGGGGGAGACACAGAATCGGAAGCAGGCTCCGGGCTCTGAGCCGTCAGCACAGAGCCCGACGTGGGGCTCGAATTCACGAACCATGATCTGAACCGAAGTCGGAGGCTTCACCGACTGAGCCACCCCACCCAGGCTCCCCTAAGTCTCCAACTGATTTTGAGTTAATTCTTGTGTATGGTGTGAGGAAGGGGTCTACCTTTATGTTGTCGCAGGTGGACATCCCATCATCCCGGCACCAGTTATTGAAGGACTACAGTTTGTCAGCCCTGCTTATAGGGTTTGAGATGAGGGAGGCATGGGTGAGCAGGACCCAGGACCCCTTCTGTTGCTGAGACTGAAGCTGCTCACCAGTGGGAGAAGTGGGGTGGGCCTGGGGTCACAGAATTTTGGGAAGGGATTTGAGCTTCTCCCCTCCCCCATTTCAAGCACTCCCTGCCTTTCTGTGCCTAAGCATGGATGAGCAGAGTCAAGAAGAAAGCTGGCTGGACTGCCCTAAGTGGCTGTCTACACAGAGGAAGTGACTCACACGAGAGGTGGGTCCAGCCCAGCTATTTTGTTAAGTGTCACCAGCCTCACCCTGAAGTTGCTATTTCCACCCCCTAAATGAGACTGCCCTCTCTGCTCCCGTAGACGCGGAAGGGGAGTAAGGCTGAGGCTGCCCTAGAGGGATTGGTTTGGACAGTTTAATTCATTCAGATGCTTTATGGCACCTTAAGCCAAGAGTGGAGAACTCTGAGTCGGGAGTATCGGGGCCTCAGAGCTGGGCTCCAGGGCTCCCTCTGAAAACCTTCGGAATTAGCAGGTGCTTCCTTCAGTCAGTGACAGGACAATGTGTCAATCAGGGTGGCTACTTGGGAAGCAGTTGCAACACAAGATTCTGAACAAAGCCTGCCTGGGCCATAGAGACCCAGGGGAGCTCCCCGAGGAAAATGGCCAGGAGCCCCACAGAGCCTGGCACACACACCTGGGAAGTCCTGCGGCCTCCCAGCTCACTATTCCTTAAGACTCAGCTCAGGGGCCGTCCATCACCTCCTCTGGGAAGCTTTCCTGACTATTCCCCAGCCTACACTCCTCCCGCTGCCTAGCTGGGTCAGGGACTCCTCGGGGCTCCCACGGCATTCTTTGCCCACCCCACCCAGCACCTACCAAGCTGTATGCAATGGCCACTCTTCTTTCTGCCTGGCACAGAGTTATCACAGATGAGGGAATAATTCTTGAGTATCAAACGTCTTTGGCATAAAATAACAAGGCTGGGGCAAGGGGACTGGAAGGAAGGAGACAAATGTGAATTGTGAGGTGATATAAGTTCACTGGTGAGGGCTTCTCTCTCCGAGGAGGCGAGGGAGACGACCGGGAAGTGTTCAGACTCGGTCCAGTGGCCACAGGTCAGCCCCCAGGAAATGATACTCCAGGAAACATCTTTTGTTCTCTTAGACAACAGACAAAACCAGTGGGAACACTGGGTCCTTGGAACTACTGCACACAGGCCTGGACAGAGCTCTGTGTGACTGGTTCATACAAAGGAATCTACAATGAATTATTACTCCCTGAAGCACAGATCAGGCTCCAACAACGATGAATCCCGAAAACAGTATGTTAATTGGAAGAAGCCAGTCACCAAAGGCTGCATATTACATGATTCCATTTCTGTGAAATGTCCAGAATAGCAAATCTATAGACAAAGGAAATAAGTAGTTGCCAGGGGATGAGAGGAGTGAGGCCGGAGGAGGAGGATGGGGCGTCACTGCTAATGGTAAGGATTTCTTTTCTTTTCTTTTTAAATGTTTTTATTTATTTTTTGAGAGAGAGATAGAGACAGAGCATCAGCAGGGGAGGAGCAGAGAGAGAGGGAGTCTGAAGCATGCTCCAGGCTCTGAGCTGTCAGCACAGAGCCCGACATGGGACTCGAACTTGTGAACCACAGATCATGACCTGAGCTGAAGTCAGACCCTCCAACGACTGAGCCACCCAGGCGTCCCAAGGGATTTCTTTTATGGGGGATGAAAATATTTTCAAATTCGATTGTAGTGATGGCTGCACAACCTTGTGAATATACGAAAAAAAATGGAATTATACACTTTAATTAGGTGAATTGTATGGTGTATGAGTTATATCTCAATAAAGCTATTTAAAAGTGTGTGTGCGTGTGTGTGTGTGCGCGCGCGTGTCCTAATCTATTTCACGGCCTCGGCCCCATCCTGAGTTACAGGATCTGGAAGCTACCGGATGAGAGATACGCACGGATGGAGCTGAAAAAGCAAGACTATATCCTAACGTGACCCCAGACAGCAGCTGGGATAAACCTGGGGTTCTGTATGTCCGCGTGCACACGTGCATACAACTTCCTACCCTGGCTATTCATCCTCAAGGACAAATGTGAAATGGCAAAGAGCTCAGGTCCACAGCTTTGACAACCGCTTCACTGGGCCGACAGTTCTCAAGCCTCTGACCCATGGCTCTGTGCAGGAGATTCCCAGGGCTGGCTTCCCTCGGGGTTATCAACAAAGGAGACCGGCCCATTCTAGAGCTGCACTGCCCAACAGAAACAGAATTCCAGCCACATGTATCATTTTAAACGTTCTACTAGCCACGTTTTTAAAATGTAAAAAGAAACACGTGTAATTAACCTTTATATTTAACCCAATATCAAACATATTTTCATTGTAACACATAATCGATAAATGATTGAGATATTTCACCTTCTTTTTTGTTCAGACTAAGCCTTCAAGATCCAGTGTTTATTTCACATAGCTTATCTCAGGTTGGACTAACCACATTTTAAACGCTCATTCAACAGCCACGTGTGGCTAGTGGTTACCATATGGGATGGTGCAGTTCTAACCTGGCTCATATTGCAAGATGAGTATTCTCAAAGTCTGGTATTTTAGCAAATCTGAATTTAATAATAACAAGAGCTGAGGAGGAAACCAAGGCTCAGTGAGGCAAAGTGCCTTGCCCGAGGCCTTGAGCTGATGAGTGGCAGTGGTGATGCACAGGGTCTATGATCAGATAAGAATTATCTTCTCTACGGGGTCAACGTGAGAGGATAAGAGAGACCCGTGGGAAGGGACTGGCACCGTGCCTGGCTCACGTCCGCCGTGAAAGATATGAGGGGCTAATGGAGACAAGGCAGAGACCACTCGGGGTGGCTAGCTGGGGAGACCCTGCACCAGCTCTGAGACATTTCCCCAAGACCTCTCCCCGAAAAGCTTGTATCACTCACCGGGCTGGTGGGTGAGGACACCCCAAGGCTCCGTGCAGCTCCGTCATCCTCCAGAGACTTCTGCTGGCCGCTCCCCGGACTGACTGCTCTGGCCGCCGCCTCTCTCACGGGACTGGAAGGCCTCTGGTCTAAAATGCTCACCGAGGGGACAGCTTTGGCAGTGCCCAACTGCAGCAAGCCCAGGGTGCCAGGTGCCTGGGGAGGCGGCTCCTGCTTGCGGTCCCCATCTTGAGTCCCAGAGGATGCTTGGGGCGGGAGGGGCTCTGCGGGCACATCAAAAGGGATGCTGGCCTCCAGGCCGGGGAGGGGGAGTGAGGCCCGCCCCGTGGGAATCTCCACTTCTCCACTCAGTCCGCTCAGTCCGTTGGTTGGCACAGAGTTTACCTGGGCTTTGCTGAATTCCGACAATACCCTGGAAGTTTTTAAACAGAGAAACCTGTGTGACAAGCTGTCAGCTAGAATGCCCAAGGCTATTGGGACGGCGGTAAGAAGGCAAAACTGCTGTCTGGGGATTTCAAAAACAAAACATCCTCGTCATCCACCCACCGTGCTCCTCTGCTTCCACACAAGCCTTCCTCTGACACTCCTCACAAAGTTTCTCCCCAGCTGGGACTGAGGTAGAGTGGGCGGCCAAGCGAACTGCGGGGCCCGGGATCTCCGGTGCCAGCGCTGGTCCACCAGAGCTGGGCCGTATGTGGGGTCCCAGATGCCTCCTGTTCCCAGGACCTGCTGCCGGAGATCAGTGTACACGGGGTGCAGGAGTGTGCACGCAAGTATACATGGGGTGTGCACCTGCTCGCTCTTCCAATGGTACTGCCTCTTCCTGCCCTTCAGTGGTGCTTCAGGGACTACGGGGAGCCAGTGTTACTGTCTTTACGTACACACACACACACGCACGCACATGAAAACTACCCTGGGCCTTCTAAAATGTGCACTGGCTAGTGGCTGCTCCCCTTCTCCTGAGGCTTCTGAGAATCCACATTCTGTTTCTGAACTAGAACTATTTGCTGTCTCCTCCTTTGTTTATGAACCAATAGAGTATGTCACGGGCGAATACAGATTCATACAACAACAAAGCTACCCGGGGCCCAAGAGATTGCCCATATCTGCCCTAATGGTTTAGACTGGGTCAGAAGACGTGCCAAACTCCCCTTAATGTGGGCTCATTTCCATAAGGATTTTAGAACTCAAGTTTCTACCTTAATGTCTTCTGGCTGAGCTGTGTGCTCTTATCTACATCATAACCCCAAACAACATTTCAAGACATGCTAGTCAAACATTGGTGAACAACCCATACATTTATGGGCAACTGATTTGCAGCCCAAGACATTTCAGTGGGGAAAGAATAGTCTTTTCAACAAATGGTGCTGGGATAAGCGAACAGTCCCATGCAAAAGAAGAAAGTTGGACCCCTACCTCATACCATATAAAAAATGAACTCAAGAGTTTAAGACAAGATGGCGGCTTAGGAGGACGCTGGGCTCACCGCACGTCCTGCTGATCACTTAGATTCCTGCCTAAATAACCCAGAAAACCGCCAGAGGATTAGCAGAACGGAGTCGCCGGAGCCAAACGCAGACGAGAGGCCCACGGAAGAGGGTAGGAAGGGCGGAGAGGCAGTGCGCGCTCCACGGACTGGCGGGAGGGAGCCGGGGCGGAGGGGCGGCTCGCCGGCCAAGCAGAGCCCCCGAGTCTGGCTTGCAAAAGCGGAGGGGCCTGACGGACTGTGTCCCGACAGCAAGCGCGACTTAGCGTCTGGGAGGTCATAAGTTAACAGCTCTGCTCGGAAAGCGGGAAGGCTGGAGGACAAAGGGAGGGAGAGCTGCTGAGCCCCCTGACAACAGAGCTCAGTTTGGTGGGGAACAAAGGCGCTCGCCAGCGCCATCTCCCCCGCCCATCCCCCAGCCGAAATCCCAAAGGGAACCGGTTCCTGCCAGGGAACTTGCTCGCTCCGCACAAACACCCAACTCTGCGCTTCTGCGGAGCCAAACCTCCGGCAGCGGATCTGACTCCCTCCCGCTGCCACAGGGCCCCTCCTGAAGTGGATCACCTAAGGAGAAGCGAGCTAAGCCTGCCCCTCCTGCCCCCGTGCACCTTGCCTACCCACCCCAGCTAATACGCCAGATCCCCAGCATCACAAGCCTGGCAGGGTGCAAGTAGCCCAGACGGGCCACGCCACCCCACAGTGAATCCCGCCCCTAGGAGAGGGGAAGAGAAGGCACACACCAGTCTGACTGTGGCCCCAGCGGTGGGCTGGGGGCAGACATCAGGTCTGACTGCGGCCCCGCCCACCAACTCCAGCTATACACCACAGCACAGGGGAAGCGCCCTGCAGGTCCTCACCACGCCAGGGACTATCCAAAATGACCAAGCGGAAGAATTCCCCTCAGAAGAATCTCCAGGAAATAACAACAGCTAATGAGCTGATCAAAAAGGATTTAAATAATATAACAGAAAGTGAATTTAGAATAATAGTCATAAAATTAATCGCTGGGCTTGAAAACAGTATACAGGACAGCAGAGAATCTCTTGCTACAGAGATCAAGGGACTAAGGAACAGTCACGAGGAGCTGAAAAACGCTTTAAACGAAATGCATAACAAAATGGAAACCACCACAGCTCGGCTTGAAGAGGCAGAGGAGAGAATAGGTGAACTAGAAGATAAAGTTATGGAAAAAGAGGAAGCTGAGAAAAAGAGAGATAAAAAAATCCAGGAGTATGAGGGGAAAATTAGAGAACTAAGTGATACACTAAAAAGAAATAATATACGCATAATTGGTATCCCAGAGGAGGAAGAGAGAGGGAAAGGTGCTGAAGGGGTACTTGAAGAAATAATAGCTGAGAACTTCCCTGAACTGGGGAAGGAAAAAGGCATTGAAATCCAAGAGGCACAGAGAACTCCCTTCAGACGTAACTTGAATCGATCTTCTGCACGACATATCATAGTGAAACTGGCAAAATACAAGGATAAAGAGAAAATTCTGAAAGCAGCAAGGGGTAAACGTGCCCTCACATATAAAGGGAGACCTATAAGACTCGTGACTGATATCTCTTTTGAAACTTGGCAGGCCAGAAAGAATTGGCACGAGATTTTCAGGGTGCTAGACAGAAAAAATATGCAGCCGAGAATCCTTTATCCAGCAAGTCTGTCATTTAGAATAGAAGGAGAGATAAAGGTCTTCCCAAACAAACAAAAACTGAAGGAATTTGTCACCACTAAACCAGCCCTACAAGAGATCCTAAGGGGGACCCTGTGAGACAAAGTCCCAGAGACATCACTACAAGCATAAAACATACAGACATCACAATGACTCTAAACCCGTATCTTTCTATAATAACACTGAATGTAAATGGATTAAATGCGCCAACCAAAAGACATAGGGTATCAGAATGGATAAAAAAACAAGACCCATCTATTTGCTGTCTACAAGAGACTCATTTTAGACCTGAGGACACCTTCAGATTGAGAGTGAGGGGATGGAGAACTATTTATCATGCGACTGGAAGCCAAAAGAAAGCTGGAGTAGCCATACTTATATCAGACAAACTAGACTTTAAATTAAAGGCTGTAACAAGAGATGAAGAAGGACATTATATAATACTTACAGGGTCTATCCATCAGGAAGAGCTAACAATTATAAATGTCTATGCGCCGAATACCGGAGCCCCCAAATATATAAAACAATTACTCATAAACATAAGCAACCTTATTGATAAGAATGTGGTAATTGCAGGGGACTTTAACACCCCACTTACAGAAATGGATAGATCATCTAGACACACGGTCAATAAAGAAACAAGGGCCCTGAATGAGACATTGGATCAGATGGACTTGACAGATATATTTAGAACTCTGCATCCCAAAGCAACAGAATATACTTTCTTCTCGAGTGCACATGGAACATTCTCCAAGATAGATCATATACTGGGTCACAAAACAGCCCTTCATAAGTTTACAAGAATTGAAATTATACCATGCTTACTTTCAGACCACAATGCTATGAAGCTTGAAATCAACCACAGAAAAAAGTCTGGAAAACCTCCAAAAGCATGGAGGTAAAAGAACACCCTACTAACGAATGAGTGGGTCAACCAGGCAATTAGAGAAGAAATTAAAAAATATATGGAAACAAACGAAAATGAAAATACAACAATCCAAACGCTTTGGGACGCAGCGAAGGCAGTCCTGAGAGGAAAATACATTGCAATCCAGGCCTATCTCAAGAAACAAGAAAAATCCCAAATACAAAATCTAACAGCACACCTAAAGGAACTAGAAGCAGAACAGCAAAGGCAGCCTAAACCCAGCAGAAGAAGAGAAATAATAAAGATCAGAGCAGAAATAAACAATATAGAATCTAAAAAAACTGTAGAGCAGATCAACGAAACCAAGAGTTGGTTTTTTGAAAAAATAAACAAAATTGACAAACCTCTAGCCAGGCTTCTCAAAAAGAAAAGGGAGATGACCCAAATAGATAAAATCATGAATGAAAATGGAATTATTACAACAAATCCCTCAGAGATACAAAAAAAAAATGAACTCAAAATGGATCAAAGACCTAAAAGTAAGCGCTAAAACTATAAAACTCTTAGAAGGAAACAGGTATAAATCTTTGGATCAAGCAATGGTTTCTTATATGACAGCCAACAAATAAGTAAACAATAAAAAATAGGTACGCTGGACTTTATCAACACTAAAAGCTTTTGTGCTTCAAAAGGATACTATCAAGAAAGTAAAAAGATAACGCATAGAACAGGGAAAAAATCTGCATATCTTATATCCAAGTATTATCATATATCTGATAAGGGTCTAGATATCCAAGTATTATCATATATCTGATAAGGGTCTAGTCTCCAGAATATAGAGAGCTCTTACAATTCAATAATATTAGAACAAATAATCTGACTGAAAAATGGGCAAAGGTTTACAGAGACACTTCTCTAAAGGTATACAAATGGAAAGTACATGAAAAGATGCTCAATACCATTAGACGGTAGTGAAATACAAATCAAAACCCTAATAAGATACTACTTTATGCCTACCAAGACGCCTATAATAAAAAAGACAGAGGGGCACCTGGGTGGTTCAATCAGTTAAGCATCCGACTTCGGCTCAGGTCATGATCTCACAGTTCGTGGGTTCGAGCCCTGTGTCGGGCTCTGTGCCGACAGCTTGGAGCCTGGAGACTGCTTCAGATTCTGTGTCTCCCTCTCTTTCTGCCTCTCCCCAACTCATGCTCTGTCTCTCTCTCTCTGTCTCTCTCTAAAATAAGAAACATTAAAAATTTTTTAAAAATTGGGGCGCCTGGGTGGCGCAGTCGGTTAAGCATCCGACTTCAGCCAGGTCACGATCTCGCGGTCCGTGAGTTCGAGCCCCGCATCAGGCTCTGGGCTGATGGCTCAGAGCCTGGAGCCTGTTTCCGATTCTGTGTCTCCTCTCTCTCTGCCCCTCCCCCATTCATGCTCTGTCTCTCTCTGTCCCAAAAATAAATAAAAACGTTAAAAAAAAAAAAATTTTTAAAAAAAATTTTTTTTTAAATTAAAAAGACAGAATAACAAGTGTTGGCAAAGGTGTAGAGAAAATGGAACTCCTACACGCTGCTGGCGGAAATGTGAAATGGTGCAGCCTCTGTGGAGAACAGTTTGGTAGTTCCTTAAAAGTTAAACATAGAGTTACCATGTGAGTCAGCAATTCAACTCATGGGCATATACCCAAGAGAATTAAAAGACAATGTCTGCACAAAAACCTGTACATGAGTGTTCACAGCAATATTATTCACAGTAGCCAAAAAGTAGGAATAGAACAAATGTCCACTAACTGAAAAGATAAAACAAATTGTGGTGTATTCACACAATGGAATATTATTCAGCCATGACCCATGCTACAACACGGATGAACCTTGAAAACCTACTAAGTGAAGGAAGGAGGTCACAAAAAGCCACACAGTGTATGATTCCATTGGTATTAAATGTCCAGAATAGGTAAATCCATAGCTAGTGGGTAAGGGGTTTCCTTAAAGGGTCATGTTGGTTGGCTTTGGCTGGCACACTGCTGTGGCCCCACAATAGGTTCCTAAAGTTCACCGACTTCATTCCTTTACCCGTAAAACCGGCACGGTAACAGCACCCACCTATGACTGTGTTCAAGGCTGAATGAGATCATATAGGTAAAATGCTTACAGAGTGTCTGGCTCAAAGTAAGTACTCAATAAACATTAACCTCAATTTGTCACTGGTTGTTCTTATCGCCACTGGCAAGACTGCTTAGCCTCTACACACATGGCTATAAAAATGTCAGGAAGGAGAATTACGGAAATATTCACCAGCATTACCGAAATGGTTATCAATTATAAATGACCCCTCATCTGTAAGACACATTTTAATGATGGAGTGGACTGGGTGTGGGAATAAAGAAACACCACCCGACAGCAAGAAGCTTGTGTGATAAATTAGAGTTTCCACCAAATCAACACCACGGTCAGGATGAAATCAAGTTCACAAGAGTCTCACCAGGATCAGAGCTGGTCGGCAGGACCCAGAGAGAATAAGAGGCATGCACATCAAGTGGGAAAAAGTGCTAGAGATGAGGTTTTGAAGGAAAAGTGAAAGAAAGAGAATTTTCAAAACTTTTGAAGAAAATGCAACATAGGGCTGAAACGGTGACACCGCTCCGGTCCTTCCACTTCTGTCCAGCTCAGGGCAGCGTTTTTCAAAAACTGCCTGTTCAAAAATTCTAGAAGTTTGTGCTTTCATTTAGAAGACAGTCTGAAAACATATACGTATTATATACATACGTATATTGCGCGTACACAGAGGCGTAGGTGTGGAATAAAAGCATGGGCTGGAGAATCAGCATGACCACCCCATAAAGTGCCCCCCGCCAAGCGATTCTGAGCCTGGGCTTTTCCTGAGCACGGGGACTAGCGTGTTGGGGTCCACGGCACCACCTGGCGGTCAGGGGTGCTCATGAAAGTACAGGAGGGGGCTGCATGTGCGAAGAATCATTTCCCCCAAGAGCAGGCCTCATGATAACGACCTCTGACAAATATCATCAAGCACAGATCTGCAGCCGTGTAGACACAGACAAGTAGCGCGAGAACTGACATCAGGGGACCCCCAGTAAAATGATAATGACACCACCTATGGAGCACTCACCCTGTGATTGGCACTGCTCTAAGCATACCTTAGAGCATACCTTAACTCACTTCCTAGCATTCTTATCCCCATCTTGCAGATGAGGACATCAAGGTCAGAAAGGTTGAGTATCTTGCCCGGGGTCGCAGAGCTGGTTAATGGAAGACTCCAGCAGTCTGGCTCCTGAGTCCACACTCCTAACCACCGGCCCCTAGCTGTGCTTCTCAGCGATCACTGTAATTCAGACCCAACCAACACAAAAGAAGCTATTCAGGCCATCAATCCTCTATTCACAAAGCAAACTGCAGTTTGGTTTCCAGAAAACATTAAGTTAATACATTTCATTGGAATGTTACATCTTTTGTACTTTAACTTGTAGATGATTTTAAAAAACTTTTTTTTAACATTTATTTTGATAGAACGCCTGTTCTCTCTCTCTCTCAAAATAAATCAACTTTAAAAAATCCACGAAAGCAAATATTTAAGTAATATGACAAAAATAAGCGAACTCTTAACTGCTGATGTGACTCTTCACCCTCAGACACACCCTCTAAGAGCTGGTGTGTGTGGACGTGCGAAGATAACTTCAAGCCCAGCACTCAGAGTGATGGTGCTGGATGTGTGTTTGTGCATCTGTGTGCTCTGTGTTTGCTGGTTCCGCACGCCACTGCCCCGCGCTGGTCTGTGCATCCTGACCCTCTTCCCTTGACTTCTCCCACAATGCCCAGGATGACGCTTCCCACACAGGGTGGACGGTCACTGATTCAAGGGCCTTAAGCTGGAATTTTCCAATCACAAGACTCACGAAAGATAAAAGCAGGGCACATGACAAAGAGAGGGCCGGCGGGCTGGCCTGTGGGAGGAGGAGACACAAGGAAGGGTTCAGACAGGTGAATGAACTTAAGTCAAGCCATCGGCCCAGCCGATAGAGCGGGGATTGCTCCCTTCCAGGATGTTCTACCTAAATTCCTGTTTGATGTTTGAAAGTTCTAGCTAATGTGCTCTGTTGCTCAGAAGCTGCTTCAGCCGTAATTCGCCCCCAGGCATCTGATCTGATTCTCAGCCAGCTCTATGAGGGAGCCTCCACTTTACAGATGAAGAAACAACCTCACAGAGCCAACGCTTGGCCTGCCGTTACTGGACTTGGGACTGGCGGAACAGGGCTTGAGGCCGGATCCTGCTACAAGCCAGTCCGTACCGGCACCCAATCTGGTGTTCTTCCCACAGCAGCTGGGAAACCTGTAAAGACTTGAATGAACCAAGAAGGGAGGGGCACTCAGGAGTAGAAAAGAAGATCCTAGACGCTGGCTGAGGGAACATGGGTCTGGCTGAAGGAAGCGCTTAATAAAAATTTACCATTTTCGGAGCGCCTGGGTGGCTCAGTCAGTTAAGCGTCCGACTCTTGATTTTGGCTCGGGTCATGATCTCACAGTTCCTGGGATCAAGCTCTGCATCACGCTCTGCACTGACAGCGAGGGGCCTGCTTGGGATTCTCTCTCTCCACCCCCCCCCCCCCCGCCTCTCTCTCTCTGCCCTTCCCCCACTCATGCTCGCTTGCTGTCTCTCTCTCTCTCAAACAAGTAAATAAACTTGAAAAAAAGTTTATCATGTTCTACCTATTAAATGAGCAAATATCCAAAAGTTTGATAATACCTTCTGCCTACAAGGCCGAGGGGGCACAGGTACATTCCTGACAGAGTGTAAACAGGCGATTATCTATGAAAATTGTAGATTCATTTATCCTTTGCCTCAGCAATTCTGTTTCTGGGACTTTACTGAACAGAGATAGTTGCATAGAATTAAAAGATCACATACACACGGTTATTTATAGAAAGAGTGAACTCCAGTGTCCAGTAAATACAGGGCTGGTCAAATAAACTAAGGTAGATTCATACAATGGAAACACATGCCACAGGGGGAAAAAAAAAAAAAAAACTGAAGAAACTGATATGAAGCTCCAAAACAAAAACTCTGATCTCTTCTAAGACAAGGTATCAAACAGTATATTTAGAATAGCTTTGTGGGGATGGGGCAGAGATGAGAAATATAAAAGACATTTAAAAAGTCTATCTATTCATATCTGTTAGATGCATTTAGAAACATCAGAAAAAGACATGTAAAGGGGGTGCCTGGGTGGCTCGGTCAGTTAAATGTCTGACTTCAGCCTAGCTCATGATCTCGAACGGTTCGTGAGTTCGAGCCCCACGTTGGGCTCTCTGCTGCCAGCACAGAATCTGCTTCAGATCCTCCGTCCCCCTTTCTCACTGCCCCTCCCCTGCTCATTCTCTGTCTCAAAAATAAATAAATAAACTTTAAAAAAAAGAAAAAGAAAGATGTAAGGAATTAATAATTATGGTTACAAAGGTGGAAAAGACGTTTCACTGTAGATAGACTTTTTTTTCCTACCATAAAAATAAATCTATTAAAAAATTAATGTTTAGGGGCGCCTGGGTGGCTCAGTCGGTTGAGCTGCCAACTTCAGCTCAGGTCAGGATCTCACAGTTCGTGAGTTTGAGCCCCGTGTCGGGCTCTGTGCTGATAGCTTGGAGCCTGGAGCCTGTTTCAGATTCTCTGTCTCCCTCTCTCTCTGTTCCTCCCCCGCTTGCAGTCTGTCTCACTCAAAAAAATAAACAAAGATTAAAAAAAAAAAAAAAATGAATGTTTCAAAAGGGCCTGAATGAAGAAGGCTCTGCTGTGGTGAGCATGGTTAACATAGAGAGATGGTGACTCACTACGTTGTACACCTGAGACTAATATAACACCGTGTGTCAACAATACTCAGATAGAAAAAAGTTCTTTTAAAGAGATAGCTCTGCCCAGGGTCCCTTCTCTAGTCAAGTTCATTGCTCCCTGTGCTCTTCCTCCACTCACTTGCTTGGCCCCTTTTGTGCACCACCTCCTCCAGGCCTCATTCAGGGTCTGTGTCCTTCAGAGGCCTTCTGGGAGGTCGCAGCGGAGCACCCTGACGCGCTGGGCTTCACTGCGTCTTTTGGAAGTCGTATATCTAACTCCAAACCGTTAGTTTCCGCCCTAGAGGCAATAATATTTTACACGAAGCCTCAGAGAAATTAGGTAACTTGTGGAAGATCATCCAGGGGCAGAGCTGGAGCCTGATTCAGCTCTGAGCCCTCCCTGAATCCATTCTCCTCGCTGCCCCATGTGGCCTCCAGTTAGAAGTCCCGGCAACTCCAGTCCCTGAGGAAGAGCCACGGTCCTCTTTTCCTTTATGCCCTTAGAGAGGTCAATGCTCAGTGACAGGCAATCACATGCTATAGGAAGGGAGAGAAAGAGGAAGAGGAGAAGGAAGGAAGGCAGGGGGAGGAGAAGGAGTGGGGGAAGGACACTCACTCTTGCAGAGACGGGTCTGAATCATCGGCATTTGCTGTCCCCAGGTCGGAGTCGTAGGACATGGGCTCCTCGGAACGGTCTGGACTCTTGGAGCCATTCTCTTGGAGTAGGCAGCTATCAGAGTTTAGGCTGCAAGACAGCTGGGATGAACTGGCGGTGTCCAGGCTGAGGGAGGAGGCCGTGAGCTTCCGGTTCCGTCGGATCTTATGGCCTGAGTGCTGGACTTCGATGTCCTCCGAGCCTGAGGAATGGGAAATTGAATCCAGAGACTCTTTCCGCTGTAGTTCTGTCCCAGAGGTGGTGAGGGGGTCGAGCTCAGAGAGCGGGCAAAGCCCAGAGAGAGCCAGTGGGGTAAGCGTCCACTCGTTTAAGATGGCGGACTTGTAGGAGAGCTCGAAGGATAAGGACGTCAGTCCCTGCAGGAAGCTGAGGAGGAACTCGCCCTCCTCGGCGTCTCGAAGCAGGGCTGTGGGCTGATAGTACTCGCACAGGCGGGCGGGCTCCTGGAGGAGCAGCTTCAGGTAGCACTCCATCAGGCCGTCATTGAGGGCCAGCCTCAGCCAGGCCCGGCAGCGGCCCACGTCCGTGCTGACAAAGATCAGGTGCTCCAATTCCGAGACGATGTGTCTGGGGGTGGAGAGGACAGGCTTGTTTCAAGAAATGATTTCAGATCACGGAGGATTGTTTTATCCACTGGTGAGCAGGAGCCAGTAATAACGACTGCAAGTATATATAGGCTTGGGAAAAAATCTCAGATAGCAGTGTTCTACAGGGAATTGAGAAATATTTAGCTACAACTCCCCACTTTTTCGAGGTTACTGTCATGCAGGATAATTGCCATTTTTGTTACAACTCCCCAGGCGCCCTTGACATCACCTGCTCATCCGGCATACATCTGATGAGCCCCTAAGTGCCAGGTCTTTGGAGCCGTGAAGATACAGGATACAGACACGGTCCTGCCCTCAGTCCAGGTTACTACCTTTCAAGGGCACACGGAGGTGAACCCTGTTGTCAGTAGAGCTGGGGTGGGGGGAAGGCAATCACTTCCAGGTTGCAGTAAGAACAATGCCTTAGGCAAGGCATTGAGGGATTAGGCATAGGGATTAGGGATAGGCAAGGCATTGAGCTGGGCCTTGAGGGATTTCAAGCGGCAAAGATGGAAGGGAACCTTAGGCACCAAGGACTGACAGAAAAAAGGCACCAAGGGTAGGGAAGCAGCAGCTGTGTAACAGGAGTGGTGAGCACTCCCGTTACAGCACGGGGAGGAGGAGGAGCGGCTGACTGGGTTGCAAAGTCAGGTGATGCAGGGTCTCGAGCATCCAACCGGTGAGGCAAAGTGGGGCAAGGGTCCCCACACCTGGCTGTGCGTCAGAATCACCTGGGAACGTGGTCAGGATACAGATTCTGGGGCCCCAACGAAGTGAATGGGACTCCAGGCTAGCACTGGGGAGCCTGAGAGTTTTTACACCGGGAAATGACTCGACCGCAGTCGCGCAGACTTCTGGGTGGGCTGCTCGGGATAAGATCAGGTACCAAACTCAGTTCCCGAACCCTTGGTCTGATGTACATGCCCTTCCTCTGACCATCACAGTGCCCTGAGCACGTCTCGCCCATAGGAGTGCGTGCTCCACAGGGCTCAGGGAATGAGCTCGGGTTAGCTTAAGCTCAATAAATGTTGACCAGCTGCCTGACCTAAGGACAGACAGAATGAGATAAGGGGGACAATTAGAAAGCCACTGCCACCTGGCAGTGAGGTAAGACCCTGAGATAGGGCGGTGGCAGTCAGCATGAAAAGGAAGATACAGACCGACAAGGCACCTTCAGGCTGAAGGTGGCATTTAATAGCCCTGAGAGGCAACGTGCCAGCAGCTGCTTGCTCCAAAGCCCAGGCAGTTAGGGCCAGGGCCGCAGAGGCAAACGTCCCAGGGTGGATATTCAGATGATCTGGATTCCACTGCTTTAAAAAATGCCACAGCCTGTTAGGATATAATACTTAGCATAGAGATGTTCAAACATTCCAAGGCAGGGTCAGCAAACCTCTTCTGTTAAGGGCCACTTAGTAAAGATTTTAGGCTTTGCAGGCCACACATTCTCTGTTCCAACTACCTGACTTTGCCACGGGGTGGCAAAAAAGCGGCTCCTGCTAAAGGCGACCGACCAGCCAGGGCCCTGAGCAGCCCCAGGCCATTGCCTGTCGCTGAGGGGCTCTTGAGGCTTGGTCTAACAATAACCCCTATCTCACCCATCTCCATTCTAGAACACAGAGCATCTCTGCTGCTTTCCCATAGAGCTGTAGAGGGAGAGCCCAGGGTCACCCACACTGAAGCTCCTCCCCAAAGCAAAGCCTCCCCTGCTGATCTCACTTGTGGGTGACAGCTTTCAGGAGGGGCCAGAAGACAGGCTGAGGCAGAGGCTTCTGGTGGGCGCTCTTCTTCCTTTTCCCTCCGGCCTCGGCTCGGATGTGCTTGGCATGCAGGCCGTGGATAAATACGGCCTCCAGGGCACTGCACATGGTGTTGGCATCTCCGTCTTCGCTAGTGACCACTGTGTCCGAGGACACGTACTGCTTCTGCAACGCCTTCACAGATCCCACTAGCTTCTTCTTGATGACCTAGTCAGTGTCAGACATAACACAGGCCTTTAGAAGATCCTGCGGTGACCCCTGGAAGGGAAGTGCTTATCACCAAACACACGCACACCCACACACGTCTCACGTCTACCTGTGGGTGTGTATACAGCAAAACTAGCACAAGCTAATCATAGAAAACAAAGATGGGCGCCTGGGTGGCTCAGTCGGTCGAGCGTCCGACTTCGGCTCAGGTCGTGATCTCACGGTTCATGGGTTCGAGCCCCACGTCGGGCTCTGGGCTGCCAGCTCAGAGCCTGGAGCCTGCTTTGGATTCTGTGTCTCCCTCTCTCTCTGCCCCTCCCCCACTTGCACACGCACACGTGCGCTCTCTCTCCTTCTCTCAAAAATAAATAAACGTTGGAAAAAAATTTTAAAAAAAGAAAGAAAGAAAACAGAGACAAAGCATAGAGGAGAAAAGGAAAATTGCGTACGTATACCACCCAGAGATAGTTATTTTTTTGCAAAGATATTTGTATGTTTTTCTTTTGTTTTGCTTTTTAAACCGAACTTCAGTGATTTGATAGCCATAGAAATCTTGTGTTTAAATACCGGCTCCATCATAGTTACAGGTGTGGGAGCCTGGGTGATCCATCTAGGGCAGGGGTGAAGCTTTCCACCTTGTTTAGGGGTCTACGATTCCATGAAGAGGCTACAAGTGCCACTTTAGAACCATAAAAACACCAAGAAAACAGGAGCATGGTCCACATTAAGAAAGATCCTAGGGGCACCTGGGTGGCTCAGTCAGTTAAGTATCTGACGCTTGATTTCAGCTCAGGTCGTGATCTCACGACCTGATTTTTGAGTTTGAGCTCCGTATCTGGCTCTGTGCTGACAGTGTGGAGCCTGCTTGAGATTCTCTCTCTCTCTCTCTCTCTCTCTCTCTCTCTCTCTCTCTCTCTGTCTCTCTGTCTCTCTCTCTCTCTCTCTCTCTCTGCCCTTCCTCTGCTCATGCTCACTCTCCCTTTCAAAATAAATAAAATAAACGTTATTTATTTAAAAATATCTTTTTAATGTTTATTTTTGAGAGACAGAGAGAGAGAGAGAGAGAGAGAGAGACAAAGTATGAGGGGGGGAGGGGCAGAGATGGAGGAAGACACAGAATCCGAAGCAGGCTCCAGGCTCTGAGCTGTCAGCACAGAGCCTGATGCAGGGCTCGAACCCACGAGCCGTGAGATCATGACCTGAGCCGAAATAGGACGCTTAACTGACTGAGCCACCCAGGCGCCCCTAAAATAAATAAATAAACTTTAAAAAGAAAGAAAGAAAAAAGGAAAGATCCTTGACCTGGCAGTCAGAGGCAGATGTTAGTCTCAGCTCTGTTGGTCAACAGCTGGGTCACTGCAGACATTTCACTTAACCTCACTGAGCTTAATTTCCTCATCTGTTAAACGGAACAAATACTTCCTGACCTACAGCACAGGAGTTGGGGGGTGGGGGGATTACTCTGAGGGCAGGACTTGCTTTTTTTTTTTCATTCTTGCATCCTCAACAGTGGCCTGGTTCCTGACACACGTAAGTATTCCGTTAAGGTCTGTTACATAAATCAATTATAAAATACATATATGCAAAATCCTTTGGAAAGACAAAGACAGTTCTGTCATAATATAAGCATGTCGGGGCGCCTGGGTGGCGCAGTCGGTTAAGCGTCCGACTTCAGCCAGGTCACGATCTCGCGGTCCGTGAGTTCGAGCCCCGCGTCGGGCTCTGTGCTGACTGCTCAGAGCCTGGAGCCTGTTTCCGATTCTGTGTCTCCCTCTCTCTCTGCCCCTCCCCCGTTCATGCTCTGTCTCCCAAAAATAAATAAACGTTGAAAAAAAAAAAAAATAATAATATAAGCATGTCAAAATTACCTATGTGTTTTGGAAAAGGATTGGGAGGGAATACAGAAAACCTGGTTTGAACTGTTAGCTGATAGGATTATGGATAAATATTTTACTGTTTTATTCTTATCTTACCCCAAACAGTTCATGTTAATGTTCTTAGAAAAGTCAAATGTTCTTTTTTTCTTTAAAAAAATTTGTTTTTTTTTAATGTTTATGTATTTTTGAGTCAGAGAGAGAGGGAGACACAGAACCCGAAGCAGGCTCCAGGCTCTGAGCTGTCAGCACAGAGCCCGACGCGGGGCTCGAACTCATGGACCGTGAGATCATGACCTGAGCCGAAGTCGGACGCTCAACCGACTGCGCCACCCAGGCGCCCCTGTTCTTTTTTTCTTTATAACAGCTTTAATGAGACACAATTTACACTGCATAAAATTCACTCATTTAAACTATACAGTTCAGTGATTTTTGCTATATTCACAGAATGGTGAAACGACAGCCACTACCTAATTTTAGGACATTTTCATTGTCTCAAAAAGGAATACTGTGCCCATGAGCAGTCACTCCTCTCTAGTCCCCTCTCCCTCAACCCCTAGCAACTACTAATCTACTTTCTGTCTTTATGGATTTGCCAATTCTGGACATTTTGTGTAAATGAAGTCATACAGTATGCAGTCTTTTGATGTTAGACATCTTTTCATATGACTTAGGGTCATATACTTCTTTTATTGTTTGCTTATTTGACTTGAGAGAGAGAGAGAGGCAAAGAGAGAGGGGGACAGAGGATTCAAAGTGGGCTAGGGAGTGACAGCAGCAAACTCCCAAATCGTGAGATCATGACCCGAGCCAAATGGACGCTCAACCGTCTGAGCCACCTAGGCCACCCTAATGCCTTCTTTTCTTTTTTCTTTTTTTTTTTAATGTTTATTTATTTTTGAGAGACAGAGAGAGACAGCATGAGAGGGAGAGGGCAGAGAGAGAGAGGGAGACCCAAAATATGAAGCAGCCTCCAGGCACTGAGCTGGCAGCACAGAGCCCGATGCGGGGCTCCATCCCATGAGCCGTGAGATCATGACCTGAGCCGAAGTCGGATGCTCAACCGACTGAGCCACCCAGCTGCCCCTTCTTTTAATGTTTACTTATTTTTGAGAGAGAGAGAGAGAATGTGCATACGTGTATGTGCCTGTGGGGAGGGGGCAGAGACAGAGCGGACCGAGGATCCAAAGTAGGCTCTGCTCTGACAGCAGAGCGCCCAATGCAGGGCTTGACCTCACAAACTGTAAGACCATGAGCCGCTTACGATCATGACGCTTAACCGTGTGAGCCACCCAGGCGCCCCATATGTATGACTTCCTTTGAGAAATCCTTGGTCTTCAGGCAGCCCGTATTAAAATCCGTCGTTTTTTATCAATTCCCATTCCATCACCAATAAGATGTTCTAGAAAGGGCAGGATCTCCTCAGAGCCTGCTTCTGCTATAACTCTTTCTCAACCCGAGGCCTCGCTTTCCAGACAGTACTCATTCATTTCAAAGTGAGGAAAACAAATGACATGGCTGTCCCGTGCCCCCTTCCCCACCCTTGAGCCTCTCCGACTGCCTACCGGGATGGCAGCCCGGGGGTCCAGTCCATTCTCCACCACCGAGAGCATTTCCGCTCACACTGCAGCTCCCTCGGAGAATCACATGACACCTGCAGAGACAGACGGCGGCGGCCAGATGAGCAGGTTCCAGCTCACCACCCGCAGCCAATTCTCCCCCTCCCCCAGCAGGCAGCGGGTCAGCCCATCTTCCTCAAACTGCAATGCAAAGGCCTCTGAATTCAAAAGTAAAAGCCAAGAGTGGATTTTAAGGAAGGAAACAAGGGAAGAGAAGAAATCTGAGGGCTCGGATCTCAGGAGGTGGGGAATCCTATGTGCCATGGGTGGGTCCACCCTAATCAGGGCATGGAAAGGCCTCTGTATGCCACACCAAACGCTGGCACAAAAAACCAGGGAATGAAGGGCTGATTTGGATACAGAACTAAGGGTGCGAGGGGGATGCTGCCGCTGGAGGTGCCAAGAGCCCACATGGACCAGGAAGCAGGGGCTCACAATTCACATTCGGAGCCTCTGACTCCTGTGCCAGCCCGATGTCTGCCAGCTCGGCAGGGACAAGCACAACCGAAGGAAGTTTCCAAAGGGAGGGCCTCTTGCTACATAGCTGCTTCCCCTCCAGGCACGAGGGTCCAGCTGGAGCAGCACAGGGACACGCCTAAGGGAAACAACACGGGTTCGAATCTCGATTTGCCACTAACCACTTCGGCATGCTAGGTGGGGCACCACGGCAGACGTCTCAAATGGAGGTTATGAATGTGGAAAACGCCCAGCACAGGGCCTGACGGTACTAAGGATAAATGGTGTCTATTACCCTGGTTGGATGTGGCCAAGCCTTATAGGCAAAGGCCACTGTCTGAATGAGTCCGCTCAACTACCTGAAGTCAGTACACAGGTAAATCCGTCAGGGCACTGGCTCCCCCCACCCCCCGGGGGTGGCTTAGGTGGGGGGCGGGGGGGGCTCAACCTGAGCCTCGGGGGCGCTGTTGGCTCGCCTGGACCGCCCCGGCCACTTGGACGGACCAGGATTGGGCAGGCACATTCCCATCTAAACAGATCTCTAGTGACCACACTGCCGAGCATGGAGGGACACCAAAAAATAGGTCATCGCTGTCTCTGTTCTCAAAAACCGATGGCCCAAAGAAGTTATCAAATGGAGGCATGCTGAATGGATTTTGTACTGTTTACACACATTGCTTCATTCGTTCCTTGGAACCACCCTAGGCGAGCTCTTTTATTATCCAGATCTAACAGATATGAAATCAAAGCTGACCCAGGTCAAGGAACTTCCCAAGATCCCAGGGCTGATCAGTGGCGGGCTCTACCACCTTCGGCCAGGATGACATCCACCCTTCTGGAAGAGGCAGGTGTGAGCTAGGGCTAAGGGGTGGCTGGGGAGGGGGCAGGGGAGTCTTGGGAGGAGGGCTCTTCGGCTGGGGGCCCAGGTGGCGGGATGCAAGGGAGCATCGGGGTCGAGTCTGGCAGGAAAGGTTTACAGGCGAACAGCGAGGCATGGAGAACGGCAGGGTGGCCCTAAATGATGAAAGACGCTCTGATTCAAGCCCTGGCCTCTGGATCCGGCAGAGGGTGAACAGGACCCAGCGCCGACCTTCCTAAGTAAGGACATGCAAAGGGAGACAGGCGTGTGGAGGACGGCCCCCACGAAACCAGCTCTGGTCAGCGCACAACAGACTGACAGGAGGAACACTAGCCCCTGGCCACAGCCCATCAGACTGTCTCTCCCTCCACCACTTTCCCAGCTCCTACCCACTGGGAATCCTCAGGACCCTTTGCTGGAGACCAGCTCCATGCTCTGGCCACCAGGGCACCGGGAGAAGGGGACGTACTACAGAGTCGGTCCTGAAACCGTGCCTGATCCT
Organism: Prionailurus viverrinus; assembly: GCF_022837055.1. Classification (NCBI taxonomy): domain Eukaryota; kingdom Metazoa; phylum Chordata; class Mammalia; order Carnivora; family Felidae; genus Prionailurus; species Prionailurus viverrinus. The sequence continues at coordinate 35,261,340 of NC_062574.1, forward strand.
AGAGGCTGGGTTTCTTCAAGGCTACCCTACGCAGCCCTGCAGGCCAAGTTCAGGCTCTCTGGCTTTGAGACCCTGGCATCCAATCCCCTTTGGCAATTCCGGAGGCCTGCCCTTCTAGACAGAGCCTCAAGCCCTAAATCTGCCCTTCCCTCAGCCGGCCTCAAGGCTTGGGCCTCAGCAATCTGAAGAAGAGGACCATTGAGGCCTCATCCGCTAATTAACTGAATATAATATTCACTGGAGGGAGGGAGGCTTATCATTAAGTGGGTGCTCTGGCCAAGTCAGGGTCTGCTGAAAAAACAAAGTAAACTGACACTGAGGTCAGAGCAGGGCCAGACAAGAGACAACTGTGACCTAAAACAGTGTCAGGAACGTCACAAAAGGACAACAGTGCAGAGAAACCTAGAAGAATGGCCACTTGACAATTCACAAAACAGAACTGAGACGTGGGGGTCAGGCCAAAGTTCCGGGCACATCTTTCTTTGCAGGAAGCCAAAGCTCCCTACATAGGCCTGTCGGTTCTAGAACGCCTCAGGAAGGCAGGCAATGGCTCAGAGGCAGGACCACGACCATCTACGATGTGAGATCTCTGGGCTCTGGGTCTCCTGACTGCTAGGTCAGCACTCCAGCAGGCTCCTTGGGTGGGCCAGACCCCCATCTACCATGCTATGGGACCGGTTTCACTTTCTATCCTCAGAACTGTCTTCACTGACACCAAGAAGCAAACGAAAGAGGGGTGGGTCTTCAGGAGACCCAGAATAAAGAGAGCAAGTAGAGAGTTCAAACATCCCTGATACAGTTGAGCAGAAAAGGTGAGTGCCGTGTGGTGTTAGGAAACTCCTAAGCCACCCTTCGTCTACCTCTGCCCCTCTGTATCGGTTCACTCTGGCACAGGATCTCGCTCTCTATCCTCATTTAATTCTTAAAACAATCCTGTGAGAGAAGGATGATTATCCCTCATTCACAGAAGAGAAAACTGCGGCTCAGTAGAAACACGCCTCAGGTGAGGGACACAATTTGCTCATTCCAAGCTCTGTGCCTTTCGCCAGTTCATCCTGTCCCAGGTCCTCGGTTCAAAGAGTTTCAGGCAAACTTATTATTCACAGACTCTTCAGAAGCTCCACCTTATCAAAGAAGGCCTAACACTGACAAGAAACAATCTTGCCCATCAGATCTGTGGCCCCACCTAGCTGACCACAGGTCCTTTCCATGGCAGCCAGGTTTCCGAGCTGTCCCTCCTCAAACGTTCCAACACACAGGAAGGAATCGTTGTGGCTGATTCTCTTCGTGATACTGCCTGGCCTTCTATAAACATCCAATTTCACTTCCTCCAGAGACTAAGGAAGAACGAAAAGAGGAGAAGGACTCAGATGAGACTTACATTAAAAGAAGAAATGGATAACCTGGCTTCACCACTTTCGAAACACTCCGTTCATCAGTAAACAGCAAGCTCTTCTGCTGAGAGACTTCCCCGCCATCCGCGACAGCCTCGTCTCTACGGCCTGACTCCGATCCTGCACCTGGCTATGCACGACAACAGGCCGGTGTTTAAGCCCTCCAGCTGCTGTACCAGGTGATGAGTCAGGGTTTTCAGCTGGAAACAAATGACAAAGTTATCTTCTGATTCAGAAAGACAGCTGATACTTCAGACATGTGAGTGCTGAGTAAACAGCACCTCCTTCTACCTGAAGAAAGTTGGATTTCTAGACAAGAGCCCTGTGGGGGGTGGGATGGGTGGGGGGGGGGGGTAGGGCAACAAAGCAACTGAAGATCAGCCGGAGGGCAAGCAACTTCTAGCTCGTGATTCCCAGTCCAAAGGCTAGTGGGTGAGGCCAGAAATGTGAAGTCTAGGAACACTGGGTATCTTTCTTTCCTCCCTCCCTCCTTCCATCCAACAACACCCATCTCTCCCATATTCTTGTCCCAGATCCCTTAAGATTCTGGCAAGGACCAAACTCTGAGTGAATGAAAGCAGGACCTTTGCCTGACTCATTCACCATTGTATTTCTAATGCTTCAAACAGTGCACGGCACACAGTGGTGCTCAAAAAATACTTGCTGAATGAACAGATGAGTAAAATAAAAAGGCTCGGACCGTTGCAGACCGTAAGAAGTTGAGGTATACAACTTTTCAGCGGTGGGGTCACTGTGGAACTCCTTCCATTACCCCAAGCTGCCAACAGGCTGAAACCCTTCAGAGATCACACCTTAACGGAAGGGGATATTGAAGGTCAAAGGACATCCAATTCTCAAAGGCGTGAGACTATAAATGCAAGCAAAGACAATGGGTCTTCTTTGGGGTCCTTTACAATGGCTGTCAAATGGCCAATCCTTTGTGGAGTTTGGTCACCAGAACTTAGAGGGGAGGTGCACCCCCAAATCCCAGGAGATTATAAATGTTAACAATGGAGCCTGGGTGCCCTAAGAATGTCTAGCTACTCTGAGATAACTTGACTCTCTGTGTTCATGGGTAATCAAAATGGTCAAAACTCAATGATCCAGCACCTGCAAAAAGAGGAAGCAATTCAACAGCCTCCACGGAGGCCTCGGCGTCCCCAGGATCCACTCATCTCTACTCTTCACAACATGTAACGTCACCTCCGGCACATTCGGTAGCGGGACTAATCTACAACCAGTTCTGGCCAGGAGGAGCACTGGGTGAGGGTCCTTTCTAAGCGGCAGGGCAATACACATGGACATGATTCTGTGACCACAGCCAACCCCACACAGTGGAACCCCTTGAGTTTCTCCAGATCATCACCCAAAAGGAAGTGATAAGCTTCCACTGCCCCAGCTGAATGAGTAGCTATCCCTCACCTTCCAGGTATTTGGATGATACCTACCATTCCAGCAGCCAACGCGAGTAATGTAATATGGATGCCAGGAACACAATCCTTAAGGACAGCTACAGGGGACCTGACATCCAGGAAAAGCACTTGACCCACGGGAGAAGGATCTCTACTCCTCCACACTTACTTACCATCTGAGGCCCCGCATCAATTGAGGTGTTCGGCAAGTGCCTGGCTCTGAGAAAGCAGGTGGGGTTGGCAGGGGACTGCACTAGGTTCTCAGATCAAATGGGGACCACATCAAGGGAAGAATGGGCACAGAGTTGGGATGAAGAGTTGAAATGGGGATAGGAAGACGTCAGTCCAGCAAGATTGGGTAGGGGTGGTGGGAACTAGGGCAGCAAGAGTCGGGGGGTGGTTTAGCCAAGACTCAGGAATGAAGTGTCCTCAGGCTGGCTGGGGATGGAAAGAAAGTATGTGGTGGGCTTGGAAGTTAGGGGTTGAGTGGGTGAGGACAAGAAGATACATACAAGACTTGAGATAGGGCTGAGATCAGAGTTATCAAGAAGAGGGGGGTAAGCGCAATAGGGCATCTACTGTGGTGGTAGGTATTAAATGAGTGGGGGGAGGTGGGTGTTTTGGCTGAGCAGACCTTGGGGGGCTGAGCAGGGGGGCTGGGATAAGAAAGCTGAGCCTGAAAAGGGGTAAGCCAGAAAGACGGGGAGGGGGGAGGGGGGGTTCGAGGAGGTTTGCGTGGAGCACTGGGATCGCCAAAGGGGTTGAGGGGTGAGAATGAGATGCGTTAGAGGGAGGCGGAGGGAAGTGGCTGTCCTAGGGGTTGGAAGTGGGCTACCGTGGGGTCGAGTGTGGCTGCACTTACGCAAGACCAGTGGTGAAGGGGTGAGGGTAAGGGCTGGGCTCGGGTCACGGCTGAAGAAGAGGAAGGGGACGGGTCAGCACTGGCTGTTTGGGCTGAAGGCTCGGGTCCGAGTGGGGTAGGGTGCGGGGCTCAGGCGGGGAAGGGAAAAGGCTCTGAAGCAGGACAGTTTCAAAGCAACCAAGGGTTTGCGATCACGGACAGGGCTGGTGACCCATCGCCCGTTCTCGTCTCGGCCCCGCCGTCCCTTCTCACCCTCCTCGCCCTCTGACCCCTAACTCACCAGAGGGAGCGGGGAGGGGGCGCGGGGCACTGCTGGCCAAGGCAGCCCCTAAGCCTCGGACCAGGCGCTGCGGCCTCCGGGCCAGCGACAACAGGAAACGGCGCTCGCGGCGCCTGACGCCATCACGTTGGTTCGGCGTCCGGCCCCGCCCCCGGACCGCGGAGCCAATCGCAGGGCCGGCCGAGCCTCGGGGCGGGGCCAGCGCTCAGGAAAGCCCAAGTTACCAGCCCCAGAGCAGGTGAGTGATCTGGGAGGCTGGGCACTCTGCGACCCGAGATGCGAGATGCGCACGAAGAGGCGAGGCCACCAGGCTAGCCCACCAGTGTCGGGCGGAACGTGTCCTACTGCCCGCCCCCAGCAGTGTCTGCGTCTCACTAGATCCCGGCCTCCTTCTGGGTTCATGACCTTGCCTGGGCACAGCACTATCTACCATGGAGGCTGTCTGTTGGCCTCCTGCCCGGAAGGTTCCCACTTGTAAAATCGGACCAATAACGTCTACCCTAGTTTTGCCTCCCTGAGGGCATCAGTGCAGTAGGTGCTTCCCGCCTGGTGGTTCTCAGGAAAAGCATACAGGTTGTGATCACCGCTATCACCAAGGGAGCACCTTTAGGTACCCGTCAGCCCCCAGGCATGAAGCTTAAGGTTCTGGTTATTCTCATCTAGCCAGGAAGTTGTTTGTTTCCTTTACTTGGTAGAGTTGCTATTTCTCTTTCACATGGACTCAGAACAAAAGGTCAAGAGTGTGTGTTGGTGGGGGTGGGGAGAGATGTCTTGTGCTTTGGACACTTCATACCTGCAGGCTTAGGTCAAATGGGATCTTAGGGCCTGAGTGTGGGCTGAGTACTGGGGTGGAGAGGTACTGCTACCTGCAGGTCCAGGGGGACTTTGGGGGTGTCTACAGGGCTGGTCTGGGAACGGGACAGGTCTTGGAAGAAAGCTCCACTGATCTGGGCCAGGCTCTCCATCAGCCTTTCTGGGAAGGGGAGAAGAAGGGGTCCCAGTGCCTGTTTCCATTTATAAAACCAGCTGTTGGAGATGTGGCACCTGAGTGTGTGCGGGCTGCCTCTTCAATAATTCTCTCTCTAGGAGCGAGAACCACCTCTCCTCGATTTTAGACTAGATGAATCTGAGTACATTTAGTATGGTTAACAGTTGAACAGAAAGTTAGAAATAAGGACACGGAGGGATGCCTGGGTGGCTCGGTCGGTTAAGTGTCTGACTTCGGCTCAGGTCACAATCTCACAGTTGTGAGTTCCAGCCCTGCATTGGGCTCTGCGCTGACCGTGCAGAGCCTGCTTGGGATTCTCTCTCTCTCTCTCTCTCTCTCTCTCTCTCTCTGTCTCTCTCTGTCTCTCTGCCCCTCCCTCGCTTGTGCTCTCCCTCTCAAAAGTGGATAAACATTAAAAATAAATAAATAAGGACACAGAAGCAAAGCATTATCTCAGCATTAAACAACTTGGAAAGTAAGGAATTTACTAGGAAATCCAGCTTCCTGGGCAAAAGGATAGTGTTTCTGGTTATAATTATAGCACATCAAGAGCATCAGTGTCTTGATACAAGCATGCCCTCCCCCAGATGGAGCCAGCAACACTGCTCAGTTCTTCCAATGAATTTTTGCGCAGCCGCTGTCTGCAAAAGCTGTGGGAACCCCGCATGGTAATCTCTTGTCTATCTTTTCAGGAGCCCCCGTCTCCTGGTCTTCTCTTACTTCTCAGGCCTCTCGGCCCCTCTGCAAAGTCTACGGGCTTGTCTTCCTCCCTCCATCTTACTCTGGCGCACGTTTCCACCATTCATGGGCCACGAGTCCACCGGGTAGTCTGAGGCCGGAAAAAAAAAAATCTCCCGTTACCCTGTAATTTGAGCAATAATAAAGGTACATGCAAAGTGCCATGGTGCCAGAGAAGAGGCCTGGAAGGTTATCCTGGCGGAAGCAACTTTTATCTGAGCCTTCCGGGTGGACACAGGAAAGGGCGATGCCGGCGAAGAGACTGGTAGAGAAAGGGCTGGTGGGTAGGAATGCAGACTGAGCTCAGGGGAGGGTGCACGGAGAGGTGGAGAGGAAGCTAGGAAGTAAGGCCAGAGTAAGGGGAGGGGAATTAGAATGGAAGGGGGAGATAAAGACAGATTGGGCAATGGGGAAAGGGAGGAGGCACAGACACAGCTGGAGGCCAGTGCAGGAAGGGCTCAGACGCTCACAAAGGCACTGGTCTGTCAGATTTCAAGCACTACGCATAGTCATTCAAAGCCAGGCAGGAGAACTGCAGGCATCTGAATTTCTCGGGGGTCTAAGGTGTAGATTCCTGAACCCCGCCCCTGCCCTGGAGAGTCACTCTGGGATGAGGTCCAAGAATTTAGCCTTGACCCAAACCTTTTCTGTCTCTTGCCCTACCACCCGTGGATCTGAAGGGTGAGAAAATGTGAGAATCTCTCTTTAACCTGGGAGCTGAAGGGCAAGGGATTTAACAGGTATGGAAAATAGAGGCTCCTATTTGCCAGATAGGAATTTTGATTTATCCTTAGCGACCACCCTGAAGGTAAGCACCATTGTTATCCCCATGGCATAGATGATAAAACAGGCTTAAGAGAGGTTAAGGAACTTGGGGGCCCGAGGCCATACAACTCATAATTACTACAGGTGGGATCCTCACCCAGCTCTGATTCTAGCTGGAGAACTAGCATAATTCAGTGGCCGAGCAAGTGGGCTTTGGAGCCAGGAATGCTAGGTTTGAATACCGGCTCTACCCCATACCGTTTTCTAGGCCTTCCCTAAGACAGCGCGGGGCCCAGCACAACCCAGCAAGTGTGGGCCTGAGACCACTGCCACAGTCAGTGGTTTTCATAGGCCCCTCGAGATGGCACCAGAGATAGAAACTTCTAAGTTTGGTTGGTGGTTAGAAAAGAGAAGTAAATCACAACACTCTGAGGCCCCTTCGCCTCAGGCAGAGGGGCCAGAGTGTGTGACTTCCGGGAAGTTCCCCAAACTATCTGAGCCTCAGTTCCTCATCTGTAAATTGGGGAAAATATCAGTTGCCGTGAGGATTAAGTAAGATAATGACCCGCAGCAGCTTCTTGCCTCGACCATTCCCACCCTCCTGGGCCAGCTCACCAGTCCTCGGTCCTCCTTACCTCTCGCTGGATCTTTGGGTGCTTATCTCCACCTATCTTGTGTTTCTAGCTCTTAATTCTTCCATTTAAAAGATTTTTTTTAATTTTTTTTTTTTGAAAGAGAGAGAAGGAGAGAGAGAATCCCAAGCAGGCTCTGCACTGTCAACACAAAGCCCGATGCGGGACTCGAACCCACGAACCGTGAAATCGTGACCTGAGCTGATGTCAGATGCTCAACCGACTGAGCCACCCAGGTGCTCTGATTCATCCATTTTAGACACTGTGGACTTCCTGGCAACACAGGCAAGGAGTTAGGTCTTTAACACCCCCCACCCATTCCATTCTTGGGGTTATTTTTGTCACTCTTGCCCCACGAGTGATAGTGGTTGCAGAATTGTGACTAGGTAAGTATTGTTCACCGCAGAGCTTACCTCATGTAGTCCGATGGCACTCGTTTCTGTCCCCTGACCCCCCGGGGTTTAATTTCTTCTCCTTCTCTTTCTGTGCTGCCCGCCACGATCACTCCTCCACTCCGCTCCAGTGCTCTGGCATGACAGTTAGTGCCATTTCCCTCGGCTACCTCCTTGACCTGTCATACGCTGCTGTCCTGGAACCTTCCTTCGCTGCTTCCTGGGCTGGGCTTTTCCTGGCTCCCTCCTCTTCTTGCTTTCTTTACCCTCTCTCTTGATCTACAGTTAAGAATCCCTTTCTAATATTAAAAAATACAATGGTCTTTGGACCTGCTCGTGATCGTAGGTATCCTTTCGATATCTATTAATTGGGACAAAAAATACAGAAAGACCAAAAGTTACGATGAAGGCACTCCTGCTCTTAAGTGAATTTGTGTTTTACTCACAATAGCATCTATGAACGTGTGAAAGCCTGTTCAAAGTTTAGGCTTAGGGTTAGTTCAATCTAGCCTCAATGTCCGGTCTTCCATTTGTCACCTCACCCCCTCAACTTGCCGTGAGACAGCCCCTCTCTTGACTTTCTATTCAGTTCCTGTGCCCTAGCAGAGACTTAAGTACTGGTTTAAGGCCCACCTTGCAGGTGCACGTGGCCATGGCTGGCCAATCAGGGTCTCCTCCTACCAGATACAGGGTCCAAGCAGACCAATCAGAGGCTTTTTGAAGACTGGCTTTCCTTTATGAGGCTTGCTCAACCTCAGTGGAGAGTTGGAGTTACTAACGACTATCTTTGCAGTCTTGGGGCATGCATCCTGAAGCCTGAAGCCATCATGGAGGAAAGCACAACTGAGGGACAGTTGGGGAGAGAATGACGTTTGAGCGCTAGATGCGGCCAGCTTTAAGATCTTAGGCTTCCCGGTTATGTGAGCCGATACACTGTATGACATTTTTGGTTTAAGCATATTTTCGTTGGATTTCTTTCACTTGGAGCATAAAGAGCGGCGACTGATATATTGTCTTTGTGAACTTGGGCAGGTTATACAAGCGGTGTGTACAGACTTGGACCGTGACAACGCAGCTCCCACTAGGTCCCCTATGGCTGCCCTGTTATCAGCCTGAGCCTGAGACAGCTTGACATGGAATAGTCCGTTTTAGGGTCTGGAGGAAACGACTTACCATGAGTCACTGCCCTAAAATATACTTTCTACCCACATGCCCGGTGCCTGGAATTCTGTGGTGATGGTGGCATTCCTTAGCGTCAACCATGGCTCTCTTCAAGCGGTTCTCCTCTGGAGTGTGAAGGCTGCGATATTTAACTTGTAGAAGTCCTTTCTTCTGGAGGTCCCTCTGGGAGGCAGTGGATCCAGGATGCGGTGTAGACAGACCTAGGTACACATCTCAGTTCCCAATGGCACAGTCCCTTTGCAGCTTTGGGGGCAAACACATAGCACTGTGTGCTGACCTTTAGGAGGTCAGTCTGTATTACATAAGGAATCCTATGCAGAGAGTGAAGAAATGGTCTCAGATTCACCCCGTAATATCCCCGAGTCAGCCCTGAGGGCAGGGTCTGGCACTAGGCGTTGGGAAGAGGAAGGAGATGTGATTCTTGTCTTGTCAGGGCTCCTGACCTCATAAGAACTGCGGTTGAGTCTTCACATGGACGGACGCTATCTTTCACTCCACGCCATTCGTAGGTGACGCCTAGAAGAGCAGGGCCACCGTGTCGTAGCCTCTAACCCAGGACTCTGTCACATTCTGGGAGAGAGAATTATGGGCCCTCCCCGCATCCCCGCTCCTGCTGTGTCTCCTCGTGGCCACAGTGTACTTTCCCATCCCCTGGCTTGGGGCTTGGGGCTGGTTCCGTGCTTAGGCTCGAAGAGGCTCGAAGAGGCTCCGTGCTTAGGCTCGAAGAGAGCAAGAGTGCTTGCTCTCTTACGCTTCTCTTGGGTAGCCGCTGCCTCTTCAGCCTGGGTCCCGGCAGCAACACAGGGAGACAAGACCAGCAGTGAGAAGCTGCGCCGATCCAGCCAGCAGGGCATTAAAGTACAGCGGTAACGGCCAACCTGTGAGAATCGGTTTCCCAGCCTCCTGAGTTTTGAGGATGGTTTATTAGTTAGCACTGTTGTGGCAAAAGATAACAGATACTCCCTCTGTTATCAGGTCACGTACAGGTTCAGCTGCTGCAGTAGAGACCCAACACAACAGTGGGTTAAGTGAATTTTTTTTAATTCTTTTTTTTTAATCCTTTTTTTTGGGGGGGGGGAGTGCAGGTGGGGGAAGGGCAGAGAGAGTGGGGCAGAGGATCCAAAGCGGGCTCTGCGCTGACAGGCTGACAGCACAGAACCCGACGTGGGACTCAAACTCACGAACCGCGAGATCGTGACCTGAGCTGAAGTTGGATGCTTAACCGACTGAGCCACCCAGGCGCCCTTTAATTCTTTTTGTTTTTAAATGTGTATTTCTTTTTGAGACAGAGACAGAGATTGAGTGGGGGAAGGGCAGAGAGAGAGGGAGACAGAGTCCGAAGCGGGCTCCAGGCTCTGAGCCGTCAGCACAGAGCCCGATGTGGGGCTTGAACCCACAAACGGTGAGATCCTGACCTGAGCTGAAGTCGGACACCTAACCGACTGAGCCATCCAGGTGCCCCAACAGTGGGTTAAATTAAAAAACAGCTTCTTGGGGGCACCCGGGTGGCTCAGTCGGTCAGGTGTCTGACTTTGGCTCAGGTCATGATCTTGCCGTTCATGGGTTCGAGCCCTGTGTCGGGCTGTGTGCGGACGGCTCAGAGCCTGGAGCCTGCTTCACATTCTGTGTCTCCCTCTCTCTCTGCCCCTCCCCTGCTCATGCTCGGTCTCTGTCTCTCAAAAATAAGTCAACATTGAAAAGAAATGTTTTTAAGAAGCAGCTTCTTGATCTCTCATATGATAATCCGGTTAAGTACTGGATCTGGGGCTGGTTCGGTGGCTCTTATGTCAGGGAGCCAGGCTCCTGCTGTTTTCCTGCTCTACCACCCTGGGGTGTATGTAGCCCTCATCCAGATGAGGCCTTTGTACTGTTGAAATCTTCATTTCCTCCACAGTGTGGCGCCAGACCGCTCTCTGCCGCTGCCCTGGAACACATGCAGCCTAAGCACCATTCCTGCCTCTGCTTCGGGCCTCAGGACTTTTCTTCTTCTTGAATGAGTGTGCTCCCGCCCCCCAGCTGGTGCTCCACGCCATCCCCCAGGTCTCAACAACATACCCCCACCAGGACCACAGGAGCCAGAGCTGGTCGTGCCTGGTGCTCCTCAGGACTGAGAGGCCCTGACCTCCGTGGGGGCAGGAGCCGGCCAGCATGACCAGTCGGGACTCCCAGGTTAAGAATCCAGTGGAGCCTCCTGGTCATCCTCAATCTGCTCTGCCCTTCGTCTCCCGCCCGCAGATCCCTGCTGACCTCCAGCCCTGAAGACACCGGAGAACCTCTGCTTCCCCCACCTCCCCGTCCGCCTTGTCCTACTTCAGTAGTTTGGTGAGCATAAAAAGGCCTGTCAAAGTGGTCCCTCTGTTTGGGGGATGGGCTCAGGAGGGGTGGGCATGTGGGTTCGGAGGGTGACAGATTCTTTCTCCAAATGCTCGCCAGGCTCCTCCGAGCCCTCTTCTTGATTCAACCTTGCTTGGCCTGTGAAGACTTGAACAAACACGGGCATGGTTGCTGGCAGCTCGTGGCCGCATCCCTAGTAGGACCCTAGCCTCCCTTAAAGTGCCTGCCTGCAAAACTCCCGGCTGTCTAAAGGATTGGCTGCTTAGTCCAGCCGACGCCTGAAGATCGGGCCCCTGGCTCCCAGCTTCTGTGAGAGGGCAGCAGCTTAACTTTGAGAAGTGTCAGCAAAGCCAGATGGGTCTCCTATGGGCCAGCGTCCCTTCCTGCTTTTTGTCATCTTTCACTTCTGATTATAGAGCCCCCACTCATTCCCTTCCCTAGTCCCTCATTCTCCCTGTGAAATACCCCATCACCTCTGTAATAATCCCAGTTGGGTGCCTGCTCACGGTGAACCCTTTCCCCTACGGCACTGCAATACTATGTTACCGACTGAACTCTGTCTGGATTACTTTAAGTAGTGTCTGCTTTTGTTTATTTTCATCAGGGGAGGTGTGCAGGATCAGCCTTTTAATTTTTTTTTTTTTAATATTTATTTTTGAGAGAGAGGCAGGGTGCAAGCAGGGGGGTGGGGGAGGGGCAGAGAGCGAGGAAGACACAGACTCCAAAGCGGGCTCCAGGCTCCGAGCTGTCAGCACAGAGCCCGACGTGGGGCTCAAACCCAAGAACCGTGAGATCATGACCTGAGCCGAAGTCGGTCGCTCAACTGACCGAACCAGCCAGGTGCCCCAACAGCCTTTGAAATTAAATTATTTTCAGGATCAGCTTTTTAAGTAAGCATCCCAGGGATGTTTGCGCATAGAGGTCCAAAGGCTAGATTTTGAGAAATCATGTTTCCCTGTGGAGATCTTTTCTCTGGCAGCCCTTTTGAACGGGGGCTATGTTTTCTCAGATACCGCATTGCCAATAGTCCATCCAGCTTTAATTCCAGTGAGAACGTTCCAGAGATGAAACTAAGAATCAACTCCAGGCGCTTCTCCAGTCACCTCTGGGGATGAGTGTATGTCGTCAGCATCCAGCGCCTCACCTGCTGCCCAGCTAGAATGACACCTTTCAGGGTTTCTGACTTAGAAACACGACCACCAGGTTACTCCATGTGGACACCACCCCCCTTTTATAAAGCCTTTGAACACCCACCCGTCAGGAGGGGTTTGCTGGATAATGTTGGTTGGCTCTTGACACCCATTTCTAGCCCCTTCTTTGCAGGTCCTGGACACCCACGAACCATAGTTCACGGATTCCCTCGACAGCAGAATTCTGCCAATAAAGCGTACCTGTGTGAAATTCGGAAGGCGGGAAGGAGGCGGAAGCCATGCTTTTCTCCTCTGCAGCAGCAGACATGCAGGCTGAATGTTGGAGTCCATACTCCCCACCAGTCAGGCTTGGGGCCATGGGGCTGTAGTGACCCCAGCAGTGGCTTCCCGAAGTTTCCTGAGTGGCAGCAGCAACTTTGAATCTATGGAAAGCAACTGTGGTAAAGTAACCTGAGAGCTAGTGGTGCGATTCCCCCCTGGCCCTGACCTTCACCACCGCGAGCCCCACCAGTGGTGAGCACCAATTGCTTGTATGACCTTTGCGTGTGTGTGTGTGTGTGTGTGTGTGTGTGTGTGTGTTTGAAATATCTAGAATGGTTTGTTTTCCTGGCTATGGTAGTTTTAAAATATGTTCACAAAACTGAGGGTTGATGGGGGATGGGAGGGAGGGGAGGGTGGGTGATGGGTATCGAGGAGGGCACCTTTTGGGATGAGCACTGGGTGTTGTATGGAAACCAATTTGACAATAAATTTCATATATTGAAAAAAAATAAAGATCTACTGAATGAGTGCTGGAAAAAAATAAAAAATAAAATAAAATATGTTCACAAATTCTTTGACTCTTCTCTCTTTATTTTTATTTTTTTTTTTAACGTTTATTTATTTTTGAGACAGAGACAGAGCATGAACGGGGGAGGGGCAGAGAGAGAGGGACACACAGAATCCGAAGCAGGCTCCAGGCTCTGAGCCATCAGCCCAGAGCCTGACGCAGGGCTCGAACTCATGGACCGCGAGATCGTGACCTGAGTTGAAGCCAGACGCTTAACCAACTGAGCCACCCAGGCACCCCGACTCTTCTCTCTTTAAAAGGTGGGGTCTAAATTCCCACCCCTTGAATGTGAACTGGATTTAGTGACTAAGTCACTGCTAAATGCTGCTCTGTGCCGTCTGAGGTGAGGTCATAGGAAGGATACCTTCTGTCATTTCTGTCTCTCTTTCTCAGATCACTCACTCTGGAGGTACCCAGCCATCATGCCGTGAGGACATTCAGTCAAACAGCATGTGGGCAGGCTCATATGGCAAGGATCTGAGGCCTCCCTCCAACCCCCTTGACAGCCATGTTAAGTGAGTGAACCACCTTGGAAGTGGACCCTTCCGACTCAGTCAAGCCTTCAGATGACTGCAGCCCTGTGGTATCTTGAGAATCTCACCAAAGACCCAGGGGCAGAAGTGCCCAAGCTATTCCCGAAATTTTGACTCAAAACTTTTGAGGAATGGGGCGCCTGGGTGGCTCAGTTGGTTGAGCGTCTGACTTTGGCTCAGGTCATGGTCTCACCATTCATGGCTTCGGGCCCCGCATTGGGCTCTGTGCTGACAGCTCAGAGCCTGGAGCCTGCTTCAGATCCTAGCCTCCCTCTCTGCCCCTCCCCTGCTTGTACTCTCTCTCTTGTTCTCTCTTCAAAATAAACATTAAAAAAGACGTTTTTTGAGGAATAAATGCTTATTGTTGTTTAAAAAAAATTTTTTTAAATGTTTATTTTGGAGAAAGCAAGAGACAGAGACATAGAGTGCGAGTGGAGGAGTGGCAGAGAGGGTCATAATCTCGTGGTTCATGGGTTCGAGCCCCGCATCGGGCTCTGTGCTGACAGCTCAGAGCCTGGAGCCTGCTCCACATTCTGTGTCTCCCTCTCTCTCTGCCCGCATGCTCTCTCTCTCTTTCTCTCAAAAATAAACATTAAAAAAATTAAAAGAAATATGGCAGGGTAGCATTTGAGACTAATAAGTATTGTGCAAATTTGAGGTAGTGTTATAGAAACAACATTTTCTAGGCTTCACTTTATGAACCACATTTGCGCTCATGGAAATATTCCAAAACAGGAGAATGGAGTTGCCTGGAATCCCGGCCCACACTTCGGGAAGCCCAACTAGGCACAGATGGGTTTTCTTGGTTTCTGTCAGCTCTGTCTCTGTGTCCACCTCTCTTATTCAAAAAGTCACCACCAGCCCCTGCTCCACCCAGCTCATTAAGGAGTTTGAGCTGGCATGAGGAGTTTCTGCCCTTGTGACCTAAGAGTGACTAAAGGGCCTGGTACTGCGCCTGGCTCAAAGCAGGTGCTCAACAAACAGTAGCTGCCACCATCCTCATCGTTCTAATTATTGATTCTTTGATGGCAACCATGGCTTAGACGTCTCTGTACCCCTGCACCCTGCAGCAGGGCAGTATAACCGTCAGCAGGCTTTGGAGCTAACAGGCCTGGATTAAACCCCTACCTGGCAGTTTTGGATTTGCGGCTTTGGGCACCTGAACAGGTTACCTACATCCTTTAAGCCCTGTCCCCTTATCTGCCAGATGGGGATAATAAAGTATGTTTTCACGGACTGTTGGGCGAAATTAAGACTGCAACACGCCCAACCCAGGCCTTGACACCAAGTAAGCAAATAGTGAACTAGCTGCTGCTGCTGCTTCCGATTACTGTTACTCTCTAGTCTCGTGCTTTCAACACAGTTATTTGTTGGCTCACTGAAGTCACCACACAGAGACAGACACTTGGTGGCCATCCTCACTAAAACGCTGGGGGAACGGGAGCAGGCACCAGGAGAACAGGTGTCCTTGCCCAGCAGCAGCAAACTAATAGAGCCAAAGAGGCACTGATGGGCCAATCACTCCGCTTGGAACCGTTCCTACCAACCCTGCCAAACTTGCTGGGCTGAGCCCCAGTCCTACTGTCCCCTCGGGGGACTCTGCTGGTGGCCAGCGGTTGGTGCCATATTCCATCACCTATCGCTAAGCCACCAGCATTTATTTGGGGGCATCTAAAGAGATTGTCAGGGGCGCCTGGGTGGCTCAGTCGGTTAAGCATCCGACTCTTGATTTCAGCTCAGGCTGTGATCTCACGGTCGTAAGATCGAGTCCCTCGCATCGGGTTCCACACTGAGCACGGAGCCCGCTTGGGGCTCTTTCTCTCCCTCTCTCTCTGCCCCTCCCCCCTTGCGCTCTTTCAAAATAAACAGACATTAAGAAAAGAGATTATCAAACCTTGTTCATTCAGGATTTCTTTTATTCACTACTGTATTTTGACTCTGACGTCCTTTTTCTAAAATCTGTCATTCATTTACTCAGAAAGTATAGATGACTGCATTATTTTTAATGTTTATCTATTTTTGAGAGACAGTGTGTGAGCTGGGGGGAGGGATAGAGAGAAAGGGAGACAGAGGATCTGAAGTGGGCTCTGTGCTGACAGCAGAGAGCCCAATGCAGGGCTCAAACTCCCACACCATGAGGTCATGACCTGAGCCAAAGTCGGATGCTCAACGGACTGAGCCACCCAGGCACCCCGACTCCTCCCAACATCCCAAATGTGACTGGTTAACGCCCTCCTCTGCAGAAGTGGAGGGATGTTTGCGTCTTCTGCACGTTGTGCTGCATTATCTCTTGCAATCGTGCGGCCCTGATCCGAGCTGGGTAGGAAAGCAGTGGTAGGTGTGGTGCTGGGCTGAACTGGAGAGAGCCCAGCCGCACGCATCCGACCCTCAGTGGGGTCGGCAGAGGCTAGTGTGGTACAGGTGACCAGTAAGTGCCCCCACCAATAAGTTTTCTGAAATAAAGGCCTGAGCAGGGCAGTCCTGGGTAATTACTGCTCTCACACATTCTTTACTCTAACCCTCCAGCATCTCCCTGCCAGCTCTCTGAGGGTGGGGACTTTTTTTTTTTTGTAAAGAAAACAAACAAAAAAACCCAATGGGAACTATCTACTAGCTTGTAAGGTTGAGGAACACCCTACTTCCAACTACACATTTTGCGTCTGAGTTTGAGCTCTTGGGAAGAAAGACAGGCCTCAGCCCGACAGTGGAGGTAGGCTCAGCGATCCAAATTTTCTGGCAACCCCAAAGACCTTACGGAGGGGCCAGAAAGAGATGATCCTCTACGGGCAGGGGGTCAAGCACGTTGTGAATAACTGGTATTTGGTGAGCCAGGGGAGAGAGCACCAGAATAAGCTGTTAATTCACTTAATAGTCTAAGCCCCTTGAAGATACGTTTTCCAGTTTCCAGAGACTGACTGTATCAGGGAAGCGAGGGAAAGACGCCCCATTCACCCTACTTGGCCCGTACTGTGTCTTGTGGAAATACTGGCTACCACGAGGGACTCTGGCTTCAGTCCTGCTTCTCTCGCCTGTGGCCCCTGTTGTCTGTAGATAAATATTTAACTGTTTACGTTTTAGTTCCCTACCACGTGGCTAGAATTGGTTATGGATCTATACGTTTCAATATGAGAAAAACAAGTCTTTTATAAGCAATGCTGAGAAGCCAGTATCGGAAAGTAAACTTTGTAGGTGGCCTGAGGCAGGACGGCGTTCACTCTGTGACAACCTCACATAGTGTCTCACTCTCGTCACCCAGCTCTTCAGTAGTGGAATCTGTGGCCTGAGCCTTCTCTGCTCTGGCTTTGCCAGGCTCCCTGGGAAAAGGAGAAGAATGCCAAGGCTTTGACTCTCGAAAGGAACAATTCAACTCTTCATAATTTCCTCATTTTAGAGAAAATCTTCCCCAATCACGTACCCTAGTTCCATGTGGAAAATCTCATCTTCATCAGAAGAATCCTTGTCGTGCAGCTTCTGTGCCATGTTTTTCTTGCGTGTGGCATTGAGAGGTCTGTACATGTCCCTAAGCCAAAGTGGCCGCCTTCTCCAGAAAAAGCCCTCCTAGAAAACAGAAAGGACAATGTTAGGTCTGTTTCCCCTGCCTTCTCCAGCCACGGTACTTTATCCTCCTCAGATTTACCTGACTGTCACTTTCCTTTGAGCATCTCTTACGCAGCAGAGATCCAAAGAAGCCCCTTGAAGGAAACACACACACAGACAATTAGTGATTCGTACCATTTTCCATGCCTCTCACAATGTATTTCTCCGGTGTTATTAGCAAGCAAAATCAACACAGACCTGGGATCTCAGGAATAATTCCATACATGCTGGGCTTTCAGAATTTTCCTGTGTCTGTCCATAATGGCCCCACAGTGTCCCTGGGAGACCTTTGTATGTAACTTGACATGAAGTATAGGCAGGATTTTCACCCTGCTCACCTTCTGGCCCTTGGCCAAGTGCCCTTGTGCAGTCAACAAACTGGGTGACCACACGGCAGAAGCACCTAACTCTCTCTAGAAGCATTTTACATCAGTCCCCGCCAGGCTTAGCCTCCCAGGCATCATTTGCTGGCGGGTGGGGAGGTGTGTCTATTTTCCTAGCTGCTTTACCTTACGAGATGAATCGCACCGAGTGAATGCCTGAGTCCAACCAGCAGTTATCTAGCTCACTGACTTTCACACTGCAGGCAGATGAGGGAGTGAGTCGTGAAATCACCTTAAAACACACGGCTAGCGCTAAAACACAAAATACTCTTTTTGAATACAAACGGAATAGGGGGTACCTGGGTGGCTCAGTCAGGTGAGCAGCCCAAGTCTTGATTTTGCCTCAAGTGATGATCTCACAGATTGTGACATTGAGCCCTGTGTCCGGCTCTGTGCTGATAGTGTAGAACCTGCTTGGGATTCTCTCTCTCTCTCTCTCTCTCTCTCTGCTCCACGCCCCCCCCCCCCCCAAATAACTAATAAACTTAAAAAAAACAGAACAGAAAGAATCAGAGTGTATGATAAGTTTGTTTTAGAAGGTACTTATATCTATACGGTATGTGTGCACTGAGTTGTGACATAAAATGCGGTTCACAGCCCAGGAACAGTGTAGTCAGAGACGTGTCCAACTGGAAAGGAACCATCGTCTTTCTGGTTCTAGTGGTACTAGTGATACAACCGTCCGGCAAGACATCTTCCTTTTCTCCTTCTCCATCTCATTATTATAAAAGGAAGAGATAAATGATTATCTAAGGTCTCTCTCAGTTCAAATTCTATTGGGTCTGGATAAAGGGAATGGAGAGCGGGGCCTCGAAAACCAGAAGGAGGAAGAAGGAAGTTTCCCCCCCACTTTATAGGAGGGACTCATGTATTCCACCTTCCATCATGCTTGAAGACTAGCCCCTTCACCCCACGACTTTTGGCCCTCCCTATCCCTTCTCCAGAGCCTCTGAGAAGGTCTGTGGCCAGGCCTGATGCCCACCGCCAGCAGGAACGGGTCTGAACATTTCCACCCCCGTCCCCCCACGATCTTTCTTTAAAGGTCTAGTGAGCAGGTGCTCTGTGCCAGTCCCATTCTAACTCGGGTTTGGCTGGGCAGCTAACTTTGCTGGATCCAGGCAAAGCATTAGGCCAAATATGTATTCTTTCTGCCTTTGGTGATTTCCTGGCTGTAAAAGAAGGGGATTGAAATAGAGGAGTTTGAAAATCTAGTTCGAAAATTCTACCTTAACGATTGCCAGACTAATATTTACCTTGAGCTTCCTTCTTTACCTTCCTTGGCTGCTGCTCTATGAGAATGAATCTGTTTTGGAAGAAAACATGATCACAGTTACCCATCACAATAACCACTCCCTCCAAATCTTTATTCATTCCTTGGCATTTTAGGTCTTATCTACCCAGTGAGATGATAACTTTTCCTAGGACAGGAATTTGTTTAACAGTCCTTTGACTCTTCAATAACACCTAACTTGTGTGCAGCTGGTAATACATTTTACTGACTGTCTCAGATAACGGTCAACAGATAATTCCTAATAAAAATTCTTGGGAGGAGGAAAAGAAAAGTGTCTACCAGAAACCTAAACAGCAGCACTGTTTTAAAGTCAAGGACAAGAGTAGGATGTCTGTTATCACTGCTGCTATTCATTGGTGTTGAGGAGGTCCTAACTGATGCACTGGGAAAAAATGGACTCGTGGAAAGGAAGAACTAAGACGTAGTTGCATACGAAATTACAGACAAACTAAAAGGCCCAAGAGAATCAACTAAAATTTTATTGGAAGAAATATGAGAATTCAGTAAGATGGCTAGATATAAAATCAAGAGATCAACATGTAAACCTCAATGACTTTCCTATGTTCCATAATTAATCAAAAAACGGAAGAATTATCCCATTTACAATTATCAATAAAAAGGCATAAAGTACCTAGGAATAAACTTAGCAAAGAATGGGTAAGACCGATGAGATGAAAACACTAAAGCTCTTCTGAAGGACATCAAGAAGAAACGAATACATGATGTGAGACACTATTTTCCTAGAATAGTGTAAAGATGTCAGTTCCCTTCAAATTGACCTACAAATTCAAGGCAATCCCATTCAAATCCCAAGACAGTTTTTTAAACAAAAACTGGCCAGCTGACATTTGGTAGAGAAAATGTGCAAGCATAGCTACAAAATGTGTGAAAAAGAAGATCACAGAGCAGACATTAAAATACGTTCTTACAGAGCAACTGCAGTTAAGTATGTAGCGTGATACTGATACAGGAAAAGAAAACCAGATTGATAGAATAGAGTCCAGATAAAAGTAGTATTTTAGATCCATGAAGAAAGAATGAACCATTCAATAAAAGATTTTAAAGTAACTGGATCTTTACGTAAGGGAAAAAAGTTAGATCCCCTACCTCGACCGTACCAAAACACCAAACAGATTCCATACAGATTAAAAATAAATAAATCACAACAAATATTATAAGAGTACAGAAGAAAATATCAGAGACTATTTTTATACCATGAGGCGAAAAGGCCTTGTTAACAAGACCCATGTCCCATAAGCCATGAGGCAGATATGGTGACGGACTGTCCACACCCTCCTGTTCATCGTAGTCCTTGCCCCCTTGATCCCCCGGATTGTTTGTCCTCTTCCTGTTGATTTAGAAAACTCTCTTCGTATGAAATATATTAATCCTTTCAAGGGCTTTCACTGAATTTCAATGTTTCAAGTATTTGTCAGTGTTTTTATCGTGAAGGAGACGGAACAGTGGGATAGGAGCACAGGCTGACTGCAGGCACAGCTGGGTTCTGCTTTGGGTTTTGCCACAGGGGCCTTAAGCTGATCCCCTTCTATGTATGAAAGAAGGATGGTGATATCATCCTCACAGGACTGTGGGGATTAAATCAGATGTCTGGTTTATTCCAAGCATAAATCAGACAAGACGATCAAATCTATCAAATGTTTCTGCATGTGGCATCAGGTCACAAAGCTTTTTCTCACCACAAGATTATAAAAGTATTGATTCTATTTTCTTCTCATACTGTGATGGGTTCTTGTTTCTCTTTTTTTACATTTCCTGAAATATGTTTTTTTAAGGTGAGAAATAGGGATCTGTTGTTATTTTCCTCCCAAATAATTAAGCAGTTGTTCTATTACCATTTATTTATTTTCTTCCACTGATTTGAATACTAAAAGGTAACATTTCAATGTTTATTTATTTTTGAGAGTGACAGAGAGAGAGAGTAAGAGTGAGAGAGGGGCAAAGAGAGAGAGAGACACACACACACAGAATCCAGAGCAGGCTCCAGGTTCTGAGCTGTCAGCACAGAGCCCAACACAGGGCTCGAACTCCTGAACCATGAAATTATGACCTGAGCCAAAGTAGGACGCTTAACCAACTGAGCCACCCGGGCGCCTCTAAAAGGTAACATTTCAAAAGTCCTAGTCACCCACGGATCTGTCTATTGCTGGACTCTGTAGGCTACTTCACATAAATATTCGGTTGCATTATTCCTCATTGTGAAATTGACACAATGCCTCATCTCTTCCTTTGAACATCATTATTGTCCACTACAGGAAAAAACCCGCATGGTCTCTGTCCTCAAAAAGTGTATCATCTAAGTAGGGAGAGGAAATAATGAAACCACATAAAAAAATATACACACAAGGTTAAACCACATAGGAATTTAAAACGGCAATAGGAGTTTATAGAACTTCCCCAAAAGCAAAAGGCTGCAGGCCACCTCAAGATGCAGAGTACTGACTGGACAATGGCCAATGATTTCTCTTCCCAGAGGTCATGGTAAGTTGACCCCACGCTAGTTCCTAGGCTCTTAGGCTGAGAAATCAGACTCTGATCTCATCAAGAGAGAACGCACTTCTTTCTACATGGAGGCAATATCACCTTACCAATGTCACAGGATTGATCAAAATCAGAATGTCAGGTCATGACTTGACAATAAGGAAAACATCCGTTCCATAGATAGGGCATCTGTGTCTACATGATTGGGCATTACCTCCTGTGGAGACAGGCCTCGGTGGCACACTGAAGTATAATCAGGAGGCTATTTGGTGAGAAGAGAAGTGGAAGAAAAGTAATGAGCTGAATCCAGTGTTTAATGGAAAGGACTGAGGTAGCCAGATCCATCCATCTGCCCCGCGGGCACAGCCCGGCTGGTGGGCCTGACTCTCATCTGCTGCCTGAGGTGCCATCTCTACTCTTAGGCAAGGCTAGGTGGGCACTGCCCATGTTGGTCTCTTCCTCACCATTTCTATGCTTTTACTACTGACCAACCCTCCAGAAGACAGACATGTTTCTCCTTAGCAGTTAATACATCCAGTCAGGTTTTACTCAAGTCTGATAGACCAGGAAGCCTTACATATCTCTGCTCGGATCCATGACCTTGATATTTCTCTCTTGAGGAGCTGCCTTTTAACAAACTGTTTAGCATATTTTTGTTATCAGGGGAGGGGAATGCGTCACTGTAGACCCTAAGAAATGGTGACAATCTCACAGAAGGACTAGGTCCAGGAGTATTACAGTATTCGGGGAAGGCTTTGTGAAGAAAGATGAACTCGAGTTGGCTTTTGAAGGCTCATGGGACTTCCACCAGCAGAGTGAAATAAAGGAATTTCAAGTGGGCAAAGTCACCAACAAAAGTAGGAATGGGCATGGTCTGACTAGGGGATGGTGAGGGGCTGCTTTGGCTGAAATGGAGGGTTGCCATGACAGATGGCAATATATATATATACACACACACACACATATATATATAAAATAAGCATAGGTATATTTGAATAAATATATTGAATATATATTCAATTCATACATAATTGAATAAAGGGTAAACAGGCAAGCTCCAGGAATAGGCAACTGTAATTATGACAAGCTTTGAGTAGCCTGATGCAGGATTTTAGCTGCAGGGTTTTAACTGAACCTGTTTACACAATGCCTTGCGAAGTGGAGGAGAGAGCTGTGGGTACATCTAATTAATCAACAAGATGACACTTTTATCTCTAAGCCATGCCCTTTCTTCCAAGATGACTGATAGCTCCATGGAGCTGAAGACTATTTCTCTCTCATCATTGTAGCCAACGAGGAAAGAAATCAGTGGTAGTAGGAGGCTGCCTGGCGAGTGCATCGAATCGACATCATTTTTTTGAGTTGAAGAAATTTTACTATCATGTCAACTGTGGCCTTCTTAGACCTAATGTCTCAGAACAAGCTAATGGCTTGTTATCTTGGTTACGATCCACAGATGTCTCCCGGCAGTGGGGTTCCTTTTAAAATCCCTGGAATATACTTTGCAATAAAAGGACAAAGCATATCTCAGTCCTCCAGACTGAAGAGGGATATCAAGTCGTGATAGGTGGGAAAGTGGCTTTGATTTTCAGTTTGTGGGTTCTGAATCTATTATAAAGAAGGAATATAGTCTGGGAATCGGAATTAATTGTCCTCCTTACCTCAATGAGACAGAAAACTGTGATCAAAACCATCACTACTACAGTCACAGATATTGCCAAGATGAGTTTGTTGTTATAGCCATAGCCTGGAACTTCTTTTGTGAGCTAAAAAAAGGGAAAGACCAATTTTTTTAGAAAACAGAGATAGGATGAAAGTTAACTATTCTTTAACGACTCTAAAACCCCATTCTTTCCGATGAATCGCTTATAGGTTCTTAAGGAATATACCAAATCTAATGTGATATGTAATCTTAATCATTAGCATTTTCTTCAAGAATTTATGTATCTTGTATGTTAGGTCCTCTTTTTGTCTACTCTGGGAACAGCGGCACTGTTTCCTAAATGAGCAAAGTGGCAGATCACTGCCTTAGCCAAAATTATGTGGCCAAGACAAGACCCGGACTAGGAGCCCCTGGTCCTTGTGCTTGGGTCCATGTCCTAAACCACCTAAATGTCGAGACCCCACATTTAGGGATTTATCCTCACCTCCCTGGACTCCTGCCCTCTCTGTTCACTCTGGACTTCTGTGCTCTCATTGATATAATTCTCATTTTTCCATTGGTCCGTATCCCACTCTGCCTTGGACATCTTTACTTCTTGCTGCTCGCTGAGAAGCTTCATCAGGAGGCCTGTTCTGGAGATGAGCTTGGCACAGGCCAGCTGCATGTGGGTCTCAGAGCAGTCCATTTTCAAAGTCCGGATAACATGAGAAATGAGGCTTCTCACGTCATTGTTGGGGATGAGGGACTGTAGCTGCTGGTTTAACTGAATTTCAAACAGATCACCTGAGGACGAGAGCTTTGACACAGGGAAGCCTGTGGCTTTTGGGGGCAAGCCAGTGCCCGCATTGTGGTATTCCCATTGTGTATCATTGGTTTGTTTAACGGTCGGCATAGAGTTGTCTGCAGTAACAGTAGAATTAGCAGTGGAAAGATTCTTACGGTTTGTGAATTCAGGGAGGGTTTGTTCTGGCACAGTAGTGTTTCCTGTAGAAATATTTTCGTCAGAAACATTTTGGGCAGTAGTGTTCTCTACAGTAGTGTTTTCTCTGTAAGTTCCTGAAGGAGCAAATAATTCTGGAAAAGGATTTTTCTGAGGACTCAGTTCTCCCGGAGATGAAAAATCCTCTCGTGAAGGGGAATTTATGAGGCTCCTGACTGCAGAGGATGGAGGCCTCTTTGCAAGCAGCTGTCTATTACTGAGTGAACTTTCCTTTCTGGACTTTCGATTCAGTTTGGCCTTGGGTGTTCTGTGGACCACACGGGAGCGACTTTTATGAAAGCGGTGTGTTTTTCTGGGGTGTGAGGCTGGTCCGGAAGCCTTCATATTTCTAACTCTAGCATTTGCATCTTGTATAAGAAAAATGCTGTACATTAAGTCTTTTGATTTTTTTTTCACGTCAGGTGGGGATTTTGGAGCGGGGGTGGCAGGAGGCCTGCCCAAAGAGTATTGCTTCAGGAAAGAAGAGACCGCTGCCTTGGGCTCCTCTACGAACGAAGGCTCTGTGTTGAAGGAGCTTCCCACTAATTTGCTGGGCCTGTGCGCCACGTGAAGCTCCCCTGGGGATGGTCTCCTGAGCCTTCTTTCCTTGGCCATGTTCTCCACAGACGGCTGGGCGTTCTGTTTCCTCTGGATGTTCTGACGTCTCAGTTCTTTTAAGTGCCTTTTCCATATGCCCTTTGGGCCCTTGATGACCTTGTTCACTCTCAGGAACTTTTTCCCCACACTCTCAACTTCATCTAGGCTCTTCTCCTGCGGTTGGGCAGTTTCCAATTTCTTTGAAAAGATTTGACGTTTAAACTTGGGACCTAAAAGGCTGGAATGTATAAGCATGGCCGTTTTTTCTTTGTTTTTCACCTCATCAATTTTTTCCTGAATTTCTGCATCTAACAAATTTTCCAGAAAGTAGAGTTTTCTCAGTTTATTCTTGTAAGTTGAATTGTTGGATCCAGGTTTAAGAGACGGGTCCCCTGTGTCATTCATCGAGTGACCCACGGGCTTGTCTCCCTCTTGCACATTTGAAAACAGAAGTTTAATGAACGGTAACAGCGTCGATTCTACGTCTTCTAGATTGCCCTCCGAGAAATAAGGCAATATGTAACTCAGTGCACTAATGACATCACTTTCGTCATTGAAGTCTAGCTGCTCATTCATAAAGGCTGACAAACTGACACGATCTATGTCTGAGGATGCCTTCTCTGGCTCAATAGTCAGCTCCGTGCTGGCGCTCTTCTTTCGAGCTTTCAATACCTTCATGAATGATCCTTCTGCATTCCTTAGGTATACTTCCTGATCTGTCGAAGAAGGAGGAGAGATGAGTTTTGATAATGAAAGACTGATAGCACAGCTCTTTGTCAATGCACAGTCATACATGCCAGTCAAGCAAATTAAGAATCAGCAAATACTTGAGCGCCATTTAGAGAGGAGACGAACTCAAACTTGGACCTACGATTGGCAACAACCAAAGGAGAAAAAGATGTTTTTTGAAAAAGTAGCTATTTCCTCAGAACATTCCATAGTGTGAATAACTATATTTAGAGTTATTCCATTGGTCCCTAAGGGCCGATTGCCCAGGCCTCAAGAAAAGCCAAGGCTGGAAGATACTCGGCTAAACTGTGTGCAGCTCTAGTGCGACTCCTGGCTTTCACATACCCCACCCTGTCCTGCTTCGGGGGCAGAGGGAGCACGAGTCTTCCTCCTTCTACGTCTTCAGTGGGCTTGAGTTCTTGCTACCATCACATATGCACGGGACAACACCCGTCACTAGCAGCTCCTCATCTGGACACGCCCTCTCCGCCCACCCACCAATTCCTTTGTTTGGTCCCTGCTCCCCTATATCGCACCTCCCGTAACATAAGCTCTAGACAGAAAAAACTAAAAACGAGACCCGTTAAGTCCACCCTGGTTCTTTGATTAAATTTGGGCAGAGATGTGGGGTATAGGTTAAGAGATTTTCCAGGTATGAGAGAGATGCCACTGTGGGGCGTTCAAAAAAATCAACGGAATGATCCTTGAGGTTTTAAAATGCAGAAGGGATAAAGAAACTTTGGTCAAATGCCTACTTTGCTTTCATTTCCTTTCATTTCCAGATTTCTAGCTTTACTGACAGAACCATCCAGAGCTTCCAACTACATGAAGGTCAAGCGTACAGCTTGTGTACACTGAACAGCACTGTGCAGCTGGGTTTTTCCAGAAGAATTAAACGTATTTTTAGTGGTGCTGGTGAGAGTCAGAGGAGGAGGTTATAAAGGTCACGAGAGAGGAGGAGCAGGGGCTGGCGGAGCGCCCAAAACGGGAGAGGAGACTTGAGTGCTAGGCTAAGGCACCTCTGATCTCATTTTTCCTCGCCTGTCAAAGGAGATTAAAAAAAAAAAAAAATGCCTATTCTGCCCACCTCTAAGGGAGAAGGGAGTAAGATAATTGGTAAGACATTGTTTTGGAAAATAAGCAACACTACTTATAGAAGTAGCAAAGTGTAATTTATGCTGTGCCCTAGACCATTGACAGGGACCCATATTCAAGCTATCCAGGTGCAAAAGCACATTTTGGAAGGCACCAAGTTAGTGCCAATAAAACCTAAGAACAGAAAAATACCTAAAAGCACCTGTGTTTTGGATAGAAAAGCTTAAGATTCAGAACAAGAGTTGGACAGCCCAAGAATAGAAGAGCCCTCTCATCCGTTAGAACGGTTGGGTAGCAGCTTCTGGTTAGGGAACAGAAACACAGAGGCTCCAAATATAACTTTTTCAGAAATCAGCATCACTTGTACTCTTAACACACTTATAAAAACAACAAAATAAGCAAACAGGTATCTCCACCTGTCCTATAAGACAAAGGGCACCTGAGACCTAACGCACGTAAAATCAGCTTATAAACTGTGATGCACTATGTGAACAGGTTTTCATTTTGGGGTAGTTGACTTAATAATGTAACTGAGAATCTGACTTTTAACAAAGGAATAGTTCTTAGAAATTTTGGGATCTGAACTCTG
This sequence comes from Prionailurus viverrinus, assembly GCF_022837055.1. Classification (NCBI taxonomy): domain Eukaryota; kingdom Metazoa; phylum Chordata; class Mammalia; order Carnivora; family Felidae; genus Prionailurus; species Prionailurus viverrinus. The sequence goes on from NC_062574.1 coordinate 35,288,254, forward strand.
AATGAGTAAAAATAATGCAATGACATCATTAGTTTAAAAATTTACCATTGTTAGGGTGCCTGGGTGGCCCAGTCAGTTAAGCATCCGACTTTGGCTCAGGTCATGATATCACAGTTCAGCCCCTCATGGGGCTTGCTGCTGTCAGTGTAGAGCCTGCTTCGGATTCTCTGTCCCCCTCACTCACTCTCTGCCCCCTCCCAGCTCACGCACGTGAATGCTCTCTCTCAAAACTGAATAAATATTTTAAAAAATTATCATTGTTGATTAAAAATAAAAGTTAAACCAAAAATAAAATAAAAAATTACAAATTTATCATCAGGCAATTAGGACTTACCACAACGTGTGCCATTTGTCAGACATGTACTGTCACAATGTAGCTTGACTGTCTTACAGACAACCTCAATAGTATTTTTAAACTGGCAGAGACAGCAGGCCATACGGCTAGGTAATATCCTATAAATGGAAACACAGAGAATTAAATTAGTGGTAAAGGAGTTACTTGAGTAGGTAGAAGAGGCGGGCCAAAGTCATCACAGGGCTGTGCAAAAAGGAATTCTTGAGGCACATGGCCTGGGTGGTTGGGTAGGGACCAGTTGGCCAACCGCTGCTCTTGAATATTACAAATACACAGACAGAAGGACCGAGGTGCCCAACAGAAAGGTAAGGATGGCATGGGGTATGGTATCCTTAGAATGAGACAGAGATTAGAACTGGGTGACACTGATCAGTAGTTTAATACACAGGTAACTCCTTCCAAGCCAAAAGTCTCACTTTGGGTTGAGAGCACACAGAAAGAGGGTAGACTTCTAAGAGTTTGAATAAATCTGAAATATGGCCCATACTGAGGATAAAAAGCAATCAACTTTGGCTCAGGTCATAATCTCGTGGTTCATGGGTTTGAGCCCCACATCAGGCTCTGTGCTGAGAGCTCGGAGTCTGGAACCTGCTTCAGATTTATCTTCCTCTCTCTCTACCCCTTCCCTGATCACTCTCTGTGTCTTAAAAATAAATAAATGTTAAATTTTTTTTTTAAAAAGCAATCAATCAAAAACTAATCCATAATCTACACAAATGCTACAATTAGCAGACAAGGACATTTAAAAAAGTTATTATAACAGTATTTCATATATGGAAAAAACCCCATGCCTCTACTTAACTCAATGAATTGTGCAACAACTTCAAGTGGCCTGATATATGTATACTTAGAGTCCACGAAGGAGAGGAGATATAAAAAAAATTTGAAAAAATAATAGCCCCCACATTTCCAAATAAGTAAACCCTATAAACTCACAAATCCAGGAAGGTCAATGAACTCTGAGCACAACATGGATTAAACTACATGTTTAGTTTAATCCATTAAACACGGATAAAACTACGCCACGGCACATCATAATCAAACTGGTCAAAGCCAGCGATAAAGAGCAAATCTTAAAAGCAGCCAAAGGAACAAAACCACACATGACATACAGAGCAACAAAGATATAACAGTGACAACATATTTCTTGCTGGAAATAATGTAAGCCAGAACTCGGTGGGGCAACATCTTTCAAGCAGTGAAAAGGAGAGGGGGGCCAAATAGCTATCAAGCTAGAATTCTATACCCAAAGCTTTCAAAAATAAAAGCAACATAAAGACTATCTGAGACATCCAAGAGCTGGAAGAATTCATCATTAGCAGGCTTACACTGTAGAAATGCCAAAGGAAGTATTTTTTTTAATGTTTACTTGAGAGACAGAGAGAGAGAGGGCACGTGCAGTATGCGTGTGCAAGGGGGAAAGAGCACTGAGGAGACAGAGAATCCCAAGCAAAGCCCAACGCGGGACTTGAGCTCACAAACTGTGAGAGTATGACCTGAGCCAAAATCAAGAGTTGGATGCTTAACTGACTGAGCCACCCAGGTGCCCCTAAAGAAAGTATTTTTAAGCAGAAGGAAAAGGATAGCAGACGGAAATGTGGATCCACACAAAGGAATGAAGAACATTAGAACTGGTAACTATATAGGTTATGATTTCACTTCACTATATGTATGTATATCATTTCACTATATGATTTCACTTATATGTAGAATCTCAGAAAAAACAAACAAACAAGGGGTGCCTGGATGGGCTAAGTCAATGAAGCATCCTACTCTTGATGTCGGCTCAGGATCTCAGGGTCGTGAGATCGAGCCCTGTGTCAGGCTCCACGCTCAGCATGGATTAGATTAAGATTCTCTTAAGATTCTCTCTCTCTCTCTCTCTCTCTCTCAGCATGGATTAGATTAAGATTCTCTTAAGATTCTCTCTCTCTCTCTCTCTCTCTCTCTCCTCTGCCCCTCTCCCCAACGTGTACACTCTGTCTCTAAAATTAAAAAAAAAATACACCAAAATCCATAAGATACCTAGGAATAAACCTAACCAAAGAGGTAAAAGATCTGTATGCTGAAAACAATAGAACGCTTATGGAAATAAATTGAAGAAGACAGAAAGAAATGGAAAAACATCCCATGCTCAAGGATTGGAAGAACAAATATTGTTAAAATGTCTATACTACTCAAAGCAAACTACACATTCGATTTAATCCCTATCAAACACCAGTATTTTTCACAGAGCTAGAACAAACAATTCTAAAATTTGGATGGAACAAGAAAAGACCCCGAATTATAATGCTGGGAAAAAACAAACAAACAGAGCTGGAGGCATCATGATTCTGGACTTCAAACTGTATTACAAAGCTGTACTCATCAAGACAGTATGGTACTGCACAAAAACAGACACATAGATCAATAGAAGAGAATAGAGAACCGAGAAATGGAGCCACAAATATATGGTCAACTAATCTTCGATAAAGCAGAATATCCAATGGAAAAAAGATAGTCTTCGCAATAAATGGTGTTGGGAAAACTGGACCGTAACATGCAGAAGAATGAAACTAAACCACTTTTTTACACCATACACAAAAGTAAATTCAAAATGGATGAAAGACCTAAATGTGAGACAGGAAACCATCAAAATCCTAGAGGAGAACACAGGCAGAAACCTCTTTGATCTCAGCTAAAGCAACTTCTTACTAGACATGTCTCCAGAGGCAAGGGAAACAAAAGTACAAATGAACGACTGAGGAGTGCCTGGGTGGCTTAGCGGGTTGAATGCCTGACTCTTGGTGTTGGCTCAGGTCGTGATCTCAGGGTCGTGGATTGAACCCCGCATCAGGATTCTCTCTCCACTTGAGATTCTCTCTCTCCCTCTCTCTCTGCTCCCCCCCATGCATACATGTATGTGTGTGTCCATGTTCTTAATTAATTAATTAATTAATAGGGGCACCTGGGTGGCTCAGCTGGTTAAGTATCTGACTTGGCTCAGATCATGATCTTACAGTTCGTGAGTTTGAGCCCCGTGTCAGGCTCTGTGCTGACAGCTTGGAGCCTGGAGCCTGTTTCAGATGCTGTGTCTCCCTCTCTCTCTCTGCCCCTCCCCTGCTTGCACTCTGTCTCTCTCTCTCAAAAATAAACATAAACAAACAAACTAACATTTTTTTAAATGAATTATTGGGACCTCATCAAGATAAAAACCTTCTGGGGCACCTGGGTGTCTCAGTCGGTTAAGCTTCTGACTTCAGCTCAGGTCATAATCTCACGGTTTGTGAGTTCGAGCTCCGCATTGACTCTCTGTTGACAGTGCGGAGCCTGCTCAGATCCTCTGTCTCCCTCACTCTCTGCCCCTACCCCACTCTTGTGCTCTCTCTCTCAAAAAGAAACATCCATTAAAAAAAGATAAAAAGCTGTACAGCAAAGGAAACAATCAACAAAATTAAAAGGCAACTGATGAAACGGGAGAACATATTTGCAAATGACATAATCTGATAAAGGGCTAGTATCCAAAATCTATAAAGGACTCAACACCCAAAAAATCAAATACATAATCCAGTTAAGAAAAGGGCAGAAGACGTGAATAGACAGTTTTTCAAAGAAGACATCCAGAAGGCTAACAGACACATGAAAAGATGCTCAATATCACTCATCATCAAGGAAATACAAATCAAAATCACAATGAGATACCACCTCACATGTGTCAGAATGGCTCAAATGAAGAACTCAGGAAACAACAGATGTGGAGAAAGGGGAACCCTTCTGCACTGCTGGTGGGAATGCAAACTGCTGTAGCCACTCTGGAAAACAGTATGGAGGTTTTTAAAAAGTTAAAAATAGAACTACCCTACAACCCAGCAATTGTACTACTAGGCATTTAACCAAAGGATACAAAAATGCTGATTTGAAGGGGCACGTGCGCCCAATGTTTATAGCAGCGCTAGCTATCAACAATAGCCAAAGTATGGAAAGAGCCCAAATGTCCATTGATGGATGAATGGATGAAAGATGTGGTATATATATATACAATGGAGTATTACTCGGCAATCAAAAAGAATGAAATCTTGCCGTTTGCAACTACATGGATGGAACTGGAGGGTATCATGCTAAGTGAAATTAGTCAGTGAAAGACAAAGATCATATCACTTCACTCATATGAGGACTTTAAGAGACAAAACAGATGAACATAGGGAAGGGAAACAAAAATAATCTAAAAACAGGGAGGGGGACAAAACAGAAGAGACTCATAAATATGGAAAACAAACTGAGGGTTACGGGAGGGGTTGTGGGAGGGGGGATGGGCTAAATGGGTAAGGGGCACTAAGGAATCTACTCCTGAAATCATTGTTGCACTAGATGCTAACTAATTTGGATGTAAATTTTAAAAAATAAAAAATAAAACAAGGTAAAAAATAAACAAAAAATAAACCAAAAAACCCAAACGAATGAATAAACAACAACAAAAAAGAGAAAACACTTGTAAATATGGAGAACAAACTGGAGATATGGACAAAATGAGTGAAAAGGGTTAAGAGGTACAAAGTTGCAGTTATAAAATAAATAATTCACCAGATGAAAAGTACAGCATAGGGAATATAGTCAATAATACTGTAATATACTTATTGTGGTGAGCATTTCATAATATATATAATTGATCACTGTGTTGTACACCTGGAAGTAATTTAATATTACATGATCTATATATACTTCAATAAAAGAGATAATTGAGGGGCACCCAGGTGGCTCAGTCAGTTAAGCATCTGACTTCAGCTCAGGTCATGATCTCATAGTCTGTGATTTCAGGCCCCACATCAGGCTCTGTGTCTACAGCTCAGAGCCTGGAGCCTGCTTCAGATTCTGTGTCTCCCTCTCTCTCTGCCCCTCCCCCACTGGCACTCTGTCTCTCTCAAAAATAAAAAAATTTAAAAAGATAATTGACTATTTAAACAAAAAAAATAATATGGTGTGCTAAAAGTAAAATGTATGAAAACAAGAGCACAAAGGTCAGGAGGGGAACAATGGAAGTACACTATTTATTGTAAGGTTCTTATACTATTCATGAAATCATATAATATCATTTGAAGATAGACTGTGATAAGTTAAACATGAACACTACAAACCATTAAACAGCTACTAAAATAACAAAACCTGAGTTGTAACTATATATCCCCCCACCAAAAAATAATAAAACGTACTAAATCAACCCAAGAGCAGGAAGAAAAAGAAAAAGAAACAAAGAACAGATGGGATACATAGAAAAGAGTAGACAGTAGCTTTAAATGTAATCATATAAACAATTACATTAAATATAAATGGTATAATCACCTAATTAAAAGATAGAGTTGTCATACTGGATAAAAAAGCAAAAGCCAACTATATGCTGTCTATAAGATTCATCTTCAATACAAAGATATAAGTAGGTTAAAAATATGGAAGAAATTATGCTTTGCTAACACTAATCAAACAAAACCTTGAGTGGCTATATTTACTATAGGACAAAGTCAATTTCAAAGCAAAGATATTACCAGGGATAAATGAGGTTATTCCATCGTGATAGAAATGTCAACTAATAGAAAAGACATCACTTAAAAATTTATGTATCTGATCATAGAACTTCCAAATATATTAAGGAGAATAGGAAAGAGAGACACATAAGTACACAATTAGAGTTGGAGATTTCAATATCCCTCTCTCAATAATTGACAGAAAAAAATATTTAGAAAATGAGTAATGATACATCAGACTTGAAAAATACTACCAACCTACTTGACCTAGTTGACATTTATAGAATACTCCACACCAAATCAGCAGACTACGTATTTTTTTTCAAGTGGACACATAATATTTATCAAAATAGACCATATTCTCATCTATTACCAGAATTCATTGGCTATAAAACAAGCCTCAATAAATTTAAAAGGATTTCAGTCATCCAACATATTGTTCTGTGACCACAATGGAATTAAATAACAAATTAACAGATCTGTAAAATCTCCAAATATTTAGAAACTAACCAACACACTCCTAAGGAACCCTATTGGTCAAATAAGTCAAAATGGATATTAAAAACTATTTTGTACCGACTGAAACTGAAAACACAACACGTCAACATGTGGGATGTTGCTCATATAGTATTCATCTTCCCCAGTGTCCACTTTTAAGAAACTAGAAAATGAAAAGGAAATTCATCACTGAGTAAGGAGAGAAAATGGAATGATAAAGATCAAAGCAGAAATTTTTAAAAAGGAAAACAAAAATAGAGAAGTCAGTGTAATGAAAAGGCACTTTTTAGAGAAGATAAGTAAAACTGATAAACTTCTGGCCAGATTTATCAAGAAAAGACAAGAGAAGACACAAATTATCAATATCAAAAATGAGAGGAATGACACCACTACAATTCTACAGATACTAAAAGGATAATAAGGGAATATTATAAAATACTTCATGTCAATAACTTCAAGATGAGATAGATTCCCTGAAAGACATGAACTACTCCAAAAAATAAGTATGTAATTTAAGTAGCACTATTACAAAAATAAAATCTGTAGTTTAACACTTTCTCACAAAGAAAGCTTCAAGCCCACGTGGCTTCACTGGTGAATTCTAGCAAACATTTAAGGAAAAAATAATGCCAATTCTGCACAAACTGTACTAGAGAATTGAAGAGAGGGGAATACTTCCCAACTCAATTTTAAGGCCAACATTCACCTTATGAAAAGTAGATAAAGACATTAGAAGAAAGGATAGATAGAAGATCTCATATACTGCTGGCTGGAATGCAAAATGGTACATTCACTTTAGAAAACAGGTAAGCAGTTTCTTAAACAGTTAAATATACACTTAGCATATGATGTAGCAATCCTGCCATTAGGTATTTTACCACCTCCCCCCCTCCCCCAATGAAAACATATGCTCATACGAAGACCTGCATGTAAGTGTTTTAAGCAACTTTATTCATAAAGGCCAAAAAGCTAGAAACAACTCAAATGCCCATTAACTGATGCACGCATAAACAAACTGGTATATCCTCACAACTGCAATACTACTCGGCAATAAAAAGGAAATGAACTACTGACGTGTGCAAAGACATGGATGAGTCTCTGGGGTGCCTGGGTGGCTCAGTCAGACAAGTGACCGACTTTGGCTCAGGCCATGATCTCATGTTCCGCAGGTTCGTGCCCTGTATTGGGCTCTGCGCTGACAGAGCCTGGAGCCTGCTTCGGGTTCTGTCTGTCTCTCTCTCTCTCTCTGCCCCTCTCCTGCTTATGCTCTCTGTTTCTCAAAAATAAACAAACGTCAAAAAAGTTAAAAAACAAACAAACATGGATGAATCTCAAAAGGATTATGCTGAGAGGAACCAATCACAGAAGACTGCATACTGTATGATTTCATTTATTTATTTTTTTTAATGTTCATTTATTTTTGAGAGAGAGAGACAGAGAGATGGAGTGCAAATGGGGAAGGGGTAGAGAGACAGGGAGACACAGAATCCGAAGCAGGCTCCAGGCTCTGAGCTGTCAGGACAGAGTCCGATGCAGGGCTTGAACTCACGAACCGCGAGATCATGACCTGAGCTGAAGTCGGACGCTTAACTGCCTGAGCCACCCAGGTGCCCCTTGTATGATTTCATTTATAAGACACTGTGGAAAAGGCAAAACTATAGGGACAAAAATTAGGTGGGTGGTTGCCAGGGCTGGTGGTGACAAAAGGGGATTGGCTGCAAAGGCACATAGGGGCCTTTTGGGGTGACAGAAATGGTCTACGTCTCAAATGTGGTGGTGGTTACATAACTACACGTTTGTCAAAACTCATCAAACTGTACGCTTAAAAAGAGTAAATTTTATACCTCAAAAAATCGGACTTAAGAAAACAATAAAACAAATCTAAATAAACAACTAAGTGAAAATACACATAAGAAAAATCAACTTACAGTGTTTCCAATTCAAGGGTCATCATGAGGATGCTCTCAACTGTTGTAAGTGACACCTGTGTTGATCCCATGTCTCTGAAGGAGAAAGCCCAAACATGCGTGATTTGAACCCAAGGATAAAAATTCTGTACCTAAAAAGATACTTAACAACATGTGATTACTTCAATTCTGGCTTCTTTGTCAAGTCAGCTCAAGAGTTTTCTTGCTATGGACAATAATTTCAGAAAACTCCCAATGAAGACATTTTATGTGCATCATCAAATTAATCACCTTGGTGCTCAACAGTACAATCCTTTTTACTCTTATCCTCATTTTCATTCTCAATTGCACCCACCTCTCTTGATTAGTCTTTTTTTCTTTTAATATACACCTTACTCCACTTTCCACTTTGAGATAAATGGTATTTCTACCTACATCTACAAGTCCCATGTCTGTTATGTGTTCTTCAATACTACTACTCCCTCTGCAGGCTATCTTGCCCGTATACGTTTTTTCTTTGCTAAAAATGCTTATTTCAATAACCCAGTTAAAACTTAAATTACGACTTTTTAACCCAAACGCAAAATACTTAATCTTTTGATGACAACAAAAAAGATCAGAAATCATCTCATGAGCCGTGAGATTGTTGCAATACTTACAAATATTTTAACGCTGGCAACTTAAAAAGATAGGAATCTTCAACAGCTGACAGAGGGTTCCGACTGATAATTCTGAAAAATGCAATGGAATTAAAATTATCTGCATTTCCAGTAATGACTACCACGAAAGTTTATGTTCATTTTGGGGGTATGGAACTGGAAGGTTAAAACTAATCATTTTCTGCCTTTGCCTATAAATCACCCTTAGATTCTGTAAAGCACTCTTCCTTGGGGAACTACCCAGCTCTCTGGACGATAAAGTGGAGAACAGAAAGAGAAAAAAAATTTTTTTTTTTTTTTTTACGTGGACAGCAAAGCAAAGATATGCCAAAGGACTTTTTGGGCTGAAAACCCTAGAAGTGACTATGCTGGTAGGAAGCCCAGGCTCTGTAGGCAATACTGTTTCTAGTGTCCTCTATAATTCTAGGTGCTTTTCCTTTATCTCTAGAAATGTAAAAAATTCCACAGTTTAAAACACCCGGTTAAAGACAAAAATAGGACCAATTCCTCAGTTTGGGGGCCAAAGACAAAGGGATTAATCTAAGAGGAAATGGTGGAAGCTATACCCCCACCATGTGTATTCTCCTATGACAGCCTTTGTTAGGTGGCATATGATCCCGTTTCCTTATCCATCTCCTGGACTGCCAGCTCCTTGAGGGCAGGGACCATACTCTATTGTCATTTTTGTCCCTGTGCCTGACAGAGTGCTTGTTATTTACTAGTTACTTAGTGAAGGCTTGTTGAATAAATAACATTTTGTCACTGCTTGACACAAGTCTTTATTCCAAAATGCTGAGTAGATTTTCTTCCCAGTTCTTTACAGCAAAAATAAAGTGAAGGAAACAGGAAGAAAGAAAAGAAAATCTGCCTTTAGGTTGACTCTGCTCAAGAATCATCACTGTACTTGGGGCGCCTGGGTGGCGCAGTCGGTTAAGCGTCCGACTTCAGCCAGGTCACGATCTCACGGTCCGTGAGTTCGAGCCCCGCGTCAGGCTCTGGGCTGATGGCTCGGAGCCTGGAGCCTGTTTCCGAGTCTGTGTCTCCCTCTCTCTCTGCCCCTCCCCCGTTCATGCTCTGTCTCTCTCTGTCCCAAAAATAAAATAAAAACGTTGAAAAAAAATTAAAAGAAAAAAAAAGAATCATCACTGTACTTTTGCAAAATTATAAGGATAATCATCACAACCAATACTATTGGGCTATAGGGCATCTGTGATCAGCATTTCACATTTAAACCTCACAATAACCTTATGTGATAGATACATCATTACCCCATTTCACAAGTGAGGAAACTGAAGTACAGAGAGGTTGTATAATTTGTCCCAGTTTGTCAAGCCAGTCAAGAAGCAGAGATGGAATCTGAACTCAGTTCTGACTCCAAAGCCTGTATTTAACTTGTATGGAAAAAAAGGGGGTTTAAAATAGCCGTTACCTTAAACTTAACTTTGAGAGCATTAAATATAGAAACACTTTGCTGAACCTCATCTCTCCATCTGGGAGAGCTTCTCTAAGAATTACATTTTCTATTTTTATTCCTTTCCTCTAATCATCTCCCAAGATTAAGTACTTAATTAGCCTGTGATCATTGAGACTTTAGAGATTTCATTTCTTATTTTTTTATTCTATTTTTTGAGAGAGAGAGTACAAGAGTATGCATGAAGGAGAGGCAGAGGAAGAGAGAGAGAGAGAATCCCAAGCAGGCTCCATGCCCAGTGCAGAGCCTGACATGGGGCTTGATCCCATGACCGCAAGATCATGACCTGAGCCGAAATCAAGAGTCAGGCAGTTAACTGAGCCACCCAGGTGCCCTGAGACTTTAGAGATTTTAAAGCCCTGTTACAGGTGAATCAGTGAAAATGAGAAAGGAAGGACGTCTGAAAATTCATCCTTCCGTAAAAGCAACAACAACAACAACAACTAGCAAAAATGGTCAAAATCAACTTTCTCAGAACTTTGGAAATTTTACCCAATGGGCTTGCAGCAACCCGGAGAGCATGTATTAAAGAAAAAATTACTAATTTCTATAAGAACAGTGAGCTCTGTTGTTTTAACTTGTCCTCAACCTCTGCTCTCCATCCTGATGATAGCCTTAAAAACTGCCCACATCCCAGGGGAACAAAATGGAGCTGAAGTTCCTTAAAGCCTCATTCCCAAAGAACAAACTGTCATTGTTTTACCTGTCTAGTGGGGTCCCTAAAAAACTTCACTTGAAAGCCTTGCCCTTGACCTCACTGAGAACTGCACAGTGCTAAAATAGCCTCTTCCCAAGGGGCATTTTTCGAAAACAATTATAGATAAATGTTTTAATCTGGCAGCTATGTGAGGCAATTGATCACAAGACAAAAAATAGCCTAAACAAAAAGCCTAAAAGGAAAAAGCTGAGAAATGAGATGTCCATAGGGACTTTGAAATGCTCCAACATCTTCCTGGGTAACTAGAAGACCACAAGACATATTCCTGGGAATGTAGAAAAAAAACCTTAGCACTAATAAATGAGTTCAGCAAGGTTACAGGACACAAGATCGATATGTAAAAATTAGCTTTATTTCTATACATCAGCAATGACTATTCCAAACATGAAATTAAGAAAACAATTCCATGTATAACAGTACTCAAAAGAATAAAATACTTAGGAAAACATTTAACCAAAGAAGTGCAAGAATCACACTAAAAACCACAAAACGTTGTTGAAAGAAATTAAAGAAGATTGAAATAAATGTAAAGATATGCCATGTTCACGGATCAGAATACTGTTAAAATGGCACTATACCCCAAATTGAACTGTGGTTTCAGTATAATCCCTATCAAAACCCCAACTGACTTCTTTCCAAAAATTGGCAAGCTAATTCTAAAATCTGTATGTCAATTCAAGGGACCGAGAATAGCCAAAATGATCTTTAAAAAAAAAAAAAAGTTTATCTGTTCATTTTGAGAGACAGCGAGCATACACACCTGTGCAGAAGAGCAAACGTGAGCGAGTGTGAGTGGGGAAAAGTGTGAGCAGGGGAGGGGCAGAGGGAGAAGGAGAGGGAGCATCCCAAGCAGGCTCCATGCTGTCAGTGTAGATTGCAACACGGGGTTCCATCTCACAAACTATGAGGTCGTGACCTGAGCTGAAATCAAGAGCCGGCCACTTAACCAACTGAGCTACCCAGGTGCTCCAAAACGATTTTGACAAAGAACAACAAAATGGGAAGACTCACACGCCCTGGTTTCAAAACCTACTTCAAAACTACAGTAATCACGGTGTGGTACTGCCATAAGAACAGACATGTAAGCTGATGGAACAGAACTGACAGTCCAGGAATAAATCCTCACATTTATGGCCCACTGATTTTCAGCAAGGGTGCCAACACCATTCAATGTGGGAAGACTAGTGTTTTCAAATGATGCTGGGACAACCGTATACCCCCATGCAAAATAATGTAGTTGGATGCCTACACTTCACACCATATATAAATATTACCTCAAAATGAGTCAAAGACCTAAATGGAAGAGCTCAAGCTATAAAACTCCCAGGAGAGAAATCTGTATGACCTTGGATGTAGGCAACAGTTTCTTAGACATGACACAAAAAGCACAACAAACCAAAGGAAAAATAGATAAACTGGACTTTATTTAAAAATAACAAAACAACCCAAAACTATCATATGTCTGATACAAGTCTAGTATCCAGAATATCCAGAATATATAAAGAACTCTTAAAACTCAGTAAAAAGACAAATAATCAAATGTTTAAGTGGGTAAAGGATTTGAAGAGACATTTCGCCAAAGAAAATACATGAATGGCCAATAAGCACATGAAAAGATGCTCGATGTCTTAGGTCATTAGGGAAATATAAATCAAAGCTACAATGAGATACTACTCTACACTCACTAAGATGGCTATGATCGAACAGAGAGACAATGATAAGTGGTAGCAAGATTTGGGGAAACCAGAATCTTCATACATTGGTGGCAATGTAAAATGGTGTAGTCACTGTGGAAAACAGTTTGGCAGTTCCTCAAAAGGGTTAAATATAGAGTTACTACATGACCCAGCAATTCCACTCTTAGGTATGTACCCAAGAGAATTAAAAACATATGACCACACAAAAACTTGTACATGAATACTCATAGCGGCATTATTCATAAGAGCCAAAAAGTCAAAATAATCCAAATGTCCAATAACTCATGAATGGATGAACAAAATGTGACTGGAGCACCTGGGTGGCTCAGTCGGTTAAGCATCTGACTTTGGCTCAGGTCGTCATCTCACAGTTCATGAGTTCGAGCTCTACATCAGGCTCTGTGGTTTTGGATCCTCTGTCCCCCTCTCTCTCTGCCCCTTCCCCGCTTGTGTGTGCGCTCTCTTTCAAAAATAAAGAAACATTAAAAAACAGAATGAAGTACTGAAACATGCTACAACCGGATAAATCTGGAAGCCAACAAGCTCTGTGAAAGAAACGAGACACACATTTCGACGAAATGTCCAGAATAGGCAAATCCATAGGGGCAGAAGGTAAATTAGTTGTTGCCAGGGGCCTGGGAGGAGGCGAGAATGGGGAGTAAAGGCTGATGGGTATGGTATTTCTTTTGAGGGGGGTGATGACAATGTTCTGGAATTAGCAGTGATTATTGTCTATCAAAGTATACCATTGGACTATATACTTTATAATGTTGCATATTCTATTATGCGGACTATATCTCAATTTGAAAAAAAAAAAAAGAACCATGTTGTGATAAATAGAGAACCAGTTGCCAGGAGATCAAACATGTTAGTAGGTGGAGAAAAGGGGAGCGAAGATTCAAACTCTTCCACAACGGAGGTCAGAGGGAGTTAGAGGTGCGGCTGGGAGCCATGCATTTTTGTTCTTGCCTTGGAAACTCCCCTATTCGTCCTATTCCAGCCCATTCTTCTACGTTTTGTCAGGCCCATTAACATGTCGGGTTTGTGTAACACTAGTTAATATCCAGTCAGACAATGTTATGAAGAGAAAGAACGTGAGTGTCACATGTCTGGTTAAACACAGTTCCTCAACCTTGAGGCTCTGAATGTCCTTTGGCTTTGAAAAAATAAAAATGGCATTAATACCTACAAGCTTACTGGTGGGCTCTGTGCAAGTAAGCTCTTCCACGTGCGTGTCTTCCCCTGCCCACTGCTCCCCGCCACCCCCCGCGCCCACCCCCGGCTCCCTATTAAGAAAGACTATGACGAATTATGCAGCCAAAACAATTTAGTAGTTTGCTATCCTTCCCCCCAACTATCTCAGTGCTCTACCCCCACTGTCCCCCCCTCTTTCCTGGTAGCTCACCCATGGCCTTATACCCATCGGCTCAGTGCTTCCTCTTACCCAGGCAGCCCTCCTGCTGAGATGAATGCCCCGTGTTTACCTGTAGTGAAAACAAAATACAGGCCACTCCACATTATCCTATTTCCTCCTGTCTTTAGTGCCGCCTTTTCTTCATGGAGCTATTGTGCCTGAGCCAAGGGGAGAATGAGAACTGACCCGACAGGTTACATCTGCTGGACCGACAGCAACTGTTTTTCCACAGACTGCGATACGAACGAACGGTGGACATTGCACTAGAGATCATCTCCATTTCCGTTCAATTCCCTCATTTTACAGATAAAAGGTGTGCTGACTCAGTCTATTGGCTTTTGGATATTCGTGGGCTTATCTTTATGGGAGTAAAACATGACAACCGTTATCCTCAAAGACTGTCTCATAATCAAAGTTGAAGAAATACTGTTCTAGATTTTGTTTTTTAAAAAACTGTATCTTATTTGAAGAGGAAAACTCAAGTATTTTTGCAAAAGCTTTCTGTTGCAGAGCAACGGGACAGCCTAAAGGTAGCTCACAAAATAAGGGAACATTTCTTACGTGTTATTTTTTTTTCTCCAAATTCTTCTACAGAGGTCCAGACAGATGGGCTACGTTTCCTTTCCATTAACTGAGGAGACAGAGAAGACTTGAGGACTGAAGCTTGTCACCACTGTCCTGAATGTACTGAAATCCTAACGGCTTTAGCTGAAAAAATGTCCAAAGCAGGCAGTGAAAATAAATTTCAAATAGGACAAACTCCAAACTCTCTATGCTGGAATCCCAAGGCATGGAGGGAAAACTGGCTCCTTGGAGGAAAGCAGTTGAAGAAATAAGTAGAGTGATCTAGACCCTATTCCAGTATGTTTGAAGTACTTGGGGATAGAATAACCCCTTTCCTTTATTCATCTACATAGGTCCATGAGCCATGAGAACATGGCTCCCCATGTGAAGCTCCTCAATACAAGACATCTAACGGCATCACGTAAATCCTTTCTCAGGGTTGGGCGGGGGGGAGGGGCGAAGCCTAAAGAATCTGAAATGGTGAGCCTATGTTTTAATTAAAGTTCTGAGAATAGCCTTGAAGAGGAGTTTCTGGCAGTGAGGACCAGCCCAAGAAGCGAGGGCCCTGGAATCAGGCAGACCTAGGTCTGAATTCTGGCTGTCACTTCCTGGTGAAGGGACTTAAGTAACGAACGTCTCCGAGTCTTTTTAGCAGCATTTACCTCATAAGGCAACTTGAGGATCAAAGGAAAGAGCATGTGCAAAGCACCTAGCATAAGGCTGGGCACAGAGTGGGTGCCTAGCAGTGACGATGTGATATTTGCACCAGGCGGTGAGCAGGAAGCCTGGGGATGCCCATAGGTGGCATGGCCAGGAGCTCCAGAAGCATAGGGAAAAGGAGCTCCCTGCTCGAAAGGTCCTATTCCAGTGAGAAGCTGACTCCAAGGGACGACGCCCAAAAGGCCAGTTGTCATTCAGGTCCTACCTAGTGCCAGGGAATGCGGAATTGTATTACTCGCGAAGCTTCTGAAGTGGTTCTGTCACTTACTGACAGTGTGAACCTAGGCAAGTCACCCGATGTCTCTGAGTTTCAACTTCCTCATCCCCAAAATGAGGATACTACTACCTGTATCACAAGAGTTGCTGGAAAAACGAAAATGAAGTGCCGTGTGAGGGGCCACGTCCGGAGCACTTCCCACGTGCCAGGCTCTATTCTAAGAGTTTAAGACACATTGTCTTACTTGCAGCACAAGCGAAAGGTCTTAGCATAGTGCCGGAGCGCAGTAAATACCTAATAGAGGTAGGTATTAAAGAAATGATATGGGGCGGAGGAGCAACTACCATGCTTCCCAGAGAAAGAAGATGCCTTGGTATATACGTGGGAAGAATCAGATGCAGCTGGGAGAAGAAAAGTAATAGTTGGGTATGACTCTGGCAAAGCTTTTGAACTACCACACACGGAAAATAATAAAAGTTACCCTAAATCACCCCAAAAGGACAGCCCTGAGTTGTTATCTTCATCCTTAACGTTTATGCCTTTCCGAATCTGAGAAGAAGCTGCCAGGATTTCCAGTACATACCAAAAAGCGATGACAATATCCTGAAGTGTGTCAACTTTTGTGGGCACACAGCTGTCTAAAAGGAAGCAGATGCCGGTTGACTGGGGGAGCGTTAGGGCGTCTCTGTGACTGCGGCTCGAGTTTGCCTTCAGAGGGTGGCCACACCTACCTCAATGATATTCTCAACAATAATTCAAAAGGGGTAAGGCTTAGATTTTCCTTATTCTCCCTTAGAGCTTATGTTCTTGGCACAATACTGATGCGCCACACACGAGCCAGCATGTGAATGTGCTCTATCCCGAGAAGGTACGGCCTTTCTACATCGTAGAGTCCTTCAGCTTCTAAAATCATGGAGCTCGTACTGTTAGAACCAATGAAGTGAATTTTTTAAAATAAGCCACCAGTCTGGACCTGTGTAGGTGAATGAAGGAGAAGCACTTTAAAGTCAGGAAAAAAAAAAACAAACTATACTTAACATTTAGGATTATCGACCACTGTTGGTTTTCCATAATATATTTCATTCCTGATTTCATCTGAAAGAAACAGGATTATTACTACCATTCAAAAAGCGGTACCTTATCAATAAACTCTTGGCATGGCTTTGAGGTGGATTTCAGATTCAAAATAGACTTTACCGCACCGCTAACGTGTTCACTCAGTGTTTATCAATAACGTAAGAGGCTTCATTCAAAAAACTTACTGAGATATAATTACCTGAAACCCAGGGGTGAATCAAGGCCTTGTAGGGTCTGAACCTCATCTACTTTGGGAAATCCTGCCTCATCAAAACATGCAAAATTATGCGAACAGGAATTGCCAGGGTCCCTCCCAAGACTTTGGAAGGGGCCTATGTAAGTGAGGAGACCTGAAGTTTAAGCTTCAGTCAGTTCGAGATAAATCCACCTCAGCTGGGGCCCAACAGGTTTACAAACTTATTTAATGCTGGAGAAAATATTGTTTCAACTTATAAACACCCCAGTAATAAGTCACATAGGTAATAACGTGACTGAATTCACGGGATGGCATCTCCCCTGCGCATGCTCTCTTTCTCTCAGAATAAATAAATAAACGTTAAAAATAAAAAAGAAAAGAAAATTTGGCCCCAAACAAGGAGCCCAGCCTCCGATACACACTTAGTGTACTGTGATAATTTTTTGGAAGTTAACTGTGAATTCGTTTTAGTAGTACAGCTCTATTCAAACCACATTGAAAGGGCGGGCCTACGCCGGCCCACTCCATCTTGTTCTGTGTCCTTCACCTTGACCACACCTCCTCCCCTTGAGTAACCACCACCCCTCAACTGCCTAACAGGACTCTTCCCCAGGACCCTTCCCCAGCCAATCAGCTGAGGCCACAGCCATTACCTCACCAACTGCCACTAGGCCCCAATAAAACCTTTGCCCTTTTGAAACTGGCTCTCTCTCCCCGGTATCTCACCGCTGCCTCAGTGCAGATAGGGGATTGAGCTCGAGCTAGCTCCAATAAAGGCTCTTTTGCTTTTACATCGGACTCGGCACCCTGGAGGTATTTGGGGATCACGAATTCTGGGCATAACACACATGACATGAGTATTAATTTATTCTCAATACCAGCTAGCTCTGGTTCTTTAATTACCTTTTTCTGTCATGTAAGATTGATGAGGGAGCATGGGGCAAGTTGAGGGCAAAATACAAGTTAGCACATGCCCCCGCCCCAGGTGGGATATGTGTGATTCTGGCTGCTCGAGGACAAAGGAAAGGAAAGAAAACAAATGGTTAACTGATAGAGATCTCAGTGGGGCAAGACAGGAGTTTCCATCAGTTTACAAATATCTTAGTAAATTACAAGAAAAAGGCCATCTTTTTCTCCTTCCAGTATGAAAGATTCTTGGGGACAGTCCCTGTATATTCTTTGTACCCCCAGTACTTAGTACATGGTCGACATAGAGTGCGCGTGGCACGGATTGTTTTTCAATGAATTCATTCATTCTTATCAACGGATTCCACCCTATTTAATTGTCCTGTATTGCCTATATAACTATGAAATTCAGATTCTTAGAAGAGACTCTTGGTGTTATAAGATGCTTAGTAGAGGTGGTGAGTTTTAAGACATTATATTGACACCACTAAAACCTCTTGGTGGAGAAACTCAATGAGCCCGTTCTCTGGCATGCTGGCGAAACAAAAAACTGACCCTCGGTATTCTTTCCCCAAGTTAGGCATCAGCAAATTAATGAGAGGAGAGAGGAGGCCCCTGCTCTTGGGCACCCGCAGGAACTTACTCCAGCTCCAGACACACCGTAAACACTTTCATCTAACGGAAGATAAGCTGTGAAATCGGATTTCTGAACCACAAGACAGTAAGACAGTCTTTTCCAGCGTCTGCTTTAGAGGAGGGTCTTCAACCTTGAGTCTAAAAATCCCCCTCAGGCCACTGAACATGCCCAGTATGATTTGCTTTTTTACAGAGAAATCACAGAATGTTCCGGCTGAAAGGGAATAACACACTTCTTAATTGAAGAGTGGTCAGGAAAGAAAGCACATGGAGAGCAGTGCCCTGCGGCAGGTATTCAGGAGTTCTTTCTGCTTTCCTGATGGCTGAGGAAGCACCCACACCTGTTGCTGCCTGGAGAACTCTGTGCTAAACTTAGTTCTTTGAAGTTCTCTTTTGCATAGGAAACTTGCACATGAGCCGGAATCAAAGTTAAATTCAAAAGTGGATTTCAAGGACCATGCACACCTTGGGGAAGCATCACTGTCACGAATTCCCATGATAATACTGACTTGGGTGTTACTTGCTTGGGGCTTTCATTGCTCACACAAAGCTGGGTACGAGGGAGGGCAGAGAGTGCCATTTAGGAGTTAAGACAAGTCTCTTGGCCTCTTTGTACCTTAGTTTCCTCATTTGAAAAAAAAATGGATTTTAAGACCTACTTTCCAGAATTCATACTGGGTTTATTAACACACACCTAACCAGTCACTGTATGATATTTTTACATGTAGTTTTTTTTTTTTTTAACATGTATTCATTTTCTATTTCACTTACAGCTTGTGTAAAAACTGCATTCCATGCCAGGCCTGAAATGTTCCAAAGCTCAGCTCGGTGAGTAAATTGCAACCAAGATTTCTACACACACCAAAAAACAAACAAACAAACAAACAAAAAACAAAAAACAAGACACAAACGAAGAAGAAAAAAAAGATATTCTTTCAGAATATTTATCCTTTGGCAGTGATTCTAATTTATAGATAACGAAACATAACCACAATACTCTCTCCATACACTAAAGAAATCTCACTATTTAAAAAAATAGCCTTTTTAAAAAAATATCTGCATGAAAGATTTATACTTTCATGTTTATACATGTGGTGCATTAGATACAAATCAGTAAATGCTCAATAAATACTTGTGTTAAGTAAGTATTTCTTTCTAGAGAAGTAAGTTTATTTCTCTAGAAAAATGTTTCACAACTTTAGCACTGTTGAGATTTATGGTTGGATAATCTTTGTTATGGGGGGGGGGGGTGCTGCCCTGTGAACTGTAGGGTGTGACAGCAGCCCTGGCCTCCACCCACTAGATGCCAGGAGCACATCTACAGTCTGACAATCAAAAATGTCTCTAGACACTACCAAGTGTCACCTGGATGCAAAATCACCCTGGCAGAGAACTGCTGCTCTAGAACGATTCACTCTGATCTCTATAATAACTCTCACACCAAACTTTGCCACAGACAGAAAAGATTTGCTACATAATTTTAGTAGCTTTCGACTAATAAAGTTTCATTCATTCAAAGTGAATAACAAAGAGGTTTACAATTAAGTTTAATAAAAATTCCAAATATAATGAAATTATATTTGTAACTTACATAAACTGCAAAAAAGGTAGTGATTCAAATGTACGTCTTTCAATAGATTGTATTTTATTGCAGGATAAATCTCTAGGAAAAGGAAAAGGAAAATATTGCCTCAATTAGCTCTAAGATATCTAATTAGTAGGATGATAGTATTGAATAAGTAGCTTTTGGCTAAACTCTGAGTATTAGGAATTGTTATTTGAACCTTCCAGAGCCCCTAACCCTGCCCTCACCTTTCTTAAGAGTCTCACCTTTGTGATCTTCATACATAAAACATACAACTATAGATCTTGATAGATCTTGGAAGTAATCTTTCCTGAGAGCAGAAGAATTGATTAAATGACTTTTTGTGGCCTCATCAATTTCTAAATTATGAGCTCAAAGATCTCCACATATAATTTCTAATATTAAAAGGGATATTCTCACATTAGCACACCTTCCTGGTTTAGTTCTATTTCTCGACACCAAGTCAATACCAGAGGAGATAAAAGATACCTTTTCGTTTAACTTGAAAAGAAGTTACTCCTCTAATCAATACCTAACTTTGAACGAACTCAGAATTATATTATCATCTTAATAGAAATTTATTTTTGGTTGTACATTGCCTAAACGGTCTATGAATTTATCAACTGCTTCAGTTGCAAGTGGGGCCAACAAAAAAACAACATGGTACTGGATTTTTTTTTGGAAACACCCATTCTTGATTATAGTTGACCCTCTTATTTGCATTGATTTCAGCTGAGTCCCTCACTTTCCACCTACATGGGTACCACCATCTTCTGACTGGCATTTTCATCTCTGGTCTCTCCCATTCTAATCTATACTGCACACAGTCACCAGATTAATTCTCCAGGAGTGGTTCTCAAATATCAGAGTCACTTGGGAACTTACTCAAGATGCAAATTCTCAGCTCTACTCTGGACTGAGTGAATCAGGAACTGTGGAGGTGGAACCTGTGTTCTGACAAGGCCTCCAAGTGACCCTGGTGCAGTCTAAAGTTTGTCCTAGAGCACTGCCGTGATAACACGGTAGCTTGGCATATTATCCAAGGCCTTCAAAATCCTAAATCTGGCTCTAGTTTCCTACTCTACAGATACCAAAGAAATTTCTCCTGCATTTTGCCTTTCACTCACTCTATTTTGCAAGCATATTCTTCCCAAGATGTCTATCCGATGATACGTCATAGCCATTCAAGGTTCTGTTCAAACAGCATTTCTCTAGTAACTTCCCTGATCCAACTTGAAGTCTTCCCCCCTCTTCTATGTTCCAAAAACAACTTATACTTCTCATGGCCCAAATCCATTTCTTCCCCTCCCCCTCTCCTCCTCCTCCTTCTTCTCCTTCTTTGAATTTTTTAAAGTAGACTCCACGCCCAACCTGGGGCTTGAACTCACGACCCTGAGATCAAGAGTCGCATGCTCTACTGACTCAGCCGGTCAGGTGCCCCAATTTCTTCTCAATATAGTTATTCTGGCATTCCATTTCCTCTGGGCATAAACTCCATGAAAGTATGGACTAGTCTTGCTCATCTGCGTTGTCTACTGTGTTTAAAACTGATGCATGGACAAAGAACAAACTCAAATATTTATAAAATAAATTAACAGCTGGGTAGTGAGTAGAAGGAGCAAAATGACTGAAAAGAAATGTGGTTTTATGACTTTGTGGCTCCCTCTTCTGCACTCTGTCAGTGCCTCATCATCCACTTAGTGCTTATGCGTTATGGTTGAAGCTTCTGTTGATTTTCCCTGTGAAATCATGAGTTCCTACAAGGGTGGGAAGCCTGTCTTAACCATCTGCGTGCCTATGGTACTGGGCATAGGGCCTGTCCCATTCTTTTTTAGGTTTTGATTCACATTTTTTTTTGAATGAATGAATGAGAACACTTCACCTAACATGAAATAATTGGCTTACAAAGTACCTCATAGTAGAAGTAATGAAAGGCCCAATCCATTGCGCAGTTTGTCTCTTTTGTTTTTCTCCAAACTGTGTTTGTAACGTTTGGAGCCCAGATGGCAGAGGTAGCCAAGAAGACCAATACAAAGTGGTTGTCCCCTAAGACTTGGAAGGTTTGATAATTTGAAGGACGATTTTTAGTGTCATACGAGATTCTTTTTACTCACTACCCTTAAGCCTTCCACATTTGCAAGAAGAATCTATTTTCTAAAGCACATCATTAATAAGGATTAATGAGGGGCGCCTGGATGGCTTAGTCGATTGAGCATCTGATTTCGTTCGGTTCAGGTCGTGATCTCACTGCTCATGAATTTGAGCCCCGCATCGGGTTCTGGGCCAACAGCTCAGAGACTGAAGCCCACTTCGGATTCTGTGTCTCCCTCTCTCTCTGTGCCTACCCTGCTCATACTCTGTCTCTCTCTCTCTCTCTCTAAAATAAATAAACATTAAAAAAATTTTTTTAAAAAAGATTAATGGAATACACAGCTTTGGATGGCATGGGCAAAGAATAAACACTGAACCTCCACAGCAAAGAACATTAGTATCTCTGTATGTCTAATGTACAGAGCTATATGAAAACATTTCTTCCTTGACAATGAGGCTGGAGAGATGTTTATTCTGTAACTAGTGAAGTTAGAGGCATTTCTGATGTTTGTTTAGTGTAAACATTTCTAACTATACCACTTAACCATCATTATATTTTTAAAGATTTCATTTTTTTTAAGTAATCTCTATACCTAACATGGGGCTCTAACCTACAACCTCGAGATCAAGAGTTGCAGACTCTAATGACTGAGACAGCCACGTGCCCCTTAGCCATCATTTTTTTTTTTTTAATTTTTTTTTTTTCAACGTTTATTTATTTTTGGGACAGAGAGAGACAGAGCATGAACAGGGGAGGGGCAGAGAGAGAGGGAGACACAGAATCGGAAACTGGCTCCAGGCTCTGAGCCATCAGCCCAGAGCCTGACGCGGGGCTCGAACTCCCGGACTGCGAGATCGTGACCTGGCTGAAGTCGGACGCTTAACCGACTGCGCCACCCAGGCGCCCCAGCCATCATTTTTTTAATGTTTGTTTATTTTTGAGAGAGACAGAGACAGAGCATGAGAGGGGGGAATGGCAGAGAGAGAGGGAGACAGAATCTGAAACAGGCTCCGGGCTCTGAGCTGTCAGCACAGAGCCCGACACGGGGCTCGAACCCACAAACTGTGAGATCACGACCTGAGTCAAAGTCAGACGCCCAACCAACTGAGCCACCCAGGAGCCCCAACCTCTTAACCATCATTTTAAACATCTATTTTTATGGTGGCCTAAGAATTTCCACACCGATCACAGGAATCTGCTCCTGAAGCCAAGAGCACACTGTATGTTAGCTAACTTAACAATAAATTACATAAAAAATAATAATAAAAAAATAAACTAATAAAATTTCCCACACAGAAATCCTTAATCTGTTCTCTTGATAATTTAATATGTACTTGGTAATACTGCTTACATAATTCACCTGCTTAGTTAAATATTTAATATTTAAATATTTAATTTAGATTAAATTATTTAAAAATTCTGGGTTAATGGCATTCAAATTAACGTAAGTGTTCTATATTCTCTTGTCTTGTAGGTGACAATTTGAGGTTAACTTCAATTCCTCTCATTTTACTAAGCCAACTTTTTCAAACCTTTTCTGTGAAGGCCAGACAGTAAATATTTTAGGCTTTGCAGGCCATATACGGTCTCTGTCACATATTCTCTGTTTCTTTCTCTTCTTTTCTCTTTTACAGCCCTTTAAGAACATGAAAATCATTCTGAACTCATAGGTTGTATCAAGACAGACCATACACAGGATTTGATCCATGGGCCATAAGTAATAAATATAAATAAAGGCAGATGGTATATGAACACTTACATAACAAGGTTCATATGGGTGTCCATAATTGCTCAGACCTCATTACCCCCTTTCCTCTACAACTGAAGGGCTTTTTCCTATATCTTGTCTATAAAATTAAGAAGTTGAAAATGCATAGGAGGTATTTAATGCTAGAGATGGGCTGGGTCCCCACAGACTTACAGAGTTATAGAATTTAATAGAGAGAATTATAGAATTCTACTGTTAGAAGAAATTGCTGCAATTATCTAATTTGAACCCTGTATTTTTTAATAAATAATATAACTAAAAACTCATAATAAATGATGAACTGATTAACTTACAAATACTGGAGGGATAGCAGGCCTTCAAATGTGTCTTTATGTAATTCGGTCAGATAATTTTCACTGAGAATTCTGCAAAATGAAAAGGTCATTTCTGGGTCAAAATGCAAAATAGCTACAACTATTTGCTACACAGGACCGCTAGATGTGAGAGAAACCTGGGTAATGGTGCCACCAAATACACTAATTCTTATTTAATGTAGGGATGGCAATCTCTGCTGTTTGATTCAAATCTTTTCTTCTCACATACTCCTTTGTCTCTCTCTCTCTCTCTCTCTCTCTCTCTCTCTCTCACACACACACACACACACACACACACACACACACACACCCCTATCCACTCTTCACACCAAAATGTGCATTTAATGCCTACTCTCTGGATCACAAAATCTCTGTTAGAACCCAGCCCTGAGTGGCAAAAACATGGACAGAACTGCCACTTCCTCCTCTCTTTTCCCAAATGTTATTGTGGAAGCCCTATTTATAACCATATCAGTGTTACAAGTGAAGCCATCTAATTTTTTTCCCCAACTAAAAAATATCTGTGAGAACTAAAGATGTGCATAAAATGCACATAACATAAATGCTCAGTTTAATAAGTATAGAGTAAATACCCGTGTAACACTATTTGTTCATTCTACTGTTGGTGGATACTAGATTTTTCTAATTTTTAG
Organism: Prionailurus viverrinus; assembly: GCF_022837055.1. Taxonomy (NCBI): domain Eukaryota; kingdom Metazoa; phylum Chordata; class Mammalia; order Carnivora; family Felidae; genus Prionailurus; species Prionailurus viverrinus. Next base: position 35,313,196 of record NC_062574.1, read on the forward strand.
TTATTATAAACAGTGCTGCTTTGAACATTTTTCTGTTTATATCCTAGTACACATTTGCCTAAGGTTCTCCAGGATTTAACAGGGGTACAAAATTGCCTTCCTGAGAGGTTGTGCTATTTCAAGCTGGCAGATTGAAACATGCCAAGTCTCTACCAAACTCCAAACTGCACCAAAGTCCCTAAGAATGATTAGAAAAGATACAATTAGAAATTCCACAACCTTAGCTCAAAGCCAAGGGAGTAGCTCCACAAACACTCCCCACCAGAAATGCCTTGGAGCCACCTACAGGGTGATTAGCTGGGATACTGCAGTAGGACCAAGGACAGCACATCAACCCCACATCCTTCCTCCTTGGATCTGGCAGCAAAGGGTGTTTTCTTCCAGGCAGGAGCCATTGGTGTTAGAAGGGGGCAGGGTCCCAGAACCCTGGAGGAAGGGTATACACTCTGACTAGCCATTAGAAGTCACCTCCCACCTCTTCTTTAACTCTCAGGGGGACCTGTCACCAATAACAAGGCCCGTGGTTCATTTCACCTCTTCCTTAGGACCAGAAAACAGAAGCAAGTCAAATCTCAACTACAAAGATAAATTGCACTCAGGAATGACCAAATGGAGTGAGAAAGCCAATTCTATTCAGGACAGAAAATAAAAAACAAATATAACAGCTTATAGTCAATGACACAGTTAACAGAGAAAACACAAAAGGATTTGAGAATACCAACATTAATGGGGCACCTGCGTGGCTCAGTCGGTTAAGCATCCGACTTCGGCTCAGGTTGCAGTCCATGGGTTCAAGCCCTGCACTGGGGCTCTGTGCTGAAGCTCAGAGCCTGGAGCCTGCTTCAGATTCTGTGTCTCCCTCTCTCTCTGCCCCTCCCCAACTTGCACTCTGTCTCTCACTCTCTCTCTCTCTCTCTCTCTCTCTCTCTCTCTCTCAAAAATAAACACTATAAAAAATTTAGAATAGCATCATTAATACATCCTCAGACAGAGGTAAACAGTACATCTAATAAAAAGAACCAACTCAAGATTATATGAATGAAAAGCATTATCATTAGTAAAAAAACTCAGTCTATGAGCAGCAGAAATGGTTGTTGAATAAATTAGAAAACTTGAGAGATCTGGCCACTGATTTCTTACCAATACTTGAAATGATATGTATTTATTATATTTACATATTTGTTTTTATACTATATATTTGTAAACCCCTTGACAAGTGGGATATTTGGTCAGTTTTGTTCTTGAGCTTATATCCCTGGCATGTAAAACAGTTCCTGGGACATAGGAGATGCTCCATAAATATTTGTTGAATGAATTCAGAAAGTGACAGGTATCAATTTGCAAATATACTGCTTTTAATTAAAACAAATCATTCATTTATCATCATTTATGAGAATAAGTACAACTTCACAGGAAAACAAATGTCTTTCTCCACCTCCACCCCAATTTGTGACTCAATCTTTTGAGACAAGAACCTTTTGAGAATTTCATAAAAGCTATGGAATGGACCCTTTCCCTAGAAAACTGCACTTTCTTGAATACGTGCAAAGGCGTGCATGCGATTTCAATTTGCAGACCATCCCTTTAGGGCTCAGGTCCGTGAATAGAATGGACTGAATTTGTGGGTGCCAAACTTGGATGGAAAATGAAATCACATCTCTATTTTCACAAACCTCTAACTAGAATTAGCATTTCCTTCCATTATGAATGTAGGCAACAAACCACAGATTAGTATAGTTAATTTGGTCCCCAGCAGAAATCAGATATTTTCATATCACATATTTGGCGTGGATATCTCAAACTATCATTTATTCTCATCAGTACTTTGAAGTTATAATAGTTAGTAGGCCTACCATTATATTTTGTTATTTAATATTCTAACAGAAGCAGATTTATTGCTATATCACTAATCTTTTTAAAAAATTTTTGAAAACTCTATTTCCACATAATTTCCTTTTCCTATATGTTTTAACTTATTATACATTTGAAAACATTATCCCAAGAACATAAGCTTCTGCAGATCATCAATAGATATATAGAAGGGTGCCTGGGTGGCTCAGTCTGTTAAGTGTCCGACTTCAGCTCAGGTCACGATCTCACGGTTCGTGGGTTCGAGCCCCACATTGGGCTCTCTGCTGACAGATCAGAGCCTGGAGCCTGCTTCCAATTCTGTGTCTCCCTCTCTTTCTGCCCCTCCCCTGTTCATGCTCTGTCTCTCAGCAGTAAATAAATGTTAAAAAAAAAATTAAAAAAAAATTGATATATAGAAAAAAAGGTTAAAAATCCTGCCCCAGGGGACTATTGACCCATACTTAAAAACTTCTGTCTTACAAGGCATAACCCTCAAGCTGAATTAGAAATCATCAAATCTTGGGGCACCTGGGTGGCTCAGTTGGTTAAGTGTCTGACTTCGGCTCAAGTCATGATTTCACAGTTTGTGGGGTCGAGCCCCACATCAGGCTCTGTGCTGACAGCTCGGAGCCTAGAGCCTGCTTTGGACTCTGTGTCTCTCTCTCTCTCTCTCTCTCTCTCTCTCTCTCTCTCTCAAAAATAAATAAACATTTAAAAATTTTTTAAGAATCATCAAATCTTACCAGATTCATGTTCTAGTATATAAACTACCAAATACATGCTTTTCAAAAAATATTTTTTTAATTTGTTTATTTTTTAATAGGTAATATATCTTTGCATGGCTCAGAATTCCAAAGGTATATAATACACAATTCAAAGTTTTTCTCCTACCCCTGTCCCCCAGCCTACCCACTCTCTCCACTCTCTCTTGTTTCTTGTGCCAAATTACTTTCATTTTTCTTACAAGTTTGGGAAATAAGATCTCCAAGTTAGATACTATCATGAGAAAATATAAACTATATATAGTATTTAAGAAATTCATAAAATTCATAAGAAAACAACTACCTTATTCTACCATTTGTCTCTTACCAGTAAGGTTATCAGACTAAGGGGCAGGGGGGAATCTACTTCAGGGGGATCATAATCCCTACATTTAGATTACTATGACTGTTATGTCTTTTATTATTAATTCAGAAGTCATTTATGACTTATCTACCCAAGTTGAACTAATGATATGACACACAATCTGTCATGAAAAATGCCAATTACTTCGAGTATAATATTGTTTCCAAAATTACTTGTGTCTACACTGACTTTTTCTACAAATCAATTTAAAAAAAAGATAACAAAAAAATCGGCAAAGGACAGAAAATTCAGACAAGAAACACAAATGCCCAGGAAACATACAGAGATACTTAAATGTATAAGTAATCAGAAAAATTCAAATTCAGAAGGGACCCATTTTATTCACCCACCAGATCAGCCAAGAAATGGAGAATATCCAAGAGTGGGAGGGTAGGAGGAAATGAATGCTGTCATGGTGTATGGATTGGTGTGTAAATTGGCACAACTTTTTTGAGGGCAATTAAAATTGTATATATATCGGCATCGTCTTCATCCCAACAATTCCATTTCCAGGGATCTATTCTACAGAAATACCCACCCACGTACACAAAGATGCATGTATGAGGTGGTCCATGCAGCAATGCATGTAATAAGAAAACTGGACACAGCCTAAACATCCATCAAGAGGGGAATTATTAAATCGTAATACACTCATACTATGGAATAGTATGCAGCAGCTTGCATGGATGGGGTAACCCTCTATGTACTGGAAGAAAAAAAGTCTAAGACATACCACAAAGCAAAAGAATCGAGTTGTAGGATGTTACAATTTATGTAAAAAAAAGATAAGAAAATCACACAACAAACCTACTTTGCTGTAAATATGTATAGAGGCAAATGCATGGAAAAAGGTCTGGAAGGATATATACTAAATCCAGAGTAGTGGCTATCCCAGCAGTGGGGGGATTAGAAGATAAGGCAGGTGTTCACTATATCTGTTATTTCATCAAAAAAAAATTTTTTAATGTTTATTTATTTTTGAGACAGAGAGAGAGAGGGAATGAATGAGCAGGAGAGGGGCAGAGAGAGAGGGAGACAGAATCCGAAGCAGGCTCCAGGCTCTGAGCTGTCAACACAGAGCCCAACGTGGGGCTTGAACCCACAAACCGTTGAGATTATGACCTGAGCCGAAGTTGGACACTTAACCGAATAAGCCCCCCAGGCCCCCCTGTTATTTCATTTTTATATATTGAGACTATAATCATGTATTCCTTGTATAATGGAAAATAAGTTGAAATTGATTCTAACTTTAAAGGGAACCTGCCAAATTTAATTTTTAAAATAAACACAGATGGGGCGCCTGGGTGGCTCAGTCGGTTAAGCGGCCGACTTCAGCTCAGGTCATGATCTCGCGGTCCGTGACTTTGAGCCCTGCGTCGGGCTCTGTGCTGACAGCTCAGAGCCTGGAGCCTGTTTCAGATTCTGTGTCTCCCTCTCTCTGACCCTCCCCCGTTCATGCTCTGTCTCTCTCTGTTTCAAAAATAAATAAACGTTAAAAAAAAAAATTAACACAGAATTGCAATCGGTAGAGGTTGAGTTGGGACATGGAAGGGGAAACACCTTTCCTCAGAGCTACTGACTTCAAAGTTCTGGACCAAGAAGGACCTTAGAATGCAGTTAGTTTTTTGTTTTTTTTTTTTTTTTTGTATTCGTATTTGGAGAGAATATACTCACAGTTTCTCAGCCCAACGGTATCCCTTCCATACATTTTCATCAATGTAAGAAATAGAGTTTCCTTGGAAATTTCTGTGAAGAAACACAGTTCAGATCCTTGAATAGGTAGGAAAGGAATGAACGGAATAAATAAGAGAATCACTGGCAACCTTGTGGGGAATATTCCAATGCAGTAAATGCCAACTTTCTACTTTCCGCAGCTATCAGCATCCCAGGTGGTGCAATTAATAAAGAGCTAGCGTGGGGCCACTGGCACAAACAAGGCAGCTCCTTAGAACCTGAACTTCCTATTTGTTCCATTCCTTGGGTAGATAACGCCTGTTAATTACTCTGGAGGTAAGTATTTTTTTCCCCCAAATCACTTATGTGTCTAAAATGGTTCCTTCCACAAATCAATGAGAAAATAATAATTCAACGAAAAAAATGGTAAAAAATGTACATTATCAGCAAACAAATGTAAAGAAGCCCTCTACTGAAACCTCTCTAGGTGTTAGAAGGATAAGGGAAGTTAGAAATTAGAAGAACTAACATGGAAAGATTTCTTAGACATATTGCATAGGGAAAAGCAACAAATCACTGGGCAAGGAATTAAAAAGTATCCCCTCATTAGGAAATTAGGAAAAAATGCAAAGGAAAGAGATGGGAAGGAAGGACACACACCAAAAAGGTGACAGGAGTTACCTTATGAGTGGTAGGGAGGGTGGGGTGGGATTTTCACGTTTTATCCTCTATACCTGTGACATTGAAAACAAAAAAAAGTATCCATGATAATTCATGTATCCATGAATTACACATGTTTAAAAGAAGCTATTAAATGCCTGAGGTTCAGTTTCAACCGCTAACTCTGCGTATGACTTTGAATCTTTACCTTTAGTTTTGTCCTCTTCCCTCAGCAACAGCTTACCTGGTCAGTTTATATACACATTTTTTTCAGGGGAGTCGGGAATAAATTCAAAACAGATACCCATCTGGTGGACATGTGCCTGGTGGACATTTCCAGTCAACCTGAAGCCTTCTGGTTGCTCTACGTTCCCTGGTAAAAGATGCCTCAACTTCCATCATTCTCCTTATCTGGGACAGAAGTTTCAGAGTAATATCTGAGTTTTCTCTTTCCCGTGCACACCCCACCCGCGACTGTCATCAGTTAGTCTATCTTGTCACTTCCTCCTTTGCAGTGCTCTCAAGGCTTTTCTTTCGACTCTTTTCAGCCACTCTGATTCGGCCCCTTGTTACTTGACTCCCAGGTTTTGTTAGAACATTCTATCTGGTCTCGCTGGATCAAGCTCTCCTCTCCAGATCGCCCTACGTGGGGAACTGAAAATAATCCTCTTGTTTCAATGGTCTGTATCTCATGCTTGAAAACTTTCAGTGGCTCTCTATAACTCAGAATGTAACGTTCAAACCTCTCTAGCTGATAGTCAAGGTTTCTCGTAATTGGATCTTTAACTGCTAAACCTAATTCTTGATTCCTGATCACTCCTGCAGCCATGCCTTTGCCTAGGCTTATACCCATTTTTTCTCTATTTAACACATCAGAGCCACTCTTTAAGTCTCAGCTAAAGTGTTAGCTTATCCATGCAGCTCTCCCTGACCTCCATACTCCACTGATTACAGAGTCTGCTGAATTCCAACACCCATGGTACCTCTTTTAGTACTTAATTACATGCCCCCTCCCTTTTTATGACCACTTCCTTTCTTCCCACCTGTCATTTCATGTTCTGAAGACGACTGCATCCTAGTGTGGCGCCCATAGTACTTACTCTTGGGTTGGGCCCAAACTGAGTACTGTATGTGGAAGGCCGGGGGTCAAAGATGAGGTCTGGGGAATCAAAATAATAACAGCTAACACTCATATTTTGCCAGGCACTGATCCAAGTGCTTCATATGTATTACCTCATCTAGATCTCACAATAATCCCATGAGGTGGTAACTATCATAATTTCCATTTCACAGAAAAGGAAACTGAGTCACAAAGCTAATAGATGACAGACCTCGGCCCAAACGCAGGCCATCTAGTTCCAGAATCTCTACTCTTCACTACTCTGTTGTATCCTATTATAGAGGATGGAGCAAAAATGGGAGAGTAGAGGTTAAGGAATAAAATAATGGGGCTAAAAATTGGATAAGGAAAAAGAATAAGGACAATTACAAGTAAAAGATTGGAGAAGGGCGAACAGTAGTAAAAAGGAAAATGAAGATAAGGGATAGTTGACAAAGAAAAGGTAAAAACAGAAAGTCAGTCAACGCGGTTGGGGAGATGAGGAAGGCCCAGGACGACATTGAGGAAGAGACTGCCATGTCAAGCAGGAGGCAGAGAACAAACAAGTAAAGGCGATTCTTACAAGATGGTGAAGGTGCCGTTGTAGGTGTCGGGCTCCGGCACGGGCACTCTGCGGAGCCTCTGCTGTAGGCTGAGACCAACACACGACAGTGTCTCATCTTTGCAGGTACAACGCTCACATATTTTGAGGTTTGTGGTGGCATTCTGTTCTGGTTGCCAAGTTAAAGTTGTGTATGCCTTTTCTGAGGTATAGTTTACAAAATGCACCACAGAATGTTGAGTTGTTGGAGGAAAACCTGTCTCTGGTTGCTGACTTACAGGAATTTCTAGGTCCATAGGTAGAAGCGTGACTTCAGTCAGGTTTCGATGTTGACTCTGAACCTGTTCTGGATGTGCAAGTGTCACCTCAAGGTCCTTTGGGGGAGGAGTTGTAGTCTTCTTCAGGGTTGTCGAATGTTCAGCCTCCGTAATAGGTTCTGGAGTTATAGTAAGCTCCACATGACGAAATGGGATGATGGGTGATGCTGGACGCTGACCTTGATCCTTACTTGGAGTTGGAACTGTCACTTCCTGCTGGAATGGATATTGAACTACAACCTCCTTAGGTGGCTCTGGAGGCTGAGTTGGGGTGTCTCGCGTGGTTGGAGAAGGTTCAGTCTCCACACTGGATCCTGCAGTTACAGTAAGTTCCAGGTCCATAGGTGGAACTGTGACTTCAGTCAGGTTTGGATGTTGACTCTGAACCTGCTCTGGATGTGCAAGTGTCACCTCAAGGTCCTTTGGAGGAGGAGCTATAGTCTCCTTCATGGGTGTAGAAAGTTCAGCCTCTGTAGTAGGTTCTGGAGTTATGGTTAGCCCCAAGTCCACATGATGAGCTGTGACACTGGGCAATGTTAGCTGCTGACCTTGATCCTTACTTGGGGTAGGAACTGTCACTTCCTGTTGGGATGGATACTGAACCACCTCCTTAGGTGGCTCTGGAGGCTGGGTTGGGGTCTCTTGCATGGTTAGAGAAGGTTCAGTCTCTGTAGTGGATTCTGGAGTTATGGTAAGCCCTGGGTCCAAAGGTTTAACTGTGACTTTAGTTAAGGTTGGATGCTGAATGTGCTCTGAATGTGGAAATGTCACCTCAAGGTCCTCTGGAGGAGCGGTAGTCTGCTGCAGGGCTGAGGGATGTTTAACATCCGTAGTGGGTTCTGTAGTTACAGTAAGCACCAAGTCCAAAGGCTGAACTGTTACATTCGGCAACCACAGACGCTGAGCTTGATCCTGATCTGGTGTTGGAACTGCTGCCTCTTGATATACTGGAGGTTGAGCTACAAGTTCCTTAGGCGGCTCTGGAGGCTGATCTGGGGTCTGTGGAGTTTTGGCCTTATTCAAGGTTGAATGCTGAACCTGAACCTGCTCTAGATGTGCAAATGTTACCTCAAGGTCCTTTGGAGGAGCTGTAGTTTTCTTCAGGGCTGTAGAAGCTTTAACCTCCATAGTGGGTTCTGGAGTTATGGTAAGCTCTAGGTCCCAAGGCTGAACTGTTACATTAGGTGACAATGGATGATGAGCTTGATCCAGACCTGGAGTTGGAACTGTCACCTCCCAAAACAGTGGAGGCTGAACTACAACCTCCTTAGGTGGCTCTGAAGGGTGACCTGGGATCTCTTGCATGGTTGAAGTTTCAACCTCTGTAGTGGGTTCTGGAGTTATGGTCAGTTCCAGGTCTAAAGGCTGAACTCTGACTTCAGTCAAATTTGGATGCTGAGCCTGGACCTGCTCTGGATGGGCAGGTGTCACCTCAGTGTCCTCTGGAGGAGCTATAGTCTGCTGCATGATTGTAGAATGCTCAGCCTCCACAGTAGGTTCTGGAGTTACAGTAAGCTCCAGGTCAGCAGGCTGAACAGTAACATTGGGCAAGTTTGGATGCTGAGCTTGCTCTTGTCCTAGAGGTGGAACCGTCACCTCATTATGGACTGGAGGTTGTGCTACAACCTCCTCAGGTGGCTCTGGAGGCTGAACTGGGGCCTCCTGCTGGGCTGGAGGAGTTTCTGCCTCCTTAGAGGGCTCGGGAGCCTGCTGCAGAATTGGAGATGGTTCTACCTTCTCAGGGGCCTCTGAAGGCTGAGCTTGTACCTCCTGTTGTGTTAGAGAAGGTTCTATCTCCTTAAGTGGCTCGAGAGGTAGAGATAGGGTTTCCTGCTGGACTGGAGATGGTGCCACCTTCTCAGGAGGCTCTGAAGGCTGAGCTAGGACCTCTTGTTGGCCTGGAGAAGACTCATCTTCAGGGGACTCTGGAGACTGGGGAAGACGCTTGGACTGAGCTGGAAAAAATTCAACTTGCGCAGGGGGAGATTGAGCAGGGACATCCTGCTGCACTGGAAGAGGTTTAACCTCCTTAGTTGCCTGGGGACTTATGAGAACCCTCAGATCCACAAGTTTAACTGTGATATTAGGTGACACTGGATGCTGAGCTTCACCTGGACCTGGAGGTGAGAATGTCACCTCATGCTGTACTGGAGACTGAGCTACAACATCTGTAGAGGACCCTGGAGGCTGAGCTGGATGCTCATACTGAACTGGAAAAGACTCGACCCCCTCATTGGGCTTTGGTTGCTGAGCTGGGACCTCTTGCTGGATTGGAGAAGGTTCTATCCTTGCAACAGGCACTTGAGGCAGAGCGGAGCTCTCCTGCTGGCTTGGAGAAAGTTCAATTTCCTCAGGAAGATCTTCAGGCATAGTGGAGACTCCCTGCTGGATTGGAGAAGGCTCAGCATTTTCAGGGGCAGCTGGATGCTGATGTGGGACCTCCTGCTGGATTGGAGAAGGTTCCAACTGCTCAGGGGACACTCCAGACTGAGCTGAGGCCTCTTCTCGGAGTGGAGAAGCTTCAACCTCATTAGTGGATTCTGAGGTCATGGTAACTGAAGGATCCACAGGTTTAACAGTGACATTAGGCAACAGCAGGAGCTGAGCTTGATTCTGACCTTGAGGAAAAACTGTTACCACCCGATGTTCTGGAGAGTGAGCTGGGGCCTCCTGTTGGGTTGGAGAAGGTTCACCAGAAGGCTCTGGATGTTGAGCTGTGGCTTCCTGTTGAGTGGCAGAACGGTTAATTTCCTCAGAGGTCTGTGGATGCTGACTTGGGGCCTCCTGATAGGTTGCAGGTTTAACTTCCCCAAGGGGATTTGGATGCTGAGTTGTGGCCTCTGACTGGGCTGGAGAAGGTTCTGTCCCCTCAAGGGGCTCTGGATACTGAGTTGGGGTCTCTGGTTGGGTTGGAAAAGGCTCACCCTCCTCTGATGCCTGAGGATACTGAGCTGGAGCCTCCTGCTGGGTTGAAGAAGGTTCAACCTCCTCAGGGGTCTGTGGATGCTGAGCTGGGGACTCCTCCTGGGTTGTAGGTGGTTCACTCCCCTCAGAGGCCTGTGGGTGCTGACCCTGGCCCTCCTCCTGGAGAGGGGAAGGTTCACCCTCTTCCTGGGCCTCTGGAAGCTGAGCTGGGGGTTCCTGTTTGCTTAGAGAAGGCTTAGCTTCCTCAGGAGGCACTGAAGGCTGAGCTGGGGTCTCCTGCTGCCTTAGAGAAGGATCAATCACCCCAGGAGGCTCGGAAGGCTGCCCTGGGGTCTCCTGCTCACTTGCAGGCTCAACCTCCTCTGGAGGCTTACCCGAGGTCCCTTGCTGGGTTAGAGAAAGTTCTGCTTCCTCAGTATGTTCAAGAGGCTGAGGTGGGGCCTCTTGCTGGGCTATAGAAGATTCAACACCTTTATCAGGCCCCGGAGTTGTGGTAAGTTCCACATCTAAAGGCTTACCTGTAACCCTGGGAAACATTAAATAATCTGGATACTGACCTAGAGGTAGAGATGTCACCTCATCACTTATTGCAAGTTGAGTTAAATACTCGATAGGGAACTCTGGAACTAGAGTTGGGGCCTCCTGCTGGACTGGGGTAGGTTCAACCTCCTCGAGGCGCTCTGCAGGCTGAGCAGGGGCCTCCTGCCGGACTGGGGTAGGTCCAGCCTCCTTAGGGTGCTCCGCAGGCTGAGTTAGAGTTATGGTAAGATCCAGAGGTTTAACAGTGACATTGGGGAAGCTTGGCTTCTGAGCTTCACTCTGACTTGGAGATAGCACATTTACTTCATGATGTGCTAACAGTTGAGATATGATGTCCTTAGATGGCTCTGGAGGCTGAGCAGGGGCCTCCTGGGGGGTTGGAGAAGGTTCCACTTCCTCGGGGGCCTCTGTAGGTTGAGCTGAGGCTTCCTGCTGGACTGAAGAAGGTTCGACCTGTTCAGGGGTACTTGAAGGCTCAGCTGGGGCCTCTTGTGGGTTTGTTGAATTTCCATCCTTAAGGGACTCTGGACGCGGAGATGGAGCCTCCTGCTCAAGTAGAGATGTTTCTGTCTCTTCAGGGGGCTCTGGATGCTGAGCCTGAGCCTCCCCTTGGGGCAAAAAAGATTCAGCTTCCTCATGGGACTCTAGATGATTTGGGGTCTTCTGCAAGGGTGGAGGAATTTCAGCCTCCTCAGAGAAGTTTGGAAGTTGATCTGGTCCCCCTGGGAAACCCATAGGTAGGTTCTCCTCAGGATATAGGAGACCCATATTGGAATCTAAATAATCATCCTGCAGCTGTTGTTGTAGGTGCTCTTTATTTGCAGATTGGTTTGGAGTTCCAACAACTTTGGCAAGCCTTCGATGCTGAGCTAGATCTTTCTTCAGGTTTAGGGGTGAAACAATAAACTTTGTTGGCTTTGAACTCTGACTATCCAGAAATGAAACAAGTATTTCAAACGATTGGTGATCTTCGGCCTGATCTAAACCTACAGTTTTAGCCTTACTTTTGAGTTGAGGAGGCGGAGCTATGGTCTGATTCTGATCCCAACCTGGCATTGGAACCACCTCTGGGAGCCTTTGATGCTGGCTTAGCTGGTCATTCAGATCCTCATCTGGCCCTGGGGGTAGTTCTCCAACGGAATCCGTGTCCAGGAATGGAACCAAAGTCTCAGTCAACTCCTTAGGCGGGGCCAACATCTGGGCTGGAGCAGAGGACCCCAGGTAATTAAAGCCCACCGGCTCAGCTGGGGGTGTAAGTACCTGGGGCGATTCGGGTGGGGGATCAGACGAGCGCGAAGACCGGGGCTCAGCCGGCTCCATGGGGTCGGCGGTCAGCTGGGCAGGGTCCAGGGCCCACTCCGGAAGCTGAGCTGCCTGGACCAGCAGCCACAACGGTTGCCACATAAGGACAAGCAGTGGGGCCAACATGCGCAGCCGGGACATGACCTGTGGAGGTTCCGGGGCGCAGCGACCCAGGCGAGTGGGGTGCTGGCGCTGGGCCCCGAGCGGGAGCCAAACCATTATGGCAGCCCCGTGATGCGCGCGCGCACTGTTAGCAACTGCGCGCCCCTCCCCCGCCTACGTCCCACCCTTTATTTACGCCACCTTTATGAGCTCCCTGGAGATGGGCTCCGCACCACCAGAGCGGGCCCTTTTCCCAGAATCACTTGGGGCCCAGGCCTCCCTCCACCCTGCAAAGGCCACCACTCCCCCCGTCCCTTTGGAGGAATGGGGCGCCTGGGTGGCTCAGTTGGTTGAGCGTCTGACTTTGGCTCAGGTCATGGTCTCACCATTCATGGCTTCGGGCCCCGCATTGGGCTCTGTGCTGACAGCTCAGAGCCTGGAGCCTGCTTCAGATCCTATGTCTCCCTCTCTGCCCCTCCCCTGCTTGTACTCTCTCTTGTTCTCTCTTCAAAATAAACATTAAAAAAGATGTTTTTTGAGGAATAAATGCTTATTGTTGTTTTAAAAAAATTTTTTTTAAATGTTTATTTTGGAGAGAGCAAGAGACAGAGACATAGAGTGCGAGTGGAGGAGTGGCAGAGAGGGTCATAATCTCGTGGTTCATGGGTTCGAGCCCCGCATCGGGCTCTGTGCTGACAGCTCCGAGCCTGGAGCCTGCTTCAGATTCTGCGTCTCCCTCTCTCTCTGCCCCTCCCCAGCTCACGCTCTTTCTCACTCTCAAAAATAAACATTAAAAAAAAAAAATCTAATAAAAAAAATTCACAAATCTAGCCCCAAATTAAGCTCTCAATGACATGAAACACATTTTTGCTCCTTTTTTTTTTTTTTTTAACATTCTGTATGTGGCACATTAGTATTTTCTTTTAGAAATTATTTTGGCAACTTAATCCCTAATTGAGGACATCCATGTGAGTGATTTACAGAAAAGTTCTTCAGCAAGATATTCATGCAAGATATATATGAGATGCCGTCATCTGGGTGATCCATCCTATTTGAATGGCATAATGGTTTCAAACGCTGTAGTATAATCACATTTAAGGCCATAGTTACTCTGTTCCCAAATCCGTGAGATTGTGTTTGAGGGGAGCTCTAAAAGGCTTGTGTCCTCTCCTATGTCCACAACTGTGGGAGTGCTCTGATGAAATTTGCTCTCCAAATTTCAAATAAGGGGTCAGAGCCAAGGGTCAGGACTTCAGGAAAAGCCTCAGAAATCCCCTGCAGTCAAAAGCAGTTTCTGAGTTTCACATTTCCCAGAGGATGATACAGCTAATGCCAAAGTCTTCCAAATTCTGCTGGTTGCTTTACATTATGGCTACAGTGGCTATGTCACCCCTGAACTTTAATCTCCACATACTTGAATTAAATCCTGTAGCTCGTCTTCAGTACTGGCATCTGTGATCTCTTCACAGGGTCTGTATTCCACAGCTATTTTACCACTTTCTGAAATAAAGTGAATAAGGATTGGAAAAAAAAAAAAAAAAAAAGAGGGCGCCTGGATGGCTCAGTCAGTTAAGCGTCTGACTTCAGCTTAGGTCATGATCTCATGGTTCATGAGTTCAAGCCCCATACCGGGGTCTGTGCTGTAAGCACCAGAGCACACTTCAGATCCTCTGTGCCCCTCTCTCTGCCTCTCCCCTGCTTACTCTCTCAAAAATAACCATTTAAAAAATCAATAAAGTTAACAAGATCAATTCAGAATTTTCCTTGTTCTAAAACTAGCTGTATACAATGATAGCACCCAATAACTAGACATTCTTTTTATTTATAAAAGCAGAAAATAAAAGCATTTTCCTAGAAGTTTTCTCATCTCACACTTCAGTTTTTAATCATAACTATGTGTGAAAAAATACACATGAAGTTAACAACTGTGTGGTTCAAAAACGCTATCATCTTAAGAGATAGGAACTAAGGAATAATGACACAGGAAGTTAAAACTATGGAAACAACAATGTTCAAAATCAGATGACTAGACAGTAAGGCATTAGGTAGAGGTCAGTGTGAGTTCTGGAATAGAGACCATGGACTATAGCTGATACTTCGTATTAGAAACAAGGCCAGTGTCTACTCCCCGGAAACAAAATCCCACCAGATACAATGAACAATGCTTTGGAGAGAGGGGGAGGGGGAGGGAGAGAACATGCTTGGACAGTTTATTGGCAGAAACTGGCCCATGTTCCTTATAGACAATACAATTCCCCTTAAGGCAAAGTACAGCTACAACATTTTGATCGTGTACAAGGGATACCAGAGCATGTTAGAGAGAGGTCAGCAACCCAAAGGTTTAGTTTGGTTCTTAAAGGTTGTTACTCAGCGGGGCGCCTGGGTGGCGCAGTCGGTTAAGCGTCCGACTTCAGCCAGGTCACGATCTTGCGGTCCGTGAGTTCGAGCCCCGCGTCAGGCTCTGGGCTGATGGCTCAGAGCCTGGAGCCTGTTTCTGATTCTGTGTCTCCCTCTCTCTCTGCCCTTCCCCTGTTCATCCTCTGTCTCTCTCTGTCCCAAAAATAAATAAACGTTGAAAAAAAAAATTTAAAAAAAAAAAAAAAAAAAAAAAAGGTTGTTACTCAGAATTGACAGCTAATGGAGATTCTACCTGATGACCAGGGAAGTCAACTTTCACTGCAAGAGCTGTCCAGGCTGGAAGCCTGAGACCAATCCAGGGTCAACTCTTATGGGCAAATAAGGCCTCTGAAACTTAGCTAGGCTTTCTTAGTCTCTAAGCCTGCAAGACTGTGAAGCGGCAAGGGCGGGGTGGGGGGGGGGGAATTGTTTGGGGACTCATTACTAATTATAAAATTCCCTTGGAGCACAGCCTGTAACATTCACACCATTGTAGAACTCAATAGAGAACACAATCGATGCTATTCAATAGCCTGACCACTTCAAGGTTCACAAAAATATAGCTGACCCTAATATAAGAATCATATTCACCCAATAGGTCAGTGCCAAAAACAAAAACTGAAGCTGAATTGATTCCAAAAACATAATCTAATAAATTCTCCAACAGGAAGACGATGATAACAAGTTAACATATTTTCTCTGCTTACCGTGTTTCAGGGATAGTTTTAAACTTTTCCATCATCTCATTTGCTCTTACAATTCATCCCCCATGAGGTAAGTTGAATTATTACCTTTACTTGGCAGATAGAGAAATTGCAGCTTAGAGAGATTAAATACTTCAAATCTGACTATAAAACCTAAAATTGCATAAGAAATCTAGGAGACAGAGCTAAGATTCAACACCAGACGTCCAAAGCTTCAAAGTTTTTTTTTTTTTTATTATTTATTTTGAGAGAGAGAGCACATGGCATGTGAGAGTCAGGGAGAGGCAGAGAGAGAGGTAGGGAAAGAATCCCAAGCAAGCTCCACGCTGTCAGCACAGAGCCCGACATGGGGCTCAATCTCACAAATCGTGAGATCACGACCTGAGCTGAAATCAACAATTGGACGCTTAACTGATTGAGCCACACACGTGCCCCCAAAGCTTATACTCACAATAGTATTCTGTGTTATGAGCAAACAATCAAGAAAGAAGACTGGGTCAAACACTTTCTGTGTGGACAGAGGTAAATCACTGGGGACAAAAATATTTGTGGTCATTTTTCTTACAAATGCCACAAAGAACAAATTTGAGACTACTGCTTTGAAAGCATTTGGTGAACAAAAGAATATGAAATGTTTTCATCCAATTAACTTTTCAAAATGAGTTTATTTGCTCGTTGACACTGATATACTGCAAGGACAATCAAGTAAGTCTTACCTAAAATCACAATCAACAGTTTCTGGAATGCATCTGACACAGCCTTCTGAATAGCAAGCTTCTGGATTGTCCGCCTTTTCGTAAGAAATGATAATGGCCCTGCATCCAACCAAAACAAATGGATTTAACATGCCTATCTGAATGATAACTGATTTGGGGGTTATATGTGTAAAGGTGAAAATACATCCATGATTCATAGTTCATTATCTTAGCAAGTAAGGGCAGGCGCAACACAAGGCTGAATGACTCTGCTGTAGGTATATCCTGGCAGGGCACATTTTGACCGCCCTGATCTACTCCAGAAGTTTTGGAAGTACCAAAAGGGAGACTCAAGCCAAGAAAGTGGCACAGATCTCACATCGCTCATAGATTTCAAATGGACAGGCTGAAACTATAGTTTCAGACCCTACTGCAGACCCTACTCTCCTGTGCATCAAGGGCTGGAGTCACATGGGGAGAAAGGTTCGGTGGTAGTACACATGACCGCCTGGTCTCTTCCTGGGCATCACCCAAGGGAGCCTTACTCCCTTAGCCTTGCTAACAGCCCTGCCCCTCCCGGAAAACCCTAAGCCTAAGTGCTGTAGGCACTAGGAAAAAACACAGTACCAATGGGAATACCTTTTCTAGGCATCTGTATTTGACTCTTTACACTCCAGCCCTTTTATAGGAGGCAAAGGACTCAACATTCACACAAGAGTTTATTTAAATCTTTAGATGATCACTTTGCTGGGAAAACTGCAGGCTGCAAGAGATATGTATTTGAAGGACTATTTTAGCACAAGGCGGATTCTTAACCAAAAATGGGAAAAACATTACTTCCCTCCTCCTAAACTTCTTGGCAGAAAGTCAGCTTTAGAATTTTAAAGTTAAAGGTTCTTTCAGGTATTGCCTGAGATAAAAGCCTGTACCGTAGGCCACAAAAACTCTGCCTAGGGCTTTAGGAGCTTAGCAAGGGGGAGGGCTGGATGATATATCTGAAAAGATGAGTTTTTAGAGAGAAAGAGGGATTCTGCCTCCCCTCCACCCCCACCCCCACCTCCACTGTAAACAGACCTTCCTCCAGGTTATCCAAAGGCTCCTCGGCCATGCCAGCGCCGGGACTCCAGCACTCATAGGATGGCAACACCACCTCTAAAGCACAGAAGAATTTCAGGCTCTGCTTCTGAAGTGGTGGCACAGTATCTTCATTTGCCCTTTCTTCAAGGTCAGAAAGATCCTGAAGCTGTTAGGATTTTATTATTATTATTTTTTATGTTTATTTATTTTTGACACAGAGAGAGAGAGAGAGAGAGAGAGAGCGAGAGAGAGAGAGAGCGCGCGCGAGCATGAGCAGGGGAGGGGCAGAGAGAGAGGGAGACACAGAATCCAAAACAGGCTCCAGGCTCTGAGCGGCCGGCACAGAGCCCCACGCGGGGCTCGAACTCACAGACCGTGAGATCATGACCTGAGCTGAAGTCGGACGCTCAACTGACTGAGCCACCCAGGCGCCCCAAGCTGTTAGGATTTTAAATGGAAGGTCCTTCCTTGGATCTGAATGTAAGCTTCAAGATGTTTTGTTATTAAAAACAAAACCAGGGGCACCTGGTGGCTCAGTTGGTTAAACTTCCGACTTCGGCTCATGTCGTGATCTCACTGTTCATGGGTTTGGGACCTGCGTCGAGCTCTGTGCTGACAACTCAGAGCTTGGAGCCTGCTTCCGATTCTGTCTCTCCCTCTCTTTCTGCCCCTCCCCTGCTTTCAATCTGCTTCTCTCTCTAAAAAAAAAAAAAAAAAAAAAAAAATGCAAACTAAACTCCAGCAATCCCAGCCCACAATGGAGGTATCCTATAGCTTCAAAATCAAGTAAGACTTACAAATGGATAAAGACAATTGGTTTTTATTATACACCATACGAATACTGGACAAGATTATGGACACCACCACCCAAGTTACTGAGATTATTATGAATTCTTGGTGGCAGGCTCAGGTACTTCCAGTTAGAGGCCTCTCACATCTCCCCACAACCCAGCACAACCCAGTTTTCTTCTCTCTGAAGTCCAGAATTTCAGTGTTGAAATGATTCTAATTAGTCAGAGAAAATCTATAAAGTTTACCTTGATGATCCTTTTTGACCATCCATTGAAACCAAAGTAATAATTTGCCAGTTCTTGGCACTGGGAGCTGTTTAGGGCAAGGGCCTGATGTTGAACCGCCTTATGTTTGGTGCCAAGACGAACCTAAAGACATAAGAAATAGACCTGAAAATATCATAACCTGACACAGAGGCTTCCTTTGGATACACCTGAGATTTATCAATACCTATTTCATAGAGAGGTTGTGAAGATCAAACTGGAAACATTTTAAGAAATCAGCTCCTAATAAACCCTAAATAAATGCTATGTACTATTTTTACGCTATAGACTTTTCTGCATCATTTCCAGGGCCCTTGATTAATCGGCTTTCGTGATCTCTGATATTGAAAGTGATGATGAAAGCAACTAAGGAAGCCCTCTGGAAGCAAATTATAGGGCTGTAGGTAAGCAAGGGAAGTAAACTTTTTGCTGTCTCATCCTGTAGCTCCTGTTTGAGAATATGACCTCAAGAGCAGGTAACATGGACCTGAGTAGGACCTGAATCAGCAGCACCCAGCCCCCGCAAGTTACTAACCCCTGTTAGAAGAAGGAATATACATACTTCTGTAAATTTTATAAGCAAATAAAACAATAAGAGGTTCATTTGCCTTAATAAGCTTCTTTGAGAATGCAAATACCTCCAGTGTTAACTCTCTAAGTAACTTACACACTACAGTGTATTTCTTACATCCTCTAGTTCTTTTTTTAAATGTCTATTTCGGGGCGCCTGGGTGGCTCAGTCGGTTAAGCGGCCGACTTGGGCTCAGGTCACGATCTCGCGGTCCGGGAGTTCGAGCCCCGCGTCGGGCTCTGGGCTGATGGCTCAGAGCCTGGAGCCTGCTTCCAATTCTGTGTCTCCCTCTCTCTCTGCCCCTCCCCTGTTCATGCTCTGTCTCTCTCTGTCTCAAAAATAAATAAAAAACGTTAAAGAAAAAAAAAAATAAATAAATAAATGTCTATTTCAAGTGGGGTGTAGTATATTAGTATATTCATAAAAATTCAAATAATTCAAATAAAGTCAAAGTATTATTAACTCTTTATTGATTTGTTTGTGCAACTTGCTCTATCACTAGTTTATCAGTTCCTTAAGTGCTTGAAGGAACCATATTTTATTCTTTTCTCATTCCTAGAATCAAGCACAGGTCTATGGATTAAGTGAATGGATGAGTAGATAAAAAAGTGAAATTACTTTCTCCAACTGAAGCTGCCTGCTAGGAAGGAGAAATGAAGATGAACTTTTAAATGCTGAGTGCTACAGCACAGGCTAATGGTGAGGCAGAGTGGAGCTGTTCTGGACAACCAGGAAGCTTCAGAAGGGCCTTGAGCCCCTGAGTGGTAGAGACAGTTGTCACCTTAGATAACTTTGCCACAGTTCTTGCTGGCAACCGTTTTCCTTCATGCTACTGAAAAAAAGCTCTCAGATGCCTTAGGCCTTTCCTTGATTTTACTGTAAGATGTTATTCTTGGGGCGTCTGGGTGGCTCAGTCTGTTGGGCATCCGACTGCAGCTCAGGTCATGATTCTCACAGTTTGTGAGTTCGAGCCCCGTGTCAGGCTCTGTGCTGACAGCTCATAGCCTGGAGTCTGCTTCCGATTAGGTGTCTCCCTCTCTCTCTGCCCCTCACCCGCTCATGCTCTGACTCTGTCTCTCAAAAATAAACATTAGGGGCGCTTGGGTGGCTTGGTCGGTTAAGCGTCCGACTTCGGCTCAGGTCATGATCTCACGGCCTGTGAGTTCGAGCCCCGCGTCGGGCTCTGTGCTGACAGCTCAGGGCCTGGAGCCTGTTTCCGATTCTGTGTCTCCCTCTCTCTCTGCCCCTCCCCTGTTCATGCTCTGTCTCTCTCTGTCTCAAAAATAAATAAACGTTAAAAAAAAATTTTTTTTTAAATAAACATTAAAAAAAATTTTTTTAATATGTTCTTTTTAAATATGCATTTATAAAAGGTAAACAAACAAACAAACAAACAACCAGAAACTATGTGTACTTGCCAAAGTATAAAGGAACACATAAGTAAATTGGGCAACAATTTCAGTAAGCAGCAGGGGGGGTGGAGGGGGGTGGGGGGGGTGGTAACCCAAGGCTCTGTGTTAAATAAAGAAAGAAATTTAATATGAATGCTCTCTCCTGTCAACTATATGTTGACTTTGGGCTTTATGCTGTGAAATCTCAAAATCCATTTGTGAAATGGTCTTAATGTCCAATGAGAGAAAAACACCTCATTACTCACAACTGATACAAAGTAATTATTTCATAATCTGTAATAGCTGAGTGGCTGGGTGACATTTTCACAGGCTAGAAGCTTGCAAACTAAGGAATGCCTGACAGGTGATCATTTCAATCATAGGGAGTGGAGCCAGGATTGAAGACAGTGTTGAACAAGTGGAGATAGTATACTCAGAGTCACATTTGAGAAGGATTCTTAGATTCGATCCAGATTAAATCAGTAAGGAAGGGCATATGGGTAAGAATAGGCAGTCAAGTCCATAGGAAGTAGCTAGATTAAGAAGCCAGTTAGAGAAAGCTGATGAAAACATACAATTATAAAGTGAAAGGTTTGGCAATCTAAGCCTCGCTCAACTTATTCAAAGGAGTTGACATGGCCCTTGATAAGGAAATGGTGATTGAATTGAGGCTCATAATGAAATATAATTCTGGGGCTCTGGGAAAGCAAAATGGACAGCATGTTGGTATGGAATAAAGTTTCTGTGGTGTATTAAAGAATGTTTTAACCATTTTCCCAGGAGTTGAAGGGAGTTCTGAATAGGCAGTTTAGGAGTGATGATGATGATAATGACGATGAAGCATCCTTCATAATAAAACTGATGAAAGAGTTTGTCATTTTATATCCACATACTAGAGGGGGGCCTGGGTTGCTCAGTCGGTTAAGCGTCCGACTTCAGCTCAGGTCATGATCTCAGGATTCATGAGTTCGAGCCCCACATCGGGTTCTGAGCTGACAGCTCAAAGCCTAGAAGTTTGCTTCTGATTCTGTGTCTCCCTCTTTCTCTTCCCCTTCCCTGCTCATGCCCTGTTTCGCAAAACTGAATAAAAACGTTATTAAAAAAAATTTTTAGGGGCGCCTGGGTGGTGCAGTCGGTTAAGCGTCCGACTTCAGCCAGGTCACCATCTCGCGGTCCGGGAGTTCGAGCCCCGCGTCGGGCTCTGGGCTGATGGCTCAGAGCCTGGAGCCTGTTTCCGATTCTGTGTCTCCCTCTCTCTCTGCCCCTCCCCCGTTCATGCTCTGTCTCTCTGTCCCAAAAATAAATAAACGTTGAAAAAAAAAATTTAAAAAAGAATTTTTTTTAATCCCCATAATGTAAATAGAAACAAGACTTCTTGTGAAGCTTTGTTAAATTAAGGGCACCAAAAAATGACACGGGGTTGAACATCAGTAAGTTTGGGTTTGACCTCTACCTTCCAGTTACTGTCATGAACCTTAAGTAAGTCACTTAACTATCCTGAGTTCGAGTTTCTTCATCTGAAAACAAAACAAACATAACAAAACAACCAAAAACCCAGGGAAACCGGAAGATCAGTGTAGCAATGCATCGAAAAGCATTCTGTAAACCACAGTGGTATACCAACGCTGGTCTATTATTGCTGAATTCAACACTTCGTCCCAGTGGAGTTAGGAATTTCCTACTTGGACCCACCTTCACGGGAGAATTCTGAAAAAGCTGCTTCTGGTCGCATGCCTTTTGGGCTCTGTGAGCATCCCTTGCTGAGTAAAACTTGATGATGGCGTAGAAACCAGGACGGGCCACTGCAGCGTTTGGGAAGACTCGGACCGAATACAGAAGGCCAAACTGGGAGAATACTGCGAACAGAGAATGCTGTGGGGTGGTCCCACGCCAAGTAAGTGCATGAAATTTCACGCCCAGGAAACAAAACTGCCTTCTATTCCCTAAGCCCTCCTGCACACGCAACCCAAAGCACTTCTCATTTCGTTGAAAAGATTTCCCTCTGAAATCCTAGGATTCGAGAAGCATTAGAAGGCAACATGTGCTGGCTGTTGAGAGTTACCTCTCAAAAATCTGTCGGGGCTGAGACTGCAAAGGTCCCTTCTAGAACTAAGATTCCTCTCGGCGGAGACTACAAGGCGCGCGAGGCGCTCAAAGCCAGACTCTGAGACTCCCAGTCACGGGGAGGTGGGGGTGTCTCCCTCCCTCCCTCCCTCCCTCCCTCCCGGCCCGGCTCACATGCAAGGCCTCGGCCGTGGGTCCAGAACTCAGCTCCCACACCAGCAAGGTTTTGTCACTCTCGGTGGGAACCGTAAAAGAGACCAATTCCGCCATCCTACCACCGAGGCGCAGGCCCGACTAAGGTTTAAGTGGCACCGCGCCTGCGCAAGGCGCGCCCGCGCGTTTTAAAAAGGGGCTCGTGCGAGGGGCGGGGCCAGCTCTCCGCGGGGTGGGGCGGGGGCTGTGCCCCGGACCTCTCCTTCGCCCCTCCCACTCTGGGGCGGGCCTCTG
Source organism: Prionailurus viverrinus (assembly GCF_022837055.1). Classification (NCBI taxonomy): domain Eukaryota; kingdom Metazoa; phylum Chordata; class Mammalia; order Carnivora; family Felidae; genus Prionailurus; species Prionailurus viverrinus. Next base: position 35,335,754 of record NC_062574.1, read on the forward strand.
CCTCTACTTCCTCTCCCCGCAGCTCCATTGTCTCAATGTCGTAGAATTTAGTGCTTCTAGTCAAGTGTATTTAAAAAAAATTTTTTTTAAATATTTATTTATTTTTGAGAGACAGAGTGCAAGCAGCGGAGAATCAGACACACACACACACACACACACACACACACACACACACACACTCCGAAGCAGGCTCCAGGGTGTCAGCACAGAGCCCCAAGCAGGGCTCAAACTCACAAACTGTGAGATCACGACCTGGGCTGAAGTCGGACGCTTAACCGACTGAGCCACCCAGGCACCGTTAGTCAAGTGTATTTTTACAGTAGGGTCTAAAGGGTGAGCTTACAGGATCCCTGGGTGTGGACAATTTTATGGCAGCCTTCTTCCTCTTCACTCCGGGAGAAGATTTAGACTACTAGCAGTTAGTAAGTTACCTACTGAACTTAAAAAATTTGGATTTCTCTACGTTGTGTGGGAAATGACCACTAAAGATGCAATCCTTTGGCTTAAGAATGTTTTCATGAATGTTAAATATACAAATCAAACTATAAGTCATTGAGCCATTAATGAAATCCTTAAAAAGCATTCCCTGATTTCCCTACGTGATTTTGATGAATTGGTGTACGTGTGTGCTTGTTGGGGTGAGATGATGTGGGAGTTTGGCAAGCAGGGTAAGAAGGAGAGAGAAATTTGAAAAAATCAAAGAGTGAGGCCAGGTAGGGCACCAATACTGGAGCTCATGGTGCTTGTGCAGAAGGGCCGTTCTCGGCATCCAAATAGCTATCTTGAGGACTGACACACCGAGAGGGAACGTAGGTCCTAATGATCCTTATTTTAATCCTAGAATGTCTGAGCCAGAAGGGGCCTTACAAAACAAGTCTCCTGAGGTTTCTAAACAGTGGCCTTCAGACTGCTGCTGGTCTGTGGTGAAGGTTTCACCAGTCCTTGCCAAAGCAAGAAAAGGTAATATAAGCAGGGTTAAAAAAAACATTTTCATAAAACAAAATCTATTCCATTATCCTATAAATATGACCCTCATTTAAAAAATGATTTTAATATTACTTATTTTTGAGAGAGAGAGAGCATGCATGTGCGAATGGGGGAGGGGCAGAGAGAGAGAGGGAGACACGGACTCCAAAGCGGCCTCCAGGCTCTGAGCTGTCGGCACAGAGCCCCTCGCCGGCGCTCAAACCCACAAACTGCAAGATCATGACCTGAGCCGAAGTCCGACGGTCAACCAACTGAGCCACCCGGGCACCCTGACCTTCATTTCTCATGCTAAAAACTGTTTTATGAGGAGATGCTGATAGAGGATAGTTGTGATTAATAGTCTTTCTTGGGCATTAAAATAAAAAGTTGGAAATTTTAACATGGCCTTAACTTTTTTCGTGTTTTACTGGTCTGTGAAGTCCAAAAGTCTGGGAACCGCTCAAATGTCAAATCTCTCACTTCAGAGCTGAAGTAGTTAAGGCTCAGAAGTAGGGACAGCAGTGGCCCAGGCGGGACAGTTTATTCAGGCAGTTCCGATTGTAGCCATGGGTAGAACATTCCTCCAACTGCCCCTTTTCTGTCTTTGCGTTGTCATTTTGCAGGTTCGACTCCACATCAGCACCATGTATTCATTGTATGTATCCACTCATTTGCTGTAGCCAGTATTCGTGTATGTCTCTGCTTCTCCAGGCAGATGGTGAACACCTCAAGAACAATGGTTATGATTTACCTTCCTTCTTCTAGTACCTACCACCCTCCTGCCATACTAGGTACTCGAAGATATCTGGAATTAAAAATGAATAAATCAACACATTCTTTGCACAAGGAATGCTTTAACAATTCCCCAAATATAACAACTGCTTCACTGTGGTCCTCTCTTGGTTTGCGAATGACAGTCAGGAACCAGGGGCCTGGGCCTGGATGGGTACAAGGAGAAAGCCCTAGAAAACCATTTATTCCTGGGGCTCCGGTCAGTCCTTTTTGAACATGGGAAGGAAAGAAAATAACGTGAAGTGGAGGCAAGAGGAAGAAGGCATGAAGAATCCCCAGGCGAGAAGAGGAACGCTGGAATGACTCCACGCCTGTCTCATTCCTTGTGACACCCCGTCATCCAGTAGGAGAGTGGCCGGCCCGCACAGTGCAACCTCCATGCCACCCTGTGGAGAGAAGAAGGCTGGGCTCTTGCTTCCTACTTAGTAGCTCCTTCTCCACATCCATGACCCAGCACTCAGTGAACGCACAGCACAGCACAGCACGGCAATGCACAGAACCCCCTTCATTGCTCGCTCTCTGGTCTGTCCCCCTGTGGCCCCTCTGAGCCTTCCTTTAAATTTCTCTTATCTGTGGTGTTTGGCTCCTCCCCCCATCCAGTATGCTCCCACCACGTTTTCAAATCCTCCTCTGGCCCTGAGGGGGAGTGCACCATTTTACAAGGCTGAGAGTCACTAAACACACAGAAAGATGATAGGTAGATAGATAGATAGATAGATAAATAAATAACCAATCCATCAATCTCAGGGGCAACTATCGACTCTCCCTCCAGAGAGGGTCATCCCTAATAGCCGTCAGCGTCTCTTCCGCATGGTGTTCCTAGAGTAGACAAGGCACTTAACCCCCTCCATCCTCACAGGCACCTGTAGAGGCAACTTATCTGTCTATCTATCATCTATCTCCAATCTGAAGCTCAGAAAAGTGAAGCAACCATTGCACTGTCTACCATTGGGAAGCTGACAGCTTTGGGGGTATTTCCTCAGCTGAGGAGCTACGCACCTTTTATAGAAAATGTTGCTGTGAATTATGGAGAGGGCCAGCCCCACCCCCCACCCGTGGCCGTGGCCAGCATGATGGTACTGCTTAACTGCTCCCACACCTACAGCTCATTGAACCACTCGGGGATGATGGGTCCAAGCTGAGCCAATCGGATTCTCTATCCCAGCCCCTTGGACTCTGGGGCTGAGACTAGCCAGTCTCCGTGACTGCTCAGAACATTAGCCCGTTAGCTTGGGGGCAGCCACGATCTGTCCTCTGGAATGTGGAGCAGAATATACTGCTCTACAAAGAAAGTAGTGAAGGAAATGCACGAGGAGGCAGAAACTTGTCAGGAGAGCCACACTGACAGTTCCCAGCTCCGCCTCTGTTCTCTTCCCGAGAAGAGACCCCTTGGGTAAGCTCGGTGAGACACCTTGTCCCCTCTGAAGCCATCTCCCTCAGCTAACTCAAGTTGCTTTGCTACTGTGTCCAAAACGGTTTTAATACAACATCAGAGAAAGGCCCAGATCCCAAGCCTTGTAAGTCCCAGTTCCGAGCCCCGCCGCTCTCCCACGTTTTTCTAGACGGTTAGAAGGGGTCGAGACCTTGCCTCCTGACCCCTCCTGTCACTACATCCTTCTTGGGGCTCTGCCTGCTAACTTAGTCCCACAGTGACCTCCTCACCAGTTCTTCATTCCCCCTGCTCCAGACACAATCTTTTTCACACAGTTGATGGTTGAGAGAAGATCGGGGCTCAGCAGTTCTGAAGGGGAGACAGAGAATACCCGTGAGAACACAGAGGACAGTCCCAGAGACTGAGGCAGACACTGGCTCTCCCTGCCCCCCAGGGGCGGAGTCCTTCCACATTAGGCAAGGGCTCCCTCCCAGAGGCCCATTGAGATATCCCTACAATGGCTGCTAGAGGTCAAGGGTGGCTAGGGGTGGGGGCAGGAGGGGCAGGAGTAAATGTATGTTTACTACCACACATCCTAGCTAGGGTACATGCTGGTTCACGCCACGTTTTGAGGGGTTCTAGGGAAAGGAAATGTCAAAACAGGCAGCACAGAGGCCAAGGTAAACCTTGCCTAATGAGAGAGGCTCTTCAGGTGAAGAGTGCAGGGATGTTGATCAGAGTACGAAAGAGGGAGTAAGGGGCAAAGTCATGGACCTGTGGAGCCTCCAGGAGTGGCTCTGAGGTGGGGAGTTTGCCCTTGGCCTCGAATCCACCAGGCCATTAACCAAACAAAGTCAGTACTTGGTGGTTAGAGCTGAGCCTTCAGGGCCACCAGTCTGGCATTCAGCACCGGTTCTATGAGCCTCAGTTTGCTCGTCTGTAAAGCGGGGATCGTAATAGTTTCCACCGCATGAGAAGCTGGCATGTGAAGTGCTTAGTATACAACACACTCTCGATAGATGTTGGCCGCTGCTGTCCTCTGCTACTGGGTGTGCAGAGCCTTTCTGGAGCCTGCACCCCGGAGAATTTCCTAACCGGAGGGGCATCGTAGCCACTAGTCAAATCCTCTGCTCAGCAAAGGCATTCCTGGACTCCTCGGGCCATCCCTCTGGGTGCATTCCCAGGCTTGGAGTGGGAAGAGAAGTCCTGCGAGTAGACCCCACTCATCCTCTCGCCTCTCCCACCCTGAGACCCCGGCCAGACCTTTGCAGTCCTCGCGGCAGATGTTTTCCGAGTGACTCTTGTAATCATTGCACCAGTAGTGGCTGTTGATCTGGAAGATGCCATAGTCGAAGCTGCCGTCTGCATTTTCATTTACCTTTGATAGGTTGAAGTTGCTCTCCACAAAAGCCAGGCACAGCCCTTAGAACAGGGAGGAGAAGGTTTTTAGAGGGCTCTGAACTGAGGGACAAAGGATACGGAGGAGAAAGGGAGACGGGGAAGCAGAAGAAAGGAACAAGGCCTAAGAGGCTAGATGGGGCAAGCTGGCTGGAAACACCCATTAGCTTCTCCCCTCGCCCTTCGGTCCATCCACCTGCCCCTCAGTACAACCGCTCATCATCCCGCTGTCCATCCGCGTCTCCTGCACTTGATGACCGCCTACTGTGTGCCGTGACCCGTGCAAAAGCCAGTGAGGGACATTTAGCTGGGTCAAAGGCAGCTGGTGCCTTCAGAGGGCCTAGAGTACAAGAATGAAGACACACACCTTAAAGGACCGTAAGACAAGACAAAACGAGAAGGACAGCACAAGACAGGTGTGTGCAAGATCTGGGCAGAAGGAAACTAGCCCCACCATGGAGGAGGACGAAGCCTTTGCACTGCCTGCTCCCTCTGCCTGGAATGCTCTTCCCCAGACATTTGGGCGACCCGGTCCTTTGCCTCATTCAGTGCTGCTCCATGTCACCTCCTCAGAGAGGTATTCCTTGACTTCCCCTTCAAGGACAAGGTTACCTCTCACAACCCTGGCTTTATTCTGCTGCATAACATCTATCACCACCAGGAAGTGCTTCATATGTTTGTGTGTGTGTTTGGGACTCGCCTCTCCCCCTAGAATGCGAACACTGTGAAGGAAGGGGCTTTGTTGATGTCTCTGCCCCCAGCCCCTAAAATAGTTCCCGGTACATAGTAAGTGCTCAGTTAATAATTGTGGAAGGAATATAGAATGTTGGGAGGGGCTTCTCGGGGAGGGCTGCTTTTTGAACTTGGCTTCGAAAGGTGAATGATGGAAAGATGGCCACATAGGGGGTGACCAGGAGCAGAAGAGGAATGGGGGGGGCGGGAGTGTGAGAAAGCGGCACTCACAGTCACTCAGGGAGTAGCCCTCAAACCCATCCAGATCCTCCTTGTGCAGCACTCTGGCCAAGTCACAGCGATTGATGAGCTTGGCCTCATTTATGGCAACGAGGCAGCTGACCAAGGACATGAGTAGCGTCCTCATCATCTTCGGAGGGGAGAAGGTGCAGCTGAGGGCCTGTGGTCCCGAGGATCTCCCAGACGTGCTGCTGGTCTCCTCTGAGCACCTGAGGAATCTGGAGAGAGCGGCCAAATGTCCTGGCTCACTCACGGCTCCCCGCCTGGCTATTTCTCTTTCCTCTCACCATTTTATACTTTTTTTTTTACTACAGAAACTTTCAAACATTTACAAGATAAGAGAGAATAATATCATGAATCTCCATGTAGCCATTGCCCGGTGTCAACAGTGAAAAACTGAGGCTGATCTCCTTTCATCTACAGGTTTTCTCCTCTTTTAGCCATTCTCACTCTTGTAAAGGACACCTGGCTATGGGCAGCATTTGGGTACAGGGGTGGGGAGTGAGGCTGGCAAAGGAGATTGATGAGAACTGGACTTTACTGGTACTTGTGTGTGTGGATTTGAACATGTGCTCTCGTAGGAAGGGCCAGGCCACTGGGTGTTGATCTGCCCTCAACCCCACGCTCCCAGACGCATGATATGTGACTTTTCCCAAGGGTATACCCTGCCTTGTGCAATTCCTGACAGGCTGTCTTATAAGCTCTACACCTTTGTTTCCACTCAAAACTGGTATCACGCAAGTAAAAGTGACCTTGTTGAAGAAATAAACTTCACTTTCGCACTCTGTGTGTGTGTGTGTGTGTGTGTGTGTGTGTGTGTGTAGGGGGAGGTGCAAGGGGCGGGGACTCTGGATTCACATCTCCTGCTTTCAAAGGTTGGGCTGCTGTGTGACCTTGGGCAATACACTTTGCCTCCCTGGGCCTCATTTGTAAAATGAAGATATGCCAATGCCGACTTACTAGGGTTGTCATGATGATTAAAGGAAATGATAAATGCCTAAATCTTGGTTTTGCATTCCCCCCCAAATAGGAAGCAAGACTTCTGGGACAAAGGTTGATTCCTAGGCTGGAGTAGGAAAGGGTATAAAATAAGTCTGAATTATCTTGTGCTAGAAAGTAAGAAAGTGCTCAACATATGGATTGGGGCACGTCAAATGGACATGAGAGCCAGCTCAGAGGGGCACCCACTGGCCAAATCTGGAACACTTTCTTGGTAACAGCTTTATTGAGATAAAATTCCCAGTACGTACTTCACATACCACACAATCACTTAATTTAAAGCGTACAGCTCAATAGTGTGTTTGCAGAGCTGTGCGACTATGACTGCGGTCAATTTTTTTTTTTTTTTAACATTTATTTATTTTTGGGACAGAGAGAGACAGAGCATGAACGGGGGAGGGGCAGAGAGAGAGGGAGACACAGAATCGGAAACAGGCTCCAGGCTCTGAGCCATCAGCCCAGAGCCCGACGCGGGGCTAGAACTCACATACCGCGAGATCGTGACCTGGCTGAAGTCGGACGCTTAACCGACTGCGCCACCCAGGCGCCCCTATGACCGCAGTCAATTTTAAACATTTTCATCAACCCGACAGGAAACCCCATACCCATTAGCTGTCACTAATCCACCCCTCCTCCAACCCCTGCCCACCACAAGCCTACTTTCCATTTCTCTAGATTTACCTAACCTGGACACTGCACACAAACAGTCACACCATAGGTGGCCATTGAGCCCGGCTTCTTTCGCTTAACAATGTTTTCAAGGTTTACTCATGTTGTGGCAGCCACTGGGATCTCATTCCTTGTGATGAATCCTTCTTTTGTCTATTGATCGTTTTATAGACTTTGGGGCTACTTTGGGGCTATTATGAATGACGGTGCTGCGAACATTCACGCACAAGTGTTTGTGTGGACAAATGTTTTCATTCCTTCGGGCATATACGCCAAGGAATGGAACTGCTGAGCCACAGAGTAACTTCAAGTTTCAACTTTGGAGCAACTGCCTGACTTCAAAGTGGCTGTACCAGTTGACATTGCCATCGGCTTTTCCACATCCTTACTGACACTGGTTACTTTAAAAAAAAAAACTATAAAGTTTATTTAGTTATTTTGAGAGAGAGAGAGAGAGAGAGAGAGAGGGTGCACAAAAGCTAGGGAGGGGCAGAGAGAGAGGGAGAGAGGGAGAATCCCAAGCAGGCTCCTGTCAACGCAGAGCCCAATGCGGGGCTTGAGCCCACAAACTGTGAGATCATGACCTGAGCTGATATCAAGAGGCTCAACTGACTGAGTCACCCAGGTGCCCCAACGCTTGTTTGTTTTTTTAATTCAATTTACTCTTTTTTTTTAAAGTAGGTTCTGCCCATGACCCTGATGTTGAGAGTCACCATGCTCTATACCAATGGAGCCCACCGGCCCCCCCCCCCCCCGACTAACATTTGTTATTAACTGTCTTTCTGATCAAAGCTCTCCTAATGGGTGCCAAGTCGTACACATGGTAGTTTGGATCTGCATTTTCCTGGTGGCTAATGACGCTGAGCATCTTTCCATGTGCTCTTTGGCCATTTGCATATCTTTGGGGAAATTCAGTATTCAGATCTTTCGCCCATTTTCTAGTTGGGTTATTTGTCCTTCTTTATTGAGTTGTAAAAATTCTTTATCAGATGGGAATGCAAGCTGGTGCAGTCACTCTGGAAAACAGGATGGAGTTTCCTCAAAAAACTAAAAATAGAACTACCTTAGGACCCAGCAATTGCACTACTAGGCATTTATCCAAGGGGTACAGGTGTGCTGTTTTGAAGGGACACATGCGCCCCCATGTTTATAGCAGCACTATCAACAACAGCCAAAGTATGGAAAGAGCCCAAATGCCCATCGATGGATGAATGGATAAAGAAGATGTGGTATATATATACAATGAAGTATTACTCGGCAATCAAAAAGAATGAAATCTTGCCATTTGCAACTACATGGGTGGAACTGGAGGGTATTATGCTAAGTGAAATTAGTCAGAGAAAGACAAACATCATATGACTTCACTCATATGAGGACTTTAAGAGACAAAACAGATGAACATAAGGGAAGGGAAACAAAAATAATCTAAAAACAGGGAGGGGGACAAAACAGAAGAGACTCATAAATATAGAGAGCAAACAGGGTTACTGGAGGGGGTGTGGGAGGGGGGATGGGCTAAATGGGTAAGGGGCACTAAGGAATCTACTCCTGAAATCATTGTTGCACTAGATGCTAACTAATTTGGATGTAACTCTTAACAAATAAAAAATAAAATTAAAGACAATAAGTTAAAAAAAATTTTAAAAAAGTCTTTATCAGATACATAGCTTGCAAATATTTTCTCGCATTCTGTGGGTTGCCTTTCACTTTCTTGATGGTATTCTTAGAAACAAAAGAATTCAATGATGATGAAGACCGTTTTCTCTACCTTTTCTTTTCTTGCTTACGCTTTTGGTGTCATAGCTACAGAATTAATACAGAATGGTTTCTAAGGTAGTCTGGGACATTTTGGCCATCAACACAAATAAAGATAGTGACAGGGGAGCTTGGCCGGCTCAGTTGGTGGAGCAAGCGACTCTTGATTTCAGGGTCATGAGTTAGCACCCCACCTTGGGCCTAGAGCGTCTTTGAAAAAAATTATGATAGCGACACATTTTAATCTAGTGAAAGAGATAGGAATCCCCGAGTCCTTAATAGTAATAAATAGACAAACAGATACATAACAGGGATGGGGTTGGAGCGCTTCCTGACAATAAGATGGTGAGTGATAAACGTGGAGGTGGTCATGAGGTTGGAAAATCATCACTCTGCAGCCATCATAGATTAGTTTGGGCAAGAATCATCAATGGATATTAAATCTAAGGTGGTGGGAAGCTTGGTGAAGAACTGGATGGGGCACCTGGGCTGGCTCAGTCGGTTAAGCATCCAACTTCGGCTCAGGTCATGATCTCCTGGTTCATGGGTTCAGGCCCAGCATCGGGCTCTGTGCTGACAGCTCGGAGCCTGGAGCCTGCTTTGGGTTCTGTGTCTCCCCCTCTCTCTATCCCTCTGCCGCTCACACTTTGTCTCTCTGTCTCTCTGTCTCTCTCAAAAATAAACAAACATTGGAAAAAAAAAACTATCAATGCCATGAAAACACAGAATGGGGCTATTTCTGTCACTGTGTGCGTGTGTATCTTTGCCCTGAAAGTAGGTGTATGTTCCTGAGAGCAAAGGCCTAGGTTCCTCCACCCACACGCTGCAGAGTCAGGAAGCTTCTGCTTGGGCAAGATGGCTGCCCTAATGGCCTTGTTTCCTCACAGATGTCTTCTAACCTCACTCCGTACCAGCCTGAGCTCGTGAACATTCTTTTGCTTCTCTCCCTCCCCCTGGTGTTGCCAGATTTAGTAAAGAAAATTTTACAGGATGCCCAACTACATTAGCATTTCAGACAAACAACAAATAATTTTTTAGTATGAGTGTGTCCCATGCAACCCTGCTCCACCCTGACTCAGGAGGTTCCTTCCGAGACTTGCCAGGGGTCACTGAGCCTTGGGAAGCAGGTGAGCTCTCTCTCTGCCCATGAAGTACCCCCTTGGGGTCTCCATGGGGAATACGGTGCCTCTGGTAGATGCATTCTCACCTCCCCTCCCGAAACTTACCTCTCTCCTACCCCTCTCTGACCCCAGGTCCCAGACAGCCAGGGCTTTCCTCAAGAATCAGTAGAACGAAGAGTCTCTTCCTCATGAACTATACTCTAGCCCCGCCTAGGTCACAGCTCCCCATGTTCTAAAGAAGGTGGGAGCGCTGGGCCACCCTGCCTTCTGGAACCGCAGTTCTGTGACGTCATCATTCTCCTGGACATACTTGGGTCCAAACCATGCAAACGGAGGCCCATGCAAGCTTCCCGCAGAAAGTACAGATGGGTCTGGAAGCACTGACTGGCGATCACTGTCATGAAGGCCCCTGGGTGGGGCCGCCCAGAGGGTCCTGGTTGTTCTGCCTCCTCACCTCCCTTCCCTTTGGTGGGTGGTACCACCTTTGGGGGAACTCCTTCCCCCATGGGGCTGTAGTGGAGAGTGCCAGTCACAGGACACTGTGCTCCGGGTGACAGGGTGTGCCTATGGCCCCCACCACTATATTTTGAATAGAAATTAAGTGGAACAGCTCAGCTTTACAGTGGAAGCCTTCAGGAGTGAGGCCAGAGGCCGACAGTTTGGAATCATGTGGACACAGCCCATCTGAGAGCATAAGCTTCCTTGAAGAGGGAGCAGAGTCCAGACAGGATTCCAATCCTAGAGTCCACCCTTTCCGGGACCCAAACACAGTCTTGCCCTTAGTGCAATCCTGCAATTCAATAAATGTCCCTTCCTGCGCCAATAAGTTCGAGGTGAGTTTCTGTCAACTGCAACCAAGAGAGGCCTGCATAGGAGGGAGCGTGGGGTTAACCACCTGTGAAGCGGTGACCCGACGATCTGTCACCTCCCCGTGAAGCTCACACATCCTAGTGTCACTAGTCACCAAAGAAGTCCGAAGCATACTTCCACCTGCTGTAGCAGAAAGGAGGCAAAGGAAAGTTTTCTTACCGGTGGCTACACTACCCTCTGCAACAGGATGGTAGGGGCTGGCGGAAAGAAGGCAGCAGAAGAGCCTTTAAGTGGGCAGTGCTGCCCTGTACCTTCTGCCTCCAGACTTTTCTCCCCAAGGACATTGCAGCTTGGGCTGACGATGTTGGGATGAGTAAGAAACGTATACCTCATTCATAAATGATGATGAATATCCCATGGAATTTTTCTTCTCTTCCTTTCAGCAAAATCGCTAATCATGTTATTTTTTTTAAGCTTATTTATTTATTTTGAGAGAGAGAGACAGAGACAGAGAGAGCGAGTGGGAGAGGGGCAGAGAGAGAAGGAGAGAGAGAGACTCCCAAGCAGGTTCTTCACTGTCAGCACAGAGCCTGATGCGGGGCTTGAACTCAAGAACTGTGAGGTCATGACACGAGGGGAAACCAAGAGTCGGATGCTTCAACAACTGAGCCACCCAGGCGCCCCTAATTATGTTAGGATAATCAAGATCTTAGGGGTGCCTGGGTGGTTCAGTCGGTTGAGCACCCAATTCTTGATTTCGGCTCAGGTCATGATCCCAGGGTCCTGGGATGGAGTCCTGCTTGGGGCTCAGCACTGAGCCTGGAGGCTGCTTAAGATTCTCTCTCTCTCTCTCTCTCTCTCTCTCTCTGCTCCCCTCCACTCACACACTTCCTCTTAAAAAAAAAAGATTTTAAAATTTACTTAAGGATTAAAAACAATTATATTCAAATATATTCATTTTTTATTAATTTTTTTGCGACAATTTTTTATGAAAAAATTTTCCAGTGTTTTTCCAAAAAGTTAGGGTTTTTTTTAAACATTGAAAAGTATCTAATAATGCAGAAGGCAAACTAAAGATTAGAATTACTGAATATCAAATTTTTATATCAAATATACGTAAGTCCAAATACTGTGTATCATGATACTCTCTAAAACCTTAATTAAATTTTATTAAGTAACTTAATTTTAAAGTTTAACTTAAATCGTATTTAAATTATGCATTTAATTTAAAATTTGATTTATAAATAAGTAACTTTTTATTACTTATTTATTTATATATTTATTTTTAGTAAATTTAACCACGACATGGGGCTCGAACTCGTGACCCTGCGATCAAGAGTCACATGTTCTTTTTCTTCTAATTTTTAAAAAATGTTTATTTTTCAAATGTTTAATGTTTACCAATTGAGCCAGTCAGGCACCCCCCCCAAATAAGTAAGTTTTTATTTTTTTTATTTATTTAAAAAATTTTTTTACTGTTTATTTATTTTTGAGAGAGACTGAGAGAGACAGAGCTCGAGAGGGGAAGGGACAGAGAGAGAGGGAGACACAGAATCTGAAACAGGCTCCAGGCTCTCAGCTGTCAGCACAGAGCCCGATGCGGGGCCTGAACCCACAAACTGCAAGATCGTGACCTGAGCCGAAGTCGGACGCTTAACCGACTGAGCCACCCAGGCGCCCCGAATTTTTAAATAAAAATGTTAAAATTCATAATTCTAGCATTCAGTGTCCATCTCGCTGCCTGTGTAAAGAATCAGTATCGTTACGTCTAAAGCCTAGATACACATGCAAATTTGAATACTGTGTAACATGGCTTATATAATGTCGCAAAAATGTCCTCAGTTTCCATTTACGATGGATGCAAATGACGTCCTAATTCATGTGTAGGACCCCCAGAACCACGAATCAGAAGATGCAAACAAGAAACTATAGTCAGCACGACTAGAAAATGCCCTTTCATTGTGTTTAATCTGTTGCATTCCGGCGGAGAGGAAAGATCTGGCAAGTTAATTTGTCTTTTCTCTTACCTAAGTCCTTCTCTGCTGAAAATCTCTCTGCCCTCCGAGATAGTACCTAGCAGGGGCCCATCAAGCTTTCGTTAAACTTTTCGAAGCTGATGCATTTTTCTCCCCATCAATATAGGGTCAGATGTGAAGCATCTCCCTGGGGCCTGAACATTGTTGAAGAGCACGGATGTGTAGGGTTAGGTCCTGCTGTGCGAGTGCTGAGCGCCAGAGGCATTGTGCGGTCCTTAATAAATTTGATTATTTTGTTGGGGGGTACTCTATTTTCTAATTTTTTTTAAGGTTTATTCATTTTTGAGAGAGAGACAGAGCACGAGCGGGGGAGGGGCAGAGAGAGAGAGGGAGACACAGAATCCGAAGCAGGCTCCAGGCTCCGAGATGTCAGCACAGAGCCCGATGCGGGGCTTGAACCCACGACCCGCGAGATCACGACCTGAGCCCAAGTCGGAGGCTTCACCACCTGAGCCTCCCGGGCGCCCCCGCTGTGGGGAACTCTGAAGCACAGGGCCCACTTGGGGACTTCTCTTGCCAGTTCTCAGGGCAATGCTGGAAGAGGATGCTTCTGGAAATAAATTGCTCTAGAAAACAGGACACTGTAAGGAAATGTCCGCTTTGAGTTCTCCGTAAGATATGAGAAAGATGGATACAGCTTGCCGAAATGCAGAATGCAAGGAACCCAAATCCAGTGCCGGGAATGAGATCTGCATTGAAGGCGCAAAGAGCAGAGTCCACAGCACAGAAAAGTGCCTCGAGGCTGGAGCCACACACTTGAAAAGCTCTCCAAGTGCAGAGCGGAAAGGCATGTGGAAAACAAGGAGACCAAAGAGAATGAGTACAGACCACAGAGCTTATAGACTTAAACAGGGACGGAGACACCAGAGATGGTCCACCACTGTCTTTGGAATATATTCAAACCATATATTTACAAGACTGAATTTTGGGCTTTATTATCGGGCTTGTACTTTATCCCACAGAATACACACCTTCTCAACTACTTCACGAATATTTACACAATTTGACTCTAAACTAGGCTACAAATAATACGTCAAGCTCTCCACAAAGGAGGAATTCTATAGGCTCCACACTCAGGCTACAGTGTAAAAGAAACCACCCAATTTCTTATGACTTTCAAAGAAACACGCACATACTTTCCCCCCCTGCGTAATTATTAGGTCAAAGGCAAATTAAAATCTGGAATAACAGGTTTCTAAAACGATGAGAATGAAGGAACACAGGCCGTTTCTGAAACTTAATCAAAATGTATTTAGAAGCAAATGTGTAGTCTCAACTGCTTTCCTTCAAACAAAGCAAAACAAACGGACGGATCATGCAACGAGAAGTTAGAAAAAAACGAAGGAAAACATTTCCAAGGCAAACAACAAGAAGCAAAGAATAAGAATGGAAGCATTAAGATATTTAAGGGACTTCGGGGGCGGTGGGGGGGGAACATGTGGGTGACGTATTAAAAACAGAATCAAGAAACAAAGACTAGAGGGGGTCTGGGTGGCTCAGTCAGTTAAGCGTCCGACCCTTGATTTTGGCTCAGGTCATGATCTCACGAACCGCAAAATCGAGCCCCGCATTGGGCTCCACGCTGGATGTGGAGATTGCTTAAGATTCTCTCTCCTTCTCTCTCTCTCTGCTCCTCCCGTACTCACATGCATGGGTGCATACATGCGCTCTCACTCTCTCTCTTTCAAAAGAAGAAGAAGAAGAAGAAGGAGGAGGAGGAAAAGGAGAAAAGAAAAAGAAACAAAGACTAGAGACCTCGCATATTATATGTCCCACCATACTTGCTATGGACTTTGATACTTCTCTGTAGCATTAGAGCTGGTTAAAGGAAATTCTTCAGTTTCTGGAACGGGTTCCTTGCAAGAACAAGCCAGTCTGAAGTCAAGGGTTACCACCAAACAACAGACTCCTTTAATAATAACATGGTGGATAGATTATCCAAGAAGGTAAGTATAACTGAAGGCTTTATTTTTAGAAGTTTCTTTTTTTTTAAGTTTATTTATTTTGAGAGAGACAGAGTGAGCAGAGGAGGAGGAGGAGGAGGAGGAGGAGAGAGAGAGAGAGAGAGAGAGAGAATCCCAAGCAGGCTCCATGCTGCCAGCACAGAGCCCAACTCGGGGCTTGAACTCACGAAACCATGAGATCACGATGTGAGCCGGATGCTTAATTGACTGAGCCACCCAGGCGCCTCTGTAGTAGAAGTTTCTAAAGTCTTGTTGCCTCAAAAGCACTTTCTTCCATAAAAAGTATATTCCGTCCTGAGACAGGCTCCCAGCAGGATAGAGATGTGCCAATGCCTGCTACTGGCCTTTACAGCAGAGGGCAGGAAATTAAGTCTTAAGTCTCGGTTCAGAAAAGTGCCAACAGAAAGCCCCCGTGTTGCGCTCGGAAATGCAAGGTAAGTAAAATACAAACACACCTTTGAGAAATCAAATATGGACCTTAGCGTATGAGACTGGCCATGCCTCCCTGATGGTCAGCCCTGTGAGAAATCTTTCCACGGAGCTGACATCTGCCTGTGTCCACCTCTCCTGCTCAGTCTCGGGCCCCACGCGTCAGGCCACACAGCATCGTCCCCTCCTGTGTGGAGGGGTCAACCGCTGGCCTTTGGAGCCAAACCAAAGCCTCCGGCAAAGAAGCGGGTCCATGGAACTGTATGTATAGGTGAAGTATCTGACTACATCATTGTATGTTCCGGGGCGATCATGTCTGAGCATTTACATGGGATTTACCTATTGTTTTAGTTCTTTCTTTCAGTTCCTATTATAGTTAGGGCAGTAGACTGATTTTTAAAAGTACCAACATTCTGAATGGACAAATGGCAGTACATTCATACAATGGAAATACTACCTAGTAATAAAAAGGAATATACTACTGGTCCATGCAATGGATAAATTTCAAAGTGATTATGCTGAGGGAAAGAAGTCAGACCGAAAAAAGAAGAAGAAAGAGGAGGAGAGGGAGGGAGAGGAGAGGAGGAGGAGAAGGAGGAGGACGAGGAAGAAGAGGAGGAGAAAGAAAAGCAGACACTGCACGGTTCCATTGATAAGAAACTCTAGAAAATGTCAACCAATCTATAATGACAGAAAGTAGACCAGTAGCTGTTGCCTGGGGATGGGGGAGCAGAAAGGGGCGGAGGGAGGGGTTACTGAAGGGCACAAGAAAACTTTGGGGAGCGAAGAGATATTAACTATCTTGATTGTGATGGCGGTTTCATGGGTATATACGTACGTCAAAGATTATCAAATCGTATTTTTAGAAATACGTCGTTCAGTGTAGGCCAATACCTGAATAAGGTATACTATAGTTACACACAATACATTTTATGAGAAGGGAGTTACAGGTCTGTCATGGTTGAGAACCCCCCGCCCCTTCCCCGGGGGAGGCGGGGGGAGGTACTTCTCCCACATCGTTGTCCTCAGGCCAACTCGCTGTGCAATCTATCCAGTGGCCACTAGGGGGAAGCAGCGGCCCACATACAGGAAGCGTGAGTCGCCAGGCACCCACAATTAAGAAGTCCCTCCAGTGTGCTCCCCTCCTGGGGAGGTGGGCGGTAGCCATAGCTCCACGTGAGTTATCTGCAGGGCTGATACGGAGTAGTTGGAGATGGCCCCAGCAAGTTGCGATTCTCAAGGTGCCTCTGGAAGACCTAGGCCTGGAGTAGCCTCTCTACTGGCTTTCCGCCTTGCCTGAAACCCCACCAACTATAAAACACGACAAGATTCCATCAGCCAACTAAGCTAAAGAATGAAGCACCGAAAAGATTTTTTATAAGGCCGAGGGAAAGGAGACAAGGTGGAATTGGGGGTGGGGAGGAGATGGGGAGCACCCATGGGAGGCCACCACGGAGGATTCCCAGTAAGAACTGTTGCTAACACAGGCTGAGCCTTCCCAGCGTGTGGGGCATGATGCCAAACACCGTAAGCAGTGAACAATTTCACCTTCACAGCACTCTTGTGAAATCCGCTGCAGAGAGGTTAAGTGACTCGCCCGAAGTCACAGAGCTAGTGGGAGGCAGAGCAAGGATTTGAAACCGGGTTTGATACTAACATGGCGGGTGTAGCTGTTACTGCTCATTTTTTACCAGTTTTTGATTTTTTTTTTTAATGTTACAACTCAGGCAACAATAGATGTTGGCGAGGATGCGGAGAAAGAGGACCTCTTTCACATTGTTGGGGGGAGTGCAAGCTGGGGCAGCCACTCTGGGAAACAGTATGGAGGGTCCTCAAAAAATTAAAAATAGAACTACCCTAGACCCAGCCATTGCATTACTAGGTATTTATCCAAGGGATACAGGTGTGCTGTTTCACAGGGACACATGCACCCCAATCTTTACAGCAGCACTATCAACGATAGCCAAAGTATGGAAAGAGCCCAAATGTCCATCGATGGATGCATGGATCACGAAGACGGGGTATACAATGGAGTATTACTCGGGTAATACAATGGAGTATTACTCGGCAGTCAAAAAGAATGAAATCTTGCCATTTGCAACTATGTGGATGGAACTGGAGGGTATTATGCTAAGTGAAATTAGTCAGAAAGACAAAAATCATACGACTTCACTCATATGAGGACTTTAAGAGACAAAACAGATGAACATAAGGGAAGGGAAACAAAAATAATCTAAAAACAGGGAGGGGGACAAAACAGAAGAGACTCATAAATATGGAGAACAAACTGAGGGTTACAGGAGGGGTTGTGGGAGGGGGGATGGGCTAAATGGATAAAAGGAATTAAGGAATCTACTCCTGAAATCATTGTTGCCCCATGCTAACTAACTTGGATGTAAATTAAACAATAAATACATTTAAAGAAAGAAAGAAAGAAAGAAAGAAATGGTCAGGGGCACCCGGGTGGCTCACTCACTTAAGCATCTGACTCTTGGTTTCAGATCAGGTCATGATCTCACAGTTCATGGGACTGAGTCCTGTGTCAGGCTCTGACGCGGATCCTGCTTAGGATTCTCCCTCTCTCCCTGTCTCTCTTTCTGCCCCTCCCCTGCTCTCTCTCTTTCTCTCTCAAAAATAAACATTATTTATTAACATTAAACAAATAAATTTAATGTTTATTTATTTTTGAGAGAGAGAGAGAGAGAGAGAGAGAGAGGGAGAGTAGGGGAGGAGCGGAGAGAGGGAGACACAGAATCTGAAGCAGACTCTAGGCTCTGAGCTGTCAACACAGAGCTCGATGCGGGGCTTGAACCTATGAACCACGAGATGGTGACCCGAGCCGAAGTTGGAGGCTCAACCAACTGAGCCACCCAGATGCCTGCTCTTACTGCTCATTATAACAGAATTGTCTTTCTTTCTCTTTGGGGCTGGGGTATTATTTAATTCGTGTGTGAGGGGCGCCTGGGTGGCGCAGTCGGTTAAGCATCCGACTTCAGCCAGGTCACGATCTTGCGGTCTGTGAGTTCGAGCCCCGCGTCAGGCTCTGGGCTGATGGCTCGGAGCCTGGAGCCTGTTTCCGATTCTGTGTCTCCCTCTCTCTCTGCCCCTCCCCCGTTCATGCTCTGTCTCTCTGTCCCAAAAATAAATAAAAACGTTGAAAAAAAAAATTTTAATTCGTGTGTGAAACTGGTTGGTGTTGGTAGCAGGCGATGAGTATTTCAGCTTATCCTCCTGGAGATAAAGTTCCTGATGCTTCCAGAGAATTTTAAACGTCTCTGATGGTCCAGGAAGGAAATCTTCCCTATTTATTTGCTAAGCATTTGCACTGCGTGAGGTTCCGTGTTAAGACTGATACGTTCATAGTGATGAAAGTATGGCCTTTAACAGAGGCCAGCACGAGGAATCGAGGGGCACGTGACCTGTAGCAATGCGGTGGCACTGTTCATGTGTGTCCATAGGAGTGTGTTAGAGGCAGCGGTACCCCACCTCAGCTGGAGTCCTGAGCAGCTTGACCAGATCAGGATGCAGGCCAAGAGAACTCACCAGAATGCCCAGTTATCAGAACAAGGCCAAAGCATCCCAGTGAGCAGATAACTCTTGCCCATGGTTCGTGAGTAAGTGAAGTTCATCCTTTCCCTCAGGACTGGACCAGCCTGCCTGGGATCCTGAAGCTTGATCCTTCAAGCGAGTGGCCCCAGGGCGGTGGCCTCTTCTAGGTTCTGCAGGAGCCAGCGGTTCTGGCCTTCCGGACTTCCTGCTGCTTTTATGCTGCTGTGGCCACAGGGTGGGGTTGATACGGCACCGAGTAAAGGCTCCAGGGCTGCCCATGTGAAGACAAAGCAAAAGGAAGCCAAGGTTAAACACTGGGTCCACCTGCGTCATTCCCTAGATGGGGAAACCGAGGCCTGGGGAGAGGAAGGGACTCGAGTGAGCTAATGGCCGAGCTGGGGGTAAGACTCCCGGCAGTCTCTTCTCCCCTACTCCCCGGCCCTGTTTCATAATAGGCCCCTGCTGCTGGCTGCGTCTCTGCGCTTTGTCAATCACTAGTATCTTTCTTGAAACAATAGTTCTTTAACATCGTCACGTATTCAGCCAGTGTTCAAATCTCCAATGGTGTCCGGTCAAAAAACACTTCGAACAGTTTGATCCAATCAAGATTGGGATCAGATGCGCTCAGATGTGACTGGTTGATGTCTCTTGAATCTCTTTTAATCCACAGGTTCCTCCTCCAGCTTTCTCTTTTTGCTTGCGATTTATCACCGGAGAAGGCGTGTCGTGTATCCTGCAGATTGTCCTCAGTCTGGGTTTTTGTGATTGCAAACCCATGACGTGGCTTCACGCATTGCTCTGTTTTCTGTATTTCCTGTAGTTGAATCTGGGGGTTTGATCAGATCAAGATTTGGGTGCTTTGTTTTGTTTTGTTTTTGCAAGACGACCATAGGAGGACAGACCTGCACAGAGTCTTAAACATCATCCAGTTCAGCCATGTCGTGTTCAGATAAGCTGAGGACCAGACAGGTGTAGTGACTCATACGGGCTTGCACACACGGCCAAGGCCATGGACATATTCTTAAAGGAAACCACTGAAAATGCTTGTGATCAGTTCCAGGGCCTTGGATGGCTGTGTCTGATATTCTCACTCTACAGCCTGTGCTTGTACCCACCATGCTAGGCCTGCCTCTCGATCTCATCTCACTTACCGTTGTGATCCCAGGGCCTATGATAGACACTCATCTGCTGAATGAATGAATGAATGACCTTACCATTGTTTTTATGTCTCAGAAACTGGCTGCTCCTGGACTGTCCACGGGGGAAGGTATTATAGGCACTGGCCCTGCTGTAGTTTTCCAGAAAGCGGTCAGCCTGTTAGGCACAGGAAGGATCCAAGGGTAAAAGAATGAGAGGGAAGCAGGGCTTACCCCGGAAAAGCAACTGGAATGATGGGCTCTAGTCCACCCAGGCAAGAGGCAAGCCCAGCAACACAAAATCCTGCAGGCAGCACGGATGGGGTGCAGTTGGCAGGGTCCAGCCGCCGAGATGGGGTGGAGGCAGCACTCCAGTCCATGGGGGGAGCAAGCCAGGACCCTGCTCCTCACGCTAGGCAGGAACTCAGGCCAAAGATCAAGTCAGAAGCCCTGAGTATTACTTAGGATTAAGTTGAGTTGACAGGAATGGAAAAACCCCAAGTGTCATCGGCTCGAATAGGGTAGAAGCTCATTTCTCCCTCATGTTAAATGCTCCGAGGAAGGGGCTCCTGGGTGGCACAGTCGGTTAAGCATCCGACTTCAGCCAGGTCACGATCTCGCGGTCCGTGAGTTCGAGCCCCGCGTCAGGCTCTGGGCTGATGGCTCAGAGCCTGGAGCCTGTTTCCGATTCTGTGTCTCCCTCTCTCTCTGCCCCTCCCCTGCTCATGCTCTGTCTCTCTCTGTCCCAAAAATAAATAAACGTTGAAAAAAAAATTAAAAAAAAAAATGCTCTGAGGGAGTCAGCCCACAGCCAACAGGGTGCTCCAGGGGGCAAAGATGACAGTGAGGACCCAGCCTCCCCTGTCTTGTCGCTCTCTTATCCTCGAGCATGATTTGTTCCACGGCACAATATGGCTTCTGGAACGCAGCCCTTCCAGGCCATATCCCAAGTAACAGGAAAGAACAGAGGGAAAAGAGCACTCTCCTCCTTAGGGCAATTTCCAGAATTGTGCAGACTACTTCACGTACATTCTCTTGGCCAGAACTGAGTCGCGTGACGACACCTCACTGCAGATGATGATGAGAAATAGAGCCTTCATCTCCGACATCCATGGGCCCACCGACAGGTCTGTACGTGAAGACCAGAGAGCATGTGTCCAGGGACTCATTAGGATACAAGGCAGACGTGAGCAGAGGGCTCCCAGCTTAGGCGCAGGTGCTTATGTCCCTGCTGTAGCTGCTTATGTCTCTGCTGCCCTAAGTCCTGGGACTTGGGCAGCGTGGGGTCCTCTCAGTCCAACTGTGGGAGGGAGACGCTGTGGAGCCAGCCATGGGGCCTGACCGTTGAGTACCTGTCACTGCACAACAGCGGGCAATTTGTAGCTAAGCCCGGCACCAGCCCAGGGAGAAGCAGCAGCGGTAAGAAAGCAGGTGTGTTCATTGTCAAGGACAGGCACACACTCAAAGGCCAACAACTGCTCAATGCTGTGAAAAGCATCTTCAAGACGTTGAGTCTGGGGCCACAGACTGCCTTTTCTTAGGAAGCAGCGAAGGCGCTGAGGACAACGGCTTTTTTTTTATTTCCTTAAAAAAAATTTTTTTTTTTTGCTATAGAATAACCTACACAGAGAAAAGTATACAAATCCTAAGCATATACCTCCACAATTTTCACAGAAGTGGACACACCCAAGTATCCAACACACAGATCAAAAAGTATGAGGCTTAGCTTAAGGTTAAGGTTAAGGTTAGGGTCAGGGTTAGGGTTGGGGTTGGGGTTAGGGTTAGAGTCTAGTATGGTTACAATCTAGTGCTGAACATCTTGTCTCTTATGAAGATTATAAAATCAAGCGGAGGGGGCGCCTGGGCGGCTCAGTAGGTTAAGCGGCCGACTTCGGCTCAGGTGAGGATCTCACGGTTCGTGGGTTCAAGCCCCGCGTTGGTCGGTGCTGACAGCTCGGAGCCTGGAGCCTGCTTCGGATTCTGTGTCTCCCTCTCTCTCTGCCCCTCCCCTGCTTGTGCTCTGTCTCTCTCTCTCTCTCTCTCAATAATAAACATTAAAAAAAATGTAGAACATTACTACAACCCCAGAAAAGGCCCCGAGCGTCCTCTTCCTGTTACTACCCCCCACCCTGCTCCCAGCATCTAGAAAATCTTTCCAGGCGATTCTATAGTCAATGCTGAGAATCGCTGCCTTTATAACAATGGTTATCAAACTTGGCTGCGCATTAGAATCAAGTGGGCGAGTGTCTGCGAGTGTCTGCGTTGTGAGGTGGAAGGACAGGGACAGCTAAGAAGGCAGTGTGGTGCAGGGGAGAAGCCTGGGAGCCAGACAGGCCTGCCACGTCCCAGCTGTGTGACCTTGAAGGAGTTCCTTCACCTCTCTGAGCCTCACCTGTGACATGCGAATACTATCACACACCCTGCAGAGTTGAGGCTGGGGGGGGGGGGGGGGGGGCGGGGCAGGGCGGGTGGGATGTAAGTTCAGGCACATGTAGGGTCAGTATATGGCATCCGCTACTGTCCTTTTTATTAAAGGGGTACAGCCCCAGGAAGACTGAGAGCCCTTCTTTATGCTGATGGCATTTTCCAAACTGTGCTGAAAGGTACATCGTGCAAAAAATATTAGTTTGTGTTAGTTAAATATTGCATCCTGCATCCCCTCCCCCGCCCCGCCCCCCCCCCCCCCGCCCCAGGAAATTCACAATGCACACCAACGTGTTAAAGGCTCTGAGAAGTCCTGTATTAAACAGACCTCTTTTGGTCAGTGTCACCTCTAAGGGGCAGTTCACGGGACGCAGGTATTAATCATGCTCCTTTTTTCACAGCTGGGGTAATGGGGGCCCAGGCAGCGCTCTCGGTGCAGACCAGGCACGGATCTTGGGCGCCGTGCTCTCTGAACCCCTCAGGAAATGTAGAGCCGAGGAAGGCAGACCATGGCCCGTCTGACCCACTACCCGTTTTTCTAAATGCAGTTTTACTGAAGACGATCTGATCCACATCCCTTGATTTACAGATGAGCCAATCGAGGCCCAGGGAGAATGACTAACTTGCTCAAGGTCACACAGTCAATTAGGAGCAGAAGCAGAACTAGATCCTAGGTCCTCCAAATCCAGGTATTCTCCAAAACACAAATCGGACAGGTGGGGGGAGGGGGGGGTGGGGGGAGGGGGGTGTGAAGCTCCACGACCCCCCATGACCCGTGTCTCAGTTGTCTGCCGTGCTACTTACACAGGCGCGGCCCCCTTTCTACCACTGCACAGAAACCCCTGCCGCGTCTCTCCCTCCTGCTGCTTTGGGGGGGGGGGGGGGCCTCCTCTGCTTTCCACTTTGCATGGGGGACAAAGGCTGAACCTGACAATTGTGTTTATTTTAATTCTGTGAGAGTTGCAGTAAAACATTATTAACTTCCCGTCTGCCAGGGTGAAACATGAGATCATTTGGACAGGAACCTGGCAGGAGGCAACCTTTACTGGCTCGGGGAGAGTTTGCCAAACAAATGAATAGCACACGCAGGATCCTAGGGGGTTGTTTGAGACCACTTCAGAAAATAAATTATGTCCAAAGGTTCTCAGACTCCCTGAAGTACGTTATACAACAGTCACGTATTTGCAGTTTTCAAGTGTTTCTGTGTGTAGTCTGAAGACGCAAATAAAATCATTCGTATCGTTAAAATGGCCCCAGGGCGCCTGGGTGACTCGGTGGGTTAAGTGTCCGACTTGGGCTCAGGTCACGATCTCACGGTGCGTGGGTTCGAACCCTGCGTAGGGCTCTGTGCTGACAGGAATCCAGGGGACGGAGGCGGCGTACCGACCTCGGTTGGCCGAGGCATGCCGGAGAGCTAAAGGTTCATCTAGAAACAGCTGCGGGAACAGCGGGGCATAAACGGTGGCCTCAGGGTGGAGGCTCTTCCTGGGACAGCCAGACTACCCAGATGGCCTTTCCAGAGCGGGGAGATGCAGACTTGTCACTGAGGTGGAGGGTAAAAATAGTCCTGTGTGGGTGGCAGCTGGGCCCAGAGGCACCAGCTTCCTTGTCTCTAGAGCAGAGAAGGCAGCCCAGTTGACAGACAACTTCTCAGGCTCCTGAGGCCTCCCGGAGGCTCTGGGGGCTGGGGGAGGGGCGTCTTTCCCTAACAATGAAGCCCACCCCACCCCCCTGGACGCACACCAAGGGCTGGCAAGAGCTAGGGTCAGGTTTTAAGGTAGAGAAGGGCTTAAATCCTGGCCACATCAGCTACAGGCTCTGTGTCCTCAGGCAAAATCTCTCTCCTTTCAGAGGCTCCATTTTCTCATCTGTCAAATGGGGCTAATGGTTTCTCTCTATTAGGTTGCCATGAAGCTTACATAACAATGATAGCTAACCCACTGCCCTCTACAAGCTCACTCTTCCACCCCTCCCACGAGTGGTCCACCGCCAAGCACGTTCTTCAAGAGGGGCTCTGTGGAAAGGTCTACCTGGGCAGAAACTGAGGCCTCAAGACAAGAGCTGTGTCAGGCAGCCATCCTGGAAGCCAACCCTTCACCCCCAGGCGAGCTTTCAAGTGACTGTGGCCCCCACCAACCCCTGGGCTACAACCTCACAAGAGACCCTGAGCTAGAACCACCCAGCTACGCCGCTTCTGGCTTCCTGGCCCTCAGAAAACTGTGAAATCATCAATATTTGCTAAATTTGGGGATGAGCTATGATGCGGCAATGATAACGAATATAATTTCCCTTTGGGGGCTATTATGAGAATTGAGACGGTGCACAGCAAATAGCAAGGAGACCTACCGGGACCAGGGGCTCCAGAAAGGGCAGAAGGCAGGAGGGAGCCCGAGGCAGGAAGCCTCTGGCCAGCACCAGGCCAGGAGGGCCCCTCCTCCAGGACTCTGGGGAGGAGTCTGAGAGACCAGATACACAGACAAACAGGGGCCACGCCATATAGAAAAACAGAACTCTGATCACTACCTGTAGCAACAGCCAAGGAGGGAAACCACTCTCTGCTGCCATTAGTCTGGGAAGCCAACGCATACCCGTGTAGTAATAGCCCAGACGCAGCCAAGACTGGACCAACAGCTGACAGCTTCCCTCATTTTGCCCCTGCTTCCAACGTAGGACAAACTGGGAAAAGCCAAACATGCTCCCCGAACCCAATCACATAGGGCACCCCCCTTTCTAGCGAGCACATCCACAGGTTCCATGCCAACAGCCTCTGAGCAGAACCTGAAGCCTTCCCTCTCTCCCATTATAAAGATTTCCTATTCCTCAGCCGGCCTTCAATTCTCTTCCAAACTCAAGCGATGGGGGCTGACTCCCTTGTGGTAGCGAGCTCTGAAAACATAGCCTTTGCTTGCTCTCACGTGGGTGGTCTTTGCTTACTTCCACAAGCCCATGTTCTGTCTCTCCCTTCCTGACCACAGGTCAAAAAGACAGCACCTTCCTCTTCCCCGCAGGTAGCTACAGAAACCAGCACAGGGATGATGGAAGAGAGGGGCATGGGAATAATGAAAACATAGCTTTGGAACAGGACAGGGCTCTGTCCTGTTTGGAACAGGACAAATTCTGGCTCTGATGCTTAACTAGCTGTGTGATCTTCAGTAAGCCAATTAACCACTCTGAGCCTCTGTTTTCTCATGTCAAGAGGACAGTCCAGTGGAACCAAGGGCTGGTGTAACGGTGAGGTAATATATTTAATGCACTGAGCGTATCATAGGTGCTTAATAAAGGGAAGGTCAGCCATCAGTCTCCTCACAGCCTCCTGCTGGAGTAGACAGGCCCCTAGACCCCACCTTTACTCCTCCTGCCCCTGCTTTCTGTGCCACAGGCAGCCTGACCTCAGCCGGATGGAGTCAAGAATATGGGCTCCACGTCCAGAGTGTATTATTCAAGATCGGGGGTTGGTCTCAGGAGAACGATGGACAAAGGACATAACCAAGCATTTCTCTAAAGAAATCCAACTGGTCAAAAGCAGGGAACAAAATATCTCATCAGGAACCTGCTGTCTCCCTGTTCTATCCTGGCTCTGGGGGGTAGTCAGGGCAGGGAGACTCCTGCCCAGAAAATTGTGAGTGCCCTTGTCCCAAGCGGCTTTTCCAGGACAGAGGAAGGTGAGCCAGGTCTATCCGTCGGTCTCTCCTGGGTGTCTCTGTGTGTGTATTTACGTGTGTCAGTTTCTTCATCTTTAAATGTTTTTAAAGTTTATTTATTTGGAGAGAGGCAGAGACTGTGAGTGGGGGCAGAGGCAGAGACAGAAGGAGAAGAGAGAGCATCCCAAGAAGGTTCTGCACTGCCAGCACAGAGCCGGACGTGGGGCTCAGACTCAGCAAACCGCGAGACCGTGACCCAAGCCCAAACCGAGAGTCTGATGCGTAACCGAATCAGCTACTCAGGCACCCTTCTTCGTGTTTAAAATGAGAAACTTAATAGCTTCCCAGGAGATACACGCACACGCACACACACACACACACACACACACACACACGTGTATTAGTTCTAATGGCGGAGCGGTGGCTTTGAGATACTCCATGCTGGGGACATCCTGGGTACCCTCACACCCACTTGCCAAGCCCTTTCCATCCTCAGGTCTTTCCCTCCGCCACCACCAGCGGAATCCAAGCCTCCCACAGCATCTTCTGCCTGGACTCTGGAAAAGACTCCTAGATGCTTTCCTTCCTTCTCCACAGCTCAAAGAATGCAAATTATACAAGGATGAGAAGCCATCCCACATCCCATAAACACAGGCAAAGATTATGAAAATAATGACAATAACCAGGATCGGGGGCAATGCCCCCCGCCTTCCCCATAGGGCTGCAGTGTAAACTGGTTCATTTCTGCAGAGCAATTTGGTAGGATGTAATCTTTGGATTCTGTGGGTCCATTGTTCAAAAAATCAAGAAAAAAATAGTTTTTGCATACACTTTGATACAGGCTCTTTATGGTAATATTGGTTCTGATGCAAAAAAGGGGGGCCAACGAAAATATCCAAAAATAAACATCTTCCTTAAATAAATGGTAGTAGTCTCTACCCTTGAAACACCATTCCTTCACTAAAAATTGTATTACAGATCAGTAGTTCTCAAAGCAGGACCCGGAAGCAGCATGAACATCACCTGTGAGGGTATTAGTAATGCACATTCTGGGGCCCCCAACCCCGACATAATAAGTCCTCCAGAATATTCAGAACCACTGTTGTAGATGAATATTTATCACTACGAAAAGATACACAATTAAATGACAAAACAGTAGGTACTAACAATGCACCTCTATTTGAATAAATGTATGGAGACTCGCAAAGAAAAAAAGCCCAGATTTTGTACCAAGGTGGTAACGTCGACACTCTGGGGGGTAGGATTTTGAGGTTTTCGATTTTTTTTCATTTTGCTAATCCATACTTTCTAGTTTGCAATGGTGCGTATTTTGCCAAAAGGAACGCGGGGGAGGGGGGAAGACCTCAGTAACTTCTTTTTGAATTAAAAACAAAAAATCGAATGGGGCAGGATGGGGGTGGGGTGGGAAGGACGAAGACAGCACGCCCCGCAGCCACTGCTTTCAGCCTGGGGACAGCAGCGAGGAGCGGGTAGGGGCGTGGTGGGACCGCTCGGACCCAGCACCACCGCCCCAATGGAGAAGGGAGAGCGGAGAGGGCAGCCAACGCCGGGGGTGAGAGCTACTTCTCTGATGTCCAGGAAGGTTTACTGGGAGCCAAAGAGCGGAGCAGAAATTTAGGGCCGACTTCAGGAGCTGAACCGCCACGAGCACCGATTCCCGGGATGGGCGCCTCGGGGAGATTTCCCAGCCCGAAACCCTCCGCCACTGCCCCCGGGGCGGGGCTGCCCGCTTCTCGGACCCAGAGCACTCGGGGGGGGGGGGGCGCCGCGGGGGGGGGAGCAGGAAGGAGGCGCGAGGGGGCGGGGCCGTTGCTAGGGGAGGGGCGGCGGGGCCGGCGAGCCGCGCAGCAGGCAACTGCGACCCGCGCTCGGCTCTCCGGCTCCAGCTCCCGCGCAGCCTGTTGCTCGTTCCTCCGGGCCGCCGCTTCCCGCCCGGTGCCCAGGGCCAGGCGGCCCGAGGGGTGCCGGCCCGCGGGCGGCCTCCCGCCTTCCCCTCTCCCCGCCCGCGGCTGGACCCCAGCATCTCCGGGAGCGCGGGCGCCGGCCAGCCTCCCCGCGCGCCCCGGCCGGCGCGCCGAGACCCCCGGCGCCGAGCCGCGATGAACGCGACCTTCCTGAACCACAGCGGCCTGGAGGCGGCGGGCGGCTTGGGCGGCGGCGGCGGGGCCACCCTGGGGAACCGCAGCCACGGGCTGGGCACGTGGCTGGGCTGCTGCCCCGGGGGCGCGCCGCTGGCCGCCACCGACGGGGTCCCCGCGGGGCTGGCGCCCGACGAGCGCAGCCTGTGGGTGTCGCGCGTGGCGCAGATCGCTGTGCTCTGCGTGCTGTCGCTCACCGTGGTTTTCGGCGTGTTCTTCCTGGGCTGCAACCTGCTCATCAAGTCGGAGAGTATGATCAACTTTCTGGTGGAGGAGCGCCGGCCCTCCAAGGACGTGGGCGCCGCCATCCTGGGGCTGTACTGAGGCCGCCTCGGCCCGTCCCCGCCAGCCCGGCCGCAAGCGGACGAGAAGGGAGACCGGGACCCTCGTGCCCCTCCCGGGCTCTGCCGCCGCCGCCCGGCGGGCCGCGCGAAGAACAGCGACGTGCCTCGGGGCGCCCCGGCCCGGGGACACCGTGAGACTCGAGGCGGTGGCGCGGGAAGGGACTTCCACACCCGGCTCGGTCCAGTGTGCGCCTCAGCGTGGCGGGGTGGGAGAGGTCGTGGGAGGCTGCGTGGGGCTGAGGTCACGTGCGGGGGAGTTTTGTGCGTACGTAGACGCGTCCGTGTGCGGGTGAGTTGCGGGGTGGGGCAAGTTGATGAATCCGATTCCCTGAGCTCGTGGGCCGGATTTTGCATTTGAAAAGAACCGTGGTAATAAACCTGCTGCCGTCGGGCTTCCGGCGGCTTCCCGTTCGCAACTCTTCACGGAGTGTGTGTGTAAGTGTAAGGTGTGTTGGCTGGGGCGGGGTGGGTGCGCTGTGTACCTCACAGGCGGGTTGGCCGCCTGACTGCGGAGCCGTGGAGGGTAGGTGGGGGGCTCTTGAGACCCCACTTGGAGGAGGCCAGGAGGCCGTAGTCCTGGAGGGGAACGGGCAGGTCCTGCGGGATGGCCAGACAGCTGGGGAGATTATTTAAATCTTTGGGAAATTGGAATCTATTCCGTGAGGGGAAAAAAAAAAAGAAAAATCAGTGACTTACCTGCAAAAGGGAAGAAAAGCAAAATTAATATATCCGAACAGTGAATAAAAATTTAATCGGGGGGTTGGTGGGGCGCTAGATCTAGTTAAATTACAAGGCCAAAGCCCCATCTAAGGGCTTGCTTGGACACCATCCTTGTGTGGAGCAGGAGTAGCGGGAAGAAATGCCCTTGCTGCCGGGGGTGGGGGTGGGGGGATGCAAGGGTGGGAGAGGGCTTTGTGGCGCGGAGGACCCAGGACATTTAAAATGCAGAAAATGACCTCCATATGCAGCTGTATTCAGGGAATTTTCAGTCCCCCATTATGAGATACCCTGTTGCCCAGAACCCAGGCACCTCTTGGAGATGCAGAATTAGAGTAAAGCGGTGTTAATGGGCTAGAAAGATGCCACTCATCGGCCAAGGGCGAGTGCGTGGCTCCACTGTCTGCAAACGTCTGATCTGGGGAAGGGCTAAAACTGGGCATTATTCAATTTCGTCCTCATAACAATCCTTTGAGGCAGATATTAGCATTATCCCTACTTTACCTTTCACTGGTGGTGAATCTGAGGCCCAAGGAGGTTAGGCAAGGGGCTCAAGGTCACACCTGTACCTAAAGGGTGGGGGAGGTGACATGCCAGCCCAGAGAGAGAGAATCTTAAGTAGGCTCCATGCTCAACGCAGAGCTCAACGCGGGGCTTGATCCCATGACCCTGGGATCATGACCCGAGTGGAAATCCAGAGTTGGATGTTCAACCAGACTGAGCCCCCCTGCCCCTGCTGGGTGTCCCAAGGGATGCAATTTCTGGGGTCGGGTGCTCTCACTAGCAAGATGGCCCCTGCAATGGAGGACAGCTACTCACTTTCCCACTTGTTTGTTGGAGCCCACTTGGCACAGCCATGCTCCTCTGGCTGCTGGGAGTCACCCACCCTGAACCTCCCCAGACCCCAACTGAGCAGCAGACCAAGGGCAGCCTTGAGCATTAAGGGGGGGTTTCAGAGGGAAAGAAGGAAGCGTGATGGTTGTGGGTACCCACACAAATAGCCCACATCCAGCATTCCAATTTGGGGAAAAAGGTATGTGTGCACGTGCACACACACATTTTATACAAAGGACTTTAGAAGGATTTCTGAATAGCGTCCCTTGAGTGCAGCTCATGATTCTCTCTTGTTAGTCAAGGTCACGAGGGATATGTGGGATGTCCAGATCCCTGAACTCCAGAGGCCAGGCAAGCATCTAGGCCTCTGGCATGACCACTGGGGAAGTGCCCTGAGGAAGCACCTGCTTACTCTTGCCGCCATATGCCTCCAAACTCAGAGGAATCTGTAACTCCAGTGCATAGAAATGGAGAGTTTAATCCATGGGGAACACTCTGGAATGCTGAGGAAAAAAAAAAATAAGCAAGAGTCAGGAAACCAGCTCCTATAAGACGATCGTCTGGCTTTACGTGTGTCCTACCATCTTGGAGGAGTCAAAGACCACATCACTGGGGACTGGTACCCCTGGAGCTATCCACACCTAGGCTGGCCCAGTCGGGCAGACCAATGGACAGCTTCTGACACAGAGACAGCCTCGGACACCAGAACCTTGAATCTTCCTTTCCACCCAAAAGGGCGATGTATTCCACAAACCAGATTACAACGATGGTAACCTACCTTTATTTATTTATTTGTTTGTTTGTTTATTTATTTATTTATTTAGTATGGTCACTGTGCTACTCACTTTAAGGGCATTATCTAAATTCATCCTCATACCAATCCTTTGGGGCAGATACTAGCATTATTCCCACTTTACCTTTTACTGATGATGACCTCTATTTTGGGGGGCGGGTACCAGCAAATCTATTTAGACGAAACCTATTTGGGGGTACAGGGTTCTGATGGGAGCTTGCAGGCTGGCTGTGAACCTGCGTTTCTCCTGGGGCCTGTCTGGCAGGGGAAAGCTTGGGCAGAAAGCCCAGGACATGGGACCCGGATGTTGACGCCACAGCCACCCAGGCAGGGGACAGCCTCCATCACTGCGGGTCATGCTGTGCAAACTGCTGGTTTCCTGCTGAGCTGGGCCAGGCTGACAGACATGCGCTCCAAAGGTGAAGTTCAGCACGGCTTCCAGGGATCTTACCTGCAACCCTCACCTTCTTGCTGGGGTTCCTTTCCTGTTCCAGGTCCTGTTACCGTAACAACATTGAGGGTGATTATGGCTGGGCTTCGAAGAAAAAGCAGTTACCAGCCTCGAGGGGGCTTCCTCCCCTCCCCACGTGGACTCTGCTGTCTGGTTTCCACCACACCAGGCCCAGGCCTCCCTGGAAGGGCGACCTTTCCTCAAAACCGGGCCCTGGGCTCTACCCCTCTCTCTGCTTCCCAAAGCTTCACCCCTACCGTGGAACGGGAGAGGGAGGGAAAGAAATGCCATCAGTCCCTCCTGCTGAAACCAGCCAGTCTCCCTGCCTTGCTCTGTGTGGGCCCCACAGAGGGGAAAATGAGGGTGGTGCTCTGGCCAGGACCAGGGAGGGAAATGGGATCAATTTGGGGGTCTTGAGTCCTTTCCAGGAGGGCAGCCAGATTGGTCCCTCATGGGGAAGGGGAAGTTTGGGCCATAAGAAGGCTCTGGGGACCTGGGAAGGGCAACAAGGAGGAAAGACATGGGACAGGAAGAGGGACCCAGAAGTGGAGGGCTGAGGACCCAGCCGTGGAGGCCTCCACCATGGCCCCGCTCCCTGCTGCAGGAGAGGCCCAGTACGGAGCCATTGGAGCAGGTCTGGAGAGCCACAGCAAGGGCCAGGCGTCAGCAGCAATGCTTTTGGTGCAAGGCCTCCCCTTGGACCCATGATTTCCAACTTGACAGCTCGTGAGAATTACCCAGCTGAGCTTTCAAAGCCCTGCTGCTCATATTGCACCCCCCAGACCAATTGCAGCAGAACATCTGCGGGTAGAAACAGGCTTCAGAATCAGGAGGCCCTTCCTTGTTCAGTGACCCGTCAGGTGGTGCTGATCCCAAGAGAGAAGCCCTTGGTGTTTCGGTCTTATGTAGTCCCTGCTTGCCACCTGTGTCCTGAAGACCCGTGTGACCATCCGTGCAGGGGCGCTGGTGTCGGGGAGCAGGCGAAGGAAAAGGAATGAGTTTAGACTTTACAGAACCAGCAGCAAGTTAATGAAGTGTTCTGAGTCACACTGTTCATCTGTCAAATTGGGATCATAAAGCCTGCTTCCTGTGTTTGTTGAGAAGATTCCAGGAGACAACGATGGCTGAGCTGGGCGCAGCGCTCTGCCCACGGGAGGTGTTGGGTAACTGGTTGCGAGTATCATGCTGATGCTGGTTGACCTCGCAGGGGCTGTCCTAAACCTCTGTGCCAGCCCCTTTCACGGCATTTCTCTCTCGGCTCCGGTGATCTGGCCCCCAGTCTCCATTCTGAAAATGCTACAGAGTTCACACTCCGTGGCTCCCGGGGCTCTGCTTCCCTCAAATGCTTTTCTTCCCCTCCGTTGTCTCTTACAACTGCTCATTCTCCAAGGTCAAGCTCGAGTGCAGCCTCATCCATGAAACAGAATTTTGATCTCTTCTATCACATATCTTCATATATCTACATAACAGTAATGTTTACTGAGCCCTTCTATGTGCTCTGTTCATATATTAACTGTCCTAAGAGGTGGCTTCTAGTACCATTTAGTGGCATCTAGTACCATCTAGTTCCTCATTTTACATTTGAGGAAACTGAGGCCCAGCCTCAGGGTAAGAGACTAGTCTGAGATTGTACCGCCAGGAAGTGGAGCTGGGATCCCGAATTCAGGCAGACTGGTTTCTGAGCTCCCACTCCTAACCACCAGGCACACTGCCAAGGTGGATGGCATGGGCCTCTCTCTGCCTTGCGTTATGGACTCTGGTGTTCATGTCTGTCTCCCTCACTGCATTATCCCTGAGGACCGGAGCTGTTTTCCCTGTGTATGTATTTTCTACAGCACTCACCATGGTGCCTTATTTAGTTTAGGAATATCACAAACCTTTGTTGAACTGAGGACACAGCCCCCTGCTTTCAAGGGGCCGCACTCATCATAGGAATCAAGGATATGTAATCAAATCAAACACGAGGAGAAGGGTGGGCGTTCTCCTTAGTCAGAGACAAATAAAATTTTCATGGGAATGATTCCCCTTTTAGGTGCTAATAAGCATACTTGCCATTTAGAGAAGATCTTTCACATGCCAGAAATGGTGTGAAGCAGTTTTCCTATTTTATCTCATAATCCTTTCTGATTTTTCTATAGCCCATATCTAATAATCTCTGTAGGGCAGATATTGCTGTCATCTTTGAGAAAGCAAGGCTCAGCTTGCTTAGATCACTCATTTAAGACCACAGCTAATCATTGGTAGAATCAGATTCAGGTCTATCTGAGCTCAAAAGGTATTTGGAAGGTGAATAGCTGGTACATTTCATAATTTTCATCGAGCTTTGGAAATGAGACCATGCCTTGATTTTTCTGTTTTGTTGTTTGGGATGTTGGAGGAATATTTTTGTGAGCACTTCTCCCTTTTCTCTGCTGCACATGTGAGGGCAACGCCCCGTGCATGAAAGGGACTATTACTGATGATGAAGAAGATGAGGGCGAGAGAAACAACCCAGCACCATCATTTGACAGGCCATATGGCGAAAACTGTTATTCTAAAAAATAAAGTAGAGAGGGCAGGAGAGGGTTAGGTCGAAATGGTAGACAGAATACTCCAGCCGGCTCTACATCATTACGAACATCAGGACTGACAGTAAAGAAAATCCATAGCATTACTGGAAAATAGGAAGGGTGCCCTCAGTGGACTAGAAATGATGGCGATTTCCTAGACACTAGTTGGCCGATTAGGTCGTATTGAAGAAGGTGCCCACAGTCCGCAGTTCAGGCATGCAATGTGGTCTGTCACAAAAGGCGGAAGCAGGGATGCCCTCAACTGAGATGCAGGGCCAAAGCAAGCAGGAGGAGGCCTTCCTGGGTCCTGCAGAGGTTGCGGTCAGAAGGACCAGCCTCCTTCCTGTCCCAGGCCACTCTGAGGTTGTGTCATGGGCAGGACACCAGGGAGGACACAGAAAAGGAGAACTTTTTTATACCCAGGGTGAGCTTAAGGTGCGCTGATCTGGAAAGATGAGGAAAGGTTCGCGATGGTAGCGAGAAGGCTGAGAGGCCCCCAAAGACTGCTCTGGGTCTTTGATGCCACAGGCCCTGTCTACCCCGGATCCTGCCTTGTTGTGTTCCTGATTGCAGCCTGGGATAATGAGATATTGCACTTCTAAAAAATGTGATCGTATATTAATTTTTCTGCAATGTACATATGGGCAATCACATGTGGACTTAACAGACGGGTGAAAAAAGTGAATTGCCATGGAGATGAAACCTGGGATGAGGTTGCCATGGTAACTAGATTGTTTCTAAAAGGCCACATCACCTTAGGGAAGTAGGAAGCTCCTGTCCAGGACTTGAAGTTAGAGGCCAAATCACAGGCCTTCCCATCAGGGCCGGGTGCTTTTTCAGTTTCTTTTTACTTCTTTTTTTCTTTTCGTTCCTTGCCATCCCCAAAGGCAAGAGATGTAGATTTTGGAGACCTTGATTCAAGCTCTGGCTGTGCCACTAGTAAGTCATGGGGACCAAGTATCTGTGGGCCCTGAAGAGGTGTGAGATGGGCTACTGGGCCTCCTCTCTAGCTTCGTGCTGACTTGCCGTGTGATCTTGGACTAATCATTTCCTGGGTTTCCTCCCGTGCGAAGTGAGGGAGGTGGACTAGATTCTCTCCAAAATCATTCCAATAATTTTCTCTTTCTCTCCCTTGACACTTCCTGGTAGGGCAAAGAGCTTCCCAAGTAAATAGGCTGGTGGAGCTGTCTATAGTGCTGAACATTTGGCTGCTGAGGTCTTGGGCTCAAAAGAGCTGGCTGTTCTCAGCACTCTTCCAGACTTCTAGACTCAGGTCACCTCCATCAGGAGTCTGGGGCTTGCTTGCAGCTAGAGAGGAGACTCCAGGGGGTCTTGGGCTTCAGAGAGCACTGGAAAAGGAATCTGGAGATGTGGTCCTAGCCTGACCCTGCCACAGCCAGCTCTCAGTATATTTTTGATGAAGCCACACCTCCTTTGTTTGGACCTTTGTTTTCTCATCTATGAACCTGAGGTGGGGACCAAGATGATCTCTAAAACCTGGAGGGCCCAGAGTGGTTCTGGAAGCTTGCCTGGGCTGTGGGGGAGAGGAGAGCCTATAAAGGATGAGGTCATTCCTCACTGTCTCAAAGCTCAGGCTTCTCTAGTGGTGACTGAGGGTGAGGAAGAAAATACACTCCCTTGTTAGGAACATGTGTTCTTTTGTCTGGAAGAAAAGGCAGGCAGTGAGCAGATGTAGCGTTTACATTTTCTCAAATGACAACTGAACGCCGAGGATGATGATTAGTGCTTGTTATGAAATGTGTCAAAACTATAATAAAATCTCCAATTTATACCATCCGCCTACTTATTGATCATCTTTCCAGAATCTCCTTCACTTCTCAGTAGTCCAGGATGAAAAAGACAATGAGGGGAAAGCTTAAAAGGAGCTCACACTAAGGGCACCTGGGTGGCTCAGTCGGTTGAGCGCCCAACTTTGGCTCAAGTCATGATCTCACAGCTCGTGGGTTTGAGCCCCGCATTGGACTCTGTGCTGACAGCTCAGAGCCTGGAGCCTGCTTCAGATTCTGTGTCTCCCTCTCTCTCTCTCTGCCCCTAACCCACTTGCATTCTCTGTCTCTCTCAAAAATAAATAAACATTAAAAAAAATTTTAATAATTAAGTAAATAAATAAGTAAATAAATAAATAAAGAGCTCACACTAGGGGAGACATCGTGATTCACTCCGAAATGTTTTGTGTTTTTCAGCCTTCGACTTCCCCACTTGGCCATGTAATGTGATGGTTGGGAATGTCGAGTCCACATGAAGAAGGGCCCTGGATTCAAGCCCTGCTTCTGCTCATTCTTAGTCGTAAGACATTCTTTCCAAACTTCAGTTTCTTCATTTGTAAAATGGGGGTTAATGACACATATCTCTAAGTATTTGTTGAACGGATTAAATAACATCATTTATGAAAATGATTAGCGAACACGATGTCTGGCACACCTCAGAAGTGATTGTTTTGGTTATCTATCTATAACTAGCTCCAAAAATTTGAGCTTTGAAACAATAACCACTTTATTATGTCTCCATGGTTCTGTGGGTTGACTGGGAGACTGTCGGCCCGCTGGGCAGATCTTCTGTCAGCAAGAACTGCAGCCATCTAGAGGTCGTCTGTCTAGTGCCCAGCTTTTGTCCCCAAAGCTCAGAAGCACAGTTGCCAAGCCTTCATAAGGCTTAGGCTCAGAATTGGGGTATTTTCTTCTCTGCCACATCCTATTTATTAATATGACTCGCAGAGCCAGTCCAGATGCATTGTGGGAGGACAGACTATGCAAGGCCATGAATACTGGAGGCATGGTTCACTGGCAGGTGTCTTTGGAAACCAACGGCTACATTGATCAATAAATGATTTTTACAATCAGAATTCCAAGTATTCTTCACTCCCTTGTCTCTTCTTTAGAAGTACCACCTCTTCCTGGGTTTGCACAGAATTACAAAAATTATTTGTTGCCCATATAGAGTCATGTGGACACCTCCCGAACTATAGTCCCCTGGAATGGGTGTCAAGTTTTTTTCTCCCATATCCCCCCAGAGGCCTCGGACAGGACTCTGCATACTAAGTATTAAATGAAAGCTGTACATGTTGTTGGGTATTAATATTTCTATACCAGCTTTATTTTGGTTAATATTTTCTTCGTGTATCTTTTTGAAAACCTTTTCCTTGCAAGTTTTCCCTGTCGATATGTGAGGCACATACAATACAGCTGGATTTTAAAAATAGAATATTTTTACTGGTATGTTTTCATGTTTTTAAAATTCATTTATTAGAGAGAGAGAGAGAGAGAGAGAGCGAGAGCCAGCAGGGGAGGAGGGGAGAGAGAGGGCGGGACAGAAGGAGGGACAGAGGGAGAGACAGAGGAAGAGAGAGAATCCCAAGCAGGCTCCGTGCTGACGGCGCACAGCCTGATGTGGGGCTTGAACTCATGAACCATGAGATCATGACCTGAGCTAAAGTCAAGAGTCAGAAGCTTAACTGACTGAGCCACCCAGGAGCCCCTATAAATATGTTTACTTAT
The DNA here is from genome assembly GCF_022837055.1 of Prionailurus viverrinus. NCBI lineage: Eukaryota > Metazoa > Chordata > Mammalia > Carnivora > Felidae > Prionailurus > Prionailurus viverrinus. The sequence goes on from NC_062574.1 coordinate 35,373,149, forward strand.
TTATTATTATTATTTAAATTTTTATTTAGTTTTTAAATTTATTTTAAGTAATTTATTTTTAGGTAGACTTCATGCCCAGCATGGAGCCCAGTGCAGGGCTTGAACTCACGACCCTGAGATCAAGACCTGAGCTGAGATCAAGAATCCGAGGCTTGGGGCGCCTGGGTGGCGCAGTCGGTTAAGCGTCCGACTTCAGCCAGGTCACGATCTCACGGTCCGTGAGTTCGAGCCCCGCGTCAGGCTCTGGGCTGATGGCTCGGAGCCTGGAGCCTGTTTCCAATTCTGTGTCTCCCTCTCTCTCTGCCCCTCCCCCGTTCATGCTCTGTCTCTCTCTGTCCCAAAAATAAATAAACGTTGAAAAAAAAAAAAAGAATCCGAGGCTCAACCCAACTGAGCCACCCAGGTGCCCCAGTATGTTTATTTTTAAATTTACATTCAGTACAATTCACTTTTTTTTGGGGGGGGGGGATATGGACAGTAGTATGAGTCTTGAACAAATGTTCAGGGTTGTGTAATCAACAACATAATCAAGATACAGTTCTACCAAACAAGCTTCTTCGTGCTCCCACTCTGTAGTCAAACCCCCTTCCTTCCCTTAGCCTGTGACAAGTACTGATTTGTTCTTCGTCCCTGTGGTTTTTCTTTTCCAGAATATCAGATAAGTGGGATCATACAACATGTAGCCTTTTCAGTCTGGCTCCTTGCACTTAGCCTAATACATCCAGGTTGCTGCAAGTGTCGACCGTTCATTCCTTTTTGTTGCTGAGCGGCATTCCGTCATATGGATGTATCACCATTCTTTTTTTTCATTTAACTTTTATTTCCGTCTGTCTTCGGTTGAAGGACATATGGGCTGAATCAGTTTTTGGTGACTACGAACAAAGCCAACATGAATATTCACACACGGTTTTTGTGTGTACGTGCAAACAAGAGTCTTAATTTCTCTTTGGAAAATACCTTGGAGGAGCTTTGTTGAGTCACACGGAAAGTGTATGATTAGCTCTATAAAAATACTGCCGAACTGTTTTCCACGGCAGCGATTACGTTTTGCATTCCCGTCAGCAATGTATGGGTGTTCTAGTGACTCCACACCCTCACTAGTAGTTGGTATTGTCAGTTGTGTGTGTGTGTGTGTGCGTGTGTGTGTGTGTGTTGTTTATATGTGTGCCTTTCCACGTGGGTAATGGTATCTCATTGTGGGTTAAATTTGTATTTCCTAGTGAATGATGATGTTGAACAGCTTTTCAGGAGTTTCTTTACCATCTGTATCTCTTCCCTGGTGAAGTGTCTTTTGCTCATTTTTAAAAAATAAATGTGGGGTGCCTGGGTGGCGCAGTTGGTTAAGCGTCCGACTTCAGCCAGGTCACGATCTCGCGGTCTGTGAGTTCGAGCCCCGCGTCGGGCTCTGGGCTGATGGCTCAGAGCCTGGAGCCTGTTTCCGATTCTGTGTCTCCCTCTCTCTCTGCCCCTTCCCCGTTCATGCTCTGTCTCTCTCTGTCCCAAAAATAAATAAACGTTGAAAAAAAAATTTTTTTAAATAAATGTTTATTCCTATTTGAGAGACTGAGCATGAGTGGGGGAGGGTCAGAGAGAGAGAGAGAAGGACAGAGGATTTGAAGCAGACTCTGCACTGGCAGCGGCGAGCCCGATGTGGGGCTCGAACTCATGAACCGTGAGATCGTGACCTGAGCTGGAGTGGGACACTCAATTGAGCCGTCCAAATGCCCCTGCTCATTTTTTAAGTGGGGTTGTTTTCTCATTGCTGAGTTTTGAGAATCCATTACATATGATAGTTATAGTCCTTTGGCAGATACGTGATTTGCAAATATTTCCTCCCAATCTGTGGCTTGTCTCTGCATTCTCTTAACAGTGTCCCTCGCAGAGTTCCACACCTGCCTTTTTCCCTCCCGCTACTGTGTCCGCCGTCCCTAGGTAGGACCTGCATAGTAGATATGCCACAAATGTCTGCTGAATGAATGAAAGAATGAATGAAAGGGAGAGCCGAGCTTTCTGGGCCACTGAAGAGGTGACTGCATACTGCACCCCTCAGGACTGCGGCCTCCTTGCTCTGGTTTCTGTCCTTCAAGTGACCTTCCCATGGCTTCGTCGGTCTCCTGACACCCGGCCATGTGTCCCCAGAACAGTGAGCATGTGTAGCCTAAGTGACTGAACAGACATCCTTCATTCCTTCCGTTCCGAATTTAGGAAGAGGCTTTCTGGTGGTTCATCACTGAGTTTGGTCAGTCCTAAGAGGCTGGCCTCTTTCTTGTGTCCTGACCCAGCTGAGCTTCTGGACTCTTCCAAAGCCTGGACCATGGCGATCCCTCTGCATTCTGCCCTGGGGGCTCCTGCCTGAGGACGCAGCCAATCTTCTTGATGTGGCCTCGCTCCTGTATCTCTCTCTTCCCTGCTCAGTCCAGAAGGGAGAGTGGAAAAGAATGGCTTCTGAGGACATCCAGGGCTGGGAGGACTTTCCATGGTTAGGGGGAGAAAAAGGGAAGGGAAAAGGTTTGGGGTGGAGGGTGGGATGGCACAGGGGGGAGGCTGGAACAGGAAAAGTGCTCAAGAGATGCTCTAGCTTAATCCCTTCTCACCAAACTCACCAGAAGGGGTTTGCCACGCCCAGGAGTTGGTCACAAAGTTTCACTTCCAAATGCAGGTGAGACCCAGCAGAGTCTTTCCATTTGTTCTAAAGATAGACAAATTGCCTCTTTTCTAAAGGAGATGATGAAAAACCTCTCCTTTCTCTAGAGTTTTTCATGCAGCCTGAGCTAGAGAGGCTGAAAAATAGTCAAGGACTCTGGAGCACGGGGAAAGAAATGTAGAAAAGAGGTGGGGGGGGGGGTGGATTCGGCTTTTTCTAAAAAGAGAGCAGAATACTTTTCCCTTTGAGCCAACCTTCTTTAAAAAAATTTTTTTAATTGATTAAAAATTGAAAAATTTAAACATTGGAGGTTGTATGCTCTGCTGTCTTCCTCTGAGTTTCCTCTGTCATTCAGTCTGTGCATCTGTCTACTGGTAGGAAGCAGACGATGCTTCTGCTAAGTCACTCCCCCACCTTCCCACCATCCTCCTTGTATCCCTCTCTGGCCACACTCTAGGTCCCTCCTTGCATTCTTGACACTGACTCACTTGTCCTGGGACCCGTCTCTGCCTGAGGAGGAGAGCCTTGAGTGCCACAGCTAATTGTGCCAGGCTGCCCTGCACGGCCCTACAGACCTGTCTTATCTTTGCGTTGGGCTTTACTTCGGTAAAGCAGTTCCCGTGTCACGCTACCTGCACAGCCTCGGAACAGCTTTTCAAAGTCGGCGGCACATTTCACTGTCGGGGGAGCTGAAGGGCCATACCGCAAGTCGGGGTGGGGGTCTGGCTGAGTGGCTAGAGCTGGGTTCTCCCAACCCGTATCAAGCGTGAGGTTTTGAAGGACTGGACTCAGTCTGGAGGCAAACTCAAACTCCCCAGAAGCCTTTGGCTTCCCAGAACGTTGGGTCCCTCCCGTGTCCCCATCCCAAGACCGCTGGAGGCGGGAAGAACTCCTGTCCCCCCGGAGTGGGTGGGGGAAAGGCAATGCCCTGGTGGCCGAGTCGCCAGCCCGGAGCCAGCACATCCTCCTGGAGTGGTTCACAGCCAGGCCTCAGAGTGGCTCATCTTGAAGGCTCCTTCCAGCTTCAGTTTCCAATTGTTCTTGGCTTAGTCAGGCTCTGAGATGCCTCGGTGCCTGTCCTCAGCACTTCCTTCACTTTAAGAATAAAAGGAAGCCGTCCTCTGAGCCCCACACATGCCTCCCACCCCCAGAGTCTTCTTGGCTAGCTCCCGCTGTTGCAACTGTCAGCGGTGGATTTTTGGGTAATTGTTGCCATGGAGACTCTGCCTCGAGTTATTGCGCAAATGTGTCCCGTCTCCCTCATTTGGTGTGTGATACGGATGCTTGCAAAATGGTGAGGTTAAAGGCTCTTCACCTCTCTGCTTTGCCCTGCGAAGGAGGGGTTTGGTTTGCCTGGGCCAAAGCTTCTTCGCAGCCTGCTTCCCATTTCCGTCCTCCCTGAGGCCCCCTGGGCAGTCACTGCCAATGGAAAGTCCTGGACACCTGAGGACAAGGAGACCTGCACTCTGTGGGCTGCATGGGGTGGGCCCAGATCCAGCGACATTTGGTGGCAGCTGATCTCCAAAGCCACCAGTCCCTGCACGGGGAACAGAGCCACAGCCCCCAGCACCTTCCTCCAGGAGACAAAGCCCGTCTACAAGTTGAGGGGTCGCTCACGCAGACCTCAACTCCATCCAGCTTCCGTAAATGTCACCATGCACACTGATCCCCGGTGTGGAACCCTGGCCTCGCACCTCGCCTCCGTTTCCCCTGAGCGCTCATCCTCCCACATGCAGATGATGGGATTATTAGCACTATTTTTACCATGTCTCTTTCCTAGCCAAGATCTGCCCTCGTCTCCCCATTGCCTCTTCTACCAAATACAGACTCAATTCGCATTCAGGGGCTCCCGTCAAATCCCTCCTCTCCCACCAAACCAACCGACCCTTACCGTCCTCTCTGCCCTCCCCCTCCCCACCCACGCCATCAGCTCTCAGTGGTTCCTTGCAAGTAAGCTCGCCGAGGGGAGCCTCACCCACCTCACTCCCACTGCCTTTCCCCAGGTTATCTGTCCTTCCACAATGAATGGCTCCCTGACTCCTTCATGTACATCTGCTCCTTACTGAGCTGGCTTGTTTAAAAGGCTTCAGCGTAGGGATGGGGGCGAGACAGTACAAGGACACTGCAGCACGTTGGAAGAGAGCAGGACGGTGCCATCCTGTTCCCGCGATACTATCGGCTATATAGCTGACTGCCACCCACGGGGGGCCAGGAGACAGTCCACACATGGCCACCCCCTCAGCCCCTACTCGGATTTGACCAGCTTCCCAATAAAGGATCCATCATTACACAACAGTTAAGAAACAGGGGAAATAAGAAAGCTTGTAAGGCGGAATTCTGGCCTTATGTCGGGAGAAGATTTCTGTTTATATTGCTGCACAGGAGGAGACAGGATCTGAATTAGAATACTGTAAGGGCTGCTGATCCAGGACTAATCTTAGGGGCTGTTCTTCAGATTTTCCCTGGAGGCGGAGACGCACCCTCCTGCTAACTGCAGTTCCCCCTCTTCCCTCCACTCTCCATCTCTGCAGGGTTGCGGTCCAGACCCTCTTTTCTTGTCTGAGCTCTGCTCAAATGATACATCTGACCGAGTACAGCTGGACCCAAGGGCTAATGAAAGGAAGTAATCAGAAAGGTAGGAAGGATGATGGAGTCAAGGGCTGGTTTGGAAGGCTTCCTGGAGGAGGTGAGTGCTGAAGGGACGCCACACCATGCAGTGCCTCCAAGGTGAGCTTGGGCCGAGCCGGCCATAAAAACTGGAGAGTCTGTTCCTGATATCATCTAGTTCAGATATTAAGTGCTTTCAAGCTCTTATTTGACTCTGGTTGAGAAAAGGATTTGAGGGGCTCAAAGTCTGTTCGCGGTGGGCCAGCTCTGCACCTAACATCTCATACTGTGGGTAGCTGGGGAGGGGAGAGCAGAGACACAGACTTGGTGTGGGTCTTATGCAGATTTTCCTTTGGGGATCCTTCACCGACACAGACAGAAATTCAATGTGAATCTGCTTACGTAGAAATGGGATTATTGGCTCCCCAAATTAGGAAATTCTGAGGCTTCAGGCGTGGCTCAATCCGGGGCCCTAGCTGATACGGTCTTCTTCTCTGTCCGCCCTCCAGCCCCCATCTCTTAGAGGGTTTCATTCTCAGGCAGCCTCTCCACACAGCAGGAAGAAAGGCCTCCAGCAGAAGACGTCTTCATCTCACAGAGACACTGATCCCTTAGGATTTCTGCTAAAGGGGGCCATACCAAGCTGGGTCGGTTCCTTTTGAAATCCTTTTCCAGGAGATCCACCCAGCAACTTCTCCCCATATCTTATGGATGAGAACTGGGTGATATGACCACTTCTAGCAGAAAGAAAGTCTGGAGAGATATTTAAAAAAAATTTTTTTTTTAATTTTTTTTTTTTCCAACGTTTATTTATTTTTGGGACAGAGAGAGACAGAGCATGAACGGGGGAGGGGCAGAGAGAGAGGGAGACACAGAATCGGAAACAGGCTCCAGGCTCTGAGCCATCAGCCCAGAGCCCGACGCGGGGCTCGAACTCCCGGACCGCGAGATCGTGACCTGGCTGAAGTCGGACGCTTAACCGACTGCGCCACCCAGGCGCCCCTAAAAAATTTTTTTTTTTTAAATTTTTTTTCAACGTTTATTTATTTTTGGGACAGAGAGAGACAGAGCATGAACGGGGGAGGGGCAGAGAGAGAGGGAGACACAGAATCGGAAACAGGCTCCAGGCTCTGGGCCATCAGCCCAGAGCCCGACGCGGGGCTCGAACTCACGGACCGCGAGATCGTGACCTGGCTGAAGTCGGACGCTTAACCGACTGCGCCACCCAGGCGCCCCTAAAAAATTTTTTTAATGGTTATTTTTGCGAGAGAGAGAGAGCGAGCGTGCGTGTGCAAGTGGGGGAGGGGCAGAGAGAGAGGTAGACACAGAATCCCCAGGCTCTGAGCTGTTAGCCCAGGGCCTGACTCGGGGCTTGAACTCACAAACTGTGAGATCATGACCTGAGCCAAAGTCGGATGCTTAACCAACCAAGTCACTCGGGCGCCCTGAGAGAGGTCAAGTATTTTTAATTGGGCTTCCTGCTAGATTAACAAAATTATGCTTCTGTTAGTGAGAACGAAAGGGAGAATGGACAGTGGTCAGGGGACCAGCAGCATCTATGAGAATACCATGGAAGATTCTGACTGGCTCTGCATGGTCATGTGGTCATCCCCGAACCAAGCACAAGGACAGAGTCCTCGGATTGACCAGGCCTGTTTCAGGTGCATCCCCTGTTGGAGGAGGCAGCTCTGGCTGAAGCCCGTGGAACAGGTGTCACACAGGAAAGAGATTATGTTACCAGCAAAGGGGCTAAGGGCTTGTAGTCCAAAGGTGGGATGCTGAGCAGATAAACATGGTCCATCCACTACAAGAATTTTCCAGTACAGAAAATATACCAAAAAATAGCTTCATAAAGGGGGGGGGGGGAAGGTTCAGGAATCTCCCCCTGTCCCTGAAACAATATATTCAAAGTTATGTTGCAGAAACCAAATACAGGCATGCAGAGAGGATGCAGAGGAAAACGGTGTAGAAAGGAAGACTTCCTGGCGGGCGTGGGCTTGGAAACTGGGTTGTCAAGGTGGTGGTGGTTAGAGGGGGAAGCACCCCGCCAAGGCCAAGGCCGAGAACAGGGCTGGCGGGTGGGGTGCGCGGACCACACACAGAGTGCTCTCTGGCCCTGGGGCCACGGAGGCGGGGTTTCCTCCCTGAGTGTATCCAGGTGGCACAGACTGGAGGCTCCCCTCTCCCCGGGGTTAGCAGGTTAGCGGCTGGCTTCGGAGCAGCCTCGATTAGCATTATCTTGCTTTGGAGGCTGGGCAGAAGGGAATGGAGAAGGTCTTCGATGCTAAGCTCCAGAGGAGAAGAGGGAGGTGACTGACGCAGAAGCAAGAGGGGGCCACTGGGAGCAAGTTCCTAACCCGGTTAAGAAGCGATTATGCGGTCATTTTCAAGGGCTATGCCAGTTACCAGGCACCTCCCAGGAGGTCCCGGCTGTCAGGCTGCCGATTCACCATTACACCTGGGATGCAGAGCTGGGCCCGGTGTGCAGCTGGGCAAGGAGCCCGGCCTCAGGCAGCTGGGGTGGATCTTTACAGATGAAAATGATGGGTAAGGACTCTGCTGTTGCCATAGAAACTGACTCTGGATGGATGAGATATAGTTCAGTGGGTAACGGGGAGAATGACACCTACCGCCAGGCTTCGCTCTGGAACCCACCATTCCAGCCGTGGTCATGGGCTCTGTCCACCGCCGTCTGCGTCCCCTAAGGGACATCACAAGCCGGCAATGTGTGTGCCAGTTCATGTCAGTATCTGAGGGGCTCGGGAGAGGCCCTCAAATCTGCAAAGCCTTTGGTATGGCTCCTGCCACCCCAGTTAGCTGTGCCTGGCGAGAATATGGGACAGTGCCAGGCCAGGGGATTGTAGTTGGGCTGAGGGCCACAAACTAGCACCAGGCCAAGATGGCCCGGGGAGGTGGCCCACAGGCAGCAGGAATGGCGGGACACTGGCCCGGGAGTAGGTGACCTCCACTCTGATTCCAGACCGACCATTACCAACTGGCTGAATGATCCTTGGCAAGTCACTTTCCCTGAGGCCAGCCGTGGTGGTCCCTAGGGACCCCTTCCAGCTCCACTTTCCCTCTGTTCTGGGCTTTGGAACCCGACGTTTTCATCTCAGCCCCAAGTGTCAGCCCACTGAACTGACCTGCCGTGGCACAGGGTACCCGTCCCCCATCCCCACCCCCGCGCCCAGAGACAAGCCCAGGACTTTCCCAGGCTGCCGCACACGGTCTGAGACAGGCAAGATGCCGGGGCGGCCCCCATCCTGCCAGCCTCTGCTGCTCAGGGCCATCCTGCCCCCGAGCTCAGGGGCGTCTGAGCACACAGAGGGACGTTCTCCTGTGCAGAGGGGTGGGGAACGGAGCAGGGCAGAGAGTAATGAACCTGCTTTCAGATACCCCGTACCTGGCCTTCAAGCCCAAGCCAGAGCCCTGCCCCCACTAGGGCACACCCCTTTGCTCACACTGTTCCCTCGGAGACCTTCCTCCCAAGCTGCACCTGGTCAAATCTGACTCATCCAGGGATTCGGTGCCATTGCTTCCCCCAGCGAGTAGATGCTACCTGGTACCTATGGTGAGTATTTTACTGTTGTGAGCTAGATGGGCACGTTGTTCAAGGTGAGTGTGGCCGACTGTGCTTCCCTGAGATGGCCACACCCATGGGTTTATCCCACCCCACCTGCTCTTTCGTCACACTGTGGCTGATGGATGACACACTGTGGGGGAGTGGGGGGGAGGCTTGAGACTGCAGAAAGATGTCCTGTGACTTCCAAGGCTTGGCCACAGAAAGGATGCAGCTCCACCTGGCTCTCTCTCTCTTGGGCCACTCACTCTTGGAACATGAGGCTTCGAGGAAGCCTTGTGTAGAGGTTCCAATGGACAGCCCCAGCTAAGGAGCGCAGCGGACATCAAGCACCAGACATGGGAGTGAATCTCCAGATGATTCTCCTCCCCGGCCGTGGAATCTTCCGGCTGAGGCTCTAGCATCATGGAGCAGAGGTGACCCATCCCAGCCATGCCCTGTCCTAAGTCCAGACTGTTAGAAACCAGGAGGTGTAACAACAGAGTATTGTCGTTTTAAGCCCCTGTGTCCTGATGACTGGTTACACGACAACAGGTCACTAATGCAGGTGGGGCCTCCTTAACTCGTGTTGCACTCCAGGGCCCAGCCCATGATGGGTACACAGTGGGGGCTCAAGGAGCGTTTATTGAGCAAATAAATGAATGAACTGTAGCAGGAAGCAATCCCAGTCTGACCTCTCAACCATCCCTCTCCCCTCTCTTACATCCCTTCCCCAGAGTCCCACTGTCCTCAGGGAACCGAGACAGTCCCAAGCCTGCCCTTGATGCCCGAGGGCACGGAGCCCTGAATCAACCTCGCAGCCTGTCCCAGCTCTGCAAGTTCTTACTGCTTGGCTGGTTGGAATTGGGGCTGCCGGTTCCCGCGATCCGGAGCATCCTCGCTGGTGCACGTGCCTGGTCGTTTTGTCCTCGCTGCGATTCTGAGGAAGGTCATTATTACCATCCCCACTTCACACGTGAGGATACTGAGGTGGAGAAAGAGACGGGGGGGGGGGGGGGGGAGGGGGAGGCGGTGGCGGTGAGCACTAGTAAGTAATAAAGTGGGGATTTGAATTCAGGTCTTCTGATACCAAACTCAATAGCATGTCCACAATGTTATACCTATTCACAAAACCAGGGCAACTGGAGGTACTTTCTTCAGAGGTGTCAGATCCCTGCCTCACCACCACATCACGTCGAAGAAGCGCCCAGACTCAGCAAGGCTGATTAATGGCACCAAAGACAGCCGCTGTCTTTCTATGTCCCAGCCTGTGCAGCGGGCACTTTATATACACTGCAGTGTTCACGGGCTCCCAGCCGGCCTGTGAGATGGGCACCATTTACCCCTGGAAGGTAAGAGAACAGAGGCTTTGGTTCACGTGACTTGCGCGGGGTCCCACCATTAGTAAGGGATGGGGCCCAGCTGCATACCCAGGACCGTTTGATTTCATCACTTAAGCTCTTCTGCCTCCTTACAAATCACTTCCACTGGCCGGCAAGGTTCCAAGTGTGGGCATATGAACCACCATTAGGTATTATCATTACTCCCATCATACACACCCAGAGATGGGTGAGCACGACTAGGCCCTAGGTTACCCTTGCTAAGAGTGGAAAAGCCAAGATTGTCAGCCACGCCTGCCATCTGCAGCCCACCCTCCCCACCACACCATGTTGCCTCTCAGAAGATCGCGTCTGGGGTCCCTGCCCTCTCAGCAGAGATGAGCTTGTCCGTACCTTGCCCCAGACTGACAGCTTCTCCCCTGGGCCTCCTCTGCAGGTCAGCACCAAGCAATGAGCTGGGGGGGGGGGGGGGGGGGTTCTTAGGGAACGCGGCAGTGCCAGCCCCCCTTACCCAAGTCCATCCGGTGGTTTCGCCAGGTCAAGGTGGAGCCCAGGTGGCTGGGGGCTCCTGAGACTGGCCACCCAGAGTCCCCAGCAGACTTATACCAGCCCCTCATGGTGAGGCTGTCTTAGGAACACACACCCCTGTTCACTTAGGAGCGTGCACCCCTCTTCACTGGGCAGGGGCTCCTGGGTCCAGAGTCCAGGGCACGAGCAGGGCTCCTTCTGACATTTCTGGTCGCAGGACGACAGCTAGGGGTCCCTACATGGCGCTCACACCAGCACCTCCTGGCCTTCCTCCATCATCCCCTTTCCTGCTTCCCCCCAGTACCTCCCCACTCTTTCCACAGGACACCCAAACCCAGCCAGCTGAAAAGGGCGCTCCCCTCCCTGATTTCCCCCAGGAAGGCCAGTCAGTACCACAGCCCCAGAAAGTGCACATGCCCCTAACTCCCCATCTGGATGAACTCAGTCCTCTGAACTCGGTCTCTGGTGTCTACCCCACTTGCTTGGCACCTATCACTGCCCCATGACATCTCTTGTCATTATTAAATTGACTTCTCACGTTAAGAGGGTACAATACTAGGACTGAGCTCTTCCTTTTTTCCCCTTAAGTGAATGTCTTAGGCCTTCCACATCTTTAATGAAGTGCTGTTCCCTCCAATGTTCTGAGGGTGACCTCAGAACATTTATTCCAAGGTGTTTTTGCATCCAAGGAGGCGGCCATGACTTCCATTCTGGAATTCAGCTCTGGAGACTGCTTTCCAAGAGTCCCCCAGAGCCCCTGGGATGTGGTGAGAGAGGCTGCCCTCTGCCAAAGGAGTAGTGGGGGAAGGAAGAAATGGTTTCCTGGAAGAATCCTCATGGACACTGACTTTACACCCACCCTTTGCATACAGCAACAAGAACTTGGACAACCCTCGGGTGGGTTCAGGGTTTTGCCTTTTGGTATTCACACGGATATGGAGAGATCTGAGGGGCGGTGGTGATTCTTCTTCCCTCCTACAGAGGCCCAGCCCCCGGATACCCTTTCTCCGTCCCCGCACCACGCCCTGGGCACGAGACACTCTTAGTGGGGCATGCATGCCAAGAACAGGGCCAGAGGGTGGGTGGGCCCTGCCCCCGCGGTCCTGGGGGCAAAGAACGAGGAATCCACAGTCCTGGCTGGACAGGGAAGGGAGGGAGCGGGTGGCCTCCCGTCTGCACAGTGCACACCGTTCGTCTCTGATGACTTACTACCCACCAGCCATTCAGCCCCACCTCAGGCTTCCTGGGTCTGTGAGCAGCACTTTTGCTGGGAGCTGTGAGTCAAGCACACAAAGGCACATCAGCCCCGTCAGCCCTCTCGGCACCTGAATGCTGGTCAGAGTTCATTACCAGTGCCCTGCGTGACCTCTCCAGCTCCTGAGGCCCCCACCTCACTCTCCCTGAAAGCAGCTCCTAGTTAGCCCACTGTGACAGGCTCTCTAGACTCTTGTCCCTTAACCTGGATTCTGCAGGTCACTTTGTCCTCTGGTTGCTTCCTGTGAGTTCCCGTCTTTCCGGTTAGATGGGAACAGCAACCAACCACACCTGGGAGGCACTGGGGCAGTGGTCTCAACCCTGGCAACACAGGAGACTCGCATGGAAAATTCACACAGACACTGAGACCCAGGCCACGCCCCAGATCAAGCAGCTCAGAAGCTCTGGGGGCAAGATCCCCCAGACTGAGGAGCTGGGAGGGCCAGGTCAGCTCTCCAGGAGGCATCCCAGGAGACGGGGAGGGGGGCGGAGGAGCCCCCACTTGTGGAGTCGCTAGGTCAGAGGCCAGCCTCCAAGGTCCCAGTGCCCTATTCCTGGGTACTCTGTCTGCATTTGTCAGGACTGTCTTAGCCGCTGAGGGCACCCTTCGCTAGGATGGCCAACCATCCTCATTGACTCCAGCCTGAAGAGGAGTCAGAACTTCCAGCTTGTTTTAACTGCACGTGCGCGCGCGAGACAGAGCACGACTGTGCCAGCAGCGGAGGGGAAGAGAGAGAGGGAGAAAGAGAGAATCCCGAGCAGGCTCGCACTGCCAGCGCGAAGCCCAACACAAGGGTTTGATCCCACGAACTGTGAGATCATGACCTGAGCCGAAATCAAGAGTTGGAAGCTCTACTGACTGAGCCACCCAGGGGCCCCAGGACTTCCAGTTTTAAGGCCAGGATGAACTATTCACCCTACTAATCTCTCCCCAAACGGTCCTCGTTGGTGCATTTCTCCTCACGAAGTCCCATGTCTCTTCTCCTGTTACCTCAGCCATAGCACACGGCTAGTGGCATCAGTGGCCTTGAACCTTCTGGCTTCCTCCTAGCCTGGCCACAAAAGCTTTGCTGAACAATTGTACCCATTTCTCAGAAGTCTGTTACCTGCATGGGCTGGGCTCATCAGGTGCCCTCCTGCAGGCCATCGACCCCAATAGCTACCGAACGCCTGTTAGGTGCACAGGATGCATGAAGTCCCTGTGTAGCGGAGACACACGTAAGCGACCATTGTTCCCCAGGGAACGCAACGCCAGAGGTATGGGGGGGGGGGCAGGGTTCCTGGAGGTGACCTGGGTTATGGGGGTGTCTGTGACACACCCCGGAGGAAACACCTTGTGCACAGGTGCAGATGTGTGCAAGAGTATGGGATGTTCTCAGGCCCAGCAGTCCAAGGAGGACGAAGTGGGGAGGGGGGCGGGGGGGAGGGCTGAGCGGTGCACCAGAGGTGGCGATGAGGCTGGCCTGTCACACTACAGTGCTTTATTCAGCAGACACAGAGGCATCAGTCAGTGGGGGTGTGTGTCTGCGCGTGTAGACTGGCCAGGAAGGATGTGGCCCCCCCCCCCCCAGGGGAGAATTAAGCTTCCACCCTCCCCAAGCCCATCCCAGCCGGTCAGGGCAGTGGTTCCCCTGGTGTGGCAGGGGACTTCAGGGAAGTTCGTGGGGAACAGCCTCACCTTGTGTAGAACGTTTGAGTGTTCGAACAGTCTTTCTCACCCTTGTCTACACATGACAATCGCTGGGACAACCCTTAAAACTCCTCATGCTCAGGGTGCGCCCCAGGCCAATGAAATCAGAATAGATCAGGGTAAAACCCACACATGGGTATTTCTAAAAGCTCCGGAAGGAGTTCCAATGTAAAGCCAAGGTTGGAGGACCTGTTCAGAGGGGTCCTCCAGCAGGAAACTTACCAATTGCACTAGAGCCCCCCCCCCAACCCCCCCGTCCACCTCCCTCCTCCTCCCCACTGTGCCATGTGAAATGAAAGGACACAAAAAGGGGAGTAGGAATGAACACACACTTTGATAAACGTTTTCCATGCTTGTGTGCGATATGCCCACATGCAGAGGGAAAGACGAGGCAGAAGGGGAGTCTGAAAATCAGAACTAACAAGTTTCAGGTCAGGTTCAGTCTTTTCCTGAGAGCCTCAAGGAACAGCCCAGAACCTGATTCACAGGCAATTTTGCATCTAAAAGGAACCGACTCAAGCCTGCAGTGGGTTCCTCCTCTTCCAAATCAGCCAGGCCTCTGGCACCAGCCACAGATGGGGTTATGCCGCCCCCTAGTGGCAATGCTTGAGTCCAGCTCCCATCCTCCACCTCCAGAAGCTTCCCCCACAAATCTCTCTTTCAATTAGGAAAATAGTTCAGGGCAGAGAACCTGCTGGGTGAGGCACAAGTGCCCTACAGCCTATACTCAATCCAGGCATATCGCCCTCCATCTCCTGCCCCTCATCCCGGGCACGGGAGGCACCTCAGTGCTATGGTTATGAGCTTGGGCTATGAAGCTAGACAGCAGGCTCCTCCAGGACTCCCAATGGGGCCTAGAGAAAGTCACTACAACTCGGCCACTTGTACCATGGGGATAACACAGAACCTGATTCAGAGGGTTTGTGAAGGGCAGAGGGACGGCCCAGGAGACTAATCATACCTGACTTCCATGAAGGGCCACAGACAAGCAAGAGGTATTAAGGGTTTTCCTCTGAGGAAAGGACACCCCCAATCCCCCAGTTAGACAGTAACAGACCATGTTTCTCTTTGCTTCAGCTGCTGGGGCTCAAAACTAAGCCCAGAACAGTTTTGAAAGGGTTTCATGACTTGCATTTGGGTTACTTTTTCTTGGTAATGACATTCTGCTCTGATTTGTTCTTGGTCCTTATTTCTTCCTATTTCACTGTTTTAGTTACTTCCTATAAGCCTCTTCAAATCTTTTCTGGAATCAGATAGGATATAAACAAGTAAGACTTTATTTTGGACTTGATAAGTTTTGCTCTTACATATATATGCCCAGCTAGTTAAGCGTAGATTTTCAAATGATATCATCTTTAAGACAAAAGCCTTCTGTCTAAAAGACAAGAAAATACACACATCAGAATTACCTTAGAGACTCAAAAAAACACTAATTTAAAAGGTTTGGGGACGCCTGGGTGGCTCAGTCGGTTAAGCGCCTGACTTCGGCTCAGGTCATGATCTCACCATTTGTGAGTTCGAGCCCCACGTCGGGCTCTGTGCTGACAGCTCGGAGCCTGCTTCAGATTCTGGGTCTCCTCTCTCTCTCTGCCCCCTGCACCCATGCTCTCAAAAATGAAAAAACGTTAAAAAAAATAAAAAATAAAAAATTAGGTTTGGGATAAGCCCATGAATCTAATTTTAAAAAAGTTTCCCAGCTGCTTCTAAGGCAGCCAGCCTAGCCCCTGGCTATGGAGCAGTGTTTGAGAATCTCTGGCCTAGACACAAAAAAACGTTTGTTTTAGTTACAAAATAGAATTTCCTAAATAAAATAACTCTCAACTTTATTTAACTGATGTGTTTCCAAAACAATGGGTGTAACTCCAAATCTGCAATTCACACCCACTTAAATTCATTAGGGCAAAAGACTGGTAAAAACCCAGTAGTGAAGCCTCCTATAAAATCAAGACTCCCCAACTTACTGGGGTCTTCTGAGTTTGGTCTTTCCTAAGGTGGTCATACCTGGAGGAAACTTCCATGGAATGAAGATATTCCCAAGTTCCTTGACAACCCACCTGTCTTCATCTGCAACAGGTGCACCCAAATCCTGCACAAGGTCACAGATGCTGTGCACCGGAGCTTCTTGCACCAGCATGACCTAAGACTTCACCCCAGGTCCACTAGATGGTGCTCTTTCCTTGGCCTGGAACCCTTCCCTACACTCTGGGGGGGGGAGGGGGGAGGGAGGGCGTTGGTGCTGTAGAAACAGTAGAACCCCCGTTAGGCCGAGGTATGTTTCTCACAGGACACTGAAAGCCAGCTCAGGCCATCTCCAGACACACTGGCTGCTGTTCCCTAGCCCCAAGTGGTAAAGACCCACGAATTGCCTGCATAACTTTCATTACAAAGCAAGGAGAATGGCTCTGAAGGTACAGCAGGATAGAAAGCCTTCTCCTGGTTCATCAAGACCAGCAATCGCTATAAAGACAAGTGTGGAAATACACTGATATATGCTACAAATAGACAGATCACATCAATCAATGGAGGGCGGGGTGCTAGTTTCTGCCCCCTAGAGTTCAGGCCCACATGGCTTAGTTGCTCCATATATATATAATATACCTTCAGAGGAAGGTATATTATACACACACACACACACACACACACACACACACACACGTATATATATGTATATATATACGTTATATTTATATATATACATATATATACGTATATAAATATATATACGTATATATGTGTATATATACAGAAATATGTATGTATATGTGTGTGTGTGTGTGTGTGTGTGTATATATATATATATATATATATATATATATATATATATATATATACCTTCCTCTGAAATACGATCTCTGGCAGGATCCTCAGATGCCCAGGGGATAGGACAACGGGTCTGCACAATTTAAAAATCCATTTTTTGGAACCCTTTTTATGGACTGCAGAGATCCCTGCGCTGACAGGGGTGCCAGGGGTGATGGAAATTTCACCTCCCCAAAACCAGACCTAGGTCGGAAGACACCTTGACCCCTCTGTATACCCTTCAGTCCACCGTTCTCACTCCGGCAAGGCCCTCAATCCTTTCATGATGGAGTCATAGATTCCCCCTTCCTTGGAAAGCCACGGTCCCTGTTCAGCCCAGAGGGGAAGCAGCGACAGAAAGCCCACCAAGTGTGAAATCGGCACCCAGGAAACTCCCGTTAAAAGATCTGCGACCATTAAGAAACGTTCACCAGAAGGTATGCCAGAAAAGACCAATATTGCTCCAGCAACAGGTGGGAAGTAACTAAGGGAGGTGGGATGGGACACACAGAAAAGGGAAAGAAGACCGAAGACAGTCCAAGTGACAAAAAATAAACACACGAAGTAGGCGGAGCACGACGATCACAGGTGGAGTTAATACTGACCAGGTTTCCAGTTCTTCTGAGAAATTCTGAGATTGTTTTGTCTTGCCATAAGGCCACTGAGCCTACAGCTGTAGGGCCTGTGACAGATGAAAACACATGCTAACCAAGTCTTTCTAGGATTCGCAGCGCTCGATCGCAACAGAGAGGCTGGCTTTATGATAAATTCCACAACGCACAAGGTACTGGTACAGCCTTAATCTGGGGTTGGTCAGAGAAGGGAAAAGTCCCTGGTCCCTGAGATCAGAGACTCTCAGGACACCCGGGACGTCTCCAGGGTGGTGTCAGCCCACACCGGCTGGGTGGAATGGGGGCTTGGCTGGCAGCTGCTAATGGATTTCAGGGGAGGAAAGAGAGCAAAGCATCAGACACCAAAACTAGAGGAGATTCTGTAATGGACACATCACGGCAATGTTCTCCGGGCCAAAGGCCCACCAGAGCCCAGGCAGGATGCCAGGCCAGTCCTAGAACCACAGAAGCCAATCATTCTGTTCACCACTGGGAAAAAAATCAGTGATGGGGGTCTTCAGCCTCAAGACTGAACACTCAGGGAATAACACTGGCCTCGCTTTAGAAGGAGAAACACCCAACGGCCCTAATGTGGAAAATCTTACTCGCTGTCTGCAGTGGCATCGGTGCCTCTGCTTCCTCTAGGTAGTGGCTTCCAGGGAAGGGTGACAAGTACCAGCAATTAGTCATCTGCATGTCACTGGGGGGAGGGGGCACAAGACCATGGAAATCCATCTGTTATAATGACGCAGGAAAGCAGGCCTCTTTCCCCTCCTTTTGGCTTCTGCGCTGGGTTATCCGCGAGGAGCCAGAGAGGCCAAATGATGCCAAAGTGAATGGTCCTATGTGCAAGGCTCGCTATTGAAAGCCTTCCCTGGGCGAGCATCAGCTACGTGGACAAGAACAGCAAAACCATTCTTTCCCTCCCTCTTCTTTCTTCACCCCTTACCCTTACATCACTTCCACCCCTAGTGAGGGCGAGAGAGGGCGAGACAGAGCGAGAGCGAGAGAGAGAGGAGATACTCTCATTTCCTTAGGACCATGCATCTTGGTAGCATTCGCTTCCCCTCCAAGGTGTTACAGGAAACAGAGCAGGTCTGAAACGCCTGCTACGTTACAGATCACGATGACTCCCAGTGGTCTTCACAGTTAAGAAGGGCATACATTTAAGAAGGCAGCCTCTGGGCCCCCCTCTCTCTTTCACGCACACACACTCACACAGACTCTCGCACGGTGGGAACGACGCTCAGCCGCGGGGCGGGGCTGGCTCATGTCAGGTACTGCACCACGAGGAACATGACCACACAGGTGAGAAGCATGCCACCGATCATGAAGTACTTGTCCTGGAAAGCCCGCTTCTCAGTGAGCCGCATCACGGTGTTGGACAAGCCCAGCATGTTGGCAATGTCAAGGATCTTCTTCTGAGTCCCCTGGAGCGGACGAGAAAAGAGGGAAACACAAAGGTCAGCTCCTTTTGCCAAGGAATGGGACTTCTCCTAGAGACAGTCTCTTGGTCATACCTAAAAGCATAAGCAGCATCAATCCACTCTGTGGTCAAATGACTTTTGATCAAGGTACCGGAGCAAAGCAAGGAGGAAAGAAAAGCCTTTTCCACAAATGTGCAGGAATGATGGACCCTGGTACATATATATATCGTGGACACATATACATACATGTCTCATATGTACCATACACATGTCTGTAAGAAGATCCTCAGTTCATATCATACACAAAAATTAATTTGAGATGGATCACAGAATTAAACATAAAGCTTTGAAAGGAAAACACAGCAGAATGAAACAACCCAGGTGTACATCCACCAGAGAATGGATAGACCACTTATAGTGTATCTGTACAATGGGATATACTACTTGGCAATAAAAAGGACCTAATTACCAACTTGGAACAGTATGAATGAGCCTGGAAAACATTCCCGAGAGGAAGAAGCTGCTCTTGGTAATACATTTATATGAAGTCCACTAACAGGCAAAGCTACTCTACAGTGAGATAAATCAGAACGGTGGTTGCCTGGAAGGCAGGCAGGCAGGCTGGCTGGGAAAGCATGAGGGATTGTCCGGGGGCAATGAGGATGGTCTACGTCTTGACAGCAGTGTGAGTCACAAAGGTATATGCATCTGTCCAAATTCAAGGACCCGCACGAATTAGATCCGTACACCTACCGTATGTACGTTACACCTCAAGAGAAAATTTTAAAATGAGAATGTTTTACATATTTTTAAAAAAGGAAACCTCAGAAAACTTTTCCTCTGCTCCCTGACCCCAAAATCCTGGCTATCGGCCCGTTCACTGTGTGGAACACAGTGGGATTCTGCTGCGTCTAACGTGTGGGTCAATGTCCATGTTCGCGAGAGGGTCTGAAGCGGGTGACGTGGAATGACCGTCACCAACGCAATGACCCCTTGTATACGTGCCATCAAGACCAAAAGAGTATTTTACTCCTAAATCAACAGCCCACAGCACTCAGCCTGCCCTTCCTCTCTGCTTTCCAATTTTTGTTCTTAAGAACACTTGACTGCTCACGAAGTGGCAAGTATAAACAGATGCTGGGCAGACCCCAACTCGCTTCCACACACGTGGCCCATCAGGATGGACGGCATCTAACCTAATGCCCCACATTCAGTTTCTAAATGAACAACACATTAACGAGCAAGACAGAAGAGGCAGAAGTGAAAACAGCACGAGGCATCACGGACAGGCACTCGAACCCTGGGTTCAGCCCAGTGACGAACAAGCCTCCCCGGAAGAGATCTTTCAGGTCAAACTTTACCGTTGCCAGCGGAGGCCAGAGACATGTTTTTGCAACGACAGTGATGGTGAAATTTAGGCTCTTGCTAAAGATTCTGGTTAGCTCTGGGGCGCCTGGGTGGCTCAATCAGTTAAGCGTCTGCCTCGTGATCTCGGCTCAGGTCACGATCTCGCGGTTTGTGAGATCGAGCCCCACACCGGGCTCTGCGCTGACACCTCGGGGCCTGCTTGGGAGTCTGTCTCTCTCTGCTCCTCCCCTACTTGCACGCACACCCTAAGTAAATTATAAGTATACTCTAAAAAAAAAAAAAAAAAAAGATTCTGCTTAGCTCTGAAGGCAGATTATTTCATCCCTGCATGTAATACAAGTACCCAGCTTCTAAAATCACCTGAAAATTAACATAAATTTCAAAAAATGTATTCCTTTCCAGCCACAAATTTCCCCCAGCCACGGCCCAGCAACTTCACTCCTTTTAATGGTTTAGGCAGGAGTGGGGTGGGAGGAGGATGGAGAGAATCAAGACCAAAAGGCGGGTAGGTAGCAGCAGGTGTACAGAGGAAACTGAATTAGAAACCTCACGTTCCGACCCCAACCGCCTCACTGGGCTGCCCTGCGCGTCCTCCTGGGGACAGCACAGGGGCAGATGCTGCTGAGACTCCGCAGTGATATCAGACTTTGATAGGAAGCGAACATTCGCTTTCGCAATAAGCTCTAACCCCCCACCGGGTCGACGTCAGTGCGACACGGGGAGGCTTGTCCTAAAAGGGTTTTACTGTTTTCCCGAGATATGGGCAATTTTCTAAAGAAAGGGCAGATTAATCATCACGTATCAGTTCAGATTACAGCAGGTGGGCGTTCAGAAAGAGGGGCACCCGCGAAGCTGTTGGAGACACACTTCCAGACCACCAGAAGCACCACGGCCGGCAGCAGGGCGTGAGGGTCACTTGCGGGCTGCCTGACCTTCTCCCTGGTGACGACGGCAGGGGCTGTGCAGCAATGTACTGAAGTCCCGCGGGGCTGACGGGCTCAACGCGGTCCAACAAAAACTAAGATAAATCTCACACTTCCGAGTGACTGTTTCTCACAGCTCAGTGGCTGGGAGTGCTGCGTTCACAGGGGACCACACCCTGATAATAGGCACAGCCCACACCCCATTATCCATTAGAGCTGATACAGGAAAAGGGCTGAGGCTGAAACATCATGACTGACATCAGAATCTGTGTAATGTTTCTGTAAACCACTCCCAGGGGGTTTGAGCCTCGGCCAGTGGGGCGGGGCTTCTAGGAATACCTGGGACTACGGAGAGGGCAGCTGCTACGGGCCAGCCCAGATGCTCTAGAAACCCTTCTGTGCCTGCGGCTAGTCAACCCAGGCAGCCCTCCGGCCCCGCCCACAGGGGCTCAGTTACAAGAGCACAAAAGGTCTCGGCTATCAGGTGGTCGGCAGGAGGGGCTCTCCAGGAAACCACGTGAGGGCGAGGGGCCACGTGTGGCCACGTGTGCCTTCTCAGGATCGTGCATTCTGTAATTTCGGCAGTTGTGGGATTTCTTGGTCTTAGTGGTGCCTATCGTAGCAGCCACTTTCATGGTAAGTTCAGTAAACGGAAAAAGACCCAGATACCAAGTGATGCCAAATTATGGCTCGTTGCAAGCACAAGTAGCAGCTGCGGGCGAAGGGAAGATGGTCACTTGTGGACTCCTCATACTTCAGCTCCAAAAGAAAGGACCCCAGACTCAGGGCTCTGTCTCACCACCAAAATAACAAAACGCGAGGATACGTAACCAAGACGTCAACGCGGGTACCCAACTGGTGGATGAGGCCAGAACGAAGGGCCTCCTCCCTGTCCCCCAGAAAAGCCCCCACCTTCAAGGTCAGTCTCTGGGCCCTCAGTCCGTCCAGAATACTGTGCCCGCCTCCGATGAGGTCGTCCATGCCATGGTGAATTTTCTGGAGGGAGGAGTTGAAATGCAGCGAGCTATCCATTGGGATGGTCGTGTCAGAGTCCTGTGAAAGAGACGCAGGCACAGGATTAGCTCTGCCGCCTGGTCAGCTCCTGGGGTCCCAGCGGGTCTGACTGCTCCGCCTGTCGGCCAAGGCCAAGCCAGAGAGACAGCCAGATACACACGGCCTGTGAATTCCTGCCTCTCCACCATGACCACCACTTAAGAAGGAACATCAGTCCTGCAAGGTCTTGCTGGGCTTCTCCTGAAGGCTTTCTCTGACTACTCCCCTATTAACTTAGCTTGTTCCAAATGTTCCTTTCCTTGGCTTTCCCTTAACACAGTATTACAGGTTTGCTTTTGTTCTGCAGCTGTTTTATCTACAGCTGTCGCTGCACTTAGACGGAGTCTGACTAAGGACAAAGGAGACGAAGGCCTAATGGGTAGTCGGGATGGGACAATTCTCCTCAGCGGTCCAGAAAGGGCTGTAAAGAAATGAAGGAAGAAAAAAACTGACACCGATCAAGTACTTTCCACCCTGATGCCCATTACCCTAAGCTCACTTAATCCTTATCCTAACGTTATAACACAGTTACTGTACTATCCCCATTTTAGAGGTGAAGAAACTGAAGCTCAGAGAGGTCTAAGATCACACAGAGCTGTTCAGTCCAGCGGGGCCTGCATCTCACTACTTACTGAGTGCAGAGCCGGCCCTCTTAACCATCCTGTGGGAAGAAACACTGAGACTGGCCTCAGGGCTCTAAGTTTACACCAGAAGCGGACTGGATACAGAAGGCAGTCAGGACTGGCCATAGTTCCCTTCTTTCCCGCCTCCCGACAATCGCACATTCTTCTGCCATGCACGGTCATTCTCCCCTCTTTCAATCACCACGAAGAGGTTCAACCACCTCTTCCTTGCTGCATACGTTCAGAATCACTTTTCATGCACCTGCTCTCAGTGCCCCCTGCTAACACGGGAGCGTTTCGAGAAGCAGGCGGGGACCACAGCTTTTCACTTTTTCACAAGCTTTACTCTCAGCATCTTCAACAATGTTCTGCATACAGCTAATGCTCCGTGGGTCACAAGACTCCAGTGTTTGAATGAATCAAAGAGAGGCTTCTCTTCATTCGACAAGCGTTTATTGAGTGCCTTCTGTATACAAATCGTTCTTACCCTTCCGCCTGAAAGGGTAGACCTAATTGGGCATTATCACTCAGAAAAACATATCATAGTTCCAGCTCACAGAGTGACCGCCAAGAAGTTCATTTGGCAAAGTCAACTTTGATTAAGGGGCACTGTGTGCAGAGCACTGCACCGAGCTGATATGCAAACAAAAGAATTCTGAGCGACCATCCCTGACCTAAAAGAGGTTTGAGTACCCAATGCCACAGCGATCAAAAGCCCACACACCTTTTGGCGTGTTGTAGAGTTCATTACGCTTTTGAAAGGCAGCTATGAAAACTTGAAACTACCGAAAGGAAGGAAGGAAGGAAGGAAGGAAGGAAGGAAGGAAGGAAGGAAGACAGACAGCTGTGCCTACCACTATGCCTCCAACACGTCCTCATCACACTTCTGAATTGTTAATCAGTGTTACTTGACTGCTTACTCTAGAGAAGCAGAAACTACACAGGCACATTCTGAAACACTCAGGGAAATTTGCTGCAAGTGTGGACACAGCAGAGAGACTTAAGCATCTGTGAAACGTGGGCTGATTTGAATTCTGATGGCAGGCTTAGAGAGCTAAGACCTCTTTAGAAAATGAACCTCTCTGTTAAAACAAAACAACCCAAAACCCACCTCACTTGGTGGAAATACATTATAAGGGACCTGAAAAAGGCCAGTGTGTCCTCTAGCCATCAACAGCCATGTGCAGGAATGGATCCTATTAAGACCGAGGGGCAGGGGCAAGGGTCTCCCAAAAACCAAACATGCAAACCAACCAGGCCACTTTCGAACAGGCTCAAGTCAAGCAATCCATCCAAAACAAAAGACCTGTTAACAAATTCCTCCAAATTGCTGCTCAGATTTGGGGCAAAACCATTTTAAGGCATCTGACACGGGAACCACACACATACACAGCACGATGGCGAGTGCCTGCAGGCAGCTTTGAAATGCTGCCCCTCATGACAAATGGTTTCAGTTCTCATCATCTGTCTCTATCTGATCAGAAACCGTTTCCACCAGGTGAACTTCCACCTCTCAGTCAAACCCAGGTCATTTTCACCCCTGCCCACTCCTTCAATTTAACTGCTTCCACTTCGGGTTTTCGTGTTAGAGAAGGAGGTTCCCTGTCTAGGTCTAGTGTCTGTGGCAAGGCACAAAGCCCACTGTTACTTCCAGTCGATCGGCTTCGGACACCCCCTACAAAGATGAAGCTCCAGGACCCGAGTTTCAGTGGCGACGAGCTGCCGAGTGCCTGTAGACACTGCCCCCCCACCCCCTCCCGCCCCCCAACCAGGAGCCTGGCTTACGTTAGTGGTGAAGGTTCGAGACAGAAGTTCCTCTCGCTGTCTCTCCTGCTGCTCCCTTGCGTATCGCCGATGCTGGAAGTTTCTGAGAGCAGTCTGCAGGTGCTGGACATCATACTTTAACTGGTCAACACGACTGGAATTGATGGAGACAGAGATTACATTCCAGAAACCCAGGGCCGCACATTTTGAGCGGCCAGCCTTCGTATTCAAGAAAGATGCTTCCTTACTTCTCCCTACACCACTGCATGCTGTCCCCACCAAAATGATCTGATTTTGATCACTGATGTTGAAAATAAAGAAGCGGCCTGTGGTTCAAGTACGGTTGTAGCACAAGAGATCCCAACAGCTTTACTTAAGCATCTGCTGGTCTCTGATTCTGGATGCATGACAGGGAACAGGTGACAGGAAGCAGGCTCAAGGACCTCTCCCTGACCTGCCATGGATTATATCGCTTTTCAAGAAGGAGCCCAAGGGCACCTTTCGAGTAAAGCAACAACAAAGTTTCATAAGAACTTTTGGGAGCAGGGGCTGGGCTGGAGGTGGTGAGGGTTTTCATTTGAATTTCATGGCGGAGTATCAAATGTTAGATCAGTATTTCATTATAAATCGGCTGATTGAAGTGATTAAGGGCAAGATTTCATCTCAATCCAAGAATGCAGCAGGAACCAGAGGGCAGTGCACACCTCCCTGGCTGCTGGAGGCTTCAAGTAAGGCCACGGGTCTGGCCAGAAAACGGTATTGGAGGCAAAATTTCAAAATGACCCAATGTAAGGAGACACAGGCTTCTGAGCCCCTAGCCTCACAGGCTTTTTATTTTGAGGAAATATCACTGAAACGAAACCGTGCCCTTTAGGGGGACTTCATCTTCACAGAGTCTCAGTTTTTCAATGTGTAAATGGATTTTCAGAATATCTGACAGCCTCCCCTGGACAAGAGGCGTCACAACACTCACAGTTTGGCATTCTGTCTTTTGTTCGGGGGCTCCTTGCTGGACAGAATCTCCAGACGTTCTAGATGGCTGAATATCTGGTCAATGCTTGCTTGGATTTCGTTTTCTACTACTGCACAAAAGAGAAAAAAGAGTAATTGCTGGAAAAGAGACAGTGAGCTTAAATTAGAATGATACAATAAACATGTCTTTTTCCATATCCAATAAATTCAAAGAAACCCATTCGAAAAGGAGAAAAACGCATATCGTACTGAATAATGGAAAAAAATTCAAGTGATACTGATTCTGTAAATGTTGTTCTAAACACACACACGCATATATACATGTAGCTGTTAATGTCACAGCAATGCCAATTGTTTAAAAAGCTACAGATAAATCCGCACAAATAAATTTCCTGCCTTTAGAAAATAAAATGAATATTTGGGTTGTCCAAATAAAATATTTTAAGCAAAATGCAGTATCTTCTGAAACAGAATGAGGTCTCTTTTCCTTTGAGATTATTCTCAGATACGAGTTATAAATATCTAGTAAGAAGGCTGCCAATTGAATTCCCTACAGTAATGAGGTTAAAAGAAAAAAAAGCACAAAGGGGAAGATTAGTGTGTGAAACACAGAGAAGAGCTCCCTTGAGGCTTTCCATAAGGACGGGCAGGCTGATGCTGGAATCCCCAAAATAGACTGAATATCACTAGGAAAGGCCCAGGAAAGAATCCACAGAGGTAAAGATATGATAAATACAGTCATTTTCCTCATCCCTCTTGATAAACAGTCAACATGACCTCTTTTCCATTTCTAATCATGTGACAGTGAGACTGCTGGGAAGGCAAACAAAGCAGATGGATAGGAACTAAACCGTGTACAAAAAGGGCACCCAGGGGGGCGTCTGGGTGGCTCAGTCGGTTAAGCATCCGACTGCGCCCGACTGCTGATTTCAGCACAGGTTGCGGTGTCACGGTTCGTGGGATCGAGCCCCACACCAGGGTCTCTGACAGCTCAGAGCCTGTTTGGGATTCTCTCTCTCTCCCTCTCTCTCTGCCCCTCCCCTGCTTGTGTGCTCTCTCTCTCAAATAAATAAATAAATAAACAAACAAACAAACATTAACAAAAAAAAAAAAAGGTACCCAGATTGCTTCTTGCCCAATAAAGACAAGACAGTAAAGAAGCAACGTGACCCTCCTAGGCCAACCTGCAGCAGCTAACATATGCACTCTAGATTAGAACAGGGTGGGGCACAGAACCCAGAAAAGAGATGCTTTTGACGCTCCAAAAAGGAGGCATGAGCAAACAGAAAAGGGCATAGCGACAGCCAAGCGGGGAGGTGAACGGGTGGCTTCAGCAACGTGTGGGTAACCAGTGGCATCTGTTGTGGCCAGCTCAGAGAAAGGACCTTTTCTGGCCAACAGAAAACTGTAAAACAAAAAGCAGCACTCTTCTCAAATGAAACCACAGTGTGGGAACTACACTAATTAATATTGCTCTTTGTTTCTGAATAATCCTCCTAAAAAGCCACAGTTCTCAGCTCAGAAGAAATGACCAATTCCAGTTAAACATCTCTGAATTTGTACGGAGTACATTCCTCCCAGGGCTCGGTAATTAGATTAAGACAGAGGAGAGGAGGCCCATTCCCATAGGGCCCTGTCAGGGTGAGTTGAGGGGTAATGGGGGATAAGGCCTGTGGGATTCCACGGGGCGCAATGAGAGAAGTCAGAGGCTTTGCCAGAGGGTTTTTCTGTCCACCCCTAACAACAGAACTCCTTCGGCATGGAATCATTAAGCCCCTGAGGCAGCAAGGCGGTCAGGAAACCCAGCCCATTAGCATCGTGTCGTCAGGAGAAAGGACTCTGCTCTCCATAGTTAATTACTCACGGTGCAGAGACTGCTTGTCCGCGGTCTCCAGGCGTCCCATGTGAGACTGGATCTCGTGGACCTGCCTATCAAACGAAGAGAGAGGAAATGAGTGAGACAGGAGTCATCGACAGTGCTTCGGTCAGGAAAGACAAATTTTCTGATGCCAACGTGTAACTGATTTAAATCGACAGCATCACTGAACTGTAAACTTTGTTAAGCGGCACTTTAGGCCACATGTTTTGGCCTGGTTTCTAATATTTTACCATGAATATTAATAAGAACACTAACAGGCGGCGCTTACTAAGTGCCTGCCACATCGGAGACATTCTGCAAAGTCAATAACCCTATGCGGAAAGGACCATTATCATCTTCGTTTTATAAATAAGACAACCGAAGCCCAGAAAGGTTATGTAACTTGTTCAAGGTCACACAGCAAGTGATAAACCTCAATCCGGACCCAGCCAATCCCACTCTCTGTTCTTTGACCCGATGTGCTGAGCGCTGGTCTGTACTAGGGAGAGTCAAAGGGCAAGAAAGATATAATCCTTGTCCTTGAGAAACAATGTAATTAGGAATGACAGGCCAGAGAGACATGACAAGTCCCAAGAAGATTTAGGGCAACATCACTACATGTGAGTGTAAACAAAAAGGAAGCCGAGGGGCTACGCGCAGTGGCGTGGTGCCAAGGAAACCTAAGAAAATAAGAGTAAAAGCTGGCGGAACCCGGTGGCGTCAAGTGAGTTCTAAAGAGCACTCTGAAGACGGAAGCTTGACCTGATGAGGGAAGAGATGAAGAAAAGGATCGGCAAAAAGGCACGTGGACTACAAGCAGGTGGGCCTGCCCGGAAGCGAGTAGGGGTCGGAGGGGAGAAGGGATGAGGCGCTCAGTGCGAGAAAACTATCAGAGGAAGGTCCTGAAAGACGGGGATGTCCCGTCCGGTGAAGGCCTTTCCCTGGCAATCCCAGGCGAGTGCCACCTCATTGGGAAATGCGACACCGTACCCTGGCTCCCCAGCGTGGTCTCAGATGGCGGGCTCTAGCGTGCTCTCCGGAGGCTCCTCGGGGCTTGACCAAGGTCACCCCCAGGGCCCTTCCTAGCAGTCGCCTGCGATCAGTTCTGGAACACTGCCTATGCTACCCCAACAACGGGCTCCTGGTGCTTCCGGTCTCTCACATCAGAGCCACAGGAAAGCAGTCTGCTGAGCAACTATATCACCTCCAACCCTTGAGGGAAAGGTCAGCAACCAGCCTCCACCATGGGCACCACAATCTGTGAACCCAAATTTACCAATGCAAGCCAGAAGCCCAAACTGGGTTTCAACTCTGTCTTGTCTTTTCCAGGGCTTTCCTGCGGACTCTAAACATGACCCACGGCACCAGAAGCAAGGCCAGCGCTCTACTGAGTCTGAGCGCACCTGGGTAAGACCCACGGCCCCGTAAGGAAACTAGAAATCACCACTAGAGATGGAGGGACCAGACTGCTCCTCCAGTAAGATAGGTCCTGATAGTGTAGAGCACGTGGAGGTACGGAGGTAGATGGAGGAACACAGCTTGAGTTAACCAACATCTGGGTCAGGGTAACCACAGAGACAGCAAGAGGACTGCACGGCGACGCCGATGGGAAGACAATTAGGATTTTCCCGAAGGCCTGCACGCAGGCCGTGAGGTAAGTTGTCAATGGCAGCTTCATAGAGCAAATGTGAAAATTAGCAGTATTGACAGGAACGGGAACAGAAGAAAAAAAGGGAGGGGGGCAGGGGGCAAAGAGTATCCAAGACAACTCTGAATCAAGTATGAGAGGGATGACCTGGTCCACCTGCTATGAGGACTTATGACAAGGCCATAATAACAACACAAAACCAAACAAAACAACATCATTGAAGTGCAGAGACAGACAAACCCTAACCCTGACCCAGGAGCAAAGAATAGAGTCCAGACACAAAAAGAAACGCAAGATGGTTTAAAGCCCAAATGTAAAAGGCAAGGCTTTAACATTTTCTGGAGAAAATACAGGAATGCATACTATGACTTCAGGTTGAAGAAGAATTTTCTAAACAAGGCAAAAAACAATACTGTCCCCCAAACCACACACACCACAAGGCTCGTCAATTTGACTACATTAAAACAAAAAACCTGTCTACACCAAAGACGCTCTAAAAACATAAAATAAAAAGACAGGCAGAGACTGGAAGATACCCGCGGCAGATAAGAAAGGACTAATGTCTAGAGTATATTAAAAAATGCTGCAAATCAACAGGAAAAGTCACAGCACTTTTGTAAAATGGGCAAAGAGCAAACGACAGAAAAGAAAACCCAAACATATCTATATCTATAGCCATATCTACATCTGTATCTGTATCTATTATTCCACTTGACTAGTAATCAGAAGAATGCAAAGTCAAAGTAATGAGATAGTACATTTCCCCCACGGATCGACAAATACTTTAAACTTTAAGGACGAGGGCTTCATGGCAGGCTAAATAATGGTACCCAAGGGATGCTAGCAAAGATTTCCAGCATTCTACCACAGGACTGCCTTCAGCTCTACGTTTTGTTCAAGATTTTTTAACAAACCAACTTACGTTGATGACATTTGCACATCACTCTGTGCTATAATGAGCCTAGGTTAGGATGTTGTACCACAAAACAAATAGTAATATTTTCATTTAGGCTAAAATAGTAAGATGAAATTTGTCAGGGATGAAAAGCATTCCCACTTAAGACTTTTTTTAAAAGTCCCCAATGTACAATATCAAGCGGCATTCCATCCTGGGAGCTGTCTGTTAAAGGCCCCTATTAAAGACTTCCCCTGACGGAAGATGGATGAAGAGGATGACCGGGAAAGAGTCTAGAAGTCAAGTCATGAAGAGGAATGGTCAAAAGAGCTAGTGATAATAAGCCTCTGAGAAAAGAAAAGAAAAGAAAAGAAAAGAAAAGAAAAGAAAAGAGAAAAAAGAAAAAAGAACTCCATTAAAATGGGGCAGCTGGTGCTTTTCAAATACGTAGAGCTGACATAGGCAGAGGAATGGGCTCATTCTCCACTGCGGCTCCTGAAGGGAGAGCCAGAACCAAGAGCCCCATTCAAGAGGGTAGCTTTCAGCTCAACATGCCCCTCCCCACAAAAACCCCAGAATAATTATGAACTCTCTCTCTTCAAGCAAAGGAAGAAGGGGGGCGCCTGGGTGGCTCAGTCAGTTGAGCGTCGACTCTTGGTAGGCTCAGGTCATGATCTCATGGTTCATGGGTTCGAGCCCCGTGTCGGGCAGGCTCTGCGCTGACAGCTGGGAGCCTGCTTGGGGTTCTCCCTCTCTCTGTACACCGCCCCCCAACTCGTGTTCTTTCTCTCTCTAAACTTAAAAAAAAAGAAAAAAAGGAAGAAGAAAAAGAGCTCCTGCATGTTTAAACACAGGGTACATGAACTACTTCGGGTTTTATAAAGGGTCTTCCTGACTACAGGGAGTTGGAATGGAAGATTTTGCCAGTCCCTTCCAATTTTTAAAGTCTATGAGGACAGGGTGAGAGATGATGGCAACACTCACCCTATAAACACCCTTCAGGTGGCTTATACCGTTTTCTAAGTCAAAATGGACAAACTTTAAAGTTGCAGGGAAACAATACTGACTTCTCCCACCTAAGCTCCGAATGCTTTGAATGAACTAGAAGAGATACGGCCAAGAAAATGATTCCAATCTCTACATTTCATGCCTGGGAGGAAATCAAATGCAAAACAACAAAGCAAGTAAGCATGGCATAGGGGGGACTACCATGCGGCAAGCCTGTTTTAAACCGAACTGGGAATTCAGACAACACACTTGAAGCCAATAAGGAACAGGTGATGCACAGGCAGGACTTGGGGCGGGCGGGCGGGGGGAGGTGGACACTAGAAACCAGAAGTCTTAGCCCTGTCCAACATGGGGTCCGTGGTGGGCTTAGGTAATAACATCACCAAGCAGAGAGACCTAATAGTAAGAAAACAAGGTCACTGTTGCTGACTGAAAACAAACAAACAAACAAACAAACAAACAAACAAATAAATCCAGTCTGTAGAAATGAAATTGCTTTTTAAAAGTCCATGGAACTACTCTCATCCTTTCATATACACCTATTTTGTATCCATGCTGCCTCTGACCCCTACGAGCAGGGAACAGTTTTAGAGTTAAAAGATACTGGTTGCAAGTTCTGGTCCCACTATGGACTGGCTGAGGAACCAGGAACAAGCCATTTAACTCCTTGGTGCCTCAGTCTCCGACAAAACAGGGTACACACATGAATAAATAATCACAATTATTTAAAGGCTCATAGATCCAAATGCGATATGAAATTGCCGTGTAACCTTTACGGCATCATACAAACATTTGTGGTTGTTTTTGCTTTACTTAAAAGTAGTGGGAACCATCTGGTCATTTTCACCTCACCCACCTTGCCGCTTCTACATTTAGCCTCTCACCAGAAGGCAAAATCAAAAAAAGGAAAAACTGGTCTTCAGATAAGGTAACAGTTTTCACACCCAGCTGCTCACCAAAATCACTTGGAGAGCTTGTTAAAAATAGAGCTTCTTGTGCTCCAGACCTACTGAATCGGAAGCTCTAGGGATAGAGGGACCTAGGTGGCTTAGTCGGCTAAGGGTCCGGCTTTAGCTCAGGTCATGATCCCACGATTCGTGGGTTCGAGCCCCGCTTTGGGCTCTGTGCTGACAGCTTGGAGCCTAGAGCCTGCTTCGGACTCTGTGGCTCCCTCTCTCTCTCTCCCCCTCCCCCACTCACACTCTAATTCTCAAAAATAAATATTTTTTAAAAAAATTAAAACCGAAAAGACTCTCCAGAGATAATAAGGCCCAGGGCACTGAGTGATCCTAGACTATACAGGGGACAAATACAGACACCTCTACAACCACTTGAATATCAAAAATAGAAGCCTGGCCACTTATTCATCTATAAAGTTCATCCTAATGCAGTATTACTTAAGCATAAAATGTTTATTCTGATTTTCACCTCCCTTCCCTCCCCCACTCATTGCTCAGGCAGTTAAGAAGGACTTTTCAAGATACAGAACTTTCAAGTACTGATTTCATTCCAATGTACTGTCAGGGACATGGCCAGAGATAACCACAAAGTGGGTTCAAAGTTCCAGTAAAATTAAGATGCTCAGTTACTGTTGTGTCAATTCAGCCTCAATCATTAATTTCTGCAACTGCAAAAGTTAATTGCTGACGCTCGCAGGATTGTGTGTTTCCTTTTAAGACACTCAATCACCAGTATCATGAAGCTGAAAGGAGCCTCAAAGTTTATGAGCTCCAAACTAACATTTTATAGATCAGAAAAAGAAGTCTAGAACCAGAACTCCCAGGACTGGTTCAATACTTCAGGGGAAAGACACACTAAAAGATCTGTCCTTTCTTAGTAACACAAAAATAATTCTATTTCATTCCTTTTCCAATGGACTCACAGGTCTGATTATTTAAGTTCCATCATATATATAGATAGAAAAATTTTTTTCTAAAGTAGTCTCCACGCCCAGCTTGAAGCTTAACGCAGGGCTTGAACTCACCACCCAGAGATCAAGTCGTGAGCTGAGATCAAGAGTCAGATGTCCAACCGACTGAGCCACACAGGCGACCCGTCCCTTATAATTTTTATATGAGAATAGGGCTCCCAGGGTAAGAGCAAATTCTGTCGTTTTAAAACTGTTACAAAGCAGGTTTTATATTTGCACTCAAACCAAACACTTCATCATGGTCTCTAGTATAAACCAAGTCAAAAGAAAAGGGAAAAAAAGTGTAGCAGCAACAACAGATTAGTGTCAATCAAGAGTTGGGGCCGACGTCATTTAGGAGCTGTGAGTTACAATGAAACTTATTCTGACGACCTTAGCTCAATGATGGATCTTTCTAAACTAAAGAAGATTCCGTTTGTATTGTTCATTTACACTCCATCCAATCCTGCCACACCTTAGATTTTTTTCGGACGTCCCTGGGCTCTCCAAGTGAATAGTAAACTAGGTGTAGGGGCCCTGACTCCCACCATCTCTACCAACCCAGAGCAGTGAGTTGGCAGGTGCTGGACAAACAATTTATAATCTGTAAGTGTGACTTTCCCTTCACCTAGTCTACTTAGCAGGTAGTCGCGGCCTCGAAGATCCCATGAGCCGTCCGGCCCAACGTCCCCACGCATCAGGCCGGACCCTCCATCCGCCGCTGACTTGGGCATCCCGCCAGGGACAGAACTTCCGAGCCGCCCCCGGCAGCGCCCCGGCGGAAGGACTCGGCCTCCACACTGGCGGGCGCCCGAGGCCCCAGCCAGGGGAGCCGGCCTCGCCCAGCCTGGCTGCGCCCCCGCCCGTGCCCCGACGCGGCCCTCACTTGTGCGTTTGCTGGTACAGCGGCTCCATGTCGCCGGCCCCGCCGGGTCCGGCCCTGGCTTCCTTGGAACACGTCCTCACGGCCCCCCTTCCGGCTTCCGGCTACCGGCTTCCGGTCGCAGGACCCGCCCCCTCCTGCCCGCCAGGGCTGCCCCGGCGCGCGCCCTGCCGGTGGTGATGGAGACAGAAGAGGAGGGCGACGGGAGAAGAGGCCCGGACAAAAAGGCTAAGGGTAGTCAGAGGCACTGCCGCAGATCGGGGACGAGGAAACATAGTTGTGGGTGGGGGGGGCGGGCTTCGGCATCGAGTCAGGCGTTGACAAGGGCAGTCGGAGAAGTAGGGACGTGAGGTCCTCAGAGCAAAGCTGCAGGAGAGCTGGTGGACACCTGCCATTCCCCAGCGGAGGCAGGCTGGGGGGCTGTTCTCGCTCTGCTTCCCAGTAAACTGCTCAGTTGTGGGTCTGGAGCTTGCGCTCCGCTGGGCTCTTGTGCGCAAGCATCTCCTATGTCAAATATGTCCGGTTACTACCCCCCCCCCCCCCATTTATCCTTCCAATAAACTCCCAATGAATGAGTGGTAACCGTGTCTTGTGTGCTGTGGGGAAACCGGGTTCCTCTTGCCCTCAAGAGAGGTCGCGGTCTAGGAAAGGAAGTGAGATAAGGGTACAAATAAACAGCTGCAAGGGAGAAAGTCCAAAGAGACAGCCGAGCTAGGGTCAGCCCCGTCGGAGATTCAGGAAAGACTTAATGTAGGAAGTGGCATTTGAGTTAAGACTTGAAGGATTTGGACGCTTCGGTCTCTCCACGTGGACCTAACCCATGTCCACCCTCCAGGCTTATCTGCAGTTCCTCCCAAGGGAGGAGATGTTCCTCTTCCTTTGACAAGTTGATGCTTTTATTTTCCTGTATCCTGGAGCCCACCCAGTCCTGTGTCCTAAGAGACCGTCCACCCATGTACATTCTTTCCCTAACATTTTCCCACTTATTCTAATATTTATTGATGAGCACCTGCTATTACCAGGCACGGATATTGGAGGAGGAATACAAGTAATACAACCCTCAAATCTCTCATCTCTCATAGCCTGTTGAGAGGGTTAGTCACGCCCTCAAGCAACATTATCAGGTCGAGTAAGTACTAGAATTGATATTCTGGAGAAAAGAAGGGTTCATGGACTAAACAGCCTATGAATGGGGCCTTCAAGAATCAATAGAGTTTTAACAGTATCTTACACAAGCTCACTACTCTGTAAATGTTGATCTTGATGGCCTAATGGAGATGAAGGGAAGGGCATTTGAAGCTGAGGGGATAGCTTGAGAAAAGGAAAAAAGCGGGAAAGAACATAGACCTTCTGTGGCTGGGTTTAGGGGGCTTGGGGGCAGTAATAGTGTTAGAAGGAGAGCTGGAGCCAGATCATGGGGGATCTTAAATGTCATGCTTAGATTTTTATTTATAGGTTTCTTTTTTAATTCTATAAGTAGTTAGAAGCCTTTAGAGGTTGGATAGAAATTTTAAATTTTCTCAAAGAATTTTTATGCCAATATTTTGCTCTTCTTTGGACCTCACAGCATCCTGGTGAGGTGGGTTAGGCAGATAAGGATACTGAGGTCCAGAAGACCTCCCCTCTGCTTCTCAGTCTCTAAGGTGTTTATACGGACATGGCCTTTCTCTAAAGAGAAGAAAACTCCATCTCCCCATCTTGCTGCACTTGAAACTTCTCATTTCTTTTATGACTAAACCACATAGACAACAGGTCTACCCTGTCAACATCTCTATGGGTCGCTTGCCTTCCAACCTCTCCTTTGTTCTACTAGAACTATTTTTCCAGGGTCACCAGAGTCTACCTGACTTAGTCCGGTGGTGTCTTTCCATGACTCTCCATACAGGTATTCATTGAGATCATACTACGTATCAGGCACCGTGCAAGGATTGGGGCACATCAGCTTGCCATAGAAGTTCTTTAATATACACACCTACACAGGAGGGAACCATCTACAGAAATAATTAGAATACTATGTAGCTAGTGTGGGATAGAGGTAATTAGGAACTGTGTGATGACAGAGAAGTGACACGTAGCCTAGTTTGGGGATTCAAGAGGGCTTCAAAGAGGAGATGATACCTGAACCGAGTCTTGATTTATTTATTTAATGCTAGTTACATTATTACCCGTGATGCTGCATCATCCTTCACACTGAACGTGAATGCTGACTTCCAACGACCCAAAGTTTGTCACTGTGCTTCACTGATGATGACACTAATGGCACGTTTTCCCTAGAGTATGCAGGAAAATATGAATAATAATTCACTGTTCAGAATTACTCAGTATAAATGTACAATAATATATCTTCCAACTATGTTTTTTTTTTCTTGAAATTTGTTAGGCCTTAATCACAGCTTTCCTAGAATATGATCTCTTTCAGTGTTGACTGCAACACTGCTTTCCACATACTGAAACCATTTGGCAGAGGGCAAAGGGTAGTTAGGCTACAGGTGCATGGGTGAAACAGAAAGAGAAGTTCCACTCGTGTAAGGGATGCATGGCCCTCACCTCGCCCTACCTAAGACTGACCCAGAGGCTCATGGCGTCAGTACAGTGATCAAAAGAAGGGAAAGACATTGATTGTAAAAGCCAGTTGGCAAAGTAATGGTCTCCAGCAGAAGATAGGCATGGCCACCTCTGGAGCACTGCCTGACCTGCAGTGCAAAGCCTGTGGTGGGTGTGGGATGACCACCCTTACCAGGTGGAGGTGGGGAGCCCCACTATTCTGGTGTGTTGTAGAGTGGAGGCAGCCTTGTGGTCAGAACACAGGCTGGCAAGTGCCATGGCACAGACCCAAACAGGTGGCTTAACTCCAAGCACCAATGGTCGACTGTCAGGACCCCAGAATCCTGAACTCATCTTGTATCCAATGTGAATGGGAATCACCCCAAATCAGCAAGTCACTACCGTGCAGGCAGCCTGATCTTATGCAATGCCACAAAAGAAATACTGTGCTGGTGGATAGAAGCAATATGCTCGCCAGGTTTCCCTGGACAACCCACAGGCATGGGCCCTGAAGCTTTTCAGGGCACTTGGTCAGTCCCATGCATGGGACGGGAGTTTGGAGAGTACCCTGAAGAGGAGAAACAGACTAGAAGGATTGCCTCCACTGAAGGGGGGTTTAGAAAGATTCAAAAATAGCACTCCAAAGTGTGGGGCCCACTGAGGCCTGGGTCCTTGGCCAGGGATTTTACTTGCCTGGGTCTTAGGACTATAGCGTGTAGTTGAATAAAGGTGGTTTCATATTTTTTGCTCCCATTAAAAGATGGAGTCGAATTCCATTTCCTTTTTAATCTGAGCTGGATTTAGTGACTTATTTAATGAATATAATGTGACACAAGAGAAACTCTGGGTTTTCCAAGGCCAGGTCATAAGAAGCCTTGCAGTTTCCACCCAGCTCTTTGGAAGGCTTATGCTGGTAACCCCAAATCACCTTGGAAGAAGTCCAATTGCCCTAAGGCCATCATTCTGGAAAGTCTATATGTGTAGGTGCTTCACTCAACATGCCCCAACTGAGCCAACTCTTCCAAGCCAAGGCCCCAGACATGTAGGTGAAGCCAGCTCGTAACCTTTATACCAGTCCATCCACCAGCTGAACCTCTCAAGTGACCTCTCCAGGAAGAAGAATGGAAAAGAAGAATCACCCAGCTGAGCCTATGCCTGAATTCCTGTCCCAGGACATCAAGAGATATAGCAAAATGGGTGGTATTTTAAGCCACTGAGTTTGGATGTCGTCTGTTATGCAGCAATAGCCCCCTGACCTCAAAAAGTTTATCATCCAAAAAAAAAAAAAAAAAAGTCTATCATCTAGATGGAGAGACAGGGTACAGGGCTTATGAAAAGGCAACGACGCAGAGAAGACAATTAAGTTCTGCCACAATGCAGAGAAGAAAGAGATCTCTTTGAATGTGGATGATGAAAGAAGGCTTTCCAGAAGAGACGAGATTTCAGCTGGACCTTGAAATACACGAAAGATAAGACGCACGGAGAAGCGGGCCCCGGGCATTGCTGGCAAGCAGGGAAGTGATCTGTCCAACTTGATGGAACTTAATTCTTATCTCTGAAACCCAACGAATCTGTTGTGTGTCTCTGGCCCCCTAATTGAGATTGAATAGAGCAATTCTGTTAGCCCTTCTCCCAAACGGTCAGTGCTTCCTATGCTCCCCCACCCTGGTCTCTGCCCCTCCCTCCCAGTGCACCTTCTGGTCCTGTTTCCTCCCGAGCCCCCTTTGCCCCTACTGTCCATCCCACCTGTGCTGATGTTCACACACCCCTGTGTCAGCTGGGACTATGTCTCACTTCCCCTACCAGCCTATAAGAGCCCATAGAGACACCCTATCACTCCTCAACCACTCCCTCCCCTTTTCCATCATCTTCTTGAATGATGCCCAAGAGATCCTTAAAACACAGAGATGTGCTGTCATACATACGCTGGAACCTTTGCCTGCCGTTTCAGAGGCCCAGAATTATTTGAGGTTGACTTTTAGGTGATTATAAGCTGTCTGCATCAGAGGAGCCACTCTTGCTGAAAGGCTTGTCACTTGAAATCGAGGCGGAGTGCTGAACACAATGCCTCCTCCTTAAGGATTTTCTCGGCAGGTTCTCATTCTGTGCTCCTAACTACCTGGGAGAGGCAGGACCCTGGTTTTCTAGACAAGTGTGCTGAGCTTCGAGAAGTGAACATGCCTGGCCAAGCTGACGGTGGGACAGGGGAGCCAAGGTCCAGGCTACGTAGTACTATCCTGCCTTTTGACCCAAAAAGGGCCTTGCCACAGATAAGATGCCTCTGATGGCTTCTGCTTTGGACAGCAACAAAACCCTAGTCACTCTCCAAAGCCAGAGAAACATAATCTCATTGCCTCTGGGTT
Organism: Prionailurus viverrinus; assembly: GCF_022837055.1. Lineage (NCBI taxonomy): Eukaryota > Metazoa > Chordata > Mammalia > Carnivora > Felidae > Prionailurus > Prionailurus viverrinus. Next base: position 35,411,419 of record NC_062574.1, read on the forward strand.
TGCTCCCAAACTCCCTCGATTAAAGCTGAGCAGACAGAAAGGATGGCATTTCTGAATTCAGGGGCTGCAACAAAGCTAAAAAAAAAAAAAAAAAAAAAAAAAAAAAACAAACCACCAAGCATGTGTGGCTCCTTCCAGGACCCACCAGGTGGAGGGGATGTTGCCCCGGGGGCTGCAGGAGGTGGGGAGGGGTCTCCAAGGAAGCTGCCCTTCATGGACAGTCCATCAGCAAATTGTCTCATGTAGCCATAACAGCCAGGAGCGAGGTGGGGGGAGCAGGGTTTTGCCCAAGGAGAGCCAATGTATTGTAAACAGGATAAAAGGGGCTGGAAAGCCCCACTTATCACTGACTAATGTGTCCCCAGGTCATCAGGGAGCTAGACCCTCACCGACAGCCCTGAGCAAAGGGAAAGAGAATTCCCGATTAACCCCATCACCTGTGAGCAGAGCCAGGGCAAAGGTCTGGCTTTTCCTCTTGCTAAGTGATTCCCATGGGGATCAGCACAGTTTCTAGGGGGCCCTCTGCCAGACTGGAGAAATGCCTTCTGAGTCCTCAGCTCTTTGGTCCCCCACGGGACAAGGTGTATGTGCGGGTTTGCTTGGGAGGAGGGGAGGTCGGAGGAAGACAGAGGTGGCATAAGGTTTGGGAGAAGTTGCAGGGGGAGGGCGGTGGTCTCCTGGTTCATCGTGGGGGACAAGGAGGCCTGTGTGCCAGCACGTGGAGGAACCGATTGGCCTAACTTAGACTTGAGGGACCGACTGAGAGATTGCTGTCTGGACCCTAATGATCTCGTTCATTCTTTCCAAGCCCCTTGTGTGCAGGTATGTTAATTTACAGACAAGAAAACAGAGGCTCAGAGAGGTTAAGCGCCCAAAGTTACCCAGTGGGTGGCCTCACTAACTAGCGGCCAGGGCACCTCAGCACCAGCGGGAGCAGGTGTGTACCATGTCGGTACTTGAGTGTGACAACTTTTGAGGGATGCTTGGCTCCGCGGGGTTTTACTTTCCTCTGAACATACCTCCCCCACCCCAAGAGCTTTACCTTGGTCATCTCCGGTCTCTTCCTTTCGGGCTCCCATTTTCCCGGACCATCGAGGCAAAGGGTAGTAGGCAGAGTTCAGGATTTGATAAAGACAGCCTGAGTTTGATTTTCCACCTTGACCCTTTGGACAAATCGATTCATTCCTCTGAGCTTCAGCTTCTTTATCTGTTAGATGGGGACACTCCTTGTCCTTTTACTGAATTGAAAGAGGATTCAAGAGAAGGGGAATGAAGGGCTTCGCACAAGATTTGAGTGTTAATGACTTTCACAGTGACTGTCGTGCGGCCTTCTGAGTCCACTTCTTGCCTCCGGTTTTCTCCCCGCAGCCAGCCCGCCTCTCTAGACATATTGCTTTCAGATCCACCTGCCTAAAACGCCTCCTTATGCATGTCTCCTGCTCAGGAACCATCAGTGGCTCCCCGCTACTGCTTCCTTGGCCTGGAACTCACCTTTCCTGGTCTGATCCATCACGAGCGCCCAAACCTAGAGCTTCTGCCTCCTTGCCTGACCATGGGCTTGAGTCACAGCTCTCACTTGGGCCGGGGTGGGGTGGGGGTGGGGGGTCCAAACACATTGTGTGTGCACATCCCCTCGTATCTGCGGGCCTGTGGCTCCTTGGGCCGATCCATCACCTCTTCCAAGCTGGCTCAGATCCCAGCCCGTCCTGCAGCGGACTTCCTGACCACCCATCCTGCAGCAGCCTCTCTACCCTCTTGTCTTCATCTTCCTCTGTGCCTTAGCATTCACCTCGTGGAAGTCTTGGCTCTCCGTGGATAATCAGTGTCCGGGTTAGATCATAAGCTTCTTGGGGACAAAGGCCTGCTTGTATCTCTCAATGAATCTGCTCAACCAATCTAGGCTAGAGAGGCAGTGGGCTTAAGGGAATGTCCTCAGGAATCAATCCAGCTGAATATCAGGAGACAGTGCCTTACCTCAACACCTCAACCCCTTGAACGGCAGTACTTTGAGGATCCGGCTTATGGGAGGACTCAATATACACCCATGAGTTAACCAAAGCTGTGGCAGTGTGTGTGTGTGTGGGGGGGGGGGGCAGGGATTGTGTTTAGCAGGTGGCAACTTAGTGGGCCTTGGCAAAGGGTGCCAATCTAAAGGCCTCTATTCTATGGCCCCGTGGGCTTGCCCTAAGCGTGCAGGAGCCCCTGTATCATCCCTTCATTTCTGCCATTCAAAGAGTCCGCTGGGATTTAGGTGTGGCATGGGCAGTGAGAGGCATGGAGAAATCTCCTTCATAAACAGTGAACTGATAACCAATCCACCCACTCATTTCCCATCAGAGAAACTGAGGCCCAAAGAGGGGATATGACCTACCCATATCAGAGAGTTCAAAGCATAGCTGGGGTGGGAAGCTACATGTCTCGATTCCTGTCCGGGGCTTAACTCCCCTACCTCACGCTGCCTGTTGAACGTGATGAGGCCCTGTAAACAGGGGTTCTAGAAGCGCAGGTCTGGGAATCGGAGCTCAGGACCCAGATTGTGTTCAACGTGCCAAGAGGCGAAACAGGCCAATCCAGACTGAAAAGTATCCAAGAAGGAGTCCCTAGGCCCCTCTCCAAGGCCCCCAAATTCGCCACACCTTGGTGCGTTCCATCTGGTTGTTTTCTCCCCTTGAAAGGAAGGTGCCGTCCCCACAGCCCTAGCTACATGGCGGTCACTAGCCACCAGCCACCTGTGGCTATTGAGGACTCGAAGTGTGGCTAACACACACTGATACGCGCTGCAAATGTAAGAGACACAATGGCTTTCACAAAATTTCGCGCAAAAATACGTAGAATATGAGGATACCTTTTCACGTTAATTCGTGTTGAAATGATAACGTTATTAAAATGAATCTCACCTGTTTCTTTTTCCTTGTTTAATATGACGTCTGGAAATTTAAAATTAGATCCGTGGCTCACATTTGTAGCTTCCGCTGTGCTTCTGTCAGGACGGCACTGGTCCAGGGTACTTGGCCTTGGCTTCCCCCTGAGATTGCAGGCTCTGGAGGGCAGAGAGCTGCCTTGAATAGTACTTGTGCACTCAAGTGGTCCCTCTAAGTCCGGCATCCCAGGACCTGCACGTGCTGATGCACAAACTGGGTTCTTAGTTCTCCAGACTGCATAGCCTGTCCATATGGGCTCCTCTGGGGTGCCTTGGATCCACAGAGTCTCAGAACTGGGCACGGGAGAAATCAAGGCAGGCTTTCCGTTGGAGATGAATGGGGCTTTGGGTTCGGGGCCAGGATAAGGCAAGCCGGGTGCCAAGGGCGCAAAATTTGAGTCACTCATTCTCAAGATGGGGCTAGAAACCTTACTTGCCACTTGGCTGTTCGCAGCCTTGCCAGCCTCCGCTATGGTTCCTTCAGAGGGCCCCAGGCCGGAACCACATCTCCACAGGGGTCCACAGCTAAACTCACCTCAGTCCCGGGGTGATCCTAACAGCCACCTTCCAGGGCAAAACCCCCCACTCAACACCCCCCCCCCCAAGTCAACCCCGCATATAATCCAGATTCAGCCCCGATTCCTCCACATCCCGGGCCCCTTCGCTGTACTTTGAGTGCCTCCAGGAGACAAGCGGCATTAATGGCAATAATTTTGCAGCTTTGAAAGGGAAGCGCCCAAAACCCTGAGGCGTGGGGGCTACAGGAGCTCTCTGAGGAGAGGGCCAGACAGCAGGCATCCCTCAGAGGCCTCCGTCCCGCTGCAGGCCATGAGGCCAACGTGTCCCAACATTGACAGGCTTCCTTGCACAAGCCAGACCTCACAGAGTGAGGGGGGCGCGTGAGGAGGGGGGGACAAGGAGGCTCGACAAGAGGGTCGGGGGCTCATCCATCAAGAACCGTCAAACAGCAGGGCCACAAGCCTGCCTGAACGTTAGGCTTTTTAAAGGGGACTTCTGCAGCTCCCCCACCCCAAAACCTTAGCCTCCTGAAATCAAGCACATTCCACCGGAGAGGGATTAGGGGGTTGGCAACCCAGGCCGGGCTGGCCCCTGCCTGCTCACCCACGGTGCTGGGACTGAACCCCCCCTCCGCCGCCCCCCAACTGGAGCTGCGGTTATGGGGCCCAAGGCAGAAATTGGTGGGGCCTTTTTGTCTGCCCCTGCTTTTAAGAAAATAGCACACAGTTTGAGAGGCGATATTTACTATCTTTTCTTTTTTTAAATCGGGAGAGGTGGGTCACAGCGGGGGTCTCCAAAGCCTTGTTAGACCCAAGGGCTGGGGCTGGAGAGTGGAAAGGGCCCCTTAGGTAAGAGCAGAGGACCAGTGCGGTCCTCCCCACTGAAACCAACACCTGCACTGGCTGACCGTCCACAACACAACCACTGGGGATCAGCCAGCCTCAGGGGGCCTGAGTGCTCATGGACATGGTTAGGTCTCTCTGCCAGGGGGTCAAGGGCACAGGCTTCCTTGTCTCCTTCCCTCCACACTGGGACCCAGAGGACAGCGGGCCAGGAAGAACCCCAAACCTTGACAGTTGCTCATCAAGGCATCAGAAAGACCTATGTTCAGATCCTGGCTCAGCCCCCTGCCACCTGTTGACCTTGGCAGGCTACTTGAATTCTCCAAGCCCCGTTTCCTTACTTGGCAAGTAGTCCTAGTACGCTCTGGTATACTGGAAAGCCATCAGGTCTGGCTATCAGAGAGGCCTGAGTGGGGCCAGTGGCATGCTGTGCATCCTTGGGTAAGTTACTTGACTGCTCTGACCTTCATTTTCCTTATGAGGTTTTTACAAGGATTAAGTGAAATCACATGTTTGAAAGTACCTGGCACAACGCACGGTGGGTGGCGCCACCAGATGGAATTCATCCCCTTGTCTCCTGCCCTCCCCCCACTTCACGGTATAACTGCCCTTGGTGCCTTCACAATATAGCTCTGATCACCCTAATCACCCTAGCTGCAATGTAGCTGTGGCAGTTATATGCTGGTCTCTCGGGTGGTGGGTTCCAGGCAGGACACTGTGATAGCGCCTAGTATACATATGGTGCTCAAGCAGTGCTCTTATTTTTGTACCTTTGGGAGGTAGGGCTGCATATGAGTTAAGAGCATCGACTCTGCAGCCTGAGTTCAAAAGCCGGCTCTGCCCCTTACTGGATGGGCAATCTTAGGCCAGTCACTTAACTTCTCTGTGCTTCAACTTGCGCATTTGTAAAATTAGCACCATCCTCATAGAGTTGGGGGGGGGGGTGTTAAATAAAGTAATAATTATAAAGGGCACATACTACATGCTGCAAGCGTGTTTTGTTAAATCAAATTTATGGAGGGGCACCTGGGTGGCTCAGTCAGTTGAGTGTTGGACTTCAGCTCAGGTCACGATCTCATGGATCCTGACTTCGAGCCCAGCGGTGGGCTCTGTGCTGATGGCTCGGAGCCCGGAGCCTGCTTCGGATTCTGTGTCTTTCCCTCTGCCCCTCCCTTGCTCACGCTCTGACTCTCTCTCTTTCAAAAACAAGTAAACATGAACACAATTTTTTAAAAATAAAATAAATCAATCAAATTTATTGACCACCTTCCTTGCCCAGAGATGCTCACCATCCATCTGCTGGCCCCAGTTCAGGCCTTTGGCTGGGCTCTGTCCTATTAGTTCAGGGAAGTCCTTTCTGACCCTGTGTCTATTTTCTTATGGGAGAGGGAAGGGAGCCGAGCTCCCAGAGAGGTGGGGGGAAGGCCTTGGCTTGGCCTCCGGGTCCTCGCCTCCCACCCATCAGCACTGGTCAGGATCCAGGGCTTGCTGCTCCTTTCCTGGGCTGGCTTTCTCCAGGGTGGGGGCTGGGCCGGGCTGGGTGGGCTGCCCCTCACTCTCAGGAAGAGATCCGACAGGCAGGGAATGCATTTGTAACCGCCCAGTGGTCAGCACAAAGGTGGCTACAGGAGGAGCTTCCTCTCCAGGAGGAAGGGAGAAGGTCAGCGGCCCACATCCGGCCCTGCCTGTTCCTCCCAGATGCTATGGAAAGATGTCCTAGTCACTTCGTCATTGCTGGGCGGGGTCTTTCCTTCATGCTGGGGCTGGTCCCTTGGAGGACTCTGGCCTGCAGGGCTGGGCACACACTCAGAGGCACAAAATCTCTCCGCCTTGCACTCCCTGGCCCCCCATACACACGGTCCAGAGCCTGCGGGACGAAGCAACCAGTGTCTGACTTGGCCATCTGCTTGACATTCCACTGGGTTGTCCCAGGCTGTAAGTAAGGCCCACTGCCTGGATGCACAGTGGACTTCGGGGAGTGATGGCTTAGCTGTCTGTGTTCATTGCCCAAGAAGTCAGGGTCACGGGTCAGTCCTTAGATAGGGCCAGAGATTTCCTTCTCTTCCATAGCCACAGGTGCCACCCCGCACCGGGGCTTCCTCTCTCACCCACGTGCAACATGTACAAAAGGGATCAGCGATGACTCAGCAGAAGGAGAAAACTGCATCTTCTCGCTGCTGCCCACCCCGGCTGGGGGTGGGTTATTCTAAGCATCATCTTCATGGGGGACCTTTGGATTCTGTGATGTAGGTGAAGATCATCTCACTAGGGCTGCCGTGCAAAAAAATAGAAACTTTAAGACACATGGAGACCTGCTCCAAACTCCCAGAGCTGGTTTTTTTGTGGTGTGAGTGGGCATCTCCTGCTCTGTGTTTGGGGAGGTAGAGCCCCAGGGAGGGGGCCCAGGAGATGGGAGCACTTCACCTCCAAGGGAGAGGCAGAGTTCTGCAGGACACCCTGGGCAACGGGGCTCATGGTCATGGACTCAATGGCACCACTGAGAATTAAGATTTTTTTCTATCTTTCTGCCTGACTACTCCCCACGTGCTTGCCAGCTCACCTCATGGTGTCAAAGTGGCTGCCACACACCTGGAGACTGCCGACCAATACGGTAAATGCCTGAAGCATAAGAGAAACAGTTTCTTCTTATGTCCCTTTTTAAGAGAGAGGGAGCCATTCTTACAAGCCCAGCAGAACCTGCCTTCAAGTCTCTTTGGCTAGCATTGTGTCACCTGCCCGTGTTCAAATTAATCTCTGAAAACAGAAAAGGGATGATCACACCTGGATTTACTCCTGAGCTGGGGGTGGAGATCCCTTCTCCAGAGGGAATGGGTGTCTCACCAGAACCAGTGTTCTTTTACCAAGAAGACGGGGGAGCTGGCTACTCACAGTGTCTGTTGGCAATCAGAAGAAAGATCTAGGAGTTTGTGTTTCTTCCCCCCACCCCAGGATGGTAAACCCATCCCTGGCTTTCTCGGCTCCCTGCTTTGTTTGTTTTTCCCTCTAGAAGGACTGCTTGGCCACAAACTTCTCCTTGTTTGTTGTTAAAACTTGGCCAAGTGAAAACTTCCTGCCATAGTGTTCTCTCTCTCTCTCTTTCGCTCTCTGTCTTAAACACACACACACACACACACACACACACACACACTCTAGTGTCCATTGAACTACTCTGAATCCCACATAGGTAGGAGCAAAATGCCTGTTCCGGCGTGTTGCCCAGTCCCCGGCACAGACACCACCCCCATCTGTTTCTGACAAGGTTGGCACAAGTAGGCATCTACGAATCTCCATTTTTTCATAAACAACTCACAGCCAAATACTGGGCTTGATTTAAAGCAAAGGCAAAATGACACCTAACCTCACATGCTCCACGTGGCCCAACCGGAAGGAGGATGCTTAGGAGGCAACGTTCAGGGAGGGGCCGCAGCTTAGCTAGCTGTGTCCATAGCAGGCACCAGAAGGAACCTCAGTGGTAAAAATCTTGCTCCAGACAGCCCCGAGGCGGTGCCTGGTAGCTGGACATTGCGGAGGGAACCAAAAGATTCGTGGCAAATGACCCAGTCCCACTCCATTGCTATGAGCATAGGGAGATGCTATACTAGGTATATGGGTTGGGGTTGTGCTGTTCTCTTCCTGTCCGCCCCCTACAAGAAGTCTGGAGAAACTCCCCATGCAGCTGACGGCACTAAATACAAAAATCAAGTTCCTGATGCAGACCTGTTTCCTCTGTGTAATAGGACCCCCGCCTACCTCGGGGTCTCCCCTTGCTGCCCTCTCAGCTCCAGCCACACCATGGCCTTCTTGCCGCTCCTGAAACGTGCCAGGCTTGTTCCTGCCTCAATTCCCTCTACCTCAAATGCCCGCATCCTATCTTAGCCCACAAGCCAATTTTTCAGAGAAAACTTCAGTGAACACCTGTATAAGGCAGTCCCTCTTACCTTCATTTTATTTCTTTCAGTTAGCCAGACAGAAAACAAGTTATTTATAGGTTTACTTCTCTCCCCCCCCACCACCCTCAGAATAGAAGCCCCATGAGGACCAGACCCTGGACAGGCTTGGTCCCCACTCTATCCCAGAACACAGAGCTTGGCCTGTAGATGGTGCTCAGTAATGAACGAATTCACGATATCTCCAGACCAGACCACTTCTCTGGGATAAAATGAAAAACAAACAAACAAGCAAACATCAATCTGCTGGGAAAGTGCCTGATATGCTGGGGTGCCTGGCTGGCTCAGTCGGTGGAGCGGGCAACTCTTGATCTTGGGGTTGTGAGTTCAAGCCCCACTCTGGGCGTGGAGCTTACTTAAAAAAATTGTTGTGAGGGGCGCCTGGGTGGCTCAGTCAGTTAAGTGTCCGACTTCGGCTCAGGTCATGATCTTGGGTTGGTGAGTTCGAGCCCCACGTCAAGCTCTGTGCTGAGAGTTCAGAGCCTGGAGCCTGCTTCGGATTCTGTGTCTCCTTCTCTCTCTGCCCCTCCCCCACTTGTGCTCTCTCTCTCTCTCTCTCTCTTTCTCAAAAATAAATAAACATTAAAAAAATGGAAAAAGTGAAATCAAAAGTGCCAGGTAGAGATTAGCTACAATTACAGTCTTCCCACTCTGCTTGTCCTGCGGTGCAGAACACGCGGGAGCGAATTGACCCAAAGTAGCAAGTGTAAGACCCCCCATTACTGCTTCTCGTCCTTATTCTTCATCTTATCCTCTAAGAGCGATTGCACTTTGGGGGGCTTGCGAAGTAGAAACGAAGGGGAGACGGTTGTATACGGTCTGTAACAGCAATGATGCCCACGCGTGCCAGGCACCGTGCTGTGCGTTTGGCATTCGGATCGCGGTGCCCATTTTGCAGATGAGGACTCTGAATTTAATGAAGGCGGAGGGACTTGTTCAAGGTCCCTGGACTAGGAGAGGGGGGAGTTGGGGTTAGACTCTCAACAGTTGGCCTGGAATTTCTGCACTCTGAACTACTCCGCTGGCCTCTTCCCCACCTCTGATGTGGGTCACCGTAAGATTTAAGTGAGGTAACAATCAGCTTACCGGACCCAGTTGCCTAGCATTTTCTAGATAACAGCTGTACTGGGAGAAATCACATAAATGAAGTTCACCCTTTTTCAAGCGCACGAGTCAGTGGTTTTTAGTATGTTCACGGAGTTATGCAGCCATCATCAGCCACTCCCCTACTCTCAGAGAATGTTCACCACCTTCCCCTCAAAACCCGTGCCTATTGGCAACCATGACCGTTCCTCCCTCCCCCCTCGTCCTAGGCAACCGCTGCTCTATTTTCTCTGTGGCTTTTTCTACTGGGGACATTTCTTGTAGACGGCATTGTGCAGTGTGCCTGTGCAGCGTTTTGTGACTGGCTTCTTTCACTCGGCTGAACGCTTTCAAGGCTCACCCACGTAGCAGTGCGCATGGGCACGTCGTTCCCTTTGATGGCCGTATACTATTCCGTCGTGTGGATGGACCACGTTTGTTTATCCGTTCGCCAGCTGGCGGGCCTTGGCTTGTTTCCATCTTCACACGATGGGAGATCGTGCTGCTGAGAGCATTCCCATACAAGTGTTTGTACAGATGCGTGTTTTGCCTTTCTTGGGTAGATATCTAGGTATGCTATGGCTGAGTCATATGGTAACTCATGCTTAACATTTTGAGGAATTGCCCAAGTGTTTTCCAAAGCAGCTGCACCTGTTATGTTCCTACCAGCAGGTTATGAGGTTTATCATGCACGAGGGATTCGAGATGCTGCTATCGTTACTGTTGAAAAAGACAGTTGTCTGACTTTCTGTTGAGGCTGGCTCCCTTATGCAAGGATCCTCCCTGAATTTAGAGGTTCCCCCAGCATGACCTTTATTTTTGTTCTGTTGTTTTTCCTCTTCACCTGCCTCCTTATTTTCCTCCTTGTCCTAAGTCCTAACTCTTCCCCTGGCTCTTTCATCCCTGCAAGTGTCACCTGTTCCCCCCCGCCCCCCCACACACACAGTGGGGCAGCTGGAGGCCCCAGTGGGCCAGAGATGAGGCCAGGTCTCATGACAACAGCCATGGGCACAGGCCATGGCCAGAGAAGAGCAGAACAGCCAAGTAGCTTACTTCCTGGGGGACCCTTGAACTTGGCGGTGGAAACTCTTGCAGTAGCAGGCCAAGGATCCCAGGGGAATTACTGAAAATGTATACTTTTTTTAAAAATCGAAATTACTAAGATGTCAGGTGGTAAAAGCTTGGAACTTCCTCTGGGTACATCTGTGATATTCCGAAGCTGTGTATTTGTTGGCTAGGACAGGATGGGGAAGTAGAAAGAGACCAGTCTTCTTCTGCATCTTCCCTGGGGTATCTCAACAAGGTCACTGTGGTGTCCAAGGCTGAAAAGTGTGGAGAAATGTTAGCCCTTGAGTGGGCGGGTTGGAGAGCATGTGATTTCGCGAGCCCCCCATCCCTGGTAATGGTCTGCTCTGTTTCTGGAAAACTAATGCTGTCTCTTCCAGGAAGTCCCTTGATCCGACTCCCCAAAATACCTTCTGCAAAAAGAGGAGACAGTATTAAAAGGCCATATGCTCCTTGTATACACTATCTCTTGTTTTCCTCTTTGAAAAGTTCACAGTGAGAACCCAGGACCCAGGTGCGGAGGAAGCCTTTTGGTTCAGGAGGTAGAAAAAGCAGCCCAGAAGACTCGGTGATATTTTATTGCCGTACGGAGTCAGTAAAGGAAAATACACCCAGAGCCCATGCGAGGAAAGCCATGCATAAGTGCCAGCGTGACCTGACTACAAAGTTCCTCAATCCAATACGAGTCCAAGGATGGGGGGCAGGAAGGGGTGGCGCGCCTGAGTGGCTCAGTCTGTTAAGCGTCTGACTTCTGCTCAGGTCATCATCCCACGGTTCGCGAGTTCGAGCCCCGCATTGGGCTCTCTGCTGTCAGCATGGAGCCCACTTTGGATCCTCGGCCCCCCTCTCTCTCTGCCCCTCCTCCGCTTGCACTCTCTCTCTCTCTCTCTCTCTCTGTCTCTCATAAATAAATAAATAAATAAATAAATAAAACTTTTAAAAATAAATGAACAAAAGTCCAAGGACGGACTAGACACCAGTAACTCTGTGGTTACTGGCTCGTGGTGATACTAGAATTCTAGTTTATGGCATCCCTGGCTGGGCTCTGCTGGGTTTTAGGGGCCTGTGTCCTGTGGGCCTAGGTGGTTCTAGATGTCAACAGCAGCAGGTGAAGGTAACCCTGGGTTTTTAGATGAAGGTAGCCCTGATCTATGGTAACCTCTGATTCTAGGGGTCAGTGACTCTATTTACAACCCTTGAAGGCAGCAGCTCTAGACGTTGGTGGCCAATCCGGGTGTTTCTGACCCTGTGGCATTAGTGATGGAGGCCCCATGGTTCTAGGCGCTGGCAGCCTCTGGTACTAGGTGACCAACGAGTCTGTGAGCGTTGGCTGGAGCTGGTCAGAGGAGAAGCGAAGAGGAACGAAGCCAGAATTGTCCCCACCCCACCCTCCGCCGCCGCGCTCCTGAGGGGCAGCTTCTGAGCCTGCATGGTTAAGCCCTGGGCTGCGGCGACCTCTGAGCTAAGCTATCTGGAGGGACTTTGAAAGGGACAGGCACTGTGTACAAGTTAGTTATTACAAGTCACTGACGGGGCGGGACTGGGGGGATCCCAGCCAGCAGCCTCCACACTGACCGATGGCTGAACCCAGGCTGGGCTCCCTGCCCTGAAGCAAGGCGATGCCTGGGGACGGATGGCCTCGTGTCCTCTCCGCCTGGCCCCATGGGAGCCTAAGGCCACCTTCCCGTGGGCTCTACTGAGGTGCAGGAAGGGGCCACCGCTGAGGACGGTGGGGTCCAGCAGGTCTGGGCAGGTCTGCTCTGCCGAGGCCGGGCCCTCTCCTGGGTGGCTGGGGCACCCCAGAGCGGGCAGGCAGGCACGTCCCAAGCGCAGGCCCCTGCCCGGGAGGCCCGGCTAATGACCCCGTGCATTCCGGCCTGCATGGGCCAGGGAATTGGCTGAGGGCAGACCCATTAGCTGGAATTCTCCCAATGCTCACACATCAGAGTGGAGGGGGGAGAAGTGAAAAGTTGAAAAAGAGCTAATTATCGCTTTTATCAGAGCGGGTGGGTTGATGGGTCCTGCCCGAGGGCAGGTGGGGCTGCATTAAAGATTAAACGCCAGGTAGGGGGGAGCAGGGCTGTCATTCCACAGGAGGGAGGCCGGCAGGCCGCCCTACAGAGACCTGGTGGCAGGCGGCAGCCTTAGATCTGTCAGCCGAGGCCTCTGTCCCAGCGCCCACCATGGCCACATTCCACCAGGGGACCCCCGCAGCGCCCGACACTTCCGCCAGCCACCGCGGGGAGGGCGGCTGAGGTCCACATCTGCTCCCTCAAGGGATGAGGGGTCGGGGCAAGCCTAATTACCCAATTGGTAGTTTTCCTGGGACGTGTCTTTGGGGGACTGAAATGATCCCTGCACATCACTCAGTGACCTTGTATGTAGAACCTACTTTGGAATCATATGAGGCCTGGCAAGGACTCAAGGTCAGGGCGTCTGATCCTCCTCGTTATTACGAAGCAGGAGCCGAAGGCCCAGAGAAGGAAAGGGACTCGCTCAATCACATTAACTGTGTGCTTCATCCCAGGAGGTTGTAAGTCCCTCGAGGATATGCGCTCCGTCTTCAATTCTCCTCTTTATGCCTAAAGGAACTGGACGGATTCGCTTTGAGTAATCAAGGGCAGGGCAACTTCATTACGTCATTGCCGCCCAATGGTGTTTTAAAGACCCTGGGTGTTCAGCGAATGCGTGCTTGTCGTGTGGATGATAAAAAGGAAGCACCTAAGAAGCGTCATGGCCATTTGGAGCATTCTCCAAATCTTGGGAGTGAATCCACTGGTCGCGAAGAAGAGATGTAGGTGGCTCTTACGGTCTTGAGTTACTAGAACAAACCAAAGCAGGGGTTGGGGGGGGGGGGGAGGGCTGCTGAGTGCCGCGGCAGACCGGCTGTAGGCAGATGGCGTTAAGGCGGCCACCCGTGCTAGTACCTGTTGTGCATCTTGACAAAGACGTCCACGAAGACGTCTCCACCCCCACAGAGACCCTGGAAGCATGGTGTCCACTCTCTGGCCCCTCTAGGGACCCAGAGCCCTATGTGGCCAGCTTGGCTCTTCTGAGCCTCTGCCCCTGGCCCAGAAGGATGAATTAGGCTCCTTGCGTCTTTCTCTCCTCCTAGCCTCTAGAAGCCAGAGCCTTTCTGGTTTGGTTCTTTTTTTTCATTTTTTATTGATTTTTTTAATGTTTTTTTTTTTAATTTTTTTTTCAACGTTTATTTATTTTTGGGACAGAGAGAGACAGAGCATGAACGGGGGAGGGGCAGAGAGAGAGGGAGACACAGAATCGGAAACAGGCTCCGAGCCATCAGCCCAGAGCCTGACGCGGGGCTCGAACTCACGGACCGCGAGATCGCGACCTGGCTGAAGTCGGACGCTTAACCGACTGCGCCACCCAGGCGCCCCAATGTTTATTTTTGAGAAAGAGAGAGAGAATCAGAGCATGAGAGGGGGGAAGGGGCAGAGAGAGGGAGACACAGAATCCGAAGGAGGCTCCAGGCTCTGAGCTGTCAGCGCAGAGGCTGATGCGGGGCTCAAACTCGCAAACCGCGAGATCATGACCTGAGCCGAAGTCGGACGCTTAATCGACCGAGCCACCCAGGCGCCCCCGTCTGGTTTCTTCAGGCTTCCAACCTCAACTCGAAATTTGGTGCTGTTCTCACCTCTCCCCAGGGTGAATAATAATTTATTTATGATTCAGATCTCCTGAAGCTTCTGCCAGCTGGGCAGGCCTTGACCCTCCTAGAATAAACATTTGTTGAAGGAGGGAGGAATGGATGGAGGGAAGAAGGAAGGAAGAAAGGGAAGAGCTTTTGCAGGAATCGAGGTGGATGAGAGCTAGGCCTCGCTCCCAGGAGCTCAACAACCCAGTCAGGGAGAGAGACGGCTGCACTGTTGCCCACAGTGCAAGGCGGTTAGTGCGAACACGACGGGAAAAAAACAGTCTGATGGTGGAACTCCCAGGAAGGCATGATTCACTTTGGGGAGCAGTGGGAAGCTTCTAGAGCTGAGTCTTGAAGGTGGGGCAGGAATGACTGAGGTGGACAAAGGCAGGAAAGGCATTCTCGGCAGGACAGGCGTGAGCAGACGCGCAGAGGTCGGAAAATGTGGCCACGTTCAGGGAGAGTGGAAGCACTCGGCTGCTTGGGGCCTGGAGATGCGGGCTGGGACGGTGGGGAAAGGCTGAGGGGCCACGCCTGGGGGTAACAGCCAAGATTTTCAGCAGGGCCGTGACACATCCAGCCCATAGGAAGTGTAAGGAAGGGCTTTGAAACTCTGAGGACTGGCATTAACCTTCACTAGAAACAGAGACTATTCTATTTGGGGCCAAGAAAGCTCTGGGGTCGCTGAGGCTCTACAGAGAGTGATCCTCTCACCCTCTTGAGCAGAGCTCAAAGAGGACCAGGACTGGGGTGCCTGGGTGGCTCAGCCAGTTAAGCGTCTAGCTCTTGGTTTCGGCTCAGGTCACGATCCCCCAGTTTGTGAGATCGAGCCCTGCATCGGGCTCCGTGCAGACAGTGGAGAGCCTGCTTGGGGTTCTCTCTCTCCCCGTCTCTCAGTCCTTCTGCAACTTGTTCTCTCTCTGTCTCAAAATAAATAAATAAACGTAAAAAAAAAAAAAAGGGAGCAGGACCAGGTGTCAGGGCCAGACCGGGCCGTGGGTGAGGACATCACAGCTGGAAGGCCGTCGGGCCAGGTAGTATGCGAAGCGTTTCGTTTGCTCCCTGACATCCTCTACAAGCTGACATCTTCCTGACTGAACGGGTGGACTGGGGCTGGGGAAGGTTTGGGGGGCGGGGCAGATGAACCCCTGCCACTTGGGTACCCCCCGGAGCCCTCTCAGCTCTTAGGGCAGCATGGCTGGGGACGCCACGGAGGGTTAGCTGAAGAATGACTCTCCCATTCTAGACACCAGAGTGCGGTGCCCCTGCGGACCTCGCTCTGCGTTCTGGCTTGCCACCTTCCACCTGCAAGGGGCTTCACCTCTCCGAGCCTCAGTTTCCTCATCTGCCAAAAGGGCTGTTGAGTCCCGGCCTCCCCTGGGAGCTACTGGCGGACTCAACAGATGAACGATAGCCATGGAAGACGCTTTGAAAATGGGAAAGTCCCACACAAAAGTTACACGTGATTCGTAAGACGTAATACCCGAGTCACAGAGCAGGTGTGTCGGGATTCTGTACCCAGAACCCTGCCAGGGGCTGGGACTAGTCAGGGAGAGCCCCCGAGACCTGCAGGGGGCCCTGCTCTGTCACCCTTCACTAGATGCTCTGCAAGGGAGACAGAGTGACCTGAATCCAGATGCTGCTTTCCCCCTTCCTAGCTGTGTTACTGGAGATCCCACCTCAGGGGACTGTTGTAGGAATTAAGGAAGTCGAGGCCTGCCGAGTCCCGGCACACCCACTGCTGGGCCTTGGGGAGCATGTGCCACAGTGACCTTGCATACAGCCCCCTCCCAGCCCCCTGCTCAGGCTCTTCTCTCTTCCTGAGGAAGCCCGTGGCTGGTGGCCCCTGGAGGCGAGGGGCAGCAGGGCTGAGGAGACAGGCAGCATCTGGGACTGGGGCGCTGGACCCCAGCCCCAGGGCCTGACCCAGTGGTTTTGCCAGGAGTCTCCCAGTTGCAGAATTCCGTGACTCTGAGGCTCCTCTTGGATTGAGTGCCCAAGACGCCCACAGTCCCCAGAGGGCTCTGTCTGTCACAGGACGCTGGGCTGAGAGTCTACCCCGGGGCTATAAAGGCCAAGATTCCAAGACCCCCAGCTCCCCGGTCTCCTGCTCACAGCCCACGGAGGGGCCGTGCCTCCTGGCCCCCAACCCCCGCCGCAGCCCCACATGAGGCAGGAACCCACCTGGGGAATTCACAGACCCGCATTCCTTCTCCGGAAGCTTCCTCCAGCTGGGCAGCCCTTGCCCCTTGTGGAGCACATTAGGCAGAGCTGGGAAACCACAAAAATTTTAAGCTGAGATGAAGGAACGTAATGGGCTCTAATCTGAACTGACAGCAGCATTATTAGCTGGCCAAGGGCCTTAGGAGCAGTGGGTTTATAGGGAGGGAAGGGGACACAGGGGGAGGGGGGACTGGGGACAGAGACACAGAGCAGACAGGGAATGAGGCAGGGCCCTGGGGCTGGAGGCTCAGGTAGGGCCAAAGTGGTGTTATGAGGGGGGCAGCCCAGGAACCTTGGGGGCAGAGTCTTCTGGTAATAACAGTGATGATAATAATAATAATAATAATACTAGCAGCTAATGCTGGCTTAGAGCTGATAGTGTGCTGGGCCCTGTTCTAAGCTCCCATATTAGTGAGCATTATCCTCACCATGTAGGTGTTAGTATCACTTTCTTCACTTCACAGATGATGTAGAAATTACGGCACAGAGAGGTCTATCGCTAGAGATCGCTGACCCTGTTCTGCAAGGCCAGGGTCTGCTGCTTTAAGAGGCCTTCTTCTGCTCTCTAAAGGTCAAAAGTCAAAGGCCCCACTCAGGATCAGTGAGATGTAACTACCACAGGGAGGAGTGTGTAGGGGCTCCTCCCTCCAGGGTCCGGAAGGGAAGAAAAGACATGTTCTCATAACTACCACCCAGGCACAGATCTCGGGGGGTCGGGTGAGTGCCAGGGAGGAGGGGGGCCAGGATCGCAGAGGTCAGAGGTCTGAATGAGGCTTTAGGAGCCAGAGATCAGAGGTGCACTTAGCCAACCCAGGTGCCGGAGGCCATGACCACTGACAGTTGGCTGGATCCTGCCAAGGCCCTGATGAAGCCATGTGCTTACGTGACTCCTGCTTTCTTCTGAGAAGTAGGCGAGGGGCCATGGTCACCAGCATCACCAGCTCACAGCTTGCCTGGGGTCAGGGCTCTTCCCCTCGGGCCCCCAGCCAGCGGGAGACATGCTGAGTCCCCTCCCGAGGGAAGCACTTCCTGTCAGGCGAAGGCTGTCACACCCCAGAGGTCCTGACTCCAAAGGGAACAGTGAGCTGTGCACCCCCACCCCATCCTCCGTCTAGATGTCCTCAACCCTGACCATCCGGCCTCCCTGGAAATCAGACTTCCAAAACTGCATTTGCTGTGACCAGGGGCTCTAAGTCTAGAACACAAATAAAGTTTGAGTTGTGCTTAGTGGGCTTTCCTGAGTCGAAGGAAATCGTTGTCTTCCTCTCGGAGGGGAGGGCAGAGCAGACAAGCAGAGAGAATCTGAGACACCGGAGCTCTCCTCGAGGGCCAGTGAGTGGCCAAGAGGCCTCCTGGGGTCAAAGTCTGACCGTGTGACCTCACGGAGGTGACTTAACCTTTGCATGCCCAGCTTCCCCATCTGCAAAGTGGGGGTAGTGATCATAGCCCCTCGCTCCTGATGGGGGCCATGGGGCTGAGGAGCTAGTGCGTCATCGCTGCTTGCCACACGGGTCCTCGTGGCCACACCCCGTCTTGGGCCCGCGGCTAGGAGGGGATTCTGTGCCTTCCCGGCACGGGGAGGTTTCTCGGTCTGTGGCGTGAAAGCACCCAGGCAGGTGTCCTCTGCATCAGAGGTCCGCGGTGCTTTGGATCCCGTGTCCGAGGGGCAACTGACGCCAGGGGAGCCAAGCTCCCGCTCCCGGAACAGGGCACCGTCAGCCCAGGCCTGCTCCCTGTCTGCCTGCACTTGGGGCTGGATCCGTGTGAACGATAAGATGCTGCGGCAGCCAGCGCCCGGACTGCCTGTCACCAAGGGACGCCCAGAGGCTCCGGGCAGAGTCCACGGCAGCACGGGGGCCCCCTCTCCCTCGCCCCTGGCCGTGGCAGCAGCCATCGCTGGACAGCAATGGCAGTAGAGGCCGCTGTACATTAAGCATATCCTGTGTGCCAGGCACTTTCGAGAAATACCCTCTGATCCTCCCAGCGGCACCTCCAGTATCCTGCCCCTCAAAGTCCTCATCTGGAGGAGCTGCAGGCTGGAGCTGGGCTACGGCTCCTCCGGGGAGCCTTCCCTCACTTCCCCAGGCCAGGTCTGCACCCCGCTCACCCCCACAGTCTCCCCTTGAGCACCCCGTACTGACCCTGTGTCAACACCCTTCGCACTTTATTTTTTCTTCTCCTTTTTATTGTGTTTGCTTTGAGGGGTAAGTGATGCATTCACGCGGCTCACAATCCAAAAGCAACAGCAAGGAATACAGTGGAAAGCCTCCCTGCTCTCCCCGCCCTGTTCCCCAGCCACCGAGTTCAGCTGCCTGGGGCGACCAGGGTTGTCGGTTTCATCCTGCTGCATAGTGGTCACTTGTTTATCTGTCTTCTGTCCTTTAGGACCTGGGACTGTGCCTGCCCTGTTAACTGCTTCATCCCCAGGGCCCAGCACAGTGCCTGGTACATAAAGGAGTAACTATGTATGCAATCTGCCTATCTGTCTATCTACCTATCATCTGTCTATCTATCTATCTATCTGTCTATCATCTATCATCTATCTGTCTCTCTATCATCTATCTATCATCTATCCATCTATCTGTCTATCATCTATCTATATGTGTGTCTATCTATCATCTATCTATCTATCTATATGTGTATTTATCATCTATATACCTATCATCCATCTATCTGTCTATCTGTCTGTCTATCTAGGGATACCTACATAGAGGTTTTTGTCCTGTTTGTTTTAGTGAGTGAGGCTCCGAGAAGAAAGGTAACATGTTGCTTGACTTACCCAGGACTCTGTTTATCTGCCTTTTAGAGACTACCTACCCCTTGGGACGCCTGGGTGGCTCAGTCAGTTAAGCATCCAGCTCTTGGTTTTGGCTCAGGTCACAATCTCACGGTTTATGGGTTTGAGCCTTGTGTCGGGCTCTGCACCAGCAGTGGGGAGCCTGCCTGGGATTCTCTCTGCCTCTCTCTCAAAATATATCAATGAATTTTTTTTTTAAAGCCTACCTATCCCTTCTTCTTGGACATTTGATCATCCTCTGTGAAATTGATCCTGATTTCATTTTTCTAAACCCTAATGTGTAATTGAACATGAATAGTATCCCTCAATAAATGATCGCCAGAGAAGAGCCATGTGTCAAGAAATGGAATGTCTCCCCACTTCAGAAGGCCCTCTGGTACCCGCCCGCCCCTGACCCCACTGTTGCGTTCAGAATGTTACCGCCGCTGCTGGCCTGGGGGCTCAGTTTCCTCATCTGTAAAGTGGGAGAAGCCCGTTTAGGTCTGAAGTTCTGTGGGTCTTTGATGTATTTTCTGTTTTTACCCCGTCCGGCTGGTACTGCTTTATGCCAGCACTCAGATGAAATGGGAGCGATGAAGGCTTTTTGGCTAAAGTGAACGCTCAATGCTATTGCAAGAAATGTGTGAGTTGGGTCAGGACCGTTTTCTGTCTGTCCTGGGCTCAACACCAGTCAATCCGGCCAGGTCCTAGCGCTGACCCAGGCTGAGGATCGAGTACACACAGCCGTGGGTCCTCTGAAGAGCGGGGGGGGGGGGGGGGGGGGGGAAGGGGAGAGGCAAGAGGGAGAAGCTCACCCTGGGGGAGCAGGTGGAGGTGAGGGGTGGGGACCTCCTTCAGGAGGGCGGGTTGGCCCAGGTGCCATCTTTATAAGGAGACCAGCAGGCTTGGGCTTCTGCATGGCCTTGTTACTGATGGTTGGGCAGCCAGGGGTCCTGGGAGTTGGGAAGGTGAGGCAAGAGGGGGTGAGGGGAAGGAAAGGGAGGAGAGCAAAGGACAGGGAACTTGACAGATGATGAGCCAGGGTGTCAGGGAGGGCCAAGGCGCCAGCTGAAACAGGAAGCCTGCTCTGGAGGACGCTGGAGGACGCCTCTAGGGAGGGAACTGGGGATAGGGATCAGTATGGAGGGCAAGACTCATAAACTCATTTCTCATTCATCTTTTCATGCATTCATCCAACAAAGCAAAGGATGCCAAGATTGAGAGATATTTGCTAATAGAGGTATATGCAGAATGCCAAGTCAATGTAAACGAGGGGGCAAGCTACTATTTGATGGGGGCGCCTGGGTGGCTCAGTCGGTTAAGCGACCAATGCTTGGTTTCGGCTCAGGTCATGATCTCACGATTCATGAAATCAAGCCCCGCGTCAGGCTCTGTGTTGACAGCTCGGAGCCTGCTTTAGATTCTCTTTCTCTCCCTCTCTCTCTGCCCCCACCCCTCTCTCAAAATAAGTAAATAAACTTAAAAAAAAAAAACCCTACTATTTGGTGGGTTGCAGGAATGGGGGCGTTAAGGGGGCAGGCAAATTTCACTGAAGATACTGAGGCCAAGCCATGAAGCAGGCATAGAAACCAGCCCCCGAGTGCTCCCCCGCTCTGTGGCCCGTCTCTTCCCAAGCCTCCACACCCCAGTCTAGCTGTTGCACCCTCACTGGGTCTGAGTCCTAGGTCCGCCACATACTTGCTGCGTGACCTCGTGGAACAGGCTCCAATGTACTGTTGATATCCTCGGGATATCGGCTGCCACAGCAGCCCCTTCATTTACCCAACTCTGGGCCTCTGTCCTCGGGCAGGAGAGGACAGCCGAGGCAGTTCCCGGCATCTTCCATCCCGCCCGCCCCCCTTGGGGGAAACATGAGAAGCAGAGCTCGAGGATCTAATGTGCGCCCCCCACGCCCCTTAATCCTTCCTGAACTTGGGGTGGGGGATGGGGGGGTGGGGGCGGCACCGCTGTAACACCTGCGCGGCTCTGACATCTCCCGCCTCTGGGCAGAGAAAGCAATTTCAGAAATGACATGTTGCCAACAAGCAGAAATCAGCTTCTGAATTAAACTGTGTTGGCGTCAGGTGACCCCAGGCGTGGAGGGCTGGCTGCATGAAGACAGCTGAGATTAGGGCCTGTCAGCCACTGGAGGGACTGTGCGGGAAGGGGTGCGGGGACCCGGGGGCCACCGTTGGCCGCCTGGACTTGTTCAGACGGGGGCAGGAATTCGGACTCTGGGTCAGGATCTCCTGCGATTCCGACCGGCCTCGACTTTCTCACCTGTCCTCTCTCCATTGGTGGGGGCAGGGTGGGGAGAGTCCGGCCTGGCTCCCCTGGGCCCGCTCCAGCGTAAACACATTAATGGGACGAGAGAGCCAGGGAGGAATGTGGGCCTCACAGTCCCTGGGGACTAGAGGAGGGACGGGGTTGGGGGGGGCGGGTAGAGGGGATCAGACACCCAAGAGGCAGCTTCAGCTGCTGCAGGTATGCGGGGAGGAGAGACAGGGAGAGGGAAGAAGGAAGACAAGGAGGAGGAGGACCTAGGAAGAGGGAGGGGACACCACCGGCCACACTGAATCCTCGATTTCCTGTTGTCGCCTTCCCCCCCCTCCCCGGTGCCCCGGCCTTTGCACAAGCTGTGCCCTGCACTTGGGAGAAGAGTCGTGAAAGGGCTGTTTAATGGCCAGCCCCGTCACTTATTGTAGGGCTTTGGGCTTGGCAGGGAACCTCTCTGAACTTCTGTTTCCTCATCTGGAAAATGGGGATCGTGTTTGGATGTGTCCCCTGCCGTTGCCGTGGAGGCTAAGGGAGATGGTCCCGGCAGCAGCCCGTGCTTCCCACGCAGTCCAGCGTCCCTCACCGAGCTTAACACCTAGCGACCTCTCTCTTTGCCCGTCTCCTCGTCCTGCCTCCTTGGCACCCCAGCAAAGCCTAGCACGCAAATGTGCTGAGGGAGCAGTTACATGAAGGGACACCAGGTGAGAGGACGATGCCAAGTAAAAGTGGAGAATGAATGGGAAGGGCAGGAGGTAGAGACAGAGGGCCCACCCGGCAGCTCTCACTCCTGAAGGTCCCCCCCACCCCCCAAAATCACAGGCCATCCCTCTGGTCCTTTACAGCTTTTCTTCCGGAGTAGGGCTTAGGCAGGCTATGATTGCTGGGTAGACAATGGGATGTGGGATCATTCCGTGTGTCTTTAGGAGTCAGTGGGGGCCACGCCTGGGTGGCTCAGCTGGTTAAGCGTCTGACTTCGGCTCAGGTCATGATCTCATGGTTCGTGACTTCGAGCCCCGCGTTGGGCTCTGTGCTGACAGCTCAGAGCCTGGAGCCTGCTTCGGATTCTCTCTCTCTCTCTCTCTCAAAAATAAATAAACAAAAAAGATTTCAATAAAATGCAATTCTCAAAAAAAACAAAAAAGGAGTCAGTGGAGCAGAGTCATTGACCTTGGGCCCTTCTCGGGGGCTCTAGGACTTGGGGTCACCACAGTCATGCTCCACAGAGCTAGGAACCCAGCGAAGACCCGAGCATGGCCCGCAGGGGGTGGGGCTCCTCGGGAGCAGCAAAGAGGGAGGTGTCAGCACTGCAGAGCCTCTAAGGTGGGAGGCGGGCCCGGGAGGCAGGAACACGGCCATCTCATGATTTCCAAGAGAGGAAATCTCTGCCCACCACCTCCTACCCCACCCCTGCTGCTCTAAAGGCCTCTCCCACCTGCTACAGGAATTCTGCGGAAGAAGGCACTGCTCCTCACCCCTGCTCAGAGTCCAGTCATCAGAGAGGAAACCCAGAAATGCGAGAAGAATTCAGAGGGCAGCGGGTGAGAGCTCAGACACGAGAAAGGCCTGAATTTGAATCCTCGCTCTGCCACTCACTCAGCCAATGCCTGAAGCCCCCTGAACCTCAGTTTCCTCATCTGCAAGATGGGGGTAACAATTCTCACCCTGCAGGGTGATTGTGAAGATTCAAAGGAATACCAGAGGGGTAAGGGAGAAGGGAAAGCTCTACAGAAGAAGACTAACTATGGGGCGCCCGGGTGGCTCAGTCAGTTAGGCATCTGACTTCGGCTCGGGCCATGACGTCATGGTTCATGGGTTCGAGCCCTGAGTTGGGCTCTGCGCTGACAGTGCAGAGCCTGCTTGGGATTCTCTCTCTCTCTCTCTCTCTCTCTGCTCCTCCCCACTTGTGCTTCCTCTCTCTCAAAATAAAAAAAAAAAAAAAAAGAAGGCAAACTACAAAATAGGCAAGGAATGATGGAATTCGAAAATCACCATTTGCGATCAATTTAGACAAGGACCCCAGTGGATGCTGGAAGTTTTTGGTAAAATGTTTGTTAAGCAACAAGATATTCACGTCATGTCAAAACGTGACCACCCCGCAGGTGAATCACACATCACAAGGGGAAGATGGGCACGTTGCATCAGACAGATCTGATGGAAACCACCTGAACCAAGTGATGAACTTCAACTTCACCAGTAATGCTTTTTTTAAAAAAAATTTAAGGCTTATTTATTTTTGAGAGAGAGAGAGAGAGAGAGAGAGAAGGCATGAGTGGGGAAAGGGCAGAGAGAGAGGAAGACACAGAATCAGAATCCTAGGCAGGCTCCAGGCTCTGAGCTGTCAGCACAGAGCTCGATGCGGGGCTCGAACTCATGAACCGTGAGATCATGACCTGAGCCGAGGTTGGACACTTAACCGACTGAGCCACCCAGGCGCCCCAGATCACTGGTAATTTGACAGACATCCCCCGGCTTCTGACAGCCGGCGCAGAGAAAGACACACATCACCCCAGGAGAATTCTTGCCAAAATGTTTAACCAGAATCTAGTCAGAAGGAAACAATCAGAAACATCTCAACGGAGAGGTATTCTACAAGACATGTGGTCTGAACTCTTTAAAATATCAATGGCATGAAAACAAAGAAGGCAAGGAGACTATTCTAGAGTACTGGAGAAACCGGACAACAAAATGCAGTGCAAGATTGTCTTAGTGGATCTCAGATCATGAAAAAAAAGTTAAAAAGATGTTTTGAGGGACACCTGCAGAAGTTGGAATAGGGAGCGTGTGGTAGATAATATTGTGTCTTGGGGGTGATGTGGCCTTGTAGTTCTTTTTTTTTAATTTATTTTTAATGTTTATTTATTTTTGAGAGAGAAAGAGACAGAGCGTGAGCAGGGGAGGGGCAGAGAGAGAGGGAGACACAGAATCCAAAACGGGCTCCAGGCTCCGAGCTGCCAGCACAGAGCCCGATGCGGGGCTCGAACTCGTGGACCATGAGATCGTGACCTGAGCTGAAGTCAGATGCTTAACCGACTGAGCCTCCCAGGCGCCCTGGCCGGCCTTGTGGTTCTTTTGGAGAATGTTCTTGTTCTTAGGGGACATGTAATAACGTATCTTAAGTATCCTGGTGTCTGCAATGTTCTCACAAATGTTCGACAAAATAAATATGTAGGTATAGAGAAAAAGAAAGAAACAGCAAATGAACCTGGGTTCGAGCCCGGCGTCGGGCTCTGTGCTGACAGCTCGGAGCCTGGAGCCTGCTTGGGATTCTCTGTCTCCGTCTCTCTCTCTCTCTCTCTCTGCTCCTCCCCTGCTAGCACTCTGTCTCTCTCACTCTCTCAAAAATAAACATTAAAAAAAAATCGTTTTAAGGGGAGATACCATAGGTCAAGTACCACCCAGTGATTGTCTAGCAAGCACTGATCCCCAGGAAGAGATCCCCTCACCGAGCAGCTGAGGGGGGAGAGGCCTGAGGGGCTGTTTGGGAACAGGTTTATGGGCAGGTGCAGAGAGGGGTTGGGGGAGGCTGAAGGCAGTAAAGAGTGGACACAATGTAGGGTTTGGAGGCAAAGACACAGGTTATGTGCCATGTGGCCTTCAGTGGGTCTCTTAACCATTTTGTGCCTCAGTTTCCCTATCTGTAGAAAGGGAAGAAAGCTGCCTGCCTCGTGAGGCTTGAGTAAGAAAACATGTAAGGGACGCCTGGGTGGCTCAGTCGGCTAAGGGTCTGACTCTTGATTTCAGCTCAGGTCATGATCTCACGGTTTGTGGTTTCGAGCCCCGAGTCCGTCTCTGTGTTAACAGCACGGAGCCTGCTTGGGATTCTGTCTCCCTCTCTCTCTGCCCCTCCCCCGCTTGCTCTTTATCTCTCTCTCAAAAGTAAATAAAAATAAACTTGAAAAACAAAGAAAAAAAAACAGGTAAGAAGTCCGTGGGGACACTGGACCGTGTGGCCATGCGTGGATGCTTGTGTCACTGCTTGGAACCAGCCGGTCTCCAGGCCTGAGGAGCACTGGTTAGAAGAAGGAACGTGCTCAGACAGGCCTGCAGGTGGAAGTGTAGGTGCCCTCACAGTTCGACTCTGTAGGTGCCCTCTGTCTCCCTCTCCGGTGGCCTGGTGTGGATCCCAGCAGGGCTGGGAGGGCTGGGGCACGTGCCAAGCCCGCTCTGCTGTCCTCTGCTCAGAAAGGGGCCTCCTCCCTCATCAGACCCCTGGGACCAGTGCTGGTTAAGGACACGAACTTCCCAAAGCATGCTGGGAAGGCGGGATGGCCAGAAAGGAACCCTAGGGTTGATTAAGAGGACCCAAACCATTGCACAGCTGTGCCTCCCATTTCTTCTACTGGGCCGTAAAGCCCTGAAAGTTCCCGCTTTGCACGATCTCACCCCCACCCAGCCTGCATTGCTGGCCACGGGATGAAGGCATTAGAAATACTTATCAACTCCAGGAGGGCACCCAGGCTCTGGAGTGGTCTGACTTAGCATGTGACCTTGGGTGGAACCTTCTAGGCTTCGGTTTGCCCAGAATCCATAAAAGGGGGTGATCCATTCCTGCCCTACCTGTCTCTGAGGGGAGGCAGCAGTCCAGAGAGGAAACACGCCCTAGTTTGAAGACCAGCAGATTTGTGCTCAAATCCTGACATCCCTGCTTCTTAAGTGGCATCCGCGGGCCTTTACTGGTTGTGTCCAGTACGCAGGGTTTTTGTAATAAATCAAGACAAAGCAGGTGCAAATAGCTGACATGGAGTTTATTGGTTTATTGTCTCTACCCACCCACTAGAGTGTCAGCCCCACGAGGCAGGGATTGGTTTTACTTGCCGCTGCAACCTAGCACCCAGGGAGGTGACTCCCTAAGCAATCGCTGATTGAATGGATGGACGTAACAGGTGCTCGATGTATGATAACTCCCATTGCGACTCTAAAACGTGCTGAGACTAAAAGCACTTGAACTTCATGGTTGTCGACAAAGGAAACGCTGGAAAGCAAGAAATAACCTTCAAGGCTGGCATGGGTCTGTGGACCCGTCTGCCGGGTTCTGAAAGACACCGGGACCCTGGGCTTATCTGGACAGGCTTATCTGGGCTTATCTGGCTTATATGGACACGATGCGCCCACAAGCGCCAAGCAGGAACGTCCATGAGTGAGGCCGACTGAGTGGGGGTACTTGGCCAAGTGGGGAACCCCCACGCAGCCCAGTAGGGCTCCCTGTGTGTAGCTGACGGTGGCCGGGTGAGAGTGCGGGCCCCGTTTGCGAGCACAACTGATTTTGCCAGGCAAGCCAGAAATCCAATGGAAAACGATTCATTTTGAAGAGAAAAACACTACATGAGAGCAAACGACATCCATCTGTGGGCTGGGAGGGGCCCCGTGATGGAGCCCAAGGCTCTCAGGCTGTCCCTGGAGTGGCTCCCGCGAGGTCCCTTTCTCTCCAGGGCTCTCGGGCAGTCCCAGCCCCTGAGACACAGGACTCCACTTGGAGAAATGCTGACGTGCCGTCCAGGTCCAAAAGGTCAGGGTCAGACACAGCCAGGGAAGCAGCCACTTCCCTGGGCTCCTGGGCTCAGGGCAAGCCAGCTCCCATGGTGCCTGGCCTGTGCGGAATTTCAGTAAATACTCCGTGGACGATCCCCCTTAGTGTGACTTTGGGCACAGCCCTCCACCTCTGGGCCGCATCCACAAACCCAGCACAGCTTACAGGGATAACAGGGGTATCCAGCAGGATTAAAGGGACGAGAGGGTTTCTGAAGACCGCAAGTGCTCGTTACAAATGCAAAGCGTGGGCATCTTTGTTGTCATTATCATTGCGAGCAAGACAGTTTTGCCAGGGCAGAAGATGGGCCTGGGACCCAGAAAAACAGAGAATTTACAAACACTTCACAAGGAATATATGGATCAAGCCCACCAGGGCTCAGGCTCAGAGGGGATGCGTTCTCACCAGCTCCGAGATAGGCCGGTCACAGGAACCTAAGAGATACCCCAGCCACCTGACAGACAGCTCAGTGGCAGGCGGCCCCGGTCAGGCCAAGCTGTATTTCCCCAGACAGATGGCTTCCCACAGAGCACACAAACCCCCCAGGGGCTGCCCATGAAATATAGAAATTATATAAATATTATACATAAATATTTTCTCATATACCTTCGCTATATAAATTATTCTCTTTTGCCCTAAAAACTATATATGTGAGGTAGACAAAAAAATACCCTGTGAGTGTTTCCCTTAAAGCTGTAGAATGAGGGGTCAGTGGCCACTGGTCCCCAGGGGTCCCAGCAGGGCTGAGGGGGATCTTTGGGGGCACCTGGAAGAGAAAGGGGCGGGAGCATGGAAGGAGGAAAGAGACAGGGGGCTAGACAGAAAGGAACCCCCCCCCAGGCCGAGGGGCCCTCAGAGCCCACACCCGTGACATTGGCCTAGGTCATCAGTGTCGGTGGCCAGCCATGGCCTCGGTCCCTTGGAGTCTGCCTTTATCCTCCGCAACCCCGGCACTGCCGGCCACGGAGTCGGGGTGCAGATGGTGTATGGGCGCATCGGGTCCCTTCTTCCTGCCCGTGAGGTCTCTGCTGCCTTATGACGAGGGCCGAGGCAAGGCGGAGGCAGACTTGGGGTCTCAGAGGAACCAGAAGGATGGGGCTGGCAAAGAGAAAGTCTCCGTGGGGTGGGGGAGTGGAAGAAACGAGAAAAGCGGCTCTCTCTCCTTTTTGTTCTTCTTGCCATATGTGGGCCAGCTGCCTGGGTCGGCAAAGTCAGTCCAGGGAGGGGGTCTCGGGTAAGTTTGGCTTTTCATCAGAACCTCTGCAGCCAGAGATCCTTCCAGCATCTCACAAGCCTCCTTGACCCGCCAAAGCTAGGGCAACGCCTCACCCTCGGAGATCTCAGGGAGCCCGGGGTTTCTTCCTGGGCTCACGCTGGTGGTTTCGGAGCATACAGCTGATTCTGAAGTTTCTGTTCAGCCGCAGGTCAGCAACTCTAGGGAGAAAGGAAGCTGACGGAGGGCGCGGCAGTTCGGCAAAACGGCCAAGGGCTTCCCGATGGAGGTCACTTCCTCCTGGCTGGCCGTGGGCCCTGCTCTGGGGAAGCACTCAGCTTCCAGCAGAGTGACCCCTGAAAGGTCTTGGTTCTGAACCGGAGAGAGTGTGCGGCTAAGTGGGAACCCTCAGCCTGGCGGGTCCAAGGAGTGTGCGTGTGTGTGTGTGTGTGTGCGCGCGCGTGCCTGTATATATGTACCAATTACTCTCTCCTCCTCCCACATAGGGCCTTGGAAGGTAGCACTGGCAGTGTCCACAGGATCAGAGGAAATTAGCAAAGTGACTTCTATTCCTCAGGTAGGAGCCCAAGTGGGGGCCATCAGTAAGTGACGGGGGCTCCCCAGGAGCCAGGCTTAGCGAAGATTTCCCTGCACCTGTAACCCCAGGGCAAAAACCTTAATTAGATGAGTAGCTGCAAGAGCAGAAAGGTAACCAAATTCGGGACTCTACTGTGTCACGAACGTCAGCTGCGTTGGGGCCTCACGGCACGGGTGGACCCCAGCCACAGGGGAGCTGATCAAACCGGGCTTAAGGGGAGGCTGAGAAACGGAGCTCCTTGGGTCCCCGCCTCGAACCAGAAGGCTGTCACCCTCTCCTGCGCGGGGACGAAAAGTTCCACACCCAGAAAACGGCGAGGGGTCACTGTCTCTCTGTGCAACCTCAGCGCACTAGCTGGCTCTCCCTAGCAGTCCTGCATTCACTGGCGCTCTTATCCAGCAGGGCCCAGTGGGTGTGAATAACTCAGCTCTCAAGGCAAGAACGACGCCTCAGTGCATATTTGAAAAGCCAAATCAAGTACACCGGGCTCCGGGGCAGGTGTCGGACTTGGCCTCCCTCGGGCCCAGAAAGCCTTCCTTTCTCCAAACAGCCCCTGCCACCTGGCCTTCCCCGCCCCGCCCCCCGCCCCCACCTCTAGCCCAGCAAAGCCACACGCTGACACTGCCTCCCAGCGCCCTGCTGGCCCAGCCTGGCTGGCTCTAGGCCACTCATCCGAGGAATTGAGACAGCGAGGTGGTCCCCCCTCAAAAAACCCTCAGTCCTTCCTCCTTTGGTCTCCCTTATTCCCCCCGCATCCTTTCCTACTCTGCTCTCCTGCTCCAACGGGGTTGGGGACCCTCAGTTCCAGTCCCCCCGCAACCTCTCTTTGCTGGGTGTCGGGGGAGGGGAGGGCTGCCGGGACCAGTGGAGAGGAGTGCGCGCGCGCACCGACTTCGGGGTGCACGCCGCGTGCGCCTGCCTGGGGGGCCTCCACGTGGCCGAGCACCGCGGGGTCCTGGCAGCGCCCCCCTGGCACACCGGGCCGCAGGCCTAATGCTTGCAGGTGTACACGAGCTCCTCCTGCACGCACTGCTGGCACTCCACGTAGCAGCACCACTGCACCTGGCAGTGGCAGGAGAAGGCCACCAGGCGGCTCTGGGTGTCATAGCCCCGCCCGCAGCACAGGCTGCTGCAGCTGGCCTCCCGGGAGCACACCCTGCCCGCCGTGCCGGGCGAGTACTTGCTGGGCCGGCAGAAACTGGGCGAGTCTTCCATATAGACCAGGTCCCCGGGCCGCGGGGCCGGGCCCTTGGTGGGGCTGCCTGGCCGGGCGGGCGCCCACAGCTCCAGGCGGCCCAAGGCCTCGTTGGTGGCACTGGACACCTTGACAGCTGAGTCATAACGCAGTTTTAGCGCCTGGCCCGTCTCGCGGAACGGGGCGAGCTGCTTCCAGCAGGTGCGCACGGCACAGGAGCCCGACACACCGTGGCACTTACATGTGGTCCTGAGGCCACTCTTCACTGCCTGCGAGGAGAGAGGGAATGCAGGCGTGGTCAGGGCCATGGCACCGGTGTAGGCCAGTGTAGACCCCGTCGGGGGCGGGGCAGCAGGACGGGCAAGAGATGGAGGGAAGAGGGTGAATGGGACCCAGGCTAGCCCACACGCCACCTTTGTGCAAAGTAGCTCGAGGCCACCCTGCCGCTGGGCCAACGTGCCCGCCTGGCGGAGAGCAATGTGGGCCGGATCTCAGCCCCAGCTCCCTCCCTTGGCCCAGAGTTCTCGTGGAGTGGAAAACCCGCACAACTGAACGCGGCAGCCCTGGTTTACCCCGACTCAGTGATGAGGACACAGAACTCCATTTGCTAGAGAGCTTGAACCCTCGCCTCTCCCAGCCTCTCGTCCCGGTAGGCTTAGACACCTTTTACCCTCCAGTCCTCCCACTACTGTGTGTCCTCTGCTGAGTCCCTCCCCTTCTGTGGGCCTCCTCGATCGTCCCATCTTTAAGGTAGAGGAAGAGGTGATGTTGCAAAAGACATCAAAGTTTTCAAACGACGTTGGCTTCCAGGATGTCCGGGAAGGACAGTCTCTGGCACGGGGACCCCTCTGCAAACAGGTTTCTGCCTCATCACGGCCGCATCCCAAGCCTGGCTCCCACCCGCCGCCCAGCCCGCCGTGCCGTCCAGCACCCTTCCCTACTTCCCGCTACTTGGTACCGGTGTGCCGGTTGAAGGGGTGAGGTTCCTCCTGGGACAGCTCTGTGTGTGCGCTGAGGGGCACGGCAGAGGCAGGCCTCCTGCCGACCCGGCTCCCTGACCCTGCACCCTGGCTGGGGCCGGGCTTCGGGCCTCCCGGCAACGTGCTCACCTTGATGCCCACGTGAGTGTTGTGAGCGTCCGCCCGTGCCCTCAGGTCTTTGCTTCCTCTCTTGGGCCCCAGGAAGTTGCTCAGGAACTTGGTGCTGTACTTGAGGTTGTCGCCGCACACGCCCCACTGCCAGGCCTGCCGGCTCTCCAGGCCCGGAGAATCATCACAGGTGCAGCGCTCCATGCGCCCGGCGCTGCAGGCCCGGGCCAGAGTGTGGGTGAGGGCAGCGGAGGACATTGCATACAGGAAGGCCGTCTCCTTGAAACCTGGGCCGGGCACCCGGGGCGGGGGGGGGGATCCGGGAGGGAGGGGAGAGAGGGGGGTCAGAGGCTGCCCTTTACCCTCTGAGGGCAGAAGAGCTGACGGGGGGGGGGGGGGGGGGATGTGACGAGCCGGACGAGGGTCATATGGACCTGAGGACGTGGCCCGGGGCACCCTTGTGACACCCGCGCCTGAGACTCGGGCTGCAAGCTGCTGCCCTTTAGACGGAACTTTCAAATTCACTATGGAGCGTATGCCCGGGCTCCCAGGGCGGCAGACAGGAGCGCCTGACTCTACGGGACACACGAGAAGGCTGAGATGCAAACAGAAGCGACTCGGCACCTGGTGAGAGGCAGAGCGGGGCCAAACCGCTGATCTCGACCCGAAGCCCGCGTGTGAGCCAGCTGGACCCATTTCTGAGGCCCCCGGTCCCCTGAAATATGCTCTGTGGGCTCCGTGCGTTTCAGGACGCCTCTGAAATGTCGCTCTCTGCTACCTACCGTGGAGCGGACCTAATGACGGCGTGACCCTGAGTCTCCCGCGTGACTTGTTCCAGACTGACCATCCCATGCCCTTCCGGGACCGTCACTTCTCTCGTGTTCTTGTGGGCCGTGGCGCAAACCTGCCCCCACCCCCGCCTGCTCTCCAGCGCACCTGGGTGCTGGCAGCACCCTTTGGGGAGTAGCAGCAGCTCCATCCCAGGCCCTTCCCCACCACGGACAGCAGCTGGCCTCCCATGTACTATCACTGCCTTATTTCTTTTTTTTTTTTTTTTCTCAACGTTTATTTATTTTTTTGGGACAGAGAGAGACAGAGCATGAACGGAGGAGGGGCAGAGAGAGAGGGAGACACAGAATCGGAAACAGACTCCAGGCTCTGAGCCATCAGCCCAGAGCCTGACGCGGGGCTCGAACCCACGGACTGCGAGATCGTGACCTGGCTGAAGTCGGACGCTTAACCGACTGCGCCACCCAGGCGCCCCTGCCTTATTTCTTTTAAGTTTATTCATGTATTTTGAGAGAGAGAGAGAGAGAGCACAGGTGTGAGCAGGGGAGGGGCAGAGAGAGAGGGAGAGAGAGACGAGAGAGAGAGAATCCCAAGCAGGCTCTGCACGGTCAGTGCGGAGCCCATGTGGGGCTCGAACTCACGAACCGCAAGATCACCATCTGAGCTGACGTCGGACACTTAAGACTGAGCCACCTAGCTGCCCCCATCGCTGCCTTTTTGTAAAAGCCCCTTCCTACTTGGTGACAGAGTCACATGATGACCTGTTTCCCCCGTGGGCTGTAAGCTCTCCAAGGGCAGAGGGGGTCTCGTGCAGCTCGGTGCCTCCGGCATCCAGCACCGTGGCTGGCTCGCTGCGAGCCTCACCGGACACTTAGTGAACGAGGGGTGGGAGGACGCAGCGAGGAGGGAAGAAGGCCGGGTGTGAATGGAAGGGGAGGAGGAAACGGTGGACCAACGGATGCGATGAACAAAGTCACGGGCATGAGTAAGCACCTGAATCCGGCCTGTCTCAGGGTATTCGGTCACCTATTCCCTGCCTTCCACCCTTATATGTTCTTGTACCTTGTTTTGCGTGTGTGTGCATGTGTGTGTGCGCAGGAGGCTGAGGGAGGGGACTGGGGGGCCACGCAGCTCAACTGTGGGGTCCTCCAGGATCCAGGAATGGGCTGGGCCTCCTCTTTCCCTGTATCTCCCCCGCTCCTCCACTCCCCCCAAGCTGAGGGAAAGACTGGGCCTCATTAACTCCCAGGACTCTTCTCACTGGGACTATGCTAGGTTCACAAGGGCAGCGTGGCCTGGGCCCAGGGGCCAGGGGAGCAGGAATGGGGGCCTTGTCCCCAGCCCCCCAGCCCCCTCCTCCCTAGCCCCTTTCTCCCCAAGTGCCCTCCTCCTCCCCAGCCCTCCTCCTCTCCAGTCCTCCCCAGCCCCCCTCGTCCCCAGCTGTCCCTTCTCCCCAAGCCTCGTCCTCCCTAGCCCCCCCACCCTCCCCCAGCCCCCCCCACTACCTCTCTTGAGCAGGCCTGTCCTCCCCTCCAGACTGCAGTTCCAGCGCTCATGTCGGAACTGAAACTGGCACTCGAGCAGGCTGAGGTGAGCAGCGTCCTGCAGGGTCTCGGCCAGGCCGGGCTCCCTCCGGCAGAGCTGTTTCTGTCGGCGGGACAGCTTCAGCAGGTCACACGGCTTCAGGTGGGCCCCGCTCTGTGCTGGGGCCGCAGCGGTGCCCAGCCCTGGGAAGGGTGTCAGGACCTCCCGCCCGGTCAGGCTAGAGAGAGCAAAAGAGGGAGCTAGTGACCCTCAGGGGACATGATGGGGGAAGGGGGGAAGGAAGACATGGGACAAGCAAGAGGAAAGGGACCTCCTAGGGGACTTCATTTATACCCTGCTGGGAGGCAGGCCAGCCCCATGGGGTATGTGCCCATTTCACAGAGTAGAAAACCCAAGTGCTTATAACAGGGTCTAGTGCCCAAGTTTTCCAGATGCCAAAGTCTCTGCTCTATGTCCCAACTTGGCCCAATCATAAAAATCATCCGGGTGCTTATTAAAAATACAGATGCCCAGAATCCACGATTGGCAATTCTGACTCTATTGGTCTGGGGCGCAGCCTGGGAATCTGTATTTACCACACATCTTGGGCGGCTTCTATGATCGGGAAAGTTTGGGGAAAAAACTGCATGTAGCGTGACTGCTGCCCGGAGGGTAGAGCCATGTTCCTAAGAGGGGGCAGGCGGACAGGGGTAGATGTTGGGCAAACACTCAGCAGCTTCTCTGAGATCCCTCTCTCCCTTATGTTATATTGCTGCCCATGTAATCCCACGCCGACCTAGCCTGTTTCCATAATTCCCAGATCTTCAACCATCTGGCCACTCAGTGCCTGATACAAAGGGATCCTTAGGGAATACCTGGATGGATGGAGGAAGGAAGGAAGGAAAGAAGGAGGAAGGAAGGAACAGATGGATGGATAAACTGGCCGACGGCTGGGTGAATTTCCATCAGGCCGTCAGCCCCAGTCTTGCTGTTCTACTATATCTGAAGTTCATGGATTCTGAAGTCAGGCTGCCACTTCTTAGTCGTGTAAACCTTGAAGCCTTGGTTTTCTCCTCTGGGAAGGGCAAAGAGGATCCTTTCTACCTCCTGGGCCCACCACAGTGCCTGGGACACTCTGGTTCACCTTTCTGCCGGTTAGAGTTTCTCAAGATTCCTTCCTCTTGCAAGGTGCTTTATTCTCCAACCTGGGCAGAGTCTTCCCTTTGTCCACATAAGGAAACACAGTTTTATGAGGAGGCAGTGACCAGCCCGAGCCGTGCAGCAGATGAGCAGCAAGGCAGGGACTACATTAGAGTTCCTTTTCACTCTCCCCAGAAGCTCTCTGAGACGGTTCTCCTGTTGCCTATCCTGTACCCTGGCGGTCCTCAGCATGGGTAGAATATATACCATTCCAGACCCAGGCTAGAGGAAGCAGCCGCCTTCTGGAACACGCCAGCCTCATGGCCAAGATAATGAGCAAAAATGAAACCAGGTGACGGCTCCTAAAGCTCCTGCTTGGATGTGGCCCTTGTCACTCTTGCTCATACGCCACGGCCAAGGCAAGCCCTGGCCCAGCTGCGTGGTCAGAGAGGCACATACTGCATGGAACCAAGGGCCCAGCTCTCCTGTTTAGAGCCACCTGACCCAGCCAGGACATCTGGCTGGATGCCACACTGCCCCAGGGAGAGTGTGGGATCTGGCCAGGCCCCAGGTGCCCCCAGAAAGTGCCCGTAGATTCTAAATCCATCAGATGCAGCCAACCCAGTGTGGAGCATATCTCCGAAACCCCTGAGCAGAGACAGATGCTATCAGGCTCCTCCTGGCCCAGCCTGGCCCTAGGCTCCCCTGCTAGACAGGGTGAGGGCAGGGACCCGTTAATCATTAATCTTGGGGCAAATGGGTAAATTTCCGGCCCACTAGGTCTACACCCAAACCCCTCCCTGCAGCCTGGCAGGAAACCCTTAGAGCTTGACCCTTGGCAGGTCCAGATGTCAGCTCTAGCTGAGGAGGCCCCACCCTGACTGGCTTCCAGTGTGAAGGGTGCAAAGGGAGCAGGAGCCATCTAGCCCCTCACAGCAGGTGCTGGTGTGCGGGAAAGCTGCTCACACTGTTCCTGTGTGTTGGAAATTGGGACCTCCCTTGTAGCAGCTGATTGACAGGTGAGAGAACAAGCAGGGAGTGATGGCAGTTTGGACCCACGGGGCTGCGCATCCTTCAAGGCCTGTCTCAAACGGCATTCTAAGAACAACACTATTATATCATTATAGCTATATGATACCTTATATCTTATCCTGTGTAGTCTATGTTATTATCGCTTTTTGAGTGCTTCTTCTAAGACCTTTAGCTTGCAGACATCTGTTGAGTTGGCTACCCACTGCTTCTTCCCAGCTACATGGATACCATGGGGTCGGCCATTTCATACCACATGACCTTGCTGCTCTGGCCTACTGATTGGACCAATGAGGAATCACATGACCGAAGCTGGGCCAATCAGTCCTTTCTCTGGGAATTAGGAATTGGAATGACGAGCGCATACGGTTGCTTTCTCTCTCTTCCTTTCTTTGGGCAATGGGGCCTGTAACTCAGGAGATAAAAAGAGGAAGCTGGCCCAAAGAGAGAGAAAAAGAAAGAACCAAACACATAGAGGGAAGCAGAAGTGAGAGTAGGAGGGAGAATTTGGGGAGCTTTTCAGCCCTGGCCCCAGAGTCTTCCTACAGGCAGCTGTGTTCTTGCCTTAGATGCTCCTATCTGTAGTACAGTGTCAAGGCCCGGAGTTGGCTGTCCGACTAAGGATGCTGTCACTGATCACGACCTTCTGACAGCTGTGGAGTACCAGCATGGCCTCGCCTGCACTTGTGAGCCAGGCTCAGCAAACACCCTCTCCCCCATCCATAGGCACCTATTTTTTTAAATTTCGTTTAATAGGCCCTGTGATTGATGGCCCCAGAAGTCCAGTATAAAGTCGGTTAATTTTATTAGCAGTAATGACACTTAGTAGCGATTAATGGTCAGGAAAGGCAGCCAACCGCATAGAGGCCTCAGGCCACACTGGGCCCTGGTCTGCCCAGGGCTGCTCTCAGAGAAAGCTCTCTGGCACTGCCTTGGGGACCCCCACAGGACCTAGGAAGACAGCTGGGAGGTCTTCCAGGACGCAGTTTGCCTTTTATTTATTTTCTGTGTCGCAGCTGGGATCCTGTTTCCTTGGACGAGACAGTGCCAGGACATCAAATTTGGAAAACACCGTATTTCCTCCGGTGGTGTTAGTGAGCTATCCTCCACATGCCCTTCCCTTGGCAGCTACCAGGGAAGGCTTCTTCCCGGACCTCAGAAGCATTCCAGGCACTGCAGGCTCCAGTCTGATTCAGGATCTGTGGGCATGATCCCCTCCCCTTGAAGAAGTCGCATTCCCCGGCACCCCAGGCCCGAGAACCCCACCCACCCGCCTCTCTGCAAAAACTTAATTGCCCACACGTCAGTCGGGCCCCATGAGAGTAAGCCGTACACCCGGAAGAGATCAAGTGAGCCTCATCAGTCTTACGAATTCAGACAAAATTTGTTTTCATAAAGATACTGCTCTGTGGTCAGGTCAGATGCCATCAGCCACACAAGTAGTCAGTGTTCTGAGCTGAAGAGCAGGGGCTGAGTAAGTTGTGAAGTTGCTAGCTGCTCTTCTGGGCTGTGGGACAAGAGTTCCTTCAGGCTTCTGCCTGATTCACGTGTTCCTGAGCCCTCTGGGACCACACCATCCCTCCCCCCGCTGTATCTGCTTTAGCCCAGCTGGTGTCCCCCATTCCTGCTTCCAGTCAGGCTCCTCAAGGCTGACTTCCAGCGCCTCTTCTCTTGTCAAGAAAGCAACAACCCCATGTGGCCAACTCCATTCTCCTCCCTTCTTTGCGTCCCGCCTGTGACTCTCTGCTCTCTGTACCTTCAGCCCAAAGCCCTTAGTGTAATAATGAGGCCACAAGCCCCCACCCCTACACAACAAGATGTCCCTGGCTTTGACTCCAGAGCATCCACAGCTACTCCCGGGGCCACCCTGTCTCCACCCAGCGTGGGAAAAGTCAAGGGTGCCCCTGGGGACTTCATCTCACCTGCCCCCCCACCCCCAGGCCTCCTCTGCTCACCCCGGCCCCTCCTGCCCTGGCCTTCCTTTCACTCTCTAGTGCTCACCCCATCCACAGTTTTGGCTGAAGCTGCCCCATCTGGGATGACCTTGAAGGAAGGAAAAGAAGGTTCTCCCAGGACTTGGAGAAAGTGTCCCAGGAAACTGCTTTCAGTTACCTTCCGCAGGCCCCCAGTCACCACTAAACCCCAGAAAGGAAATGGAGCTCACCCTGGAACGGTCACCCACCACCTGCTGGAGTAGAGGCCCCCAGAGCTGTTCTGGCCTGGGTGGCCTGGTCCCAGTCTGCCCACACTCACTGGTGACCTTGGGCACGTCCACTCTGCCCCTGAGCTCATCCCAACTAACAAATACACACTGACCAGTGGGAGACCATGACCGGCCCAGACTGCTTGGGTTCCAGTCCCACTTCCGTCTCTTACTCATTGTGCCACCTTGGGCGAAGCACTTCACCTCTCTGTGCCTCATCTATAACATACAGACAACCACAGTACCTCCCTCACAGGGTCGTCAGGAGGATTAAATGAGCTCACTTTTGTACAGCTCTTAGAACAGTGCCCAACAAACACCGTAAGCTCCAGGCAAGTGGCACTCTTGAGCACTCGCTGTGTGCCAGGCGCCAAGCTGGCCGCTGGGACCTGCTCCCGCCCTCGAGGAGCTCACAGTCTAGAAGGAACTTGGTTGCACTCAGGAGTACTCCAGAATTTCCCAAGGCCCCAAGACGCAGAAGAAGGAGAAGAAGGCTTTGAACCAGCCCAGCTCCCCATGGAACAATCAGTAGCTGCTCAGGGATCAGAACTCTTAGCTCCATCTGGGTGAGAACCTGACCTTGGCCAGTCCTGTCCTGCCTGTAGTAGGAGGCCTGGGGGGTGGGGAGGAGGCAGAGGAAGCTCCCAGGGAGCACCCCTGGCTAGCTGGGGAAGACCTGGCAGCTGTAGTGCATTTCCCATCACTTGGGGGTGCTCCAGGCTCCATTCTTCCACCCCCACCCCCACCCCTGTTTCTGGTTGAGAAGTTTGATGGTTCCAGGATGTGGGTGACTGAGTGGGTGGGTAGTGTAGGACAAAGCTGGCACTTCCCAGGGCACCAGGTAATGCCAGCCTGTCTGGACCCTTCGCTGGAGGGGCCAGGAGCTGTGCCTGGCACCAGGGACCATGCCAACTGTAGGCAGCTGCCTGGGAACCAGGAAAGCTTTGCCCTGCCTGAAGCATTGGCCTTGGCCCTGCAAAACCCCATTAGATGCTCCTGATAACAGGCTTCCGCTGCAGGGCCATTTGCATGGTAAGCGTTCCCTTTGAGCTTTCATCCCAAACATCTCAGCCCACCGCTCCCAGCCCTGACTAAATCCCCCTACATGCACACACACACACACACACACACACTCCCCACCCCCACCCTGTGCTCTCCACCACCCATCTCTTCCCAGTAGGGGAGGGTTGCTGAGGGCAGCGCCTACCCAAGAAGAGAGGGCATAGGGGCTCTGACAGTCCTTCTGCAGAAGGGGGGGTACCTTCAACACCCAAGCTTCTCTCCCCACTTCCGGTCAAGCTGCGTGAACCCACCCTGAGGACCGAATCTGGTCACCACCTCCCCGCTAAAGCTCATCCCGGGAGCCATGTCTCCCAGCCCAGCCCAGCCCTGGCTCAGACAGAAAAGAGCCTGGCCCAGCTGTGGGCTTTGTCTCTCCAAGAACAGCTCCACTTCCTGTTTTACAGCCGCAGACCCGGCTGCCCACTGAGGGTGGCATCGGGGAGACGTGTGCTCACAGCTAAGTGGGCAGCAAGCAGCCCATTCAGCAAGCACGCTTTGCACCTCAACAATCTCGGGTATTTAGAGCTTGGCCAGTGCAACATCTGCAGAGGAGATGCTTTCCCCTCCTCCTGACTCTCTCTCCCTCTCCACTCAGACTCAGGCAGAGCTGGGAAGGGGGAACCTTCATCCCTGGTGTGCATGGGGCAGGCGGCACAGTGGCCGTGGAGGGTCCCCTTGTGCAGAGGACCCCCTCAGGGGCTGAGATCAGGAATGTCTCCCCCAGCTCCCTGCCTGGGTGCAAATGCACACCATTTGAATCGTTGTGGTTTAAGGCTGGAGAAGCCTTTTGAGATGGCCCAGGTCCAGGGGTTCTGCCCTGAGGACTCCTGGGAGGTATTCCAGAGGCTTCTGGGGGCAGGCAGGAGGGCAAGGGGTTTGCCAAGTGTAGGTCTCTGCTTTGCTCTGTCTGGTGCCCTGGGAGTTCACGTAATATTTATTGTCCAAGGTGACCCACTGGGTTCATGGCAGGACTAGGACTGTGCCCCGGGTCTCCTGATTGTTTCTGTCAAGGCTGGCTGTTTCTGCTTTCAGTTTCAACATAACACTTCAGGGAAGCAAAACTCAGTCACCACCGCAGCAAATGTCTAGGATGAAAGGAACACAAGACAGGTTGCTTTGAAAGGAAGGCAACCTGGCCAGGACTCCTCTGAGCCCCTGGGCAGCTAAAGGGAGGAGAGATGTATGCTCAGTTTCTGTTTGGCTAAAAATCAGAAATAAAGCTTAGAGAAGTGGCCTGCCTATTCATACTAAAGTGTGAGAGTCTGATATAATGCTAGTGCCTGAGAACATACTTTGCTAGATAGAAGGAAGATCAAAGGAGAGGGTCTGGGATCATGAAGAAGCTAAAGAGAAAGGGGAAGCCTGGAGTAAGGAGAGAGAGGGGTAGAGAAAAGGGGTGCTAGAAGCTTTAAGACAGGCTCCCCCGGCTTCTTGGGTTCACAGGCCCAGCCCCGACCCAGGGGAGGAGCAGTTTAGGGAACATGGGACGGAGGCTTTAGGGAAAAGCAAGTAGTCGTTGAGTCTCTCCTTGGGGTGAGCAACACCCCCACCCAGTTCTGCCCACCATGAAACCCTGCCTCCAGGGTTGGGTAACTTCGGCCAAGTTATTGAACCATAGTAAGTTGACCAACTAACCAGCTCGGCAGGCTCTTGAGGGGTCACCCTCTGCCCCACGGACAGGCAGGCAGGCTCAGGCCGGGCTGGGCACCCTGGAAGGGCCAGACACCTGGGGGAATGCCCTGCGCGTGACCACTGTGTGAGGAGGAGAGTTCCACTGTTCGCAGCCTGCTCCAGGAAGAGATGTCCGTTTGTCCCCCCACAGGGCCCAGGGATGGTCCACACCCCCACACCTCCCCTCTCAGCTCCAAGGGGAGCAGCAGCCTCCCGACCTGGTGAAGGAGCCACTCCCTAAGTGTGCCCAGGGAACCCCAGAGTGGTCAGGACAGCGCTCGGGATGAAGGTGTAAGGGACCCCCCCGGGGCAGGACCAGAACAACTTCCCACCTTGGACCGTTCTGGACTCAGGGCCAGCCACGGCTGTAGCAGGGGGGTCCCTCCCCTCAGGGTAGCCAGTCTTGGCTACCACCGTCCGCTCCATGCTGGAATGGCTCCAGGCCCTCCACGCTGTAACCCCTGCCTGGGACGCCTCTCCCAGTCCAAAAGCCCTCCCGGATCCCCTGGACTCTTTTATGGTCACGGCCTTTTTCAACACTTGACTCACAATGCAAGGAATAGGAAAGGTGATCCTAAGGCCCCGTCCAGTACCAGCACACTCTAATGCTTATCTGCCTCCTCCAGGAAGCCCTCCTTACTTGCCAGCCCCATCTCTCTCTCTCTCTAACCATCCCCTTTCTTTGTCTTCTCTCATTTTTACAAATATAACACCCTTAGTTCTGCATGGTTGACACTTTTTTCTTCCTCCTCAGAGCTGCAGACAGGTCTCTCCAAGTAGGCTGTTAGCCCCTTGGCAGAGGTCCTGGTTTCTCATACCCGGCGGTCCCCCATCCCCAGCTCAGATCCTCTACCCCAAGCGGGTGCTCCTCAGACACCTGAAGGCCGCCTAAATCCCTTAGATGTCCAACCCCAGGTGGGGCGTGTAGCTCCAGGCTGTCCCTCAGCCTGCCCCGCCCCCACTCCCACACCCTTGTCCTCCCTGGGTCTCACTCCAAAGCTGCAGGGGCCACTCCACACCCCAACCTTCCCAAGCTCGGCCCTGCAGGCACTGGGAAGGCGTGGCTCTCAGACTCGGATCACTGACGCGTGCTCTCCCCAGAGCCGGATCTCAGGGCCCCCCAGCCTTGGTCAGTCGGACCCCGAATCCTCTGGCTGCCGGCTCAGCCCCTGAGGAGAGTGGGAAAGCCGGTCTGTTCCCTCTCAACCTCAGTTCCTGGGGACGAGTTGTGCCAGGCAGCTGAAGCCTCCCTTTGATACCCAGTGAGGACCAGACAAGAATAGGCCCAAATCTTTCTGATGCATAGGGGTACACGTACCCCAATGTTTATAGCAGCGCTTTTAACAATAGCCCAAGTATGGAAAGAGCCCAAATGTCCATCAACTGATGAATGGATAAAGAAGAGATGGGGGGCGCCTGGGTGGCTCGGTCGGTTGAGTGTCCAACCGGCTCAGGTCATGGTCTCACGGTCTGTGAGTTCGAGCCCCGCATCGGGCTCTGTACTGACAGCTCAGAGCCTGGAGCCTGCTTCGGAGTCTGTGTCTCCCTCTCTCTCTCTCTCTGCTGCTCACCTGCTCCTGCTCTCTCTCTCTCTCTTAAGAATAAATAAGACATTTAAAAAATTAAAAAAAAAAGAAGATGTGGTTTATATATACAATGGAATACTACTTGGCAATGAGAAAGAATGAAATCCTGCCATTTGCAATAACATGGATGGAACTGGATGGTATAAGTCAGTCAGAGAAAGACAGATATCTTATGTTTTCACTCCTATGTGGAACTTGAGAAA
The DNA here is from genome assembly GCF_022837055.1 of Prionailurus viverrinus. Lineage (NCBI taxonomy): Eukaryota > Metazoa > Chordata > Mammalia > Carnivora > Felidae > Prionailurus > Prionailurus viverrinus. The sequence continues at coordinate 35,453,554 of NC_062574.1, forward strand.
CTTAACAGAAGACCATGGGGGAAGGGAAGGGGAAAAAGTAGTTTCAAACAGAGAGGGAGGGAGACAAACCATAAGAGACTCTTCAATACAGAGAACAAACTGAGGATTGATGGGGGCGGGGGGGGGGGACTGGGGGATGGGCTTTGAGGAGGGCACTTGTTGGGATGAGCGCTGGGTATCATATGTAAGCATTGAATCACGGGAATCTACCCCCAAAACCAAGAGCACACTGTATACACTGTATGTTAGCCAACTTGACAATAAATTATATTTCAAAAAATAATAATAAATAGAACTCCGCTGGCACAACCTCTAGAGGTGACACGTGCTAAAAGTTTACCACAGGTTACAAACCTTTATCCACAATTCCAACTCCAGAAAGCTCAGACGACTACAAACTTTGGTGCAGTTATGGTGAATTCATATGGCAGCGAGTCCTGACCTGAACCAAAATGAGAGTATTCACGGTCTTTATTTATCCCCACATGCAAATGTTTTTCTGCAAAAAAGTAAAGTGTCTGATTATGGGGTCCTGCCCTAGACATGGCATATGCATTATATTGTCTCTCTAATAATTAAAAATTCTTGAATTCTGACATGACCTGGCATTAAAGGGAATGTAACTGTCAAGAAAGCAGACCTTCTCTGCTCTCGCCCTAAAACCAGTCTCTCTAGAATTTCCAGGACTCTGGGGGCACCTGGCTGGCTCAGCGGATAGAGCATGTAACTCTTGGTCTCTGGGTTGTGAGTACAAGCCCCATATTGGGCATAGAGTTTATGGAAGGAAAGAAAAGGAGAAAGAAAGAAAGAAAGAAAGAGCAGAAGGAAATAAGGAAAGAAAGAAAGAAAGAAAAAGAAAGAAAGAAAGAAAGAAAGAAAGGGAGGGAGGAAGGAAGGAAGGAAGGAAGGAAGGAAGAAAATAATTTCCAGGACTCTGAACATGGTGGTTTAAGAATATTCTGGCTCTTTGAGACTCTCCACCGTCCCCCTTGGGTCTTCATCACTTTCTGCTTTGTTTCTACTTCCTATCCTGACAGAGGCCAGGTCATGACCAAATAGTGTGTGCTCAAGAGAGTCAAGTGTAAGCAGAAGAAAGAGCAAACATGATGGGGCAGAGGAAGGTTCTGGGGGAGAGGAAGGGCCAGCGAAAGGGAGAGGGGCTGCCCATTTGGACATTCACTGAACACCATGAGGCAATGCCAGGAACTGTGGGAGACTCAGCCAAAAACAGGGCCCCCAAGACCCTGGCCTAAAGGGAGCTATGCGTGAGTTGAAGACACAAGCATGTGGAAAAGAAAACGGACAACAAAACGAGAGTTTAAGACACGCAGTGCAAGAGATGCCCAGGGCATATGCCAGGTGAAGGGTATGGGTGATGGAATGGAGGGCCTCAAGGGTCAGAACCACCCAGAGGGAGGCAGACCCCGTCAAGCCCCAGGTCAACACGAGGCAGGGAGGACGAGGTTGGCTCTGGATTCTGACAAGCTAGAATTCCAGTTCTGGTGCCAGGCGACTTTGGGCAAGGCACTTGGCCTCTCCGAGCTTTGTTCCCCACTCACCTATATGAAGATAATTATTCCAGCACCACCTCCTGGGATGTCACAGTGGTTCAATGAGATCGTGCACATAAAATGCTGAGCACAGAAAGGATTCACATTATACAATGACGAGGGCAAAGATGAAGGGAGAAAGGAACCGAAGAGGCTCCTTAACTTGGGAGGCTCTAAGACCAGATTGCTTGATTTCTTGAACTCCTCATACATAGACAGCATTTCAGCACTTTTATATATGCTCATTTAACTGTCACAATAACCCTGCAAGGTAAGGATTCGCCCATTTTATAGATGAGAAAACTGAGGTTAGAACAGTTAACTGACTTGCCCTGGGTCACAGTTAATGAATGGTTGGATGGAAGATTGGAATTCAATCTGTGTGACTCCAAGTCCAGTGCTCCTTACGCTGTAGTAGGGCCTTGGGCTGCCTCTCTCCCTGCTTAGGCTGATGCCACGGTGGGGTTCACCTTCACAGCACCCGGCCCACCTCCTCCCGAGCCCAACTTCTACCTGATCACAGAATCCTAAAGGCACCAGGCTCTCTTCCTTAGGGGGTTCAAGCCCAGGAGTCCCCCTGCCTTGCCTGCCCTCCTGAGCCTTAGAAAATCCATCCCTATCCATGAGGAGGCTGGTTTGACCCTGAGCCCAACGGCACAGCCCAACTTCTGGGGGGGGGGGGGGGGCGGGTTGGGAGGGGTTACAGCTTAGCCAGGGAGAAGCCGGCCTAAATTCCTTCCCCAAACACAATGATTCTTATCAGTGATGTTTGCCTTTCAATCCAACACCCCAAAGCAGTAAAATTTCTTCTACCTTTTCTTCCTTCCAACCCTGTTTTCCTCAGGACCCAATCAACTTCTAAAAATGTTTTCAAATGAAAACAATACCATCCAAATATATAAAACACGTAGGAATACATCTTTTTAAATCATTTGCAAGACCTGCGTACTGAAAATTGCAAAATATTGCTGCAATACAATTTAAAAGCCCCCGATAAAGAGATACGCCTGTTTATAAATCAGCAAATTCAATATTGTTAGAAGATCAATTCTTTCTATAAATTGATTTATAGGTTCAGGGCAATCCCAGACAAAATCCCAGCGGGCTTTCCTATAGATATTGACAAGCTGATTCCAAAATTTATGTGGAGGGGCGCCTGGGTCGCTCAGTCAGTTAGTTAAGCATCTGACTCTTGATTTCGGCTCGGTCATGATCTCACAGTTTGTGGGTTTGAGCCCTGTGTCAGGCTCTGTGCTGATGATGCAGAGCCTGCTTGGGATTCTTTCTCTCCCCCTCTCTCTGCCCTTCCCCCACTCAAACTTGCACTCTCTCTCAAAATAAATAAACTTAAAAAGTGTATTCAAAATTTGTGTGGAAATGCAAAGGACCGAGAATAGCCAAAACAATTTTAAAAAGAGAGAACTTGGCTTCAACACCTACTACACAGCTACTATAATCAAGACTATATAGTATTGGCATAAGGATAAATATATAGATTAATGGAATGGAATAGAGAGCCCAGAAATAGGTCCTCATATATTGAATCCATTAATATGTACCAAAAAGTGACAACAGAGGTGGCTCAGTTGGTTAAGCTTCTGACTTTGGCTCAGGTCATGATCTCACAGTTCATGAGTTTGAGTCCCTCATCAGGTGAGCTCGGGCCCCACTTCAGGTGACCCCCATTTCTCTATCTCTCCCTCTCTGTCTCTGTCTCTCTCTGCCCCTTGCTCACTTGTGCCCCCCCAAAAAAAAAGGAAAAAAGAAAGAAACAATAGACCTAAGTGTTAAGAGCTTAAACTATGAAGTTTCTAGAAGAAAATATAAGAGGAAACGTTTACAGCCTCTGAGTAGACAGACATCTCGTGGATAGGACACGAAAAAAGCACAAAGCACATAAGAAGACGAAAATTGTACTTCCTCAAAATTAAGAACTTATATTCTTCCTAAGAAAATAAAAAGGCAGGGGCGCCTGGGTGGCTCAGTGGGTTGAGCCTCTGACTTCGGCTCAGGTCATGGTCTCACGGTCTGTGGGTTCGAGCCCCGCGTCGGGCTCTGTGCTGACAGCTCGGAGCCTGGAGCCTGCTTCAGATTCTGGGTCTCCCTCTCTCTGATCCTCCCCCATTCATGCTCTGTCTCTGTCTCAAAAATAAATAAACATTATAAAATATATTAAAAAAAGAAAAGAAAAGAAAAAGGCAAGCCACAGATAGGGATGAAATATTGCCGATACTTTCTGACCAAGGACCTGTATCCAAAATATACAAAGAACTCTTACAAATCAATAATAAAAAGACAAATTACCCAATGAAAAAGATAGCCAAATAAATGATTACCATGTACATGAAAAAATGTACAATACACCATTCATCAGTGGGAAAATGCAAATTAAGACCACAATGTGATAGCACTAAGGACCTATCCACTAAAAGGGCCAAAATTAAGATGGACAGGGAGGCGCCTGGGTGGTTCAGTCTGTTAAGCGTCCAACTCTTGGTTTCGGCTCCGGTCAGGGTCTCGCGGTTTGTGAGTTCGAGCCCCATGTCGGGCTCTGCGTTGACAGTTCAGAGCCTGCTTGGGATTCTCTCTCCCCTTCTCTCTCTGCCCTTCCCCACCTCAAACTAAGTAAATAAACATTTAAAAAATTTTTGTTAATGGGGCGCCTGGGTGGCGCAGTCGGTTAAGCGTCCGACTTCAGCCAGGTCACGATCTCGCGGTCCGTGAGTTCGAGCCCCGCGTCAGGCTCTGGGCTGATGGCTCAGAACCTGGAGCCTGTTTCCGATTCTGTGTCTCCTTCTCTCTCTGCCCCTCCCACGTTCATGCTCTGTCTCTCTCTGTCCCAAAAATAAATAAACGTTGGAAAAAAAAATTTAAAAAATTTTTGTTAAAAGATGAACAATAGCTGACAAGAGTATGGAGTAATCGGAACTCTCATACATTACTGTGTGAAACAGTATCGTCACTTTGGAATACTATTTGGCTGTTTCTTATAAAGTTAAACACAGGCATACCGTACGACCCAACAATCAGGCCCTAGGTATTTATCCAAGAGAAATAAAAACATACACCCGCATACTTACATGTACACAAACGCTTACAGCATTTGGAATAGCCCCAAGCTGGAAACAATACCGATGTCTCTCAGCTGGTAAATGGATAAACAAATTATAGTATATCCATACAGTGGAATACTACTCAGTGATTAAAAAAGGGGGGGGGATGTCCTACTGATATGCCTAACATGGGTGAATCTCAAAAACATTATTGTAAGCAAAAGAATTCAGACACAAAAGCTATACCCCGTATGATTCCACTTGGATGAACTTCAACGGGTAAAACGAATCTATAAGGACAAGAAGCAGAGAAGTGATGGTCTGAGGCTGGTGGGGGAGGGTTGATTGCGAAGGAGCCTAGGGATCCTTTGGGCTGATGGAAATGTTCCATTTAGTAGTTGTGGGGGTGGGCACACGGGGTATACATCTGTTAGAACCCAAACTGTGCACTTAGGATGCTTGCATTTTACTGTATGTAATGTTGATTGGGGGGGGGGGGTTAAGTTTGTGTCTTGCCTCTTAACAATGATGACACCTCTACAACCCAAGAAGATGGTTAGAGGGCCAGCCACCACCCAAAGTGAGCCTGTACAGGCACCCAATCAGGCCCTTTCATTCATCGTCTCAATTAAGCCTTGCATCAGTCTTTAAGGTAGGCATTGTATCACCCATAGCTCAGCAAGGTTAAGACATTCACCCAGAGTCATACAGCTAGCAAGACAGGAGACTGGGATTTAAACTCAGGTCTAGCTGATTCCAAAGCCTGTGCTTTCATAAACTTCTCTGTATCATCCCTAGAGAGGAAAGAAACCCAAGTAATGCAGGGATCACACATTTTAAAAGCACCCCCAAAGTCAACCAGGATTTGAAAAGGTGTATCCACAGGAAGTACTTCTCCTTACAAAGCCACTTTTCACATGATACAGTGCATGTTCACTTATAAAACACCACACAAGTTAATATTTGCAGAATTTCCAAACCATCCAAGCCGACATAGAAGCTCTTGAGTCATCCTAGACTTCCAGGCCAGGTTCAGCCCATTAGAGTTAGGGAGCCACACGGCGCCTGGGTGGCTCAGTAGATTAAGCATCCGACTTCAGCTCAGGTCATAATCTCACGGTCCGTGAGCTCGAGCCCCACGTAGGGCTCTGTGCTGACAGCTCAGAGCCTGGAGCCTGCTTCCGATTCTGTGTCCCCCCCCCTCTCTCTCTGCCCCTCCCCTGCTCGTGCTCTGCCTCTGTCTCTCAAAATTAAATAAACGTTAAAAAAATTTTAAAGAATTAGGAAATCTAGGACCTCCAGGTGCCATAGACCTTGGAGGCAGTGACCTAAGTGACCAAGCAGGGGAGGGGGCTGCCCTCCACCCCTTACCCCCTCCAGCTCCTTGTGTCTGCCATTCCCCTGGGTGGTCACACAGTATTAGCTCTGGAGACTCTTGCTTGGAGGGCAAAGAGCCCAGACTGGAGGCAGAACCTGGTGTCTATCCTGCCTCTATCCTGCTGTGTGACATAGGGTGAATCACTAAACTTTCCTGGCCCTCGGTTTCCTTTAGGGAACTATTTACAGCATCCTGTATACCTCTAGAATGGCTCTGGGAATCAGATGAGAGAGAGAGAGGCCGTATGAGAAAGTGATTTATAAACTGAAACACTAGTTATTAGGGCATTATCAGCATGACCACAATTCAGCTCTGGGTTCATACAAAAGCCCCAGAAGCAATTCCTGGCTTACTGTGGTTTGGGGGATGATGGCTGCCTCATTTGAAAAATGGAAAGAATAATACATGACCTGTTTGAAACAGGGAGTTGGACCCCAGATGCTTCTGGGACACTTTCAACTCTTAAATCTACGATTCTATGATTTCAAAGACCCCAAGAAGATTGGCCTCACCTGCCCTCCTGATGTTTGAATTTTCTTTTTCTTTTTCTTTTTTTTAATGTTTATTTATTTTGAGAGAGAGATAGAGAGAGCAAGCTGGGGTGGGGCAGAGAGAGAGGGAAACAGAGAATCCCAAACAGGCTCTGTGCTGTCAGTGCAGAGCCCGACATGGGGCTCGCACTCACAAACCATGAGATCATGACCTGAGCTGAAATCGAGAGTCGGCCGCTTAACCAACTAACCCACCCAGGCGCCCCTGAATTTCCTTTTATCAAATGCCCAAACACTTCATCTTATAATCAGAAATGAGATTTCAAATGCAAATGACCTGGAGAAAGGAGAAGCGGATTGCCTCTCATTCTCACTATGGTGTGGATGACTGATACCAGATTCCTTCCAGAGAGCAAATTCTGATGGGAAGCTGGAAAATCTGGCCTGACTGAGTCACACTAGGGCTTCCTCAGTGGGAACTCAGGCTGAATCCTGTCCAGTCTCTGAGACTAAACACATAATAGGGCAAAGCCTCCGTTTTAGCTTATTCTCTATTTGTCCAGTTCCCCACACTGGGGTGGTGGGAGCTTGAGTCTATTTGGTCAGCTTTGCCTAGTTGGGTTCATGACCTGGAAGAAATGGCTCCAATACTCACATGATCCCTCTCAACCCTAACCCAGGCCTAATCAACCATCCCCTCCCACCCCGATTTCCAAGGCGCCCCCCCCCCCCCCCCCCCCCGCTCACAAGTCTCAAATTCTACCCCTGTGCACTGCTACAAACTCCTTTCCCTTTCAAACCACACCAGCCAGGCTGGTCCAGGTCTCCTGGAGTCCCTCTCCTCTCACCCCATCTGGCCCTCGCCCCATCTCCGACCCCCAAACCCAGACAAACAATTGTGGAAATGAGCTGGGGTCCAAGAGGATGCAGGGACATTCGTCCTCCTGTTCTCCATCCCAGCTCAGAAACCCCTGTCAGGGCCGGGATATCAAGAGACTATGCCCAATCTCTATACTAATAATAATTGCTGGCATTAGTTGAGCATTTACTATGTGCCAGATGCTGTCCTAGGTGCTTTACATGTACTAATGCACAGAATGCTCATACAAAATAGGCACTCTTCTCCTCAGTTTACGGATGAGAAACCGAAACACAGAGAGGTTAAGTGACTTGGCCAAGAGCACACAGCCAGCAAGTAGCAGGATTATATCCTGCCTGCTGAGGCAACAACTGTGCCTTCAAGCCTGAAGTCATTGGCATACAGGTTGGTACACTGTTCTCAGTGCGGAAATAGAGCTCAGTTCTATCCAGTTCAGCCCCTTCTTTGTACAAATGAGGTCACTGAGGCCCAGAGACTGGTCTTCCCAGGTCACCAGCAAGCTGAGCTCAGACCTAGGGTCTGGGCTGACCTGCCTACCCCCACCCATTATATTTCAGGAGAGGCCCCCTTCTCACAGCCAAGGCACGTTTTAACCAGGGGTCATGACCCGGAAATTAGCCCACAGCCCTTAGATGGGCCTGTGCAGGGACTTCTCAGATCCTTACTCGCCCTCTCTGGTAGGTCCTTAAGAACAGTCTGGCAGGTCACTGGCTTGGTGTTTCATTGCCTTCGCTTTAGTCGGACTATAAACCTCACCCTGATTTGGAGTGAAGATCACAAAAAGTGACAAGATTAAAGTCACAGACCGTACACATTTGGAGCGAGCTGTGGGTGGAGGTCAGGGAAGCGCCTTGGCAGCCACGACCCCACCTCCCACCCAGGTCCCTGGGTCAGAGAAGGAGGGTCAGAGAGAAGGGACAATTGCCCTGTAACTCGCACTGCATTCAGCCGCCGCTCCCGCGGCTCTCTCCCCAGGTGTCTCCCCAACTCTGATCCTCCTTTTCCAATCACGTACGCCTCCTGCCTTCTGACGCTTGGTCGTTCTCCCCGGAATTCACCCGACGCCGGGGCTGAGATTTGCTTGGGCTTCCCTAGCGGAAGGTTCCCTCCTGCATCTCCAGCTGACACTCCCCGGGGTCCGCAGGTCCGCGTTCCCCGCCCCCCCCCCCCCCCCCCCGGGATCCGCGCGATCCCCTCCCCTGGCCGGGGTAACACCCCACCCCGCCCAGCCACGCAGCCCGCAGGGTCTCCATTCTGCAGGGGGAAGGGCAGAGAGAGGGTGGAGAGAGAGCCCGAGGCGAGGACTGTGGCTGGACGGAGACCAGGTTACAAGCAGACAGGGCACAGAGTGAGGATCCAGGGAGGGCATCAGAGCGCGCGGGAGGGACGCCTGGACCCGCAGGGACTGGGTGCGCGGGACAGATGGGGCCGGGGTCCGAAACCTGTGCAGAGTCCGGGAGCTCGGGCGGGGGTCCGAGACCGCGCGCAGCGGGCGGGATGTGGTCTCGGATAGGGCGGGGTGGGAAGAGCGGCGGCGAAGAGGACGGAGAGTGGGACACCAGAAGGTGCGATCGGGGCCTGAGCGGGGAAGGCGGGGGAAGCCAGAGACCGAGTTCGGGGCGCGAATTCCGACAGCCGGCCGGGACCGGGGCCCGCCGGGGGCTAAGGTCTGAGTTCGAGGTTCCCACCGCGGCCGGGACCAGCGGGAGGCAAAAGTTGGCCCCGCTCTAGCCGGAGGAGGGGGAGGCCGGCGGGCCGGGGACGCGGGCCAGGGGCGCGGCGGGCACTGACCCGAAGTAGGCGGCGGCGGCGGCGGGCAGCGCCAGCAGGCAGAGCGCGGCCAGGGCCAGCGCGGGCGGGGGGCGCATGGTGCCGGCGGCGCGGCGCCCTGTCGCATCTCCTCGCGCCGCTCAGCGCTCGCAGCGCCGCCACCAGCCGCCCGTGGGGCTTTAAACCCGGGCGGGGCGGAGCGGGGGTGGGGGAGGGAGCGACGCTGGAGGCCCCCCCCCCCGGGCGGTGAGCCCCCCGCCCCATTGGCCCCGCCGGCCTCGCCCCGCCCCCGTCGCGGGTGGGGCCGCCGCCCGGGGCCCGCCCCCGCCCCGCCCCGCCCCCATCCTCCCGTCCCACCCGCCCCAGGTGAGAGCTCACCTGTCGCCGCGCCCGCCGCGGAACGTGAAAGCCCCCCGGGCGTGGAGAGGCGGGGATGGGGGGACGCGGCGGAGACCGGGGAGTCTCTGCATCTCCCCGCGGGGTGGAGGGAAGCGCAAGAGTCTCTCCCCCGAGGTACGGGAGTGGGGGTCCCCTGAAGAAGGGCGGCTCCTGGAATCTGCGGAGAAGCCGTGTGGTGTCCGCTGTCCTGCGCGCCGGGTGTGGGTCTCTCTGCCCGGCCCCGGGACTTTGAGGGGCAGGGCCGCCCTCCCGAAACGGGAGATCCACGTCTAATGGCTGGGGGAATCCCTGCTGTCTGGAAAAGGGAATCCTGGAGGGGCGTCTCTGGGGGGGGGGGGGGTGGTCTCTTAGGGCAGGGGTGGGGGGGAAGGATCCCTCTTTCTAAAAGGGAGACTGTGTCAAGGGCAAGGTGCACAGCGCGGGCCTCAGTGGGCGTCTGACAAAGTGCTGCTGTTTACTGGACAAAAATCCAGATTCTCTGGATCGTGGGGCAGGAAAAGCATGGGTGGGAATGGGAGGGCCGGGGAGGAACCTGCTTTCCAAAGTATATGGCTGCCAGAACCTCCGTCAAACAGGATAAGAATCTCCATTATTGGGCCACAAAGCTCTGTCTTGCTTATCCTTTCTGAAAGTTTAACCCCAGTTCCTCCAGCGAAGGTGCCGTGATCGAAGCAGCAGGTGACACGTCATGAGAGAGACGTACTACCAATGACCCAAGCAAGATTTAAAATGCTTTTGAGGGTCTTGAACGCTGGGTCAAGTCAAGCAAAACAAAATATAAGTTGCACCCAATGTCAAGATCTGCACGCAAAGTTTCCCAAACCTCAGCCACGCGTGTAGAACATCAGGTGACAGTGACCTTGGCTTTGCCGTGGACACCGGTGTCATGGGGGCCTGGGAGACTGGTGGGGAGACGGCAGCTTCTACGTCAGGCAGGATTCGCAGAGGAAGCCCCTGCCACAGTGAGCCTCTCTGAGCTCAGTTTCCCTGCATACTGACTGGAGGGATTAGACGATCGATGATCTTCAACAACTCGGTCAGCCCTCTCAGTTGGCATGGTTCTGTTTATTGAGGTGCACAGCCCAGTGTGCTGACTGGAGACCTAGAGTCAAATCATGTAAATCGCAAACCCTGGATATGAAATGGAGATGATGATGAATATCTCACAGGACTTTTGTGCAGAGAAGTATGATGCCAAAGGCCTCCCAGGGGCTAGTGGGTTGTTACAACAGCAGGCAGGAGCTGGTGTTTTACACGTTTTCGGAGCGGGGCGGGGGGGGGGGTGGATGGGTATCTGATTTGTATCATTTGCTGACTTCCCGCGATGGAAATATTCCTACCATGGCTGATTTCAAGATGCCGATGTGGCATCATCCCTGAGCTCCTGAGTTAGGAAGAGATTTGCACGATTGGTTCTGCAAACCGGTCAGAGCTGGCCCCAGCACACCACTGGTAAGACCTTGAACCAGGCTCAAGGAGGCTCAGAGGAGGGGAGGGACAAGTTAAACCAGTGTGAGTCAGGGAAGAGGAAGAGCCCCCACCAGGCCCCACCACACCCAGTGGGCACCACCAGAGTTTGGGCAGGTGAAGAGGGAGCAGATCCAGCACGTACACAAATGAGCATGAGCCTGGGGGGGGGGGGGGTGGAGAGGGACGAACACATTCTCCCAAAGTGACACATTCTCAACGTTTCATAAAAGTTGCATGTTGAGGGCCGCCTGGGTGGTTCAGTGGGTTAAGCGTTCAACTTTAGGTCATGATCTTGCGGTTAGCAAGTTTGAGCCCCGTGTCAGGCTCTGTGCTGATGGCTCAGAGCCTGGAGCCTGCTTTGGATTCTGTCTCCCTCTCTCTCTCCCCTTCCCCCATTCGCGCTCTGTCTCAAAAATAAGTAAACATTAAACAAATTTTTCATAAATAAATCATTTTTTAATGTTTGTTTATTTTTGAAAGAGAGAGAGAGAGCAAGCAGGGGAAGGACAGAGAGAGAGGGAGACACAGAATCCGAAGCAGGTCCCAGGCTCTGAGCTGCCAGCACAGAGCCTGATGCGGGGCTCAAACCCATGGACTTCGAGATCATGACCTGAGCCGAAGTCAGACACCCAACCAACTGAGCCACGCAGGTACCACCCCCGCACACACAATTTTTTTTTATGTTTATTTATTTTTGAGAAAGAGAGAGACAGAGCATGAACAGGGGAGGAGCAGAGAGAGAGGGAGACACAGAATCTGAAACAGACTCCAGGCTCTGAGCTGTCAGCACAGAGCCCGACGCGGGGCTAGAACTCACATACCGCGAGATCGTGACCTGAGCCGAAGCGGGACGCTTAACCGACCAAGCCACCCAGGTGCCCCCAATTTTTTTTTTAAAGTTACATGTTGACATCTGTTGGTTAAGTCTGTGGTGCAGAGACTGGAGGAAAAGCATCAAGGTGGGATTGAGACGGTAGTGGCTAGAAAATGAGATACACATAGGAAATATCCAGATGGGTATTCTTGAGCCCTCACCAGCCAATGGCATGGACCCAACCCTTGGTGCCTTCCTCTTGATGTTAGGACTGCGTAGGTCTCTGCCTGCTGGGGTGACTCCTGGCTTGTCCATGAAGGCATCAGAGTTATGCTTCTGCCTCCCACCACCTCTGACGCCAGGGCTTCAAAGAATTACCCAGGCAGCAGCTCCTATTACTGATAATAATTCCAGCAGCAGCCCCCGTGTGTCGTGTGTGTGTGTGTGTGTGTGTGTGTATGTGTGTATGTGTGTGTGTGTGGTCTGGTACCTGGTCTCACTGAAGCCTCCCACCCACTGTGAGGTCAGGGCAATCATGATCACCATTGCAGGTGAGGAAGCTGGAGGTTCAGAGAGGTTAAGTAGCTGATGAGGGTGACCCTGTAAGTACTAGACACAGGAGTTGAGCGCAGCCCCAGTAAAATGGTCACACTGGTTGTGATTGGTGGTGGCTGGCTGAGGACTGCCCAGGCATAGCCTCACTCATGGTGGCCTTTCCATAATTCATCCTTACGAAGAAGCATCGTGTACTTCCTAAGGGGCTCCCGTCCGGAGGGGAGGTTTGTGCCGAAAGCATATCACCTCCGTAGTTGTGGGACTGTGGCATCCCCGAGGAAGGACATGAGGGGCGGCCCTCAGGACTCATAGCCTTAAGCCATAAGTGGTTCGTTGCTCTCCCACCCAGTGAGCTCCTTAAGGGCAGGCCTGAGCCTCGCCCAGGACCCAGCACATAGTCAGTGCTCAGAAAATATGTATTCTTGCCGGCTTATAACTGGGCTGTGGCCTTTGTGGGGGGCTGCAGAGATATATAAAGTGTCATACTGACAAAATGCATGCTCACAGCATCCCCTCCTAAGCTCAGACACATGTTCCATCACACACACACACACACACACACACACACAACTCTGACACTGTGCAACACAAGTCCAGGCATTCAGTGACACACAGACTCCCCTGCACCTCCCCCACGGATGTCTAAATTCCTAGGCAGACCCACAGCTGCTCCTGGACCCACAGGTTCACACAGGTATGCAGGAGAAGCATTCTTAGACAGCCACATGCACCTACCTGTCTCCATTAACCAGCCCAAGGCAGCCACGCTCAGTGATAGTGTCCTCCCCTCCCCCTGCATGCACACACACACACACACACACACACACACACACACAGTTTGGAGGGTGCAGGCATGTGCCTGAATGGCTTGCAAAGGCTGCATTAAATCCAGCTCCCAGGTGTCTGCAGACCTCCCTCCTCTCCCTGAACCCTGTCCCCAGACCAGGCTGCCCCTGCCTGATTCTAACCCTCAGGAAGCATCCATCTTTGTCTGGCCCCAGGGCCCCCAGGACTCCAAACCCCAGCTCAACCCAGGCCCCAGGCAGAGCCCAGCAAACACACCGTCCCCTAAACTCATAACCAAGCCACGAGTGAGTGGAAATGAGGAATTCCAGACCGCCTATCTCCCTCTAATCGCCCTCACGGCTGCACAGGAAATGGACTTAACCCGACAGGAAGTGGGGCAGGCAATGCCCCGGCAGCTGTGGCCAGTCCCCAGGCCAGTCCGAGGCATGGCTGCTCAGGAGAGGTGGAGGCTCACCCATCTCTCTGTCTGTCCTCCCTACCTCCTTGTGACCCAGCCTTCTCTGCTGTGGCCTTATGCTGACTCCTTCCGTTCTGACCACTCCCAACCATCCTACCTCTGCACATTTGAACCAGACTTACCTCTCGCCTGCATTATTTAACTGTGAGGTAGTGTGCTGGGCATCACTGTCCCCACTGTTCAGAAATGACACTCAAGTCTTGAAAGTTGAGTAACTTCCTCAAAATCACTGGCACTTGATGATTGGGGACTTGACGTTTCCAGAACATCAGACTGAGATAGGACTGAAACTAACTGGGGACAATGGGTTACCACATCCCATGCTCAGGAGGCTCAAGGCTGTGCGTGAAAGCAACAAAAAAAGATGGCGGAGAAAGATACCAAAATGTTAAAATAAAAAAAAAAATGTGGGTGCCCAGGAGGTTGAAAGTCCAAGTAGAAAAGGTTTTTTAGCCCCTTTGTATTTTCCAAATCTTCTATTATAATGAAAGCATTCTTAACATTTATAATGGAAATTTCTTAAAAGGGGGATGGGACAAATACCCAAGAATAAATCTCAAATGATAGGACTTGAAACATTGGCAGGAAGGATATTTGGGAGAGGAGGGAGAGGGACAGGGGAAAGGATTCCTGGGTGTCCTCCTATGGCACCCGTCCACGTAGGAAGTGCCCCTGTCCACTCCTGGGAGCTCACTCCAACATTGGCAGATTTTCCTCACCCATGGCGATTCCAATTCAAGGCCTTCTTGCCTCAATTCCTCCTTCCCTTCCTCGTTTTCTTCATTCCAGATCAACACCCCGAGAAAAGGTTGTGTTAGGTGGAGGATGGTATGACCCCTGACTCCATGAGGTTCTTCTCCAGCCCTTCATACAGCAGCATCTTTGAGCTCAGGCAAGGAACTCTACATGCAGAGGGGTGCCCCTTAGCATACTCCCACCCAGCCACGCATCCCGTGCCGAGAACAGTGCATTTCCTGCTGTGAAGAACCATCACTCCTGGAAGGAATACCTGCCTTGACTGACCACTCCTATCTCCGCTCACTCACCACTTTGGACACCGACAATATACAATATACTGAACAGCTTAATTTTATTGTACTAATGATGTTTACGCACATTGTCTCAGAGTTTGGGTGAGCAGGTATGTTAGATGCACCTGTTATGTGTAGCTTACAGATTTCTCAAGGTACAAGACATAGGCTCCTACTCCTCTTAAATATCCTAAACTCAGCCAGCAGTAATCATTAAATGTTTGAAATAATAAATGAATAAACAAGGACCGTGGAGTGGTCAAACCTGACGTAATGATAGCTACATATCTCCCCTTGATTTTATAATCTTCATAAGAGACAAGATGTTCAGCACTCCATACTGACCCCAACCCCAACCCCAACCCTAAACTTAACCCTAACCCTAACCCCAACCTTAACCCTAAACCCTGACCCTAGCCTTAACCCTAACCCTAGCATGGTTAGAACTGGGGGCAGAGGGTGCGTGTTCTGATCAGTCCAGTTCTGTCGAGGGATCACAGGTTTGTAGGTAGGTGGGTGGCTAAGAAGTTAGATAATAATCTGAAAGGACAATCCCAATTTGAAATTTTTTTTTTCAACATTTATTTATTTTTCGGACAGAGAGAGACAGAGCATGAATGGGGGAGGGGCAGAGAGAGAGGGAGACACAGAATCAGAAACAGGCTCCAGGCTCTGAACTATCAGCCCAGAGCCTGACGCGGGGCTCGAACTCACGGACCACGAGATCGTGACCTGGCTGAAGTCGGACGCTTAACCGACTGCGCCACCCAGGCGCCCCGACAATCCCAATTTGAATAGCCTCCTCCAGGGGTGCCTGGGTGCCTCAGTCAGTCAAGCATCTGACTTTGGCTCAGGTCATGATCTCACGGTTCATAGGTTCGAGCCCCGCATCAGGATCTGTGCTGACAACTCAGAGCCTGGAGCCTGCTTCGGATTCTGTGTCTCCCTCATTCTCTCTCCCCCTCCCCCATTCATGCTCTGTCTCTCTCTGTCTTTCAAAAATAAATAAATGTTAAAAAAAATTTTAATGCCTGCTCCACTGTGCCCATATGTAACTCATATACATATATATACATATGTATATGTATACATATGTTATATGTATACATATACATATAACCCATATGTAAGTGACATATATGTCCCTGCTTTGCCTGAACACTGAACTCACCATGAATATACCCATCCCCCTGGGTCCCCGCTTCTAGAAACATTAGGGTACAGCAAGATGACTGGCCAAGCGGCTCAGGCAGCATCCATTCTGTCGTGGATAATTGTGGATCCCCTACAGGGACTTCCTGTGGGCAAAGCACCAATGAGAGACTCTGTTCTGGGATGTCTTACAACAAAAAAGGTGTTCCACACAAGGCACAGCTACCGAGACAGCTCAAAGAAAAAGAAAGGAAGGAAGGAAGAAGGGAAAGAGGAAGGCAAAACAACAACAAAGTCAACTTTCTTAGCAAATAGAAATGAAAAATAATCCAGAATTTGTTACAAACAACCTTCCAAAGATTTGACTCCGAACAGAGACATTCTCAACATCTTCTCTTTAGTTGGTTGTCATCTGGGTACATTCTTGCTGTCTGGAAGGGAAGGGTGAGGGGAACAGAGCCGCGAAGTTCTCAATGCCTCTGGCGCCCCGAGGCCCACTT
The DNA here is from genome assembly GCF_022837055.1 of Prionailurus viverrinus. Taxonomy (NCBI): domain Eukaryota; kingdom Metazoa; phylum Chordata; class Mammalia; order Carnivora; family Felidae; genus Prionailurus; species Prionailurus viverrinus. The sequence continues at coordinate 35,469,861 of NC_062574.1, forward strand.
TCCCGGGCGGTTGTAGGAAAAGCCAGCACAGACCGCTTCCTCCAGGCCGCGTTTTCACAGCCACAGGTACAAATAAGATTGCAGGGGACTCAAACCTTGACTTGTATCTGGGAAACAGTAAGCTCAGACTTTACTTCTTAAAAAAAAAAAAAAGTGACTCACTCCATTTTCCTGAAAAATTTGCTTTTCATATAAAGTGTGATTATATAATATTCAATTCAGCCAACTTTGATTGAGCCTCTGGTGTGGAGCCCGGGGAGTATGAGATGATTAAGCCAGGCCTTGTCCCGAAGGAGCAGGCAGCTTGTTGGGAAAGATATGTAAACAGATACATACAGCATTTTGACATTTCTCTGTAAGTGCAAACTGATAACTTCGTACTTACGACGTGTCAAGCGTTGTTCTAAGTCCTCTAGGAATATCAACTCATGTAATCCTCACATTTTTACAGATGAAGAAACAGAGGCACAGACAGATTAAGCTGGCCAACCAGGAAGCTTGGATCCGGGATTAGAACCCACAGAGCTGGCAGCCGAGGCTCCGAATGTCAACACTGTGCTGCCATAAAGAGTAGAAAGTCCTAAATGGGAGGGAAGCGGCCAGAGGACAGTTCGCTCATTGTTCCAGGGGAGGGGCGTCTAGGACAATACCGGGGTGGGTGATATTTGAGCTGGATCTCTCAGAGTGGCTTTTTCATTCCATCTTCCTGCACTTTACCAAATGGAACCGCCCATCCTAGTGTGCCACATAAATGTTTGAGTAGGAGTCAAGTTTTACCAGTGGTTGTCCTTGCAAGTCTAAGGGATGACCCTCCTTTGCTATATTGAGCCCACCTTTGGAGCCAGGAGTAGATTGAAAGGGTACTTGGTAGGGGGGAGGCACCTGGGTGGTTCAGTTGGTTAAGCATCTAACACTTGGTCTCCTCTCAGATCATGAGATGATGCCCTGCCTGGGGCTCTGCTGATAGCATGGAGCCTGCTTGGAATTCTCTCTCCCTCTCTCTCTCCGTCCCTCCCCTGCTCGTGCTCTCTCTCCTTCTCTCTCTCGCAAAATAAATAAACTTTTAAATGTTTTTGTTTATTTACTTTTGAGAGAGGGAGAGAGAGAGAGAGAGAGAGAGAGAGAGAGAGTGTTAGCAGGGGAGGGGCAGAGAGAGAGGGAGACCCAGAATCCAAAACAGGTTCTAGCTCTGAGCTGTCAGCACGGAGCCCGATGCAGGGCTCGAACTCACAAACCGTGAGATTGTGACCTGAGCGGAATTTGGATGCTTAACCGACTGAGCCATCCAGTCACCCCAAAATAAATAAAGTTTAAAAAATGTTTATTTTTGTGAGAGCACAGTGGCGGGGGTGGGGGTGGGGGTGGGGGTGGGGACAGAGGATCCAAAGGGGGCTCTATGCTGACAGCACAGAGCCTGATGTGGGGCTCAAACTCACGAACCCTGAGATCATGACCTGAGCAGAAGTTCGACGCTCAACCAACTGAGCCATCCAGACACCCCGATAATTAAACTTTTTTAAAAAAGGAAAAAAAGAAAGGGTCCTGGGGACTTTAGAATAGGAAATGCCTTTGAGACTTGTTGAACCTTGCCACTTTGTATTTCTGACTGTGGAATCTCATTTTCACACCAGACCCTCCAGCTCCAAAATCAAGGTCTACTCTAGTCTCTCTTTGGGCTCAGCACCCAGGAAGTGCCTACCTTTCTTCCTCTCACGGCCTCGGGGGCATTCAGTGTCTACTAGAACCTGGGTGTAACGCCACGTGTCTCTAGTAGGGGTCGCCGACTACCGAGAGGATGGGACACCTGTAGTCGAATGGCGAGAACGCTGGGTCCTACCTTAACCTTGTTCCTTGGCTTCCTCTGTGACCTCATTTCCTCGTCCACAAAAGGGATACAACACTTGCTATCTGTCTTCCTCACAGAACAGTGGTGACAATTGTGAGGATGAATGTGGACACCTTCCAGCGTGATTCAGAAGAGGCAGCTCCTGCCCAGATGATTTCAAATAACCAGTCACTTCACAACCACCTTTTGAGCATCACTCATCTTGCCAGGTGCCATGTGGAACCCAGAAATTATTTCTATCTTTGTATAAAAGGACTTCGAATAAAAGTTTTAAAGCCGACTGTAACACTGGATGGGGGAGCGGGGAGGACTTCTAGCTCTCCCTGGAGAGCAGTAAAAGCAGCATCCTCTGCCCTGGGAAAATGATGAGGGGAAAAGCGGCAGGCCAGCCTCCCCCACCCAATTAACCCATCTCTTCGCGTGACCCAGTTTGCACATGGAGAAACTGAGGCACAGAGAAGCTAAGCGGCCTGCACAAGAAAGAACCTGGATTCCAAGAACCTCCCCGCCAGCTAATTCCAGAACATGAGTGGGAAGGGGCACTGTGAAAAGGCAAGTGGCCCGAGCGGGCCAGGAGGGACGAAGGGAGGACCTCCCTGGCCGGACACCCCGGGCCAGGGCCAGGCCGAAGGAGCGGAGGGCGGCCGCTGCTTGCCAGCCTTCTGCAGGAGCGCCCCCTGCTGGTCACCGGTGCTGTCGCTCCCGGAGGACGCTCCGCGCTGGAGGGTCTGTGTCTAGAGGACCGGAGACCACCCCTTCGCCCGGAGCTAGAGCAGGAAGGGTCCGGGCAGGAAGGGGGGGGAAGGGGGGAGGCATCCCAACCTCTTCACTTGCACTTGCACGTGGCAAACGCGAAGGTCAGAGGAGGAAGTGACTTGCTCAAGGGCTCTCAGCAAGCCAGTGGATGCGGGTCTCCCAGTCGTCCCGCCTCCGCTGCAGAGCCCTCCACCTTCCCCCCACTCCTACCCCGCATTCCCGAGCCCAGAGGGCCTCTCGTTCCCTCCCTGCGCGGGGCCAGCCCTCATTCCTCCCCTCCTCCCCAGTCCTGTCCCGCCCCACCAGCCCACCTCCTCCCGGAACCGTCCCGCCCTGCAGCTCCAGAAGTCCCCCTGCTCCGAAGCCCTATTGCCTCCGGGGGCCGCAGGTCTAAATGGCTTTCAGTTCCGGGCGAGGCGTTGTCAGCCTGTTGGCATGATCTTGAGGACCAGAGATGAGGCCTCCTTCTTCTGGATCCTCCTCCACTCATCCACTCAACTCTTCCGCACCCAGAGGTGCCTCGTACAGGGCCAAACTCGCACTCGGTGATGCACATTGATGAATGTCTTTTTCGTCTCCCCATTGCAAAGCAGCCCGGCAGTGTCTAAGGCGCTGACGGCCAGGATGTCTATCTGGCTTTGGGGCTTTCTTTTCTAGCCTGTGACCTAGTGCAAGTCACTTTAAATCTCTCAGAGCCCCAGTTTCCCACCTGTAAAATAGGAAATAAAGCTATTCAACGGGCTGGTTGTGGGAATTACATGGAATAATGTTTAAAAATGTGCCTAGAACAGGGGCGCCTGGGTGGCGCAGTCGGTTAAGCGTCCGACTTCAGCCAGGTCACGATCTCGCGGTCCGTGAGTTCGAGCCCCGCGTCGGGCTCTGGGCTGATGGCTCAGAGCCTGGAGCCTGTTTCCGATTCTGTGTCTCCCTCTCTCTCTGCCCCTCCCCCGTTCATGCTCTGTCTCTCTCTGTCCCAAAAATAAATAAAACGTTGAAAAAAAAAATTAAAAAAAAAATGTGCCTAGAACATAGTAGGTGCTCAATAATTAGCAGGGTTGATTAGTCAGATTTCCAAGGAGCCTGAGGCTGGCCTCATCCCTCTACCTGGCACCCTCTTTCTTGGATGTGAACCTTCCAAACTGTTGTGAGCAGCATCAGGGAAGGGCCCCAGGAAAGGGGGCTGCTGTGAGAAGCCCGGAAAGGCTGAACAGTGCAGGGTAATCAAGCCACGGTGAACGTGACTTTCAGGTACCTGGGTCTGCCTCTCCTGCTCCCCTTTCTGCTGGCTTCCTCGCCCTGCACTCTTTCTCAACACCCCCTGCTGCTTCTGTCTGTTAACTCCTGGTTCCTGTTTCCTACAACTTACAGCCAGCACAGGGCCTTTGATGGCTTGCACGACACCCTCACAACGCTATGGCCATTCAGCTTAGGAGCCCAGTGGCATCTGCAATGTCTGAGAAAAACATGGTGACAGCACGCTGGTGCTGCTTGGACCTGTCAGACCTATTGGCCACATGGTGAACTGGCCGTCGGAGGGTCAGGTGTCCACTCTTGGTCCAGTTGGCTGTGGTCATGGGGACAGGGTATGTGCTGTAAAGCATGGCCACGGATGTAGTTGCATGTCTAATAGCATAAGCATTTAATAAACACTGCTATAAAGAATAATGTTCATTGGGGCGCCTGGGTGGCTCAGTCGGTTGAGTGTCCAACTTTGGCTCAGGTCACGATCTCCCGGTTCTTGAGTTTGAGCCCCGCGTGGGGCTCTGTGCTGACAGCTCAGAGCCTGGAGCCTGGTTCCGATTCTGTGACTCCCTCTCTCTCGGCCCCTCCCCTGCTCACACTCTGTCCTTGTCTCTGAAAAAATAAATAAAGCATTAAAAAAATTTTTATTTATTTATTTTTATTTTTTTTTAATATATGAAATTTATTGTCAAATTGGTTTCCATACAACACCCAGTGCTCATCCCAAAAGGTGCCCTCCTCAATACCCATCACCCACCATCCCCTCCCTCCCACCCCCCTAAAAAAATTTTTCAAGAATAATGTTCGAAACTCGTGGAAATTCATTCGAAATTCACTAGTAAAGGAAACAACCCCTTCTGAACTGACCAGACCTGCCCAGACCCCCACGCCAAATTACCTGTTTTGTACCCCCCATTTTTATGACCGCATCCGCCTGACTCTTCATATACTCACATGCTTGTTACCACAAATACTGCTCCAGGAAGCAGTCTTAGGGGCCTCAAACTTGAATGATGGTATCGGAAGAAAGACTTTCTTTTCCTTTTCCCCCAAATGATCTACAATGTTATTAGAAAGAAAGTCTGTGATGTGAGAACAAAAGGCCAGACTCCTGCTCCGTACCTTCCCTTGTATTTACCCACTGGGCTCCTAACTCTTCCCTCCCTCCCTCCCTCCTCCCCTTCATCCCCAGTTATAAAGCCCTGCTCTGGCAAGGACAGCAAGAGCCTGAATCTTCAGCCAGATAGCTCCGAGAAGAAACAGCAGGACCAGTGGTACAGTGAAGGCTTTTGCTCCTTGTCGCCTCTATGATGACTTTTGGGGCAGAAAACGCACAAGGTTTCTCCACTCCCAGGCTATGGCCTGAAGTTGCCCCAGCAGCTGCTCACTCCCTAGGGTGGAAATCTCCAGGAAGATGAGTGTGCACGTGGAAAGGGCTGGAAGGACACTGCCCACCCACACAGCCCCTCCAAGTGATTTAGAAGGCGATATGTCCTCCTCCAGGCTCTTTCCTTCCTACTGTCGGAAAATGATCCACGTGGATGTGCTTGTGATGCCCGCGGTGCATTCCTACGTGGGGTTCTGTTTTGCAGTGCCCAACCTGTGCCGTTGTGCATGGCAGCACCAGAGGCGGATACCAGGTTGCTTCTCTGCCCCATCAGTGGGAAACTGAGTCTTGCTGACCATTAGCTATCTCTCCAAGCCTTCCCCCCATGCACAGTCCCAGTGGGGCCACCGCCACCTTCCCGTGTACCCAGCCTCAGCCCTTTGGAAGCCACCCCTCACTTCCAGGCTTTGGGATTCACGTCTCAGGTCTAGTACTTCCTAGGACTGTGACCCCAGCAAGTGCGGCAGACTTCCTGGGCCACAAGGGCCTTGCCTGTGAAGGGAGAGCAGTGCCAGCTTTGACATGGAGCTTCGGCGAGGATTAGTCGGGGAAACAAATGTGGCGTGGCACAATCGGGGCGCCGCTGGGTTCCCAGCGTCAGCCCCCTTCCTTATGTTCTCCCACTGATACGCCACACTCTGCCCAAGGAACATCAGCATTCGGCTACCTGGGTAAGTTCTCGCTCCAGCCCTGTCACTGCTGGTGGGGGTTGGTGATGCTTTAAACCTCTCAAGTAAAGAGCTGTAAGGGCAAAACAAGTGATACGTGAAATATTTATAAGCGTCCTGAACTGAGTTCCTTCTGAAGCGAAGGAACAAACTGAAATCCTTACCCCACACGCACCTGGCTTTTTATTTATTCCAGGGGGTTTCTGAGCTGCACATCTGTGCGTTAGGACACAGGTCATCTGATGGCTTCCAACCGAGACATCGCCCTTCAGTCCTGGGCAACTGCTCACCAGCCTGGCTCGCCAGGGGGGCTGATGGCTCTTTCTGCCATGGGGTTCACGTTATCAACTAATTGCCCCAATATATGGACCGTCTGCCATGTGTCAGGCACTGTGCTAATTCATTTCATTATCCTATCCATTCCTTCCAATTTCTTCAGAAACTGCCGTTACAGGGATCACCTGCAGTGTTTTTAATCATTGACAATTACCGTATTGCACGCTTTTCTTCCTCGCAACAATGCAATAAAACAGACATCTACAGAGGGTGTACTTGCTCTCGGCCCTTAAAAATTCCATTTCACATATAAATGCAAAGAACAATCTCAGACTTTCTTCTGGGTATATCCCTAGGAACCAGACTCTGAATGAAGTTCAAAAAACACCACCAGTTCTGAGGAAAGCCGCTCATGTCCTTGGGGCCCTGGCTTTCCCCAGGCGCCTCAGTTGGAATTCCAACCCCCCCCCACACACACACCCCCCACCCCGCCAATTCCAATCCCTCCACACCTTCTCATGCTTCTCCCCTGGGAAAATAATAAGGGTTTAATATCGGGGTGGGGGGGAAATTCGCGATAATGGCCCTTCCTACCACCCCCTCCCCCGAAACCCACCGTCAGCTCTCTACAGCTGCTGTTCCTAGAAGCCCCAGCAGGTGTCACTGTGACCCTGACCATCCTCCCAGGCCCCTCTGGGCCAGTGCACACGACACCTTTGAAACCTGGGGGGGCTCCCAGAGGTGGAAATTCACTCTAAGTAGAGTCCCACAGGAGGGGTCCTGGTCTGTGCTGCACTCTCTCCCAGGGCCATTTTAGGGAAGGGCTGTGGTTCAGTGAAGGTCCAACCTCACGGTCAAGGGGCTAGGCAGAGGTGGCAAAGTGGAGAGTGAAGGGGTAAGTGGGGTCCTAGACCCTCCTCCCTTTCCTGCCTCAGTCTCTTCTTGCACTGCATTAGGAGAGTGTCCTCCCCACCCCCGCTCTCCCTCAACCTACCCCACCACCAGCCCTGAGCTTTGGGGACAAATCTTGGTGACTGCTGAGGGCCACTCAAGGTCAGGAATCACTACACTGACGAGGAACCAGGAGGTACAAAGGGGCCTGTATGTCAGGGAGGCTTCCCGGAGGAGGTTAGTGTGGACTCCAGAGAGGAGCTCCCGGCCCGGCCTCACGTGAAGAACAAGGGAGAAGAGGGGCCAACCTGGGGGGGCTCGGTACTGTCTGGGGGAGGAATGCTGAGAGGGGAGTTCATCGATGGCCATTTGGGGGGGATGTTTCTAGAGTCGGATAGGCTTCCAGAGGCTCTGTCCCCACAAGCCGGAGAAACAGAAGCCACAGACTGAGTGTGTCTGTGTGTGTGTGTGTGTGTGTGTGTGTGCATGCACGTGTGTGTAGATGGGAGAGAGCCTTGGGAGGGGTTAGCAAGGAGTTATGGGGGGATAACAGGATGCTGAGCAGGGCGGGGGGGGGAGAACTTCCTTCCAGGTTAAAATTGGGTTGTCTAGTTGGGGGAGGGATGTGACAGGGGTGGGGTGAGGAGGGGCAGGGAGGAAGCACTAAGCCTGTGCCCGGCCCCAGGTACAGGTCTGGGGCTGCCAAGTGTCTCTGCTTTCCTTGAGCCCTTGGCCTTTCTTGGGATGAAAAAGTCAGTGACAAGCCAGGGAGACGGGCTTTTCCACAAAAGGTGGACTGTCCCACCTTTAAGCCCAGCTGGACCCCAGAGGGCCCGGGGGAACGGACCGGTTCCCTCCTCTGCATTCCTTTGTGACCCCTCTGTCCAGCTCCCCCGGAGCCCCTGGAGCCATCAGTGCCAGTCACTGCCCACCCGCCCCTCCCCCACCCCATCTCCCCCGCCCTCAGAGCTGGCAAACCTGCCCTTTCGGTCATCACCTCTCGGAGATTTGACCCTTCTGGAAGCAGGCTTTGACACCTGGATGGGGCCTGGCCCAGATGGGGACGGGGGAGCCTCGAGAGCTGGCAAACACACACATACTTGGGCAACACACAAGGGCGGGTAGAGGGGAGGGCAGGGGTCCTGGCTTCCAGGAGAACCTCTCAGGGCACACGTATAAGCAGGGCGAGAGATTTCGCAGAAGATGCAGTGATTTCTCTGTTGTGTCCAGAGCGGGTCTCTGCTGAGCTATTTCGCACTCAGCCCCCGGGGGAGAGGAGGGGGGTGGGGAGGGGGGAGCAGGTTGCCACCCGCCAGGCCCGCCCGCTCAGGTGAGCCGCCAGAGCCGCCAGCAGCGCCCCCCCTCCGGTGCACACGGAAGCCAGACGACCAGCTGGGAAGTTGGGGTGGGCGGGCTGTCTGCCTCTTTCCAACACAGACTCAGACGCTTCACAGAGGCGGGGGTGGGGGTGGGGGGGGACTGGTGACACTCCCAGGACTAGAACTCGGGCCCCGGTGGCAAGCCAGAGGATCGGAAGAAACCGTGCAGAAGAAACTGCTTGCTCCAGTCTGCCTGCTGCACGAAGCAACAGAAATCACAGCCTGTTTTTCAGTGGGGGAGAACTCAGGGCTGAAAGGAGCCCTGACACCAGGGAGATCACACCCACGTCGGATAAAATCCGCTGGGGCTCCAGCCGGGCTCCCGAGCCCAGCAGCAGAGGCCGCAGCAGCCTGGCTCACTGACCAGCCCCTGTACCGAGTGCACTGTGTGTGACCCCCGCGGCTGATGTCTCTCAATTGACAGCCGAGGTCTGGGACGCTAGAGTCCTCGTGGTGCCAGCAGCCCTCCTATTTACGCCTGTGGCCGTGTTCACTCCCAGCCCAGCAGCTGGGCTGCTAGGGCACCGTCCCCCAAGTGCTAAGGCACAGCCTTGGGATCCCCGCAGATCTATCATGGGGTCTGTGACAAGGACCAGGGGCCCAGACGGCAGGCTGGGGGACTTATCAGCTCCCCAGTCCCCCGTTGAGGATTCGCAGATACCGAGACACCCCCCGTGCCCTCACGGCCCACCCAGAGCCAAGAGAAGACTCTTCCACGGACATGCCACATTGGATGCTCCCGGCCTCCCCGCCCCTGCCGGCCCCTGCCAGTTTCCTGGCGCCCCTGGCTGGTGAGTTTCACCCCAGAAGTGGCTGCGGCCTTTTGGTGGCCAGGGCCACTGCCTTCCCCGAGACCTTTTCCATTGCTCTGTAGCCCAGTCTCGCTCATCCATAACCCCCAGGAGCGGGGGCAGGGCTGGGGGCGAAAGGGGCTCTCTCCAGGCAGCGGCAGGGGGCGGGGGCCAGGGGCTCCCCTAACTGCAGAGGCTAGCCTTACACACCCAGCAACACATGTCCCCCTTTATGGCCAGGGCTTTCTCTCGGTGCTTAAAGGCAACAGTGAAAAGAGCAGGACTGATTCTGGCTGCCTAGCCGTCTCCTGGCAACAGGCCTGGCAGGAGGTCTTTCTTTCTCCCCCCCCCCCACCTCCCTTCTCTTCTCCACCACCCCCCTTTCTCTTTTCCCCCCTGTGTCTTGTGTTGTGTATCATTAAAACTTCCCTCCCAGCCACTTCGCAGCCAACGACCGGGCCCTTCTGGGGCGGCTCAGCCAGCCAGGCCTGGGGGTGGGGGCTCCGAGGGGTCAAGCCCCCAGAGACGAGGCTTTGTGTTCTGGAACCAAGGCTTAAACTCAATTTGGCAACCTTCGGCACGTTCACGAGGGGCAGCCACTAGAACCACCCCCACCCCCTCTTCCTTCTTTCCCCCTTCCCCTGTCTCGGCTCTCGGCCTCTTCTGTTAGTGCCCTGAGCCTGCCAATAGTGCCCCTGGGCACTGTCCAGCCGTGCTAGGGCCTCCCAGGGCTGGACACCAACAACCCCTCACCTAGAAGGACAAGCCTCCGCCGAAGGCGGGGACAGCCCCAGTTGGAGGCCTGCAGCCAGCTCCGGCCCAGTGTCCCGGTCTGCCCTGAAAGAGGCAGGAACACAAAAGATAGTGGGCACGGGGATCGTGGGGAGGCAGGTCATCCACTGTGAGTGTCGGGACCAGAAGGACTCGTCACTTGGCCACTTCAATCTAGAGGGACACTGAGACCCAGAGAGGGTAAGTGCTTTGCCTGGGAACACACAGCCAGTCAGGGGGAAGATGGGGCTGGAACCCTGGTGTCTGCTGTCCCTCTTCTGTGGCTCCTCACACTCCTTACAGGAGGGGAGCAGGTGGCTCTCTGAGGCCACTGCACCTTCTGAGCTCTGACTTGCCTGCCTCAAGGCTCTCTGCCTCGTCCACACAAAACACTTCCATCAGGCCTGCGCTGGGGGGTTGCCCAGCCGCTCTGCACAACTGGGAGATCGATGAGCTTCCTTCTCCATCCCTCCCCCGCCCCAACAGTGAGTGTCTGGGTCACAGAGTGCTGGGCCACCCTGTCATCTAACATATCCATAAGGCTGGATGGGTGGCCCCGAGTTTCCTATCTCGGTCAAGGTGGGGTGATGCTGGGAGTGAATCACTTGGCCACAGTGGCTTCCAAATCTAACTCGGATGCTTCCCCAGTTCTGCCGGTTCCAGCCTGGCTCACCCTCAGGGCCCCTGGCCAACCAGCAGGCGCAGGTCACCAAGAAGGTGCCCTGGCCACACGGGCTGGCACCTGCAGGACGCCCTGACTGCCAGCACTCTGCTCTGCTCCAGCCACGATCCAGTGTTTTCCAGATTCCGGGCATTTCCACCCCACATTTACTCCATACTACCTGATCTGCTACTTTCTTAACACTTTCCTTTAAATTGCTTTGCTTTGTTTTTAATAACTCCAATTAAAAAGGAAATGTTAGATTACTATGATTTTCGACAATGTGATTTCATTCTAACCAGACACTGTGCTCCCCGCCGCCCCCCCCCACAAAGGTTCTGAATGTGTGACCGTCTCTCTTTATTAGAAAGGAATCTTAGTGTCGTATTAGCAGCAAACAGACTTTCTCCTTGACAATACTCAAAAGGAGTGAAGGAGAATGGAATAGGGAATGTGAATAAATGAGCTTTCTCATTGTGTGATTCAAAGTTATTAAATACCACGCTTCATCTCGCGGGGCATCCATGGTCCTCTCCAGCTTCTGAGAAACGTTACCATTAGCGATGGAAATGCTCTCCAAATTCCAACCTTTGGCCAAACGATGTTTCAGACGTTCTTAAATTCTGGAGCAGGAAAAAAAAAAACTAAATTAAATTGAAAATATTTTGGTGACGCCACGTTCTCTGATTTGGACTTCAGAAAATGATGTCTCACCTTAGCACCCCCCTCGATGTGCAGAACAAAAGGCAGAGGGGACCTGGGGAGGGTCCAGGTAAGGGTAGGAGAGACAGATGAGGGGAAAAAAGCCTCTCAGGCCCAGCAAAGGGTATCTGGGAACATCATCACTATCACCGCTGGCCCTTGATCATTCCACAGTCTGCTCAAGATTTTGCCATTTTGGGGTTTAAAATAAGTCTTAGGGCACCAGCATTCATTGTCTTCTACATGCCCCAAGCTCTCTGGGTAAATTATTCCATTTAGCCCTAGGAGTTGTGGAATTAGCATACCCATTTGACAGATAAGAAAACAGGCACACAGAGGTCCAAATAAATCGCCCAAAGTCACAGCACAGCAGTGGCGGAGCCAGGATTTGAAATGCCTCCGTCTGATCCCACAGCCCATGCTCCTCCCACAGCATCACTCTGACCCCCTCCCTGCAACCTGAGGCTAGCTGGCCAGTGGGGACAGACCTTAGGAGATCCTGGCCCCTCTGATAAAAGGGGCAAGCTGATGGTAAGAGGCCTGAACATAGGGGGTGCAAGACAGAACGCAGCTCCCCTCCCCTCTCCCCCGGGCCCTGTTCCCAGAGGAGCCTTCCACCAGCCCCAGAGAGCACAACCTCAGGAAGTACCATGCGGATGTGTGGGAGGGGGCTTCTCTGGGAGTCTGAGGGAGCCGGTGAATGGAGGGCTGTGATTACAGGTGGAGAGAGTGTGGGAGGAAGGCAGCTGAACTCCAGCGTTTTTTCCCTCTTTTGTTAAATGGAGATACAACTCAAACACCACAAAAGTCACCATTTGAAAGTGTTACCGTTCCGTGGCTTTCAGTGTATTCAGTAAGTTGTGCAACCATCACCACGATCTAATTCCAAAAGCTTTTCATACGAACCCCCAAATATACTTGTACCCAGGAGCAGTCAAGCTGCAGTTTCTTAAGATAAAAGGAAAAGGGAGCACGAGATGGAAGTATACGCTGGATTCATTTTAAGCCCCATCTCAACCCTACACTGTCTCTTTTGTTGTTCCCTTCTCCCTCCAAGTTGTCTCCAGAGTGAGTCTCCCGGTTCCGGGCTCCCACTGCCACCTCACCTCCACCCAGACTGAACCCCCAAGCCGAGAAAAAGAAGCCTAACCGGCCCTTAAATGGAAGCAACTCAACTGTAAGTCAGTCGGCAACCCTGAATCTAACCGCACTGCACTACACACGGTGGGCAGGAGGGCGCAGATTTCACTTAGGAGGACTGTGGTTGCAGGTAACAGCCTGGAGTGACCTAACAACAAGGAGAGTGTGTCATTTCACATAACAAGGAGTTCCGAAGCAGGCCTCCGCTGTGGTGAGCTGATGTCTCAGCAGTGGTGTCAGAGACCCAGCTTCTTTCTCTCTCTCTGCTCTGTTCTTCCTCCACTACTCAGCCTCGGGCCGTCTCCCTCATGGTCACAAGATGGCTGCTGCAACTCCAGGCATCCCACCCAGACACGTCATCCAAAAGCCAGCAAAAGGGACATTTCTGAGTCTCATTTTAAAGAGCCCCAAAAACCTTTTCCCAGAAGCCCTCTTGCACCGTCCGGCAGACCTTCCCTCACGTCTCAGTGACCACAGCTGGGTCACCTGCCTCCCTCTAAACCAATCCTTGCTAAGAGGAATGATCCCAGCTTAGACCAATTAGGATTTATCTCTGAGCCAGGTTGGGGAGGGGTAGATAGCAGAACAGGTTGAGGGCCTCTTTCAGGCTGAAGGGGCCACTAGCATAGAAGACGTTGCCTTCGAGAGGCTCAAGAAAGAGCAGCCGACTGCTATAAAAGTACAGAAGGGCCACTTACTGATCACTTCACATGTCCTAGGTGCCATTTCAGACACTGCGGCCATCACGCCACTGAATAGGCAATGGCCATTGGAGGCAGGTGTTATTTTGCAGAGGAGGAAAGAGGCTCAAGAGAGGGTAGGCATTGTGCCCGGTGTCACACAGTAAGAGGCAGAGCTGGGATTCGTTGGGTTACAGCAGTGGCAAGAGATCTGGGCTCTAAGACAACTGCTCAGACAGAGGGTCTCCCCGCCAGATGCATGAAACCCCCTTCGGGCCTTACCCGTAAGCCAAGATGAAGCAGAAAAGGAGATGGGCCCTGCCAGGTGTGGGGCAATGCCAGACAGGTGCCCCCAGACTGCCCAAGGACCTGCCCAGACCTGTCCCAGCCACAGCCACCTGCTCCTGGGCTCCTGCAGATGAGGCAGCTCTGACCCTGTCGCCAGCCCACTGGGTCTCTAGCCGTGTGTCCAGGCCCCCAGGCCCCGGGGCCAACAGCAGGCCCATCCTGGGGTCCCACCGATGGCTGCTATTGGCTGCAGTGGTCCGTGGACAAGCTAATTAGCTGGCAGAGCTCTGGCGGGTACCAACCACGTTTTGACCAGAAATCTCTACACTCTCTCCAAGAATCCTATCAGTCCTGTTCTGTCCCATCTCCCTGAATGTGCCCCACAGAAGTCTTCCCCCCAAAAGACCCCTGAGATGGAAAGAAAGTTCATGGCTCTTATCTTGGTTTCAAAGGAAACTGGGAGCCGTAGTCTACGAGAAAAACTGTGCCAGCCATACATGGCCAGCCACAGGAAGGTCTGGTCTACTTCCCTGGGCAGGATCACTTCCCCTGGTGGGCCAGCCCTGTCTGGGTGAGGGGCTCCTGGCTCTGAGGCAAAGGCAGAATAAAGGGGCTGGGGGATGGCAGGAGAAGGGGAAGAAAGGGAAGGAGAAGGAGGGAAAGAGGAGCAGAGAGGAGGTGCTGGCAGCATGGGGAAGGGCAGCATGAGGGCCCCCAAGCCCCAGATGCCAACCTCTGACCTCCCCCCACTTGGGGCAAGGCCAGTGTCCTCCGAAAGGGAAGCAGGAGCCAAACAACAGAGTGGAGGCGCTGGGGTAGGTGGGGAGCTCTAGGGGTCAAGGTCTGCTCATGATGCGGATCCCCAAGGGCCCTAAGGAACCCAGACATGAGAGAGCAGTCCTCCCATCTGAGGCCTCGGGTCCCAACCTCCCCCTCCCTCTCTCAGCCAGTCATCAGCAACGTTTATCTGGGGCCTGCTGTGTGCCACCCCCTGCTCTAGGTGTTAGGACTTCAGACGTCCCACAGAGATTTGCTTTTATGTAGCAGGGGTCACTAAAGAGAGTTTTTTTAAGTTATTTATTTTGAGAGAGAGAAAGCGAGCTAGCGCGCAAGTGGGGGAGGGGCAGAGAGCCAGAGGGAGAGAATCCCAAGCAGGCTCCGCGCTGCAGCACGGAGCCGGATGCCGAGTTCTCATTTAGGAGCAGACACGCAGTGAGCAACTTAACGGACATATGTGATATACAATGCATGTAACAGAAGGTCACTGTTAAGGGCTGTGCAGAAAAAGAAAGCGGAATATGAGGCCAAGAGGGACAGGGTCGGGGAGCAGCCAGTGGTGAGGGGGATCTCTCCGAAAAAGAGATTTTGAAGTGGGTCTCGAGTTGGAATGTCAGAGGCGATTTCCCTGGATAAGCCGTTCTGGGGGAGGCCCTTGGGCGCCTGGGGTGGCGGGGGGGACTGCTTAGCTGAGTCTGGCTGAGGCAGAAGGAGCGACCCAAGAGAGCAAGTAGCATGTTCCTCAGCCCCTAAGAGCAGAAGAAAGAAACCCAATATTTATTATTCCCGGCCGCGGTCTGGCATTCTGTCAGCACTGTTCTCATGTAACGCTGACAGCTCCCTATGAGATGTGAAGTATTATCTCCACCTCCCACAGAATAGAGGAGGTACAGCCATAACCAGCAGCTGGCCAGTGGTGCCCTTCCATTCCTTCCATGCTCCCTTCCCTTCCAAAGGACCCTGACCCCGAATCGCTTTCCAAAATGCCCTTGGGGACCTCGAGATGACCAGCACCAGAGGAGTTACTGCGACGGGAAAACAAAACAAACAAACAGAAACAACACCTTCACTTTCCCGCAGGTGGCACCTGTGAACCGGGGTGCGGGTGGGCCAGGCTGGGAAGGACTCGGTGACATCACTCTACCGGTGGCAGCCTCGCAGATCTTGACACAGAGCTGAGGCAGCCGCTGGGTTCCCGCTCGTGGTGCCCAGGAGACCTCACATCGCCTCAGCCCGCCCCGCGTCCTGCATCAGCCCGCCCCGAGTCCTGCATCTCGGGCCGCTCGCTCTCCCCAGGGAGCCACCTGGGTGTGGAGGAAAGGGGAGCCCGAAGCCACGCACACCTTATCCTCAGCTAAGCTCGGGATTGCGAAGTAGATTAAGGGCATTCACTCACGAGGACGCCTACTTAACCTGGATCCCCGAAGATCCGGGCTGCTCACCAACAAAGTCTCCGACTCCCCCACCCGCGGGGTGCGGGTGCCGGTGCTGCGGGTGCGGGGCGGGGCCACCTTTCTCGCCTGCCCACTTTGCGCCTTTTAGTATCAGCACCGCCGCCAGGGGGCGCGCCAGGGCCGGACGACGCAGGGGCTGGCAGGCTCCCGGCTTTTTTTGTGTGTTCCGCTGGCATTTTCTGCTCACCTATGGTGCTTAGCCGGTGCAGGCTTCTGGCATTTCCAGGACGCTACCTCCACGCTGGGCAGTTTAAAGCAATCTTATTCTGCGAATTCCTGTGCTCACCACCCACGCTCCAGCCTGCCTGCTTCCAGGCTGTCCTCTCTGGTTGTCCAGCCTTCTGGTGGCCTCCAAGGAGCTTGCTTGAACGTTCTGAAGCTCCTATAGCTCTTAGAAGACAGTTAAAAGCCCCTCTCTCCCGGGAGAGACCAGTGGAGGTCCCTCCCTCGCTGCTCCCCCCACCCCCTTGCTATTTCCCCCTCTCTTCACCCTCCCCAGGCTGGTGTGGGCGCCAGGTTTCTGAGCCCCGAGCAGCTTTCGGGCACGTTCCGGGCAAAAATGAATAGCACGGCCCTCGATCGATCGATCGGAGATTTCCTCCTCTCTCCCGGCGACAGACGGGTAGCCCCCTGCGGGCGGGCGGGGGCCTGGCCGCCGTATTCTTTGTCTCGGTGGTGCCTCCGCAGGGGGCCGGGCAAGCGGCGCTGAAAACACAGCTGGCCGACTGCGGGCTTGGGGGGAGCGCACATCAAAAGCGACCTCGGGGCGGCTAGCGAGGTGGGGGTGGCATGGGGCCGGGCAGTCGCTCGGCAGTCCCCGAGGTCCCCGAGATTCACACACACACACACACACACACACACACACAGCACCAAGTGCTTCCCACGTGCCAGCCCTCGGCTTCCGGGGCCCCGGCCCTCCCCGCCTCCTGCGCCCCCTTTCTAGAGGCCACCTTCCCATTCGGGGAGGAGGCCTCGGGGTCCACCGTACCGACGCCTCCACCACACCCCCTCGGGCTGGCCCGGGGGTGAATTTAACCCTTTCCCTAAGGACTGCAACCCACCCTGAGGTTCGGGGTGCCTATTAGAGAGAGGGTGTTTCCGTTTGCGACACGTGGCTCGGGGGCGCCCTCCCCCTCCCGGGTAGGGACCGTTTCTATGTTCCACAGGCAGCGCTGGGCGGGCAGGAGGAAGGAAATTAAGCCCGTGTTGAAGGAAGGACACCTGGCAGGGGAGGGGAAAAGACTCAGGAATCCCCTCCTCTGGGGAGCTTTCAAGTGGGGGGAAATCCCCACACAAACTTCCATTCTCCAGGGCGCCATGCGGGGCCACTGGCAGGTTCCCACACCTCCCCGCCAGGCCTCTCCTTCACTTCCCCAGGCTGTGCACCGCTGTCCCCGCGAAGGTCCGGGATTCTACCCTCCCACCCACTTGCTTGCTGGCCTCTAGCCCCTTCCCTGCCTCAAGCTCCTGACCTAGGTCTCCCGGTGCTCCCAGGCTGCCTGCAGGAGGCATTGGATACAAGTGGCCCTTTGGAGAATGGCCAGTCTTGCCTACACTGTCCAGGGCTCCTGGCTGGGCATGTCTCAGCCAACCCTCAACCCACCGACAGCCTCAGGGATCTGTTGCCCTCTCTTCCCAGGGCTAGCACCTATGGAATGTTAGGGCCCCAAAATGACCCCAAGAGGTCATCTAGTCCAGCTCCTGCCTCCTGGCCACACTGAATCCACAATCGTGTCTTGGTGGCCGGGGCAGGTAGTCCTGCTCAGTCTCAGAATGACGATTTGGGGCCCTTGGAGCCTCCCAAACTGCCAGGCAGAAGGTGAGATCCAGCAGGCACCTCTGATCTGAAAACCCACAGGGAGTAGCCATTGGGTGGGACAGAACACCGCGTGGGACCTAGCAGGCCACCCGGGTGTGTGGAGGGCTCTCTACCGCTAGAGCTGGGCCCTGGGGCTCGACAGTCAGCGATAGTGGCAAAGCCACTGCGACCCTCTTTCCAGGTGAATCAGACACAAGGCACCCCCGAATTAGCCCAGCACACGGGCGTTTCTAAAGGATCCCCATCTCTGCAGCCTGCACCCCAGTCGCTGTTCCTGGGCAGGTTGGGGCTTTTTCGCCGTCTTGCTCATCCTTCTTTTCTCAGCCTCCCTCCTTCCCCCTTCCTCCCCTTCTCTCTCCTGGGGCTCCCCCTGCTAGTCTCCCGCCCTCTTCTCTGTGTATTGGTGTCTCTCAGTTTCTCTCTCTCTCTCTCTCTCCCTTCTCCACTCTGTCTCTCCCTGTTCCCCCACCCCTTCCCTCCTCTCTTTCATCTCTCCCCCCACCCCACCCCACCCCACCCCTCCAGCCGAGCACCCGGCTAGGAACGCGGCAGGAGCCGTGACAAGCCCAGGCGGCTCTCCCGACCCTTGGTGCCCCGGGGCCAGTTCCCCGAGCTCCCCGCGCCCCAGCAGCCGTTTAGGGAGAGGGCTCTCAGGATGGGCAGGGGCAGCAGGTTCGAGCTGTGGGCACGGGTGGCCCAGATCAAAGGCCAGGAATGTCTGGCCCCCTGGCCCGGACTTCCTCCAGCCATGCCCCCCACCTGGTGGAGAGATGGCCCGCCATTCCAGGCCTCTGCGGGACTTGGGGGCGGCTTTGCTGCCCCTTCTGCCGCAGTCCCCTGAGCAGTGGCCCTTGCCCCCCACCACTGGTCTTGTTTTCTTCATCCCAGGCCGGGGTCTGCTCTAGGGTCCAGGTGCCTCTGGGGCTTCGGGTGGTGGGAAAGGGTCTTGGGGAGTAGGCTGCCCAGGTGGCAGGGGGAAAGTCCCCCAGGATCTGGCGTCCATCTCGGGGCTGAGACCTGATTCTTTGACTCTGGAGAGGGAGAGGACAGAAAGGACCCAGGGCGCCATGGTGGGACTTTTTTCCTATGGTGGGGGCTGGGGGGTTGGGATACATTTGGCTTCCGCACAGGGAAAGGACCGGTTACCACCGAACCCCAGGTGGGAACTCAGGCAGGGAGTTGGGGGGAGGGGGCCCCCGGAGGGCAGCAGGGTCTTTCCCAAGACCCCAGCTGCTCCCTGCTGGGGCTGCGGCGTTCCCCTGGCCCCAAATGGTTCATCCCTAAGATCCAAATGGGACTGCGGGCACTGCTTCTGACCCGAGCTGGAGGCCAGGCCTGAACCCCTCGTGGAGGAGAAAGTGACCCGGCTCCGCGAGCAGGAAATGCAACTGGCCGCTGGTGTCAGTTGCAGGAAATGCAAAGGCAGCAGGAGGTCCCGATACCGATCTGATCCCTGACAAAAGACTCAAATGACACTCAGCTCCGTCCCCCGGCGCCGCCCGCAGCCAGACCTTCGAGCCTCCGCGGACCCTTCTGCGCGCCTCTCGGACACCCGGGAAGCGACCTCCTGCGGCTGGGGTCGAGTGGCCGGCCGGCTCTCGGGCTCCGGAGGCTGGAGGCTGGGAGGGGTTGTATTTCCCAACCCCCTCCGAGACCCTCGGATCCCGTCCTGGCCGAGCGAGGCTTCTGGAAACATCTCTGTGCTTTCTACTCTCGATTTCTCACACGCCCGAGTCCAGAGGGGTCACGGTCCCCCGAGAGAAAAGGAGCCACCCATCAATGCCCACGCCAACCCTGCACCACGTGAACGCCCCGGCCAAAGCCCCAGCTTCTTAAACCTGGCTGGCGGGGGGCCGCGGCAGTCCCGGGCCAGCAGAGGGTCCAACGTGCCGGCCCCTCCCGCCCCCCGCCAAGTTCCCACTGTGTCCGGGGCGCGGGCTTCGCCCAAGTTTGCTGGGCGATGCCCTTCCCGGAGCCCGACTCGTGGGCCGGGCGGGAGGGGCGCATGATTGACAAGCTGAACTACAGACTCATCTCTTACCTTAGGCCGCGGGCGCTGATTGGCTGCTCGCTGACATCCTCAAACCCGGCTGCTCCGCGCTGGGCTCGGGAGGGGGGCGGCTGCGGGTGGAGGTGCGCTTCTGACAAGCCCGAAAGTCATTTCCAATCTCAAGTGGACTTTGTTCCAACTATTGGGGGCGTCGCTCCCCCTCTTCATGGTCGCGGGCAAACTTCCTCCTCGGCGCCGCTTCTAATGGAGCCCCACCTGCTCGGGCTGCTCCTCGGCCTCCTGCTCTGTGGCACCAGGGTCCTCGCCGGCTACCCAATTTGGTGGTAAGACTCGCCTCTTGTCTGCCCGCGGCCCGATTTCTCCGCCGAGTCCCGGGGAGGTGGGGGGGGGGGCGCGCCGGCCGGGGGTGGGCTGCGGCTTTTTTCTCCTTGCCTCCCTCCAGCCCCCCACTCGCCCACCCCTCCTGGATTTTCTGCTGGTGTCGCCTTCAGAATCCAACTCCTGGCTTTTCTGATAATCACCATTTTCCCTGCTACTCGCTACAGAGGCTGGAGGACTTTCCCCGGCTCAGAAGGTCTCTGATTTCTTAAATCCTAACCCTTCGCCCGTCCCAATCTGGGGGGCCTGAAGACCCTCCATTTGCTTGCAGTTGGGTTTCTGGAAATCCAGCGCTGTCCCTGGGGCCCAGCCACTCCTCTTCTCCATTTTGGGGTCTTCATGGGCAAAATCATCCTGTTTCTTCATTGCCACCCCCCGCTCCGCCGGCGCCTCCATCAAGAGATTTCCCCACAATAACCCCGTTTTGCCTTCAGATTTCAGACCCCGATGGCTTCAGGGATCCCCGGGGTAGGGGAGCAGGGGGGATTTCATCAGATTCTCCCCACTCTGCTCTAGATTAATCTTGAGCCTCAGAAGTGAATATGGTATTTGCTGATCGAGATGCCATTGAATTCGGATTTTATACATTTCGTGTTTGTCCATCCTGGCAAAAGGGGGGCTCTTTGAAAATGTAGTGGTTTGGGAGGGGGTGGGTTTGTGCTTTGACCAAAACCCCAATTCTCCATGTCAAATTCGTTCCTTTTGGAAAACCGAGGACCGAGGAGAAAGGGAGAGAGGGAAAGGAGAATTCTGTCCCCGAGAAATGCGGATACAAAAGACATTTTTAGTAAATAAGGCTGGGAAACCAGGCGCGGTGTTTAGGGGGGTGTGCGTGGATGGGGGGACTGACCAGGGAATAAACAGCCCTCTGGGAGCCCTAGTTCCCGGGAGTCCCCTTGTTTTCCAAGCAGCCCCACCGCCCCCCGGCAGGTCCCAGAGGCCAGAGGGGAAAGACACACTGAAACCAGCTCTCTAAATTATACCCCGCCTGTCCTCAGTCTCCAGCCCCCTGCATTCCGGAAAACTTTAATTAAAGAATCTTACCCTCCTGGACGTAGGAGAGCCTTGGCCTGGGGGGTGGGAGGTGAGGAGGAAGAATTTGGGGTCCAGGAGCGAGAAGAGGGCCCGTGGCCCCTGGGGTGAGTGTCAGAGAGGAATGCCACCTGCGTGTCCCCCTTTCCCTGACTGGCCGCCCCCTCCCCAGCCCAAGGTAGGGGGAGCAGAGCCAGCAGGATTCCGGGGCCACACCCTGGGTCTGTCTCCGGTCGTTTGGGGACAGTAGCATTTGGGGGCCCGGATGGGGGCAGGAGCAGGGCATGGCCAAGGGTCCGTGTGGAGAGGGTGCTGAGAGTTGCTACCAGGACATATACCCAAGGGAAAGTCTTTCTTCTGCCCAACCCATCCTTCCCGCAGCTTCGGGCTGGCCTGAGGCCTCCTGTGCGTAAAGAAGTCCAAGGGGCGGCTGGGGCAGACAGGGATTCCAGGTTGGGGGCTCTGCCTAAACCAGTCCTGCCTTTCCAGCCCTTTCTGACCCTCTTTCCATCCCTGGGCCAAGGCCATGCTGTTCTTTGCCTTCCTGGGGACTAGTAGGGGGGGAGGGTATGGAAGAGAATGCTTGGAGCCCCACTGGCTGCAGGGGCGAGGAAGAGAGACTAGGTCCCCTACCCCATTAACTGGAGGAGGGCACTTCCCGGGGCAGTGCCTGTGGGGAAGGGTTGTGTGTGGGGGTGTCTCATGTGTAATGGTGTGTTGGGGAACACCTGGATAGGAAGATTTGGAAAAACCTGGAAAGCCAGGACATCTTCCCTGACATAATGCTGGACACACGGCTTGTTTGGGGACTAGTGGGGAGGGACTGGGGGGGGGACAGGGATGCTGCTTTGTCTCAGCAGAGGAGAGGTGTGTGTGTGTGTGTGTGTGTGTGTGTGTGTGTGTGTGTTCTAGGTCTATGATCCTAAGAGGTGTCAAATGTATACTAGTATCTGTATATGGAAGAGTCTGTGCCTGCAGCTGGGTGACCATGGATGTGAACTCATGTGAGATGGGGGGATCCATGGCTGTGACAGGGTGTGCTGTGCCCCTATAGACCAGTGACAGCAAGTAGCTGATTCTAGGATGTGTGTGTGTATGTGTGTGTGAGACAGAGAAAGTCTAGAAGTGTCTGTGCTCACGTAAAGGTCAGCACCTGTGTCTGCTTGTGACACTATGCATGACTGTGTTCATGACTGGGCATGCGAGTGTTGTGTGTGTGTGTGTGTGTGTGTGTGTGCGCGCGTGTGTGCGTGCGTGTGCGCGCATGCCTTCATGACGGTGTAAGGGGAAAGCCCCACAGCTGTCTTTGTGCATGGATATCAGTGCTCATGGCCATGACCTGATTGTGCTTGTAAGTATGAGTGTGAGGCTGTGAATGGGTCCGCCTGTGACCCTGCCCTCAAGTCACTGGCTGGGCCCACGGTTGTGGATATCGAGGACCTATGACTTATGGGTGTGAGTGACGTCTGAGCTTGGGTGCTTGGTGGGTGTCCATGGTCCTGGAGGGGCGGTCCAGCAGGAGACAAAGGTCTGACCAGGAAACTGCTGGGGACACAGCTGACTGAGGGTCGCGGGCTGGGTGGTGTGGGGCAGGGTACAGGGCCCTCCCTGGTGCGAGCTCATCCTGTTTGCCTGAGGACTGTGGTCAGCAGCCCTCCCCTCTCAGGCCATTTGTCTTTGGTCTTGGGACTGGGATGGAGGGTAAGTTGCCTTCTCAGAGCTGGGGCCGGGCCTGGGATGGGGACCATGGAGTGGACAGGCCTCAGATTCCTATTCCCACTCTGCCTCCAGGGCGGTCAGTCGGATTCCAGGTCTTTGAGCGTCTGAGCCCAGCATCGCCTGCCCTCTTTGGCCCACCCAGCTCACACATTCCCCAGGAGGATTTGCAGGGGGAAGCGTTTAGCGGGGATTCCTGTCCATGCCACCCCTCCAGGAAGGCGCCCCCAGCCCCCCGCGGCCTGTGCCGCCCAGGCCCCAGCCCTGAGAAAAGGCGGACCAGAAAGTAGAGCTATAAGGGCCTTAGACGGGGGCTCGTGGAAGGAACAGATGTGCTCCGGGGCTTTACAGCCAGGTAGTGGTAGAGCTGGGACAGGAAGCGGTGACAGCAGCCCTGGATTCTAGAATTCTTCTTGTCAGTCCCAGTTAGCGCCTGCTGGAGGAACTTGTCTTTCTTCTCCCTCTTGGGGGAAAAAATGAACTCCCTTATTAAGACCCATCCTAGGGCCCTGCTGCATTCCAGAGACAGAGGCCCTGATGGAAGGGGCCCTACCCGGGGGTCAGGTGCACGCCCTGCCTCTTTGTGACCCACCCATATGGGCGCCTGTGTCCTCATCTCTCACTCAGGGCTCACCAGCCTGCCCTGCCTCCTCCCAGCCGGGGTTGGGGGGCGGGGGCGGTGGCTGGGGGAAGCATTCTGCCGAAGTCAAGGGCAGGGAGTTAGGAAATAAGACACCTGAGTTTTCTCTCCACCGTCCGGGACCTACTTCCCCACTCAAGTGGCTGCCCTAGTCCCTGCCTCAGTTTCCCCTGTCAGGTGTCCCGCTGCCTCCCCACCGCGCTCCCGCCTCCACCCGCCTTTCAGAGGCTTGTGAACATGTTCAGTCAAACCCCGTGGGGGTCAGTGGGCTGGGCCCAAGGAGGCACCTGGAGACTGCGGGGGAGGAAGGCCCCAGGCCAGGTGTTAACACTTGTAACAGGCAGGAATTACAGCTGGCTGGGGCTGGGGCTGGCGAGGAGCTGAGCTGGCTGGAGGCTGTTGATCCCACAGACAGACAGACAGACAGATGGGCAGATCCGATGGCCGGGCTTGAACCGGGTGGTCTTCCTTCCAGGGCAGGCCTTTCCCTGGGGGAATGTGGCGGGGAAATTAATCCAGGTCTTTTGGAAGTGAGTTTACAACGCTCGAGCCCACCCCCCCCCCCCCCCCGCTGTGGGTGGGGTTTACTGTCCAGCGGGAGCAAAATTGGTGGCCCGATCTGTTTGCGTTCTTATGATGGGACCACGTTTTGTTTTAAACAAAAACAAGAACAGGTCAAATGTTATAATAACACCAGGAGCCTGGAGCTGAGTTAGGATGGGAGGGGGAAGGCTTGGGGGGGGAGGGAAAGGGGCAGCAGTCAGGGAAAGTTCTCCCAGAACCTCAGAGCATTTTTCGACAGCTCTGGGGCCAAGGGGCAAGCGATGGGTGGAGGCTGGGCCCTGAGCATCAGCCCCACCCCGGGGATCTTGGGGGCCCGAGATCTGAGACAGCTGCCTGGTAGGAAGACCTTTTGGGGGGGGGGGTCGAAAAAGGCAGGAAGTTCTTTAGTGGACACTCTCCCTCCCTGCAGCTTTCCGTGGTGACAAACCCAGCCAGAGCCCGCCGGCACCCACACTCTGGCATCTGGGCACGTGCTCAATAACTGATAAAGGTGGAGAAACTGAGGCAGAGCAAGAGGGCTCTAGGTGGAGGTCCCCAAAGGTAGATTCAGGCAAGCAAGCATCTCTAATCCACCTCACTGCAGAACTTCATGTTAAAAAAAAAAACCTGAAGGTACTTGGGCAGGTGAAGGATGGAGAAGCTAATATGGACGCTCCAGAAGGGGAAGAGAGCTCTGACCTTGGGGTTTTCTCTAGACTTTGAATAGGTCTGGGCAGGACACTAGGAGCTTTGAGTCAGGGCAGGAGAGGTGACTTTTCTCAGAGGAGGTTGGAGCTAACAGACTCTTCCCAGGAGAGTGGGGAAAAGGAAGAACTTCCTGGCCTCAGAAGGCAGTGAGCCCAGGGAGGGAGGGGGACCTGGTGTTCCAGCCTTTTCCACCCACCCTTCTGTAAAAGCCACAGAATCCTTCTAAAGCCACCAAGGAGGGAGAGACATTCTCTACCTCTGTCCCTAACTGGGAGAGGAGGTATGCCTAACCCCTCCCTCAAAGGTTAGGGCCATCCTGGAATTACGTCTACACCGTTATGTTTTCGCGAGTGCCAGGAAGTGGTTAGAGCTGAGTGGGGAGACTTTTGTCTGAGTTCTGAGTTCTCCTGTGTGACCTAGGATGAGTTTCTTTTCTTCTCTGTGCTTTGAGTCCCGGACTCCCCTCCGGGCTTCGTGCTCCTTACCGGGAGGGATCCGTTCTACCCGGAGTTCACAGGGCTATGACCGGGACGGATACATTGCTGAGAAACATCAGCCCCAGGTGGCCCCAGAGCCACCTTCCCCCACCCTCACCCCCCACCCCTCCCAGGCCCAGTCAGACATTCAGAGCCTGCCTCAGGCAGCCTAGCCCCTTCTGCAGCCCCGTCTGACCTCAGTCCCAAAGCAGGCAGCTCCTCTCCTGCCAGGCCAGGCTGCTCACGTTCACATCCGGCTTTTTCACGTACTACCTGGGTAACCTAGGGCAAGTTAACCTCTCCGAGCCTCAGTTTCCCCATTTATAAAATGAGAATAGTGATTGCTTCTACCTCACGGCTATTGTGAAGATTAACTGACTGGATACATATCAAGTTCTTAGAACAATGCCTGGCATACAGAAAGTACCCGGTAAATGTTAGTTACTTACACCCCATCTGCAAGCTAACTTGCCTCTTCCAAGAAGCCCTCCCAGGTTGGACTCACCTGGCTTTGTTTTCTCATCTTCAGAGGTCAGCTTGCCCATTATACTTGGCACTGGTGACCATGAGCCTGTTGCTTTCTTCTTCTTCTTTTATAAGTTTATTGTTATTATTTATTTATTTTATTTGTTTAGTAATCTTTGCAACCAACATGGGGCTCGAACTCACAACCCTGAGATGGAGAGTTGCTCACACGCTCTTCCGACAGAGCCAGCCAGGCGCCCTGACTGTAGCTTTATTCTTCGCTTGATGGAGTTCGGCCAGGCTGACCTAACCTCGGCTCTTGGCTTGCCCAGGAAGGGTAGGAAGAGAGGGCACCGAAGCCCCCCCCCGGCCCTCCTCCCACCCCACAGTCTGTGGGACTTGCAGCCACTGCCATTTCCAGCTGGGACCTGGAGCCACCTCGAGCCTGGGCCGGGCTGGGGAGGGGTGGGGGAGGCAGGCTCACAGGGGGAGTGGCACCGGGGCCGCCTGGAGCAGCCGGAGCACAGAAGTTGCTCCTCCAGGAGCCGAGAGATGATTCAGAAGGTGATTTATAGACGGAAGGCAGAAAGCTTGGCTCCTGGCCGAAGCGGCTGCTTAATTACATTCTTTGGTTTGGGGGGGTGGGGGGGCGGGGGGACGAGTGGGGCGGCAGCAGAGGATCGACTTTTACCCCCTCCCCCTCCAGGCCTTGTCCCCATAGCTGCCCCAGGTCCAAGCAGTGTCCCCTCTTTTTCCTGCTCCCAGAGAAGGAATTCCCTATTGTCAATGCAAGCCTAGGCCAGGAGAGCAGGAAGAACTTCTGGGACTGGAGGAGGGGGAGGAAAAGGGAAGAGGCCAGAGTCCCATCTCCTGGGGACTCCTCCAGGGGAGTCTGGCCTACAGAGGGGGCTGGGAAAGAGGACCGCCCTGGGGAGGATCACTTCCTCTCTCCCCTGCTTCTGGGCAGCTAACCCAGCCGAAGGCAAAGGGTTCCTAGAATCTTCCTGAAGGTACTGACCCCACACTTTCCCGCCGGTGCCCTATCCTACTGCTGCTTCTGGATCCTTCCTTCAAGTATGTTCCTTTTAGGTTGTTCAGTTTTTCAGCGAGCCGTGGGCTGGGGACTAGGGACCAGGGTTGATGCTGAGCGGTTGAAACCCAGTTCTTGAGTGCCCGACAACCTGTGTCATGTGGGCACAATGTCTGCCTCAGATCCAGAGGGTTCTCCAGGCAGGGTCAGCTTTGTATCAGAGGGAGAGGAACTTTGCTATCTTCATATTAAACCAACGTATCAGGGCCACCACACTTCTACTGCTAAAGCGAAAATTACTTCTGCACTGTTGACAAGCCATCCCCCCCTTCTGCTGAGTTACTTGCCGTGGTGACATCTGGATTCCCTCTATGAACGCTGACCCGTGTGGCAGCCTGACATCTCTCTGCTACTTCTTGGTTCCCGTGCAGTCTCATCGTGGCTCTGAACCCCCAAGCCCCACCTCTAGTTCTGGAGGCTAGAAAGGTGTGTCGGGGGCAGGGTGGGAGGGTAGCCCGGACCGATAGAGTCTATTTATCTGTTTTGCAGCTCGGCATGTACAGCCGGGAGGAGTTGGCAGGGGTCAGGATGGGGACACTAGACAGCTCTCTGGTTCCCCCTGAGGCGGGCCTTCTCAAAATGGCCTCATTATGTGTGTGGAGTGAATTCCAGAAATGTCAGGCACACCCATACATCTAGGGCAAGGATGGAGACCCAGAAGCATGCTGGAGGACAAGAGGGGGCAGTGTGGGATGGCGGGAGGTTTCCGGCCCCGTGAGTTAGGGGTCCCGAGACCTGGCTCTGCCCTTCGTTGTGGTCTGACATTAGGCCAGTTCCTTCACTGTTACGGACCTCAGGAAATAGGGGACTTGGGCGAGCTGTTGGCCTCGGACTTCCAGCTCTGAGATTTCAATCCCGGATTCTGATCACCCAGCGATTTGCGTTAACTAGCTGCCTGGTGGAGGGGGGGGGTTCGTCACCGAGAGTTGATCTCGGGGCAGGGTGGGGAGTAGTGAGCACAAAACTTTATACTCACCCAGCCGTGAGGTCATGGATGCGTCTCGAACCTTCCCAGGCCTCGGTTTTCTCATCTGCAAAGTGAGTGATGATAATAACACGATCACTCGCCCCGCCTACCTGTAGGGCTGCCAAGAGCTTCGGAAGCAGTCGTCTTGACGAAGCCCTTTGAGAAGCGTCAGGTTCCTTTCAGAGAAGTTAGCATCATTGCCGGTCCTACCAGAGAAGAGGAGTAAGCTGCAGCCCCTGCTCAGAGGGTGCTGAGCGCGAACCCAGCAGGACTGTCTGAGCCTGAGGAGTTGGTATCTTCCGCAGAGGAGGAAGAAAGGGGCTGGATACGGGCATCTCCGCTCCTTCCTGGGGGGTTCATGAAGCTCATTGAGGAGCCCCCCAGGGAGGGGCAGAGGTTGAGGCCAAGTGGCCGCAAGACATGCCCGGGTCCATAGCGTATAGTGCGGGACACGGGAGCCCTCCCCACCTAACGCGGAGACCAGAGGCCTGACCGGGGCTCGGCCGGGCACAGAGCAGGATTTCTAAGCAGCGACACGCAAAAGTGGGAGACATGGGTGGAAGTGAGGTGGGGGTAAGAGTAGAGGGCTCTTCTGAGGCCTGTGGTCACCAGGTCATCGCCTGCATAAGGGCCGTTCACTCGAGCGAGGCTGGAAAGACCGGGGGCCGAGTGTGCTTGCCCGCGTGCATGTGTGCCTGTGCACATGCGTGCTGGGGGTGGTGAGGACCAAGCACCCAGTCTGTTGGGAGGGCTGTTGGGTGAAACCTGCCCCTGGGCGAGGAGTCCCACTTATCTGACGGAGCCAGCCTGGCCAGCGAGAAAAACCAATCTCTCCTCTCTCTCCCCCTCTCTCCTCTCAGGGCCACTAGGAATGCAAATAGGGGTTTGTGGCAGTGCCAGTCAACTAGCCTCCTGCCTTCTGCCCAGCTCCTCACCACGTAGCTTCCTAACTGGCATTTCTGAGGGCCTCTCCCCTGCTCCCACACCTCCTGTGGCTCCCCACTTCTCATCTGGCACGGAGGCTCCCTAGGATTTGGCTTCTGCCCACCTACTCGGTAGTAGTTTCATAAGCCTCCGGGAGCATGCCCCCCTCCCCCCCCCCCCCGCCCCCGGCCAGGTCCTCTGTGCCTGTTCACGGAAATACCTCGCCACCCCCAGCCTCCCTTCCCCACACTCAACGGCTGAAATTCCACTTTGTCTTGGACCCAGATCAAAACCCTCTTCCTTCGGGAAGCCCTCCTAGATTTCCAAAGCGATGTCCTCCTAAGTGGGGGAAAATGCCATCACACTCTGTCCCTACAAGCAGACGCGCCAAAGTTCCCACTGCCTTCTGCCATGGGCTTTGGGTGTCTTATTTTCGTCCTACAGATGCCCCCCTCGAGGGAGAATCTGTGTTGTAGTCCCCTTGTAACTGCCCCCCACCAGTGCCCGGCATCTAGTAGGGGTCAGTAAACAAAAACACAGCTCTGTGCCGTGTGTGATGCGCTCTCTCAAGGCACAGGGACAAAAGGCGTTTCTGAGAGTCCCAGCTGCATCGTGCCTTGCGACGGTGTCACGAGCAGACTGAATGGGCCGAACGGATACAAACCCCACCTGCTGGTGTGACCTGAGGCTCGGAGCACCTGGCTTCTGCTGACTTTGAAAGGCAGCCGGACCTGCTTCCCCTTGACCAGCGGTCAGCCTGCCCTGCTCCGCTCAGGTCCCCCTGGCCCAGGCCATGTGGCCGACAGCCCTGAACAGCGGGGTGGGAGCCCAGACCTGAGCAGGCTGCTGTCTGAGCCTTGTCCCTAGAGTCTCCGCTCCCCTGGGATTAGATTGTCCATCCCAGGTACGTTTGAAAACTTTGTCCATCTGTGATCTCTCTCCCTC
Source organism: Prionailurus viverrinus (assembly GCF_022837055.1). Taxonomy (NCBI): domain Eukaryota; kingdom Metazoa; phylum Chordata; class Mammalia; order Carnivora; family Felidae; genus Prionailurus; species Prionailurus viverrinus. The sequence continues at coordinate 35,499,284 of NC_062574.1, forward strand.
CACAACCCCCTCACCCTCACCAGCTCATGCTATACTTGGGAACCTAAATCTTTAGGTTTTTTTTTTTTTTTCCAACGTTTATTTATTTTTGGGACAGAGAGAGACAGAGCATGAACAGGGGAGGGGCAGAGAGAGGGAGACACAGAATCGGAAACAGGCTCCAGGCTCTGAGCCATCAGCCCAGAGCCTGACGCGGGGCTCGAACTCCCAGACCGCGAGATCGTGACCTGGCTGAAGTCGGACGCTTAACCGACTGCACCACCCAGGCGCCCCCTAAATCTTTAGTTTTAAACTCCCATTCGGTGGGACGTGTTTCTCCCCCCCAGGATTAGGTGAGTGTTTGTTGGTGGTGTTTGTGTGCTGGTTCCCATACATACGTCATGGTCTTCTAGAAGAAAATCTCACCCCACTCTGCAGTTGGGGACTCTAGTCACGCAGCCCGTATTTGGAATCCACATCCGATCGGGCCCAAAGCTTTTTCTCTCTCCCACCGCTCAGGCTCAAAAGCTGACTTCTTATTTGGGCCAAGAATTTACCTATTCATGTTCTACCTTATTCCCCAAAGGATGGCTTTGAGGCCAGATTACACGTGACCTTCAAATGGCAAGCTGCTACTTTGGGTCTATTGATACTATTTCTGAAACTCTGGGAGGTCCCTTAGATGAGGATGTGTGCTAGTCACTGGCGAACTTTCCACAGGTCTTCAAGCTGGGCTAGCTGGGTGTGGGCATTAGAGGCCAGGCGACCGTTTTGTCACCCCTGGGATGGGCGCAGGGTGCTTGGGCAAATCCCTGCTTTCTGAGCCTTCGTTTTTCTCACCTGTGAAACAGAGTTCCAGCTCTAAGTTTCGTCCTTCTGTTTAGTCCCTTTTGCCCCTTCGCGCCCGACCTTTGTCATACACATCCCAGAAAGCAATCGGACAGAATCCTTCGCGCCCAAACCAATTCTCGCGTTAGTGTATCTGATTCAACTGATTTTTCACCCCATCTTCACAATTCAGTATTCAACCTTATTCCTCCCTGAGGACAAGCATGATCTCTCCTTTCAGATGAAGTATATTTCCCTTTATGTCCTGGCTGTTAGGTAACCCAGAGTCAAACTTGGAGTTCAATCCTTGGCCCTGACTTGGCATATTTGTCTTCTTCACCTTGATCCTGATTTTCTGGTTTTAAGGTTATTATTTAATCCTGTGTGTTTTGTAGTATAAGCTCCTTGAGGGTACGCACCATCTCACACACTGGCTGTATCCTCTGTGCCTGGCAAGTACAGAGTAGTTGCTCAATAAACATTTGTTGTCTTTGGAATAAACGGTTGCTATCAAATCCTTTCTGGAAAACGGCAAGGCACACATACATTTTTTAAAACTCTTGCCCTGGAGCGCCTGGGTGGCTCAGTCAGTTAAGCGTCCGGCTTTTTTTTTTTTTTTTTTTTTTTAATGTTTATTTATTTTGGAGAGAGAGACAGAGACACAGAATCCAAAGCCAGCTCCAGGCTCTGAGTTGCCAGCACAGAGCCCGACACGGGACTGGAACCTGCGCCCCGTGCGATGGTGACCTGAGCCGAAGTCGGAGGCTCAACCGACTGAGCCAGCCGGCCTCAAGTGATTCCGACTTTTGATTTTGGCCCAGGTCACAATCTCACGGTTGTGAGATCGAACTCCGAGTTGGGCTCTGCTCTGGGAGTGGAGCCTGCTTAAGATTCTCAGTCTCCCTCTCCCTCTGCCCCTCCCCTGTTCATGGTCTCTCTTTCTCTCCGGGAGGGGTGGTGGTGGGGGGGCGGGTGGTAGTTTTGCTCTGTCAGGGGGTTGGGTGGTAAGAATTCTGATCAGTCTCTACTTCTTTATCATCGGCTCCCCCTCCACCGGAAATCTATTAAAATCTTGTCTTTGGGTAAGTGACCATCTTTTCTTTTGTCATGAGCTGCTTAATTCGAAACTTGCAATGGGAAGCTCTCTTGTTTCCGGCCAATGAGTCTGCTTTTCCCCTGCCCTGGCTCCCTTCATATCTGGTTCCTCCCACCTCCCCTTGCCCTGGAAGCCAGCCAGTGCCATTGCTGCCATTCTGCAGGTGACAGGATGCCCCGGTCGCATCCACCCCGTCTCCCCAGCTGGGATGCTCCCACTCCCCAGCAGCCACCGGGAGAACAGCTATCGCTAAAAGGCACGGTGGGGAGGGAGGCCGAGCGGGAGGAGGCCAGGCCCAAGGTCACGCCGCATGAGCACCAGGGCCCCTCTCCGCCAGCCAGGCCTCTCCCATCGGCGACACTGGCTTGGCTTGGAAGGTGCCAAGCTCCCACCTACCGACAGATCTCCAAGGAGGGGAACTGGCCTGGGGGGCCAGGCGGGCCTCACCCATCCGCCGGCAAGGTGTCCTCTCGGCTCTGTGTCACTTCTCCCCTCCCCTGCTTCTGCCCTGGGCAGCACCTCTGGAGACCAACCCACTCAGCCCCTTGACGTTAGGAAAGAGGACGCCTGACCACGGGCCGGGTGGACCTCCATTTTAACGGAAGCTTCTGCAAAGAAAGAGACTCTGGGGCCTGCCCCATCTATCAGGAAGGACGGCGTCTAGGCCACCATCCTTGCAGCCGACTGCCCCTTCGTCCCTATTTTGTCTGTGAGACAGCTGAGGCTGCCGGAGCCTGAGGAGGGAGCTAGGGAGCAAGTAGGGGAGGCAGGTCACAGTCAGCTGATAATTCATCATGGACCGTGTGTGCTGAGGAAACAGAGCACACACTTCATTTTTATTTCTTTTATAAAATTAAAAAAAAAATTGAAGGTTTATTTATTTTTGACAGAGAGAGAGAGAGAGGGAGAGATAGCACAAGCGGGGGAGGGGCAGAGAAAGAGAGGGAGACACAGAATCCGAAACAGGCTCCGGGCTCTGAGCTGTCAGCGCAGAGCCTGACTCGGGGCTCGAACTCTGACCGGCAACATCGTGACCTGAGCCGAAGTCAGACGCTCAACCCACTGAGCCACCCAGGCGCCCCTCTTTTATAAAACTTTTTAAAGTTTGTTTTGTTTATTTTTTTAGAGCGCGAGCTTGAGCAGAGGAAGGGGAGAGAGAGAGGGGACGAGAAAGATCCCGTGCAGGCTCCGCGTTGTCAACACAGAGCCCCGTGTGGGACTTGAATGCATGAGCCGTGAGATCAGGACCCCAGCTGAAATCAAGAGTCGAATGCTTAACCCACCGAGCCACCGGGCGCCCCCGCACACACTTTAACTCATCCCCAGCCACGATCTCAGGAGGCAGATACTCTCGTTATCCCCATGCTACAGATGACGAAACTGAGGTCCCAAGAGAGCCAACCCATTGCCCCGGCCTCCACGGCTGGCCAGCCCGGGAGCTCCAACCACAGCACAAACCGCCTGTAGCCAGGCCCGCCAGGCCCGCCAGTGACACCACCCCACATCCTGAGAGTCAGGAAGTTCCTCCTTAGGTCTCACTGCAGTCTTTCCTGGCTTAGTCCAAGCCCAGATTCTCTTGTTTGTCCTGCTGGGGACCTGAGCTGCACTGTAGATTTCCAGTTTGCCTCCAGGACAGGGGTGCATTTCTCTCTGAGTCTTCCCTTCTCCGGAACAACCCTTCCCGGGTGGCCCGGTCTCCCGCACGCCTTTGGCCACCTTGCTCTTCCCCTTCCAGTCTCTCTCCAGCTTGTCTACATCCTATTGCGAGTTATGTGAGTCACACAACTTGCCTTTAGACCGGGGTGAAGGGGTCCTGCCAGACCCATCATCTTAGAGGGCTCCGCTCAAGTGTCTTGAGGCCGTGTCCCTCCGCACGGGCATGGGGTCTGGGGCCCAAGGGGCTGTACCCACCCAGAGCCCACACTCTCCGACCCCCAACCAATGCTCTGGGTACTCAAGCCCCTGGACTTTCTTGCCCAAATGGCCTGCTTCTGGGTGGTGCAGACCTTTGTCTGGATTTCAGCCTGTCAAGGCAGACCATACTGCCGGTGTTGCTGGTGTGGGTGCCCCAGGGCGCAAGCGGTAACCAGGGGAGGCCATTGGCAGGGACGGTGCATGGGGGCTTGGAGGTTCTTTTGGGGTGTCCAGTGTGCGATAGAATAGAGATGGGCAGACAGCAGGCTGGGGGCTGGCTCTCCCCTTGTCACCGTTTTCTTTTTTTTCTTATTTACATTATTTATTTATCTAAGTCATCTCTACATCCCACGTGGGGCTCGAACTCACGACCCCGAGATCAAGAGTCACATGCTCTACTGACTGAGCCAGCCAGGCGCCCTCAGTTTGCACCCCCACCATGTTTTCTAGCATAAAACTCCGTGGAGAACCCAGCCTTTCAGGTGGTGAACAAGGATGAGAGAATGACTTTTTTTTTTTTTTTTAATGTTTATTTATTTCTGAGACAGAGGGAGAGACAGACAGACAGTGTGATCGGTTAGGGGCAGACAGAGAGGGAGACACAGAATCCGGAGCAGGCTCCAGGCCCCAAGCTGTCAGCACACAGCCTGACGCGGGGCTCGAACCCACGAACCGCGAGCTCATGACCCGAGCCGAAGTCGGTTAAGACTGAGCCACCCAGGCACCCCGAGAATGACTTTTTAACTCATTCTCGATTAACTCTCGATTGGAGTACACACACGGGAAAGTACGGAAGGCAAAAGTGGAGAGCTCACTGAGTTGAACGGGAACACATCATCTTTAACAGTTTGTTGACCCGATGCGAAATCTTTACCTGTTGGGCGCTGGCAGAAGGGCCTCTGCTTACGCTCTCACGCAGGTCCGGGGGCCGCCCCAGCCTGAGAATCGGGGAGAAGGCTTGCTTCCTCCAACTTTGCATCGTCTGCCCTTTCCACCTTAGCAGGTCGACTGCCTTCTACGCGGGCAGCACCTCCAGCTCCTCCGCGTCTGGGGTCACCTTGCACCTTCAAGTCCCTTCTCGTTAAGCTGCAACGTTGTCTTAACCCCTCCTGAGCCTCAAAGGAGCCTCCTTCGTGTTTGCTCGGTTCTGTCATTTTTAACCGGCCCCATCAGAAGCGCGCTCAGCTGGCCGTTCTGTTGTGCCTCCTCCGGGGCACGGCCTGTGATGCCCTGCATGTTCCAGCCCCTCCCGAACCCCCCACCTAGCCCATGGCCCACTCCCGCCCCCTCCCCATGACCTACTTTTCCTTGCATGGGTTAGAGTGTGAGCTTGGGGGACAGCAGTCCCGAGCTCCACCTAGATGGTTCCGCCTGTAGTAGCCGGGTGACCCGAAACTCTCTGAACCTCAGTTTTCTCTGCAAAATGAGGGTTACTCTCCTCATTTCTCACGTAAAATGGGGAGTAAAGGACATAACACGCGTGGGACTTAGCGTGGGGCCCGGTGTCCACGCATTTTGCTATCCTTGATCTTGTTTTATTGTCTGCGTTGTCCTTACACTGCCTCATACCTCCAGGCCTCTATGCTCGGCCCTGCCTTCCTTTGGAAGGACCTCTTCAAACTTATGTTTATTTTTGAAAGTCCAGTTCAGGCAACATTGTGTCTGGGTGGCCCTCCTTCGGCCCCGGCCCCGACCCTGGCTCACCCCCTTCCGCCTGGAGCCCTTTCATCGACCAGACTGGAGGCCCCTGCGGGCAGGACCAGCTCTTGGTCGCCTTTGAACCCACGTCCCCAAGCACGTCCTCTGAGACGAGTCGTGGAGTGAAGGGGACACTGCTGAGAGTCACAGGCCACTCACAGGCTCAGCCTTCCAGCCCCGGCTGGATGCTCAGAGCCTCTGTGAGGCCGTCCCGGGATAGCCTGCTGGCACTTTTCACGTATTCTCTTGAATTCTCAGTGAGCCCTTCACGTACATCTGCCCGGCCTCCCCGACTAGAGAGTCAGCCCTTTGAGAGCAGGATTCCCCTGAAATGTCTTCATACCCCTAGTGAGCCTCCCACATCACCCTGAATAATGCAGGAGCACAGCTGCCAATTCTGCTGATTGGTGGCCGACGGGCCGGAGGCTCCTTCCCAAGCAAGCTCACGTCCGGGTTCGGCTGGTTCCCACTCTCTGGGACAGCGCTTCCCCCCACTCTGTGATTCCTCAGACTGTCCAGCCCTGAGCCTCAAAAGCCTCTGTGCTGGAAGGCAGCCTGGTGTTCCAGAAAGAGGAGTCAAATTGGCCGTAGCGTGAATCTCAGAGGTGCTACTTAATTGCTCTGGAAGTTTGGGTGGCTTCTTAAAAAATCCCTGAGTCTCGGTTTGTTCGTCTGTACCACGGGGGTAGAATTTCTGACCTCAGGGCAGGTGTCGAGATGAAATGAAACAATATACGGGAGCTGAGTTAAAGGGGAATAAATAGTGACTAAATCGAGGATGTTCTGAAGGTCATTCCAGTGTAGCAAGGGTTATAAAACTGTATCGGATTTGTGCAACGAAAAGACTTGAATTCCTTCCAAAACAGAAAAGGCCACACTCAGGGAAAGCCGTATGCTCTATGCTGTTTTGTCCCAACCAATTTAACCTGTTTGAAGAGAAAAGTGGGTGATGGGCATGGGGCAAAGTCTGTGACTCGGTGGACCCAATACAATGTGGACTCTGGCCTGACCTTACGTTCGGGTGTCCTGTTGGGCCAAAATACTCACAGAGGCCTGCAGCTCTTGGGAAGGGAAGGGCAAACCCGATGTGGAAGCTGTCAGTTCTTCCTGGGGTTCCAAGCAGTGGTCTGTGTGGGTTTCATACGACTCTGGTTACTGGCGTAGACATTGGCCATTTCAGCCTTGCCAAGTGCCGTGAGCCAATCAGGCTGAGGGCACCAGGAGGCCTGGGTAGGAGGCGGGCTGTCCCAGGGACAGCAGTGAGACGTGAGAGAGGCCTGCCAGACCACGGGAAGGAATGTTGAGAAACTGAGGCACGGAGAGGCCCCTTAATGCTTTTTGTTCTTTAAAACATTTTTGATTGCACACTGATAAAAAAATATATATATGTCATCTTTAAAAAATATATCCACGAGGGGCGCCTGAGTGGCTCAGTCAGTTAAGCGTGTGACTTCAGCTCAGGTCACGCTCTCATGGTCCGTGAGTTCGAGCCCCGCGTCGGGCTCTGTGCGGACAGCTCAGAGCCCGGAGCCTGCTTCGGATTCTGTGTCTCCCTTGCTCTCTGCCCCTCCCCTGCTCATGCTCTGTCCTTCAAAAACAAACAAACATTAAAAAATTTGTTTAAATAAGAGTTTTCCCAGCTAAGAATGCCTAAACAATATGTATTTCATCTTGCTTCTTTTTAAGCGTTGTAAAAAGGACGTTATGCTGTCTGCAGTCTTTTGTAGTATGCTTTTCTCCCTCTACAGTAGGTTTCTAAATTTCAAACTAAGTTTTGGGTGTTACTGGAGCTCTTTGACTTTCACAGCTGTGTCATAGCCCATCGTCCGACGACACCACACTTGGCGGATTCATCTCCCGCCGACGGGTGGGTGTCTCGGGGTGCACACGAGTGACGGGTGACCATGGGGGTACCTGTCGCACGAAGCGCGAGTGTCCCCCTTTGCAAGTCGACACCAAGCTCTTCAAAGAGGTTGTGCTCATTTCTAACTCTCACCTTTGCTCTACATTTTCGCTGACGCTTTCGGAATCAAATGGCTTCATTTTTGGCAATCTGGCAGCTGCCAAACGTGATCCGTGGGCTTCCTGTGCAGAGATGGGAACTTTTTAAGGTCCCAGAGCTGGCGGAAGCAGAGGCAGGGCGGGGCGATGCATAGGACACGCATTTGGAAGAACATACGGCCCGCGTCTGGTGTGACTGGTGCAAATCCCTGACTTGGCCCTCCGGTCCTTCGTGCCCCCCGAGTTCTCTGCCTGAGGCCCAGAGGGCATCACTGGCATTCGGTGACGGGGCACATGGCTTAATGGAGCCCCAGCCTTCTCTTCTCTGCCTCCCCTCACCATTCCTTGTGCTCCTCAAATGCGCCCTCCTGGGTTGTGAACGTGCCTGCTCGCTTTCCAGAAACAATGCTGCTTCGTCCAGGAAGTCCCCCTGGCAGCCTCATGAGACCTAGGGTCCGTTTCCCCCCGGCCCTCTCTGTGCCTGAGTTACAGCCAGAACATCTCCCAGCTGTCACTTCAGGGAAGATCAGAAGGTGAATGTTTCCCCTAAATCTAACCAAAAGCCTGGGCTCCTTCCTTTGGCAAAGCAAAGCCGTGAGCACCTCCGCCCACCTCGGAAACCAGACGCGGCAGCCGTGTCCTGGCTGGAACCTCAGTCCTCACGGCTTGGCCTTGCCTGGGGTGAAACCCCACTTCCTCAGGCCTTTACTATAAAGATAAAGGGATCTTAGGACCCCTTCTCCGACTGGAAAACTCTTCCCTATCACTTCTTCGCCTGACCAGAACCTTCCCAGGATTTTTCAGAATCCAGCTCAGAGCTGCTTTCTTCCTGGGCACCTTCCCAGCCTAACTGCCACCACCTTGCTCCCAGCTCATCTGCACGCATTTGGGCCAGAGCAGGGCTTCGAACATGCGTGGGTGAGCCTCTTACGCCCTGTCCCACTTGGGACGTGGCACCTGCTACTCTCAGCCTCCTGGGGTTTATGGTGCTCATTAGCATATTAGCATTCATTAGCATAATAACCACACAGGCCCCGCAGGGATGACCCTTGCTTTCATTTGTTTAGTCTGTTTCCCAAAAGTATTGAACTTGGTAGTCCCTTCTCTCTCCCCAAATAACAACTATTACTCATTTGGAAAACACGATCTGGAAGATTCTCCTGCTCCTTTCACGTGTCAGTTTGTCCTTGTGGTCTTATTCTTCTCAGCAATCAGGCTGTGATTCCTCTTGCTTTTTATTTTGTATTTTCTTTTTAAATTAATTAATTGCTTTAGCAATCTCTACGGCCAACGCGGGGCTCGAATTCGCAACCCCAAGATCAAGAGTCGCCTGCTCTTCCGACTTAGCCAACAAGGCGCCTCTCTGACTTATAAAAATCATCCTTTGCGATCTACTTCGGTCCAGAGTAACCACCCCAGAGGGGTTGAATTGAATGAATGCATGTACTCGGGAATGAGTGAATGAGTGAATGAGTGAATGAATGAATGAATGAATTGAACAGTCAGTCAATTGGCTGGTCATCCAGCTGTGAAGCAGTCAGAAACTGCCAGGTCATTGTATCCTGGGGACACACTGCTATCTGGCCAGTGCCAGACCCTCTCCACAGTGGAATGACTCACTCTCCCGCATTAGGCTCTGGTAATTTTCTTTTTAGGCGTCTCTCTTCCGGTGAGACTGGGATCCCCTGCAGGGCGGGGACCACATCACCTTCACCTCCACCTCTCTGTATTCCCCGTAAGTGGGTACACAGTCCCTGGTTGCTGAATGACATCTCTCCTCTGACTCCTTCCAGGAGGATCTAGAACACTGTGGTTAAGCCTGCAGGCTTTGGAGCCAGACTGGATGAGTCTCTAACTACCTGGGTCACCTCAGGCAAATTACTTCATCTCTGCACTTCAGTTTCCCTAGCCAGCTGGGGGGTGATAACAGTATCTTCCTTACCAGGTTGTTGGGGGACTATTGAGTTAATGTGTGTAAAGCACATGAAATATGCCCGACACGGAGGGCAGTGCTGGCCTGTGCTGGCGCCGGGAACCACGGTAACCAGGGACTGTGATGTGAGCTCTCCGTGCATCATCTCAGGGACCAGGAATCCGGGCAGCCGAATCAGCTGCGTTACCCCGGGGCACCTCCCCTACCTCCTCACCTACAATCACCCCACTGAGAACCCGCTGGGCTCTTTTACCCTCCGTCCTTCCCCAAAGATGGGAATCCAAGGCACCGCATGGGCGGATTGTAAGTGCACGTGTGCACAGACGAGAGCGAGTGTAAGCGAGCGAGAATGAGTTCTTTGAGAGGCCTGGGGGGTGCCATCGCCTTCGTGGCAGACGCAGGAAAACAAAGATGTTGAGGCAGGACGGGGAGAATACACAGGAAAAAAAAAAATCACCTGTGAATCAGCAATGCTGCAGAACTGGCAGAAGTCAATTTGGTCGTCACCGCCCCCGGCGCCTTGCCCAGGGCCCTGTGTGTGCCCAGGAAATGTTTGCAGGCAGGACATCTGTGCTCGCTTTTATCCAGGCAGGTTATCCAGGTGGAAGACGGATGGTTATGAGAGGGCATCAGGACTGGGGGGGGGCCATCCCTGACGGCTGGGGAGAATATGCTGGAATCCCTTTCCCCACGTGCCAGCTGGCCTTCTCAGACCCTGTAGGCCGACTCCGTTCCTCTCCACTTAAGAGGAGAACCCCAGGAGTCATGGGGTTGACTGTCCTCCTTTTTTCCAGAGTGGCCAGGGCTTTAGCCTGGCCATCATCCCGGGTCTCGCGATACAATATGAGTGCGATGGAAGCATGAGGGAAGGGCTGGTGGGATGGCGTGAATGTAGGAGGTTTAAGACGAGCAACGCCACAGGCTGTTTATCTTGGAGCAGAGAAGGTCGGGGGGCTGCATTCCAGGCAGGGGAGCAGCTGCTCCGTCAGCACCTGAGGAGAGGCCGTGAGAGCCAAAATGGTGGCTCCGAGGGATGGCGGTGAGCTAATTAGATGAGGTTGCCCATCACATGTCACAAGGCAAAGGCACCCACGAGTGGAAGCAGTCAGTGAGTTTGGCCGAGGGACCGAGAGAAGTGAGGCTAAGAACTGTCTCGCCCGGAAAGAGGAGGGAGTTCCCAGGAATCTATGGGCTGGTTGGTCTATCAAAAGCTTGACTGGTGTGAGAAGTTGCTAAGGGGGTGAATTTATGATTTCCGCCTCTCCGTGGTGGTATAGTGTGTTCTGTGAATGAAGGGGAACCAGAATTCCGTGAAGATGGGGAAGAGCCCCTTATCACGGTTGGCTGAGTTATTTGGCCCCTCAGCCCTTGGGATCCCAACTGAACTCTCAGTCTGGGCTACAGAGACTGGGCCTTGGTTTTGTGCCAAATTACCTTCCAGCTCCAACAGGCTCCTTTCAGGGGGAACGGCCCTGGTCCCCACTTCACTGCCTACGGGGTCTAAACTCGTCAGCTGGGACCTCAGTCCCTGCTTCCTTCCCTCTTTGCTCCTTGGGTTTTGGTCTTTCTGAGTCACATCAACGTCCCAAAAGTCCCCTTCCTCTTCCTTTTCTCTCAGGGCATAAAAATCCACCTCAGAAGACCCCACCTCACCTTCACTTACTCGCCCCCTGTCTGAGGCTCAGTGTCCTTATTTGTAAAGTGGAGACCGTATCCATCTCTCAGGGCTGTTGAGGGAATTAACCAAGGCGCTGGGTGGGGAAATGCTTTCCCCAGTGGAAGGTGCTGGAACGTTTGTCATCTCCCCGGACTCCTCTGGGACGCCTCCTGGGAGAGATCCTGAATTCACATGTCCTATCTTACCCACAAATCCCTCCAGCCCTCAGACAGAGATTTCCTTCTCACCGGGGGATGCCTTGAGCGTGGGTCTGGCCCTTTGTGAGATCCAGACAAATCGACTTCAAGAACGGAAGGTCCATTACAACACGGAAAAGAAGGCAGACCAATAGGCAGGGACCCCGGTGTTGGGTTTACAGCCTGAGTGGCAGGATAGACTTGAGGACAAATTTCCTTCTCCTCGTCTCCCAGCCCTCCATCGACCTGCTCCGTGCAGACTCTGTCCTGAGAAACGTGTCCCCTTGTTGCTTTGTGAGCCACTCGGTGCCACCATGTCCTAGCTGCGTGACCCCAGAGAAGTTTGCTCAGCCTCTCTGAACCCGTGTTGTTCCCTGTCAGATGGGGGCAATTATAACCTCAGTGGGTTCTTTGGCAAATTAAACGATATATTCTACGTAACGTGCTTTACATGGCTCCTGGCACCAGCCAGGGCTCCATAGATGTGAGCTATTATTATTCACAATAATAACCAGTCTGAGCGCCCCAGTAACTTGGTCCCCTTACTACCTTACTTACAGAATTCAGTAATTTATTTCCTCCTGACCTTAGGAGACATCTTTACCCAAGTAAATACACCCTACATTCTCTTTTCCACCATTGGGCATATACCTGGACAGGCATTCCTCTTTATTTCATTTATAGCTCTGAGTGTCCCCATTAGCTCATCTCCCCTGTGCTGTGTGGGCACCTCCTCTTGCCTGTGGTGACTCGGGCCTCCTCTCAGGCCAGGGTGACTCCCGAGGGAACCTTGACGGGAGCTAATATGCTTTGACATTTTGCCCCTCGTGTTGAACACACATCCTATTTGTAGAGAAAATGTTTCTTTGTTTTGCTTTAAATGGATGCTACGTGTGTGTGTGTGTGTGTGTGTGTGTGTGTTGTGTGATTTTATCTCTTCTGTCTCACGTGTGTTTCTTCCTGGAAGAAATTTCTTCCTACTTTTGTCATGAATATGACTAGCACACAGAACTAAAAATATAGAAATTCCCTGTGGCCCCAGCACTGGTGTGGGCCCGGACAGGGTGGGTGCAGGCAGTGAGCTGAGGTGACACGGCAGGAGGTGAGGACAGACCCAGAGGAGGTGAGTGGGACTCTACCATGGACTTGTGGAGAGAAGGCATTCCAGCGAGAGACAACTGGGGAGCTCGAAGTCCTAGACAAAAAAACAAAACACGGCAACAACCAAAAAACCCCAAAGGGGTAGCTGTGGGCAAGAATCGAGGAAGATGTGGACCCCCAGCGGGAGAAGGCCTTGGTGCCTTCGGTACCTTGAACCCCAAGAGAGTTGGTCTGCTACATCTCTGCAAGAGAGTTTCCACAGGCTCACAACATTCACACTGCCGCAAGGCTAAGAACAAGTTGAGATTCAGGAAGAAGGGGAAATAAAGGCAGAAAAAACCCAAGGGCAGCAGGACTGAAAGCTCGGAAGAGGGTCACCAGAAAAAGCGTCAGGCCGCAGGGGGAAGTGATCTCTCTTGAAATAGACTTTTTATCTCGTCTTTTCCCAGCGAATGTTAGCGCGTGTTTTGTAAGGCACACAAAATACGAGCATGGTGGCTGGCCGGCCAGTGCTGTAGACCCAAGGTGTGTGTGTGTGTGTGTGTGTGCGCGCGCGCGCGTCTGGAAGGGCACGCCCAAACACTTTATATGGTGTGCTGCTGCTGGGTCAAAAAAGTTTTGCTTCTTCCCTCGCTGTGAAGAGGAGATTTGTCGATAGCCCAGGAGAAGGGATGTCGAGGGAGGGCTCCTTCAGGGGAGGAAGGTGGAAACACCGGTGGCTGGAAAGAATGGACTATTCCTGGGAGCAAGAGAGGTGGGGCCCCTGAAGGTGGATGGTAGGGAGTCAGGCCCCCACCCCCACCCCTACCACCACCACCCTGGGCGGGGTCTGAGCCTTGTCTGTGACCCAGGACGCTAGGACAGCCTCCACCCAGTCTCCTCCCCTTAAGGTGGAGGACGAGCCGAGAGGAGGGGGCACCCAGGCCTGTTCCATCTGTTTCTCTGGGGGTGGGGCTGGGCCTCCGCAGCTGGAAGCTCCCCCGGGGCCATCTGACGCTCAGCCAGGCTTGAGAAGCAGTGATCCACCCCTCGGAGTGCTGGAACATGTCACGAGGTCCCGCAGAGGTCTGCGGTGGACCCGGGACACCGCTCCTAACAGGTGCTCAGTAGATGTTTGCAAACCCCAGTCGAGGCGCCCGTGGCAATGAGCCCCTTGAGAAGAAAGGGCAGAGGGAATGAACGCAAGGACCCCCGCAGAGGAATTGGCTGCAGGACTCAGGACTGGTGAATTGGGGAGGGGGAAGAGGGGGGCGCAGGGGAAGATGTTGAGGCTCGCTCCGGCTGCTTCGTCTGCAGATGGGGAAAGGGGCAAGGGGGAGGGGCAGCCACTGCTTTGAACTTGCGTGGAGCCTCCCTAGGCAGAGTGGGGAAGTCCAGGGGCCGCTCAGGGCTGTTTCACCTGCACGGGCTCGGCGCCGCGGGGGGACGCGCTCCTGGGAACGTGGTGGAAATACCCACTTTGAAAGCCAGGCAGCGAGCGGCGCCCAGAGAACCCAGGAGCCTCGGTGACCTTGTGGAGTCTCGGGCGAGCCCCCACCGCCCATGCCCTGTCATGCGCACCTGCCCCGTGGGTCCCAGCTCCCTGAGGTCTAGGGGTTCGGATCCGAGCCCGATGCGGCTGTGGCCAGAAGTCCCCAGTTGGGAGGAATTTTTATTGTTATCGTTCCTTCAAAGTTTTATGATGAAAACTGTTCATCCAGAAAACAAAAAAATACTACAAGGAGCACACATATACACACCTTCTAGTTCAACTGTTTTACGTTTTGCCACCGTTGCCCCACCCATCACCCCCCCCCCCCAAATGACCCCTGCCCCAAGTTTGGCGTGGGTTTTTTTTTTTTTTTTTTTTGCTGAACCATTTCAAAGTAATACAGTCATGATGACTCTTCACCCCTGTATTTCCGATATGTAAGGATAAACCCCTGTGGCCATATACCATATCACACTTAACAAAATTTATCATGATTCCTGAGGATTCAGATTTCCCCAGTAATCCTCAAAATGCCTTCCTTGTTAGGATTTTCACACTAGGTTCCAATTATCTGACTGTTATGTCTCTGAAGTTTATTTTAATCTAAAGCGTCCACCCCAACGCCCCCAACACACGCACGCGTGCACACACACACAGACACACACACTTTTAAAAAAAATTTTTTTTGGGGGGCGCCTGGGTGGCGCAGTCGGTTAAGCGTCCGACTTCAGCCAGGTCACGATCTCGCGGTCCGTGAGTTCGAGCCCCGCGTCGGGCTCTGGGCTGATGGCTCAGAGCCTGGAGCCTGTTTCCAATTCTGTGTCTCCCTCTCTCTCTGCCCCTCCCCCGTTCATGCTGTGTCTCTCTCTGTCTCAAAAATAAATAAATGTTAAAAAAAAAATTAAAAAAAAAATTTTTTTTAACGTTCATTTATTTTTGGGACAGAGAGAGACAGAGCATGAATGGGGGATACACACACACTTTTTAAAAATGACATGGACTTCTAGAAAGTTCAGGCCTTAGCCCTGTGTGCCGCCCCACATTCTCGATTTGTCTGGCTGCTTCCCTATCGTGTCGTTTGGTTTGTTCCTCTATCCTTCCTGTTTCCTGACTGGGTGACAGTTACTTCTCAAACCTGGGGAGATTCAGGTCAAACGTCCGTCCTTGACCAGAGAACGTCCTGCAGGGGGCCCGGCTACCGCACGTTGCGTCATCTCTTACCGTGCTATTGTCACACTCTGGGGGAGGTTTTTAATGATCCAGTTTTCTGGACGCCTCCCCAGAAAGTCTGATTCAGCGGGGCTGGCTTTGGATCCCACGTGTCTGTGTTTTTCAAAACCACCCCAAGTGATCTCTGCGCCACAGTCCTGCGGCCTGTAGCCCTGGCTGGCGGCAGCCAGCTGGTAAATGCTCGTCCTCGGGGCCTCTGAAAGGCGGGGTGAGGGAGCAGAGGTGGGATGGTTGACGTAGGTGAAGTCCTCGAGAGCCCAGCCTTCCCCAGTGTGTGCGATCAGTGCTGTCTGGGTGTGAAGCGGGGTGGCTGGGCCTCTGGGTCCCCGTAGCGGAGGAGTGTGGGGTATCTGGGGGCAGCCCCCAGGATCCGCTGGGAGTTCTGGCAAGACGAGGGGCGCCCCCCACACTTGTCTGTGCCCCTAGCGCCCAGCACTGGGCTTGACCTAGCATACGCGTTCGTTGAGAGACGACACCCACCAAGCTGACAGGGGAGCCCCGGGGAGATGCCGTGAGAGGGAATCTCAGCCGAGCGATTCTGTTTTCCGTGTTCCCTCCCGGGCTTCTTCCTAAGATTCAAACAAAGGATTTCTGGACGGTAGGGCCGTCCCCTGCCCTCAGCTCGTCCTGATGGCGGCCTGCGGGACCTGAGGAGGTGAGAAGGGCCAGGCGAGTCAGGGGGAGCGCTCGGTGTGGCCGCAGGAGCAGGGGCGCTGGGCCTCTGGTGAGGTGGACACACTGCCCACCGCGCACAAACGAGTGACGTCATTCATCCTCTCGACAAACTCGTTTCAGTGGCGAAACAGGGAGCCAGTGGCCAGTTCAATGGAATGTGTTTAAGCTTCCCCCCCGGGGTGGGTAGAAGAGCTGGGAAATACCCAGAGGGAGCAGTTCAAACTGCACCATGAAGAGGGGGTCTTAAAATCGAACCCCAATGGATGAAAAAGAGTCCAACGCGAACAGGAGGGCCGGGCAGGCTCTGTCTTGTCTTTGACCAGAACTGTCTTGAAGGTAGTGTATGCGAACCCAGCAACATCCTGGCCTGGGAACCAGCGGACTCGACTTCTCAGAACGAGCAGCCCGGCCCTGTGGGGCCCTCCTTCCCCATCTTCTGTCTTCTATAATAACTTAGGGGCTGGAGGAGCTGGAAGAGGAGAATGTTCTCAGACTGAAATGAGCTAAAGATGCCAACGTGGTTTAGGAAGAGTTTACCTCGGAAATCGGATTGGTGGAGGGGGGAGACGGAAGACACAGGTGGCCGGGATCCAGGAGTCAGAGTTGTCCCAGCTGAACTCATCTGCAAGGCCCAGCTCCAAGGTGACCCCTTTGAAGATGGATTCCCCACTCACAGTCCCTTTCCCTCAGCCTTCCCACCCCTGTGGCTTCCAGCCTGAATGAGATTTGTCACACTCTGCCTCTACCGTGGTCACCTGCGGGGATGTCTGCCCTGTTCCAGGGTGGGGGCCTCCGAGGACAACGGTGGCTGCATCTTATACACGCCGGGCGCCCGGTACACGTGTACTGAATGGGGCCCCAGCCCGGGGACCTGAGGCTTCGAGAAGGGACTGCACAGTGTAAGAGAGACAGAGTTCCAGCTAGGGTCCCGAGGCCTGAGCTGACTCCCTGTGCTGCCTCCAACCAGTGGAGGGAATCCGGGCAAGTCACACTGCCCCTCTGGGCCTCAGTTTCCCCCGAGGAAGTGGACTAATGGTGTCCAAGACCCCATCCAGCTTCGACATTCGATGGCCTGGTACTGGGATGGAATAATTAACACGTGTAGCTGTTCACAGAATGCTTCTAAAGCCTTTCTAGGGTAACTTGGGCCTCCTCCAACTGACAGACCAGCAGGGAATCTCCTCGGGCAGACACTTTTATTCAGCAGGTTTTTATGAAACACCTACCTTGTACCGGTGAGCGCCCAGAGACCCCTGGTCCCACCACGGCTTCTAGAATGCTTTGCCTCTTTCGGTTTGGAGAGACTGGACCCATTGGGAGGGAGCTGTCAAAGAGTCGCCCCAAACTGAGAGGCAGGAGTGTGACGACCCCAAGCTAGTCATTTCGTGTCTTTGGGCCTCAGTCGCCTCATCCGGAGAGAGCTAAAAACCCTTTGCGTGTCCGAGGGCAGAGGCTGGGCCGCAGCTTCCGCCTGTGAAGGCAGGACTCTGTCGAACAAGTACGGGATGGTGTGGGCTCAGCCGTGAGCCCTGAGCTGCTCGGCAAAGCAAGTGGCCCTGTGAGCGGCTTCCCCCTCTGTGGTCACCTGTAAGCATTTGTCCACCTGTGGTCTTAGTGCCTCTTGGGAGACCCTTGAGAGTCTGAGGGGCGAGGCCCCGGGCCTGGACACCCACCTGGGCTCAGGCACTTCCGTGCCCCCCAGTGAGTCCTCCTGGGCCCACACCTGCCTGAAGGAGGGTACCCCCAGCTCACTGTCCTCTCAGGGTGCCGAGGGAGGACACGGCCCTGAGGAGACCCACCGACAGGTCAGAGCTGCAGAAACTCCCTCCCTCCATTCTCCTCACCTTCTCCCCGCTCTACCCCCCAGCCTCTGTCAGGCCTCTCCCCCACCGCGCCCCCCCCCCCAACTTCTTCCCAGTCCTCACCCTCCTTTCCTTCTCCCCAGGTCTGACCATCCCGCTCTGAGCCCTGCCTCCCAATTTGGCTGAAGGGGACAACCCCTGTCCCCCCACCCTCCTCCTCTTTCTTTCGTCTCCACCCTGATCAACTCCAGTTTCCTATGAAATTGAGAGGAAAAAAACAAAACAAAACAAAACAAAAAAAACCCTCACGCTCACAACACAACAAAAAACAGGTTTAAACATTTTACAGGTTTCAACATTTTTCAGGCCGCCTTGTCACATCTTATCAGATCAGCCGGGAGCCGCAGGCCAGGCGCTCTGGGAGCTGCTTTGGAGAACAGAAGCTGTAACATTCCAGCTGAGGCTGGCCCGCCCTCCCCACCCCTCCCTCCCTCTTCTCCCCAGAGAAACACCCTACAGGGCTCCTGGGACTGGGACAGGACTGAGCGGATGGAGTGCAGGGCCAGCCCCTCCGCCCCTCCCTCTGACTGGGACTCAGTGTGTCCACCGCCCCCCTTCTCTTCCTCCCACGGTTGCCCAGAGCTGTGGCCCCTCTGGGCCCTCAGGTGGTCTTGGTTCACCTCCTCAGAGGGCCCCACTTGGCCCTACAAGGGGACCTCTAGCAGGTGGCAGGCAGAGGGAAGTTGTCAAAGTCACTCACAGAATGTAGAAGTGACCACTTGGCCACTAAGGCCAGCAAGTCGTGTTGGAGAGTTTAGGGAGAGGAAGGAAGATATGAAAGTTCTTTTCAGGCTCCCGTGGCGGGTCCCCATGGCTGCCCAATGGGAGAGAAGGGCTTTTTGCTTTGGTTGGGGGGGATGTGTGAGTTTATCACCCATGGCGGTGTGGACAGTTGGCCCGGAATACCCCCTCTCCCTCACATGCATCCCCAGTCTCCCATCTTCCCGTTCCTGCCACACTCATGGTGACTTTGGGCACGCCGTATAGGGTGATAGGTCCAGAAAAGGCTGCCCAAAGTCCAGAGGTACAGATTTCAGCCAAGCCAACCTGAGGGAAAGGCCAAAAACCTGTGTCCCAGGGTGAGAGGGAAGGGCTCCTCCCAGGGAGGAGAAGGGTCGGGCTGGGAGGTGCCTCCCACCTGCACAGAGAGGGGCCCCGCAGGAGGACGAGGCTGTGGGCTGATGGCCTAGTGCGTGTTCAGAGCTCTCACCCAGGGAGGAGGGTGAGGACCGAAGTGGAAGAGGGAAAGACCAGAGCAAAGGCAGGGTGTGGTGACTCGCTCTGCCCAAGTGTGCTGGCCGTGCCTCCACGGGGACCTCATCAGAAATACGGGGAAACAGAAGCCAGATGTGGGCACTTGGTGCCAGCGTTGGCTGAGCGAGGCCCAACCAACCCGGCTCCTGTGGGGGTTTGGGCGAGCCCACCCCATTTCTCAGCCTGCAGCGTGAGTCCGTCTGCTGTGAGGTCCCGGCCCCCCTCCCGGACGGCCCTGCATGCCTCGAGGCACCCCTGGGGCTCCTGCCTTGGCCCGTGGCATCCAGCACCCACACCACGTGGCTCCCTGCTCATCTCACCCTTTACCGTGTGCCCCCTGGGCGGGGGACAAGGCCTCAGGTGTCATTCAGCTGTCCTAGCCCCAGCACAGATTCCCAAATCTGAATTTCCAGGCTTTTTTCCAGCCCTGTCTGGACACGGGTGCCTGGAGGTCTCCTTGGCCCCCCAGACGATTTATCTTTGTTCCCAAACCTGCTCCACCTCTTAAGTTCCCTTTCCCCGTTGACATCATCTCCATCTCCCTGATCATCCTGGCTCGGAAACTTGGTCGTGCTCTCTTCCTTCCTCTGGTTTCCATGGCCGCTGCTTCCTCTCCGCTCATAATGCCTCCGTCCTGAGCCCCACTGCCACAGGCCCCGCTAACAAGGATGGGTGATGCCCAGCCGCACAGTGGGTTCACCCGGGCCAGAGAAATCTTGCCCCTCAGAGGGCGAAACGTGCAGCCAAGTCTGAGACTCTCTTTAGCACAAATGTCACCCCAGCCTCCCTTTCCCAGCCCTGGGTCACTAGACCCCACCCTTCGGGGCCCATTTTGCAGTTAGACTTTGTCTTCTAGATTAATATTCCAAAGCCCCGTTCGGGAGCCTCCAGTGCGGCCCAGGTTGCCTGGGTTAAGCTTGGTACCCAAGGCCCCTTTCCCCTCCTGCTCCTTTGGATGGTTTCTGGGCTCCAGCTGGGGTGGGACAGCTGCGGTTCCCTCTCCCACCCCGTGCCTGGGGCTCTTTCCTGTCCCCCCCCCCCCAGCTCCTCCCGGGGGGAGCCCCGGCCATGCCTTCGTGATCGCCACTGGCTAGGACCCTCTCGCCTCTGCCTTCCTGGATGCCTCAGCTCCTACCTACCGAGGGCTCTCTGGCCTGGTGGTTCCTCGGGTTGTAAGCTACAAGGGCCCCGGGACCCTCTGTCCCTTGTTCGTGGCACCCGTGGCACCTAGACGTAGTAGTTGCTGGAAGAATGCTGTGGCTTCTTCGTAACTGACACACGCCTCCTGGTCTGGGTGCTCCGTGGGTGTGGTGTAACGCAGCTTCACGCCCCCAGTACCTGGCACTCCGCCCGATTCCAAGTCATGACTCAAATGTGTGTGGAGTGAATAGGCGGGGGATGAATTTGTTTACCAAAGGAAGGCTTTCACCTGCTCTCCCAAGGGCAGGCACCTCCATTCACTCCGCAGGTTTACTGCCCTCGTGGGGCCCTCGTCTGCATGGCTGGGACTAAATCAAGATGGGAAGCCCGGCCGGAAGCTTGGCACCCACCCCCACCCCCCACGGGCTCAGAAGCTCTGACAGTTGCTCCTTGACTGGTTCCTCTCTGGCCTCTGGGTCCCAGCTCAGTGCGTGGACCCTTTCCACCCTCCCCATCCCTTCCCTTCCTGCATCCAAACAAGGGTGCTACTTAGCCTGCTGGAGACTCGTGAGACCCATACGGCCCACTCATGCCTCCTGAGTGAATGACCTGAGGTCCAGGGAGATCTCCCAGCTTTGAGCAAAGGCCTCGCCGGGGTGTCTCTAGGCCTGCTCTGTGGATCTTGGGAGCACGGGAGCCCCTTGGGACTCAGAAGCGACTCCCCATCCTTGGCCCGCACTGAGATGGGTGCAGGGTTGAGTTAGTGCTCAGCACCCACGGGGCCCGCACGTGCTCCAGGGAGGACCAGTGGCTGGGCAAGGAGAGACGAGCCTCGTGAATCTTGAGGTAGGTCTCTCTTGCTCTGTCACGAACTCCCTACCAAGTCGCCCGGTGAGTCACCGGAGGCCTCTCAACATCAGGAACCGTGGTTACCTTGCCGTGTGGTTGCAGGAGTCAGGTGCATCAGGGCTCCCCAGGCCCTGCCCCTGCCCTGCCCCACCTGCTACATGCCACTGAACTTGTCAGGCTCCCCTCTGCCGTCTGCCAGCCCCGAAGGGCCTCCTGACCTAAATGGAAAGGTAGTAGCCTTGAGTTCCCAAACCAACACTCGGCTCTTTACTTCCTGCCCATTTTCAAACCTTTCCTTCTCCTTCTGGAAGTTTCCGTCTTGTCCCAGGCCAGGGTGGGGCCCCACTGGACCCAGGAGCGGAGAGGGCACCCGTCCAGTACTGCCCAGGGGGCCAGCAGGCGGAGCACCAAGCACTGGGTTATTGTAGGGTTTCCTGAAACATGGTGGTCACTCCGGAGGAGAGAGAGAGAGAGAGAGACAGGTGACCGCAGAGCAAGTGGCTTCTGACTCCATCCCCGTTCTGTCTCCTTCCTTCCCTCTCAGCAGCCGTGTCAGGTGCCCTGCCTGGGGCTGGCAGAGATAGTTAAGCTTGAGGACTCCAAGAAAGACACGACTAGGGCAGGCGGCAGGCGTCCCCATGGAGCTCGCCCTGAGACAGGGGGGAGCAGAAGGGGAGACGTTCCTTGGGCTGTGCCCCTCCCCATCTTCCACAGCCCCACCCATAGGTGACTGTGTGACTTGGGAAAATGACAGACCTTCTCTGGGCCTCCGTCTTCCCAACTAGAGAAGGAAGGGATTGGACTAGACCAGCGGTTCTCAGGTTTCATCCTGCAGAGGGGCCGTTGGTGGGGGCAGAAACTATACTCATTAAGCAATAACTTCCCTCCCGCTTGCCGGCCTCTGGTAACCTCTACTCTCCTTTCTGTCACTAGGAATTTGCCTACTCCAGGTTCCTCGCGTACAACATTTGTCCTTTGGTGACTCGCTTCTTTCACTTGGCATCATGTTGAGGAGGTTCACCCATGTTGTAGCAGGTGCCAGAACTTCATTCCTTTTTGTGGCTGAACAATATTCCACCTTGTGGACACGCCACATTTCGTTGTCCGTTCATCTGACCGACACTCGGGGTGCCTACCTGTCGCGCTGCCGTGAGGCTGATATACGCGTGCCCGTGTTCTTGCTTTCAGTTCTCTTGGGCACGTAGCTAGGAGTGGCATTTCTGGATTGCGTGGTGATTCTACGTTTCGCTTTTCGAAGGACGGGCCCCTCTTTTTGATCTGTTTTTTTTTTTAATTTTTTTTTCAACGTTTTTAAATTTATTTTTGGGACAGAGAGAGACAGAGCATGAACAGGGGAGGGGCAGAGAGAGAGGGAGACACAGAATCGGAAACAGGCTCCAGGCTCTGAGCCATCAGCCCAGAGCCCGACGCGGGGCTCGAACTCATGGACCGCGAGATCATGACCTGGCTGAAGTCGGACGCTTAACCGACTGCGCCACCCAGGCGCCCCATGATCTGTTTTATGTAGAGCGGAGTAGGGGGGAAGGCTGTGTGTGATTCCACTCGGAAAGAAAAACAGCTAACAAATACGAAACACTGAGACTGTGACTCCTGAGGCCCCTCCCATCTCTAAAACCCTATTATGTTGGTGGTGGCGGGGGGGGGGGGCAAGGTAAAAACTATAAACAAGTTTGGGTGCAGCGGAGGTTGGGTGCAGGGCTCCAGCCCTAACGGAGCCTTAAAAGGAAAGCAGAGCAGGGACGGCATGTCCTGTACCCCCCTGCCGCAGACAGTCGGCCCGAAGTGGGGGGGCATGATGGGTGGATGGTAGAATCCGGGGACCGACAATGCCAGCAACACCAGACGGGACACGCTCCCTGCGCAGAGCACTTGTGAGTATCACCGTGGCGCGTAAGTGAAGTCAGCATCCAGCCCGACCTGCGTTCTTGGGTTACAAGTTTTATCTCTGCCCTAGCCCGCCCCATAGGCCCGCCTTCCAGCCCCTGGAGGTGTTGTCGGGGAGAGGAGAGAACCAGGGTGCGGTGGCAGTCGGATAAGGCAGTGCACATATTCAAGGCCAGCCTATTCAGACAGGGAATTTCCCCCCGAGAGGTCAACGTCGAGGGCCCCACGAGCAGCCTGTTGCATGCTGGCACCTGCTATGTGCCCGGCTGCCCGGCTGCCCGTGTCTGTCCTCAGCCCAGCTGGGCGGTGGGTGGTTGGGGTGGAGGACGAGCTGTCCTCAGGGGAGGGTGGCAGGGCCGTCGGGCAGGGCAAGGCCAGGAGCTGGGTATAAATAGCCCCTGCCCAGCTGGGAAGGCCCGGCAGTGCCCTCCGCCCTCCCCCTCACCAGCTGCCAATGCCAGGCGGGTCCCTACCTCCCTTGGGAGCCTGGCTGTTGCCCGCAGGTCCTAACCATAGGAACTTCCTCAGCGGAACCGAGGAGTCTTGTCCTGTGTGGAGGCGAGACCTCCGGATGCCTGGATTCCTGGGGAGTAAGGCCAAAACACTACAAGAAAAGGACATCAGACTGGCCTTTGGGGGAAGGAGTGGCTCCTTCAATCCTTCCCTTGAGAATTAGCAACTACCCACCGTGTGGCCTGGACTTTCAGTAGACCAAGTGTGCTCGTGTGTGTGTGTGTGTGTGTGTGTGTGTGTGTGTCACAGGCCGAGGTGTTGGAGAGATGGGAGAAGACACAACCTCTCTCCCTGGGGAACTCTTACTCCCAAGGCAGATCAAACTGGAAACAAATGAGTCCAGGGCTTTGTGATAAGATAGGAATAAAGTACAGCAAAGACACAGAGGCGGGAGAGGTTACCTTCACCTGGGAGCCCCCGAAAGTCTTTAGAAAGGAGGTGACCCAAGACGCATGTGTTGAAGGATGGGTAAGGTGCTCGCCAGCAGCTTGGCAGGGGACGGGCACTCCGGGCGGAGGGCTCAGCCCCAGCAGAGGCGCGGATGTGGGAGGCTGCCCGGCAAAGCACCCAGAGCCGCTTGCACTCAGGTAGGAAGAACTAGGGAGAATGAGGCTTGCTCTGTGGCCCCCCACCCCGACCCTCTCCAGGGGAATGTGTACCTCCTAATGGGGGACGAGGAGCTGTGAGTTGAACTGACGCATCCGTGGCGGCAGAGGTTCAGACCTGAGCCCTGTGCGGGTAGGAGGCTCGGTGGGGGGGTGGGGGGGTGGTGGTGGTGCCAGGCCATGTCTGGGGGACGGCAGCCATCCTGCAGAAGTCAGTCCCACGGCCGAGGCCTCGTCAGCCCCATTGCTGGCCCGTCGCCCCCATCCCCAGAGGGCCTTGCTCACTGCCAGCGGGATATCCAGATCCGAGCTGGAACCCTGGCAAGGAGCCCCCTGGAAACGTCTCTGTGCCCTTGCCCTTTGGGTGCCTTTAACACTCAGCCAGATCCCAGGTGTCTGTCCAGCCACCCCGGTTAGCACTGAGCTGCTCTGAGCCCAGGCATCCTTCCCAGCGATGGATGGGAAGGGGTTCTGAAAATTGTGATGTGTTCTATCAAGTTAGAGATGGAGGGCAGGAGGCTGAGGGTGCTGACAGGGCAGGGACAGAGTGCTTGGGACACCCCCCGCCACAGTAACCGCACGACCATCATTTATTCCTCTTACGTCTATGTTACAGGTGGAGAAACTGAGGCACGGCAAGGTTAAGGAAATTGACACCCGTAGTTAGGAAACAGCACTGGGGTGAATAGCTGGTTGGCCCTCGGGCAGCAGGGAGGGGCCAGGGTTTGGCGGGAAAGGGGAAAGGTCTCGTCTCTGAGGCAGGGAGTTGTTTTCAGAGGGTGTCATGCTTGGAGCCAGACAAACCCAGGGTTGAATTCCAGCTCGGCCCAACTTTCATCGCTGGGCAAAAAGAGGCTGGAGCCTTGGGGGCCTTGGCTGGTGAGCAGACCAATAAGTGGGGGAGGTGCCGTGGGACAGGGTCCCCGGTGCCAGAAGTGACTGTGGGACAGACCGGCCGCGAGAAGTGTGTGCCGTGGGGGCAGGAGGCCGAGCTGACGGCAAGCGCGGCCACCGCAGGGGCGGTCCACACCTCCAGACACAGGCGTGGACAGGGGCCCGTGGTGGGGACCCCGGGGAGACTGGCCCTGGCCAAAGGGGAAGGACGCTGAGGCTGGGAAGTGGGCCCAGGTCTTCCCGTGCCGCACTGGGACAGGCGTGGGGAGGGGGCAAGGACTTAGCACCACACCCTTGGAGAGGGGTTTTCATGGCACCACACTCAGGACCAAACCCAGGTGGGGTGGCAGCTTCCCCACCGGGGCTCAGCTCTTGTCTCCGACTGTCCTCCTCATATGGGGCTTCGGGTCCTACATGTCCAAGGAGGGAGTGGGAAAGGCCTGGGCTTCTTCCCAGGGGAGCCCCGCTCCCGTGCCGTCCTCTCAGGATGGCGCCGTGCTATCTACCCCCAGCCCCGAGCTCGGGTTCCCACTCCAGTGAGGCAGTGCTGTCCGGGCGGCTGGCGGGGCTGGGCTGGAGGTCCTGGCTAAAAGCGGGTGGGGAGGCAGCCCGAACTGGGAGGGGGGCTCAACGCTGACACTTGGCCGTCCTGCAGACTTGGACAGGTTACTTGGCTTCCGGGCCTCAGTTTTCCTCATCTAGGAAATGGGACAATAACGATGATAATGAAGTTCCTATCTCACAGACTTGCTATGAGGATTACGTAAGGTAAGAGACACGAGCGCTTAGAACTGGCCCAGCATATAATCAGTGACAGATATTTGAATATCACGGTTATCATGATAACCTGTTTATAACTGGAAGCGGGGCAGGGGTAGAACAGGGCTCCATTGGGTGCCGGGTGCCATGTGGCCATCCGGGGGCTCTGGGCCGACCCGCTCTATCTCACTCGGGTGTGGGATCGGTGATGTGGCTCAGGCCACAGATGGGCCAGTCCTGCCTCCTTCAGGACCCAAGCAGGCATAGCCAAGAAGACAGGTGGCACAGTGGTTTGCCCCACAGGCTCTGGAGCCAGATGTCTTGGGGTCCGATGAGCAACTTCTTAGCAGCTCTGCCAGCTGGGCTGGTTACTCAGTACACAAGTCTACACCATCTGGAAACAGGGCTGCTGTAATGCCCCCTTCTGTGTCACATAGCTGCTCTGAGGATTCAGTGAAGCAAACCCAAGGGGAAGACTCAGCTCGGGGAGCATGCCCTGCTCTGTCGCAGACCTGGCACCAAAAAGCCTTGAGCAAGCTGACTTCCTTCCTAAACCTCCGCTTCTTCGTCGCCACCCTGGAGAACTGATCAGAAATGAAGCACGTAGTAAGAGCTGATGAATGGCAGACATTTGGTTCAGCCCTGTGTCTAGTCCAGGAAGCTTTTGCATGGTTTTTTTCCCCCCTGATCTGAATCTGGGGTCTTCTGGACCCTCTTCCCAAGGTTTCTGTCATCACTTTGTGTGGGAGACTTGACCAAGGTCACTGCCAGACTGGAACCTTGCTGGGGTCGGTGCTGGATGTAAAGGGCCCCCATGCAACCCTTCTTCCAGCTCACACTGTCCTGACCACAGGGCTGATTGCGACTGGCCTTGAGGTCCACTGAGACCCACAGATCATTTTCTCAGTCTTTCCCACAAAATGTTATCCCTGCTCTTCCTGTGCTGGGGGAGAGAGTGGAAGAGCAGCACCTTGAATTTTCTAGTTTTTTTAAACTCTTGTTCCTCCTTCCCCGGCTTCCCCCAAGACCTTTCCTTCTGTTGACTCTTAATAAAATCTGAGGGTCTGACCGGATATGGCTTGAGAAATGAAGGTTAAAAGGTGAGGTGACTTGAGTAAGGTCGTGAGTGTTGGCTGGGAGAGTATGCTCTGACATCTTCTCCCTCCTGACACTGAGCTAAACTTGTCGTGCAACAAAGCCAAGTTCCAATCGCTGGTGAGAGGGAAGATGGCACTCTAGAAACTTCTAGAAAGCTGCCAAGATGGCCCTGGGGGCCCTGGTGGACAAAGGGCAGAGGACCTGGTAGAAGCCATCAGTTCCCTGGGGAGACACTGGGATGCTTTGGGCTGGGCAGGCAGTACCCTGGGGAGGGGCACTGCCATGGGCAGTGTGTGTGTGTGTGTGTGTGTGTGTGTGTGCAAATCTCAGACACACATGCATGTACAAGTTCCCCACTGGGACCGGGGCTTCTCTGCTTTAGCTGAGTTGGGACTGGGGTCAGGCCAGCTCCTGCCAGCTTCCTTGACTTGGGTTTGGGTTATTTCCCATGGGTCATTGGAGTCTCTATGTGGCTCTAGAAACTTAGACTCCCTAGAAGCTTGTCCAGCCCAACTGCTTCAATGCCCGTCAGGGCAACTGGCCCAGAGCCTAGGAGGGACTTAACCTGGGCTCTCAATAGGATCTTTCCAGTCCAGGGTTCTTTTCATGGTATTGCATTGCCCCCAAGGGCCCCCACGAGAGGTTCCTACTGGTCACTGTGCTCACGTCAGATATGCCCACATCAGAGGGCTGACTTGGCCTGGGTCAGAGCTCTGCCCTTCAAGGGATGGTGTATTCTTGAGGTCAAGGCAGCGCATTCAGGTACTACGTTTCTCAAGGCCATGGGTTCGGGCTGACGGGCCCTCCATCGCTCCACCTGCCCCCAGAGGGCTCACGAGGAAGACGCAATGCCCATGACGTTCCGTGTGCCCTGTGCCGGCAATGCCACTGCCTTCTGTCTGCCTGCAGGTCCCTGGCCCTGGGCCAGCAGTACACCTCTCTGGGCTCGCAGCCCCTGCTCTGCGGCTCCATCCCAGGCCTGGTCCCCAAGCAGCTGCGCTTCTGCCGCAATTACATCGAGATCATGCCCAGCGTGGCCGAGGGCGTGAAGCTGGGCATCCAGGAGTGCCAGCACCAGTTCCGGGGCCGCCGCTGGAACTGCACCACCATAGACGACAGCCTGGCCATCTTCGGGCCCGTCCTAGACAAAGGTACTGTCTCTGGGCTGAGTAGGAGGTGGGTGAGGGGCTAGATTGGGGGAGGGCATGAGGACACGCAAGCCTTCCACCTCAGCAGGCCTCAGTTCCCAGCCCAGGGTCCCCAGGAGAGGGCCATAAAGCCGGTCACGGCCCACAGCCTCCACAGGAGTGGGCGGGCTCCCTCTCTGGATGGATCCAGTTGGGTCACCTTGGCTGCCACACCTTCCCAGGTGCCACTGGAGGTTGAGCAGCCTGGAGATGCTCTGTCTCCTGAGATCCTAGGGCAGGAGAGGTGGCCATGGCCTTCCTCCCCGCTCCCGGCTGCACAGTGGAGGGGGCAGGCCTTGATGCGGACAGTTGCGACATTTTCCCAACACTGTGTTAAGTGCTATGCAAATCTAGCTTTTGGGTGGGATGTGGGCATCACCACCTCTAGGTTCCTCCCTTCTAGAAAATTCTGGAGTTGAGGAAACTGCCTGGAGCTGGTGGCATTGCATTGCCCCCAAGGTTTCAGGGAGAAGATCCCGCTGGTCGCCATGTGCCCTGCAAGCTGGACGTGCCCAAGGACCGTGGAGGGGCTACTGGGCGTGCTGGTGTCCCGGTACCTTTCCAGCCCTCCTGCTACCCAGGAGTCTAACCCGCTGTACCTGAAATGAATGGGGTTCACCCAACTTGACTTCAAACATGACCAAAAGAGAGCGAGCGGTAGGGGGGCAACTGCTCTCAATAGGATCTTTCCAGTCCAGGGTTCTTTTCATGGTCCCCCCAAGAAGGGGACTTTGGGGCTGTGAGTTCTGGGCTGAAGATGGGCAACTCTGAGGAACTGCAGTGTCCAGGAATGTAGTGACCCCAGCTGGCTTCCAAGGAGCCACCGCTCCCCCCCCCCCTCCTCCCCCCCACCGCCCCTGTAGCAACTTGAACCCTCCGGACCACCACCAGGGCTTTGCCACCCAAATTGGTGAGCCTGGCCCTCCCTTCTACAAAACTGTATTCATAGCCAGAAGGAAAAGGGATCTGAGAGCCAGGTGGATCTGACAGGGGGTGGGTGGCAAGTGGGGAGATGGACCCCTACATTGAGTGTGTCGTGCCCCCTTTACCTGTGTCTCAAGTGCGCTGAGTCGCTCTGACCTACAGGCCATTGTCAAGGGACAGAAGGGCAATTAGCGAATCAATGGATGATGGTTCTGTTTACGCTTCTATTACCAAAGCTAATTATTCCTTGTTTACATAAAAGGTTTGGCCTCTAATTGGGGCCAAGTGGCGGCGGTTTGCATTTCAAACCTGATCTTGCCGGTGTGTCGGTCTCACCGCCTTCCGGTGCCCCACCTCGGGCCAGGGAGCGCTTAATCAAACAGCCTGGCGTCTAGACGCGCTCCCCAAAAGCAAGACTCGCCTTCTGATGGCTTTGACCCTCTTGGGACATTTGGCAATGAAAATCGGGCCCTTTGAGCTTATTCCCCATTCACGTCCGTGTTTAACGTTTTAAATCGCCGTTGTGGGTTCTGGTACCTGCCCCTTCATCATCCTAAATTGCAAGAGGGCAGTTTTGTGTTGGGCCGGGGCTGGGAGCTGGGTAACTTGCCCGAAACTCTAGGAATTTGATGAAGCCGAGGAGGGTCTGGGAAAAGGGCCCACGCACGCGCTGGCGCCCAGAGCCCGGGCCGTGAACCGGGTTCGAACCCTGCCCTGGGCTCCACGCTGGCGCGCGGCCCTTGGCCAGCCCCCAAGCCGTGTGGGCCGCCAAGAGTTAATTTCTACCACCTTCCCGCTTGGAGAGCCAGGGTGGCAGGGCCCGGTCCCGGGGGCGCGCCTCTTCCGCGGAGGCCGAGGCCCACTCCCCACGGGTTGGCCGGCCCGGGGACTCGCACCGCGCGCCCGTGGGGCGGGGGCCGCGGGGGTCGGCGGCCGGAAGACGACGGGGCCGCGACGGCGGGGCGCGGGCGAGCCGGGGATCGCGTTTCGCGGGCGGGGCGGCGCGGGCGGCCCGGAGGGGCTTAGGCGGCTTGAAAGGGGCCCGAGCGCCGCCCCCCACCGCGCGGCCCGGCCCCGCGCCCGCTGCGGCCGCCGCGCCATTCACACGCCCTCTGGCCATTCGGCGCGGCGCGGGGGCGGGGGGCGCCGCTTCAATGGGGATTTCGCGGGCCGGCGCCGGGGCCGGGGGCGCGGCCCGGCCGCGGGAGCCGCCCGTTGCTACGCGGTGGCGGCCGGCCCGGCGGCCCGGGCCCGGCGGCCGCATTATGCGGGTAATGCGGTGTGACACCGCGCGAACAAAGGCGGATTGAGCGGCCCAGCGGGCCCCGCCGGACGGGGACCGGCACAGCGGGGCTGTCAGCGCCGCTCCCAGGCTAATCCCCGCCCCGCCCCCGTCGCCCCCGCGTCCCCGGGGCTGGGAACCGAGCGCGGCCCGGGGCCCGGGCGCCGCCGCCGCCGCCGCCGCGAGAGGCCGCGGGCCCGGCCGGAAGCGAGGCGCTGGGTCCTCGGCGCCGCGGTCCCCGGGCCGCCCGGGGAGGGGGGGGGGCTGGAACGAGGGGCGCGGAGAGCGGGGCGGTGGGGCTCGGGCCCCCGGCCTTGGTGGCTCGCGGCCGCGGTCCGCCTGGGCTGCGCGGGCTCGCTGCGCCGGCGGGGCGGTCCGTGGAAGCGGGACGGGCGGCTCCTCTGCAGGTGGCCCATGAGGCCACCAGGCTCCCCGCTTGTGTGCGGGGGGCGGGGGGCGGGCGCGATCTCCCTCCGCACTCAGGACGCGAGCCTGGCTCCTAAGCCGGCCCGCGTGGCCTTGGGCAGGTCACCTCCGGTTCTGGGTGCCTCGCCCGCGGGGAGAGAGATAGTTGGACTGTCGTCTCCCAGGCCTTCGCCCCGTGGTCGTCAATGTCTGCATCTGTAAAACAGGCCTATGTTAAGACTTTCTGCCTCGTGGTTAAGAGGATTAAATGAGCTAACGCAACCGAAGGGCAGAATCTGGTGCATACTGAGAGCTCAAAAGGTGGTTATCAGGATAAGGAGGCTAGGGGGACACCCCTAAGAATTTCTCCTTTCCCTTCACGGGACCCTGGGGCGGAACCAAGGGAACTGCCTTGTTTTCTGATCCTCCTGGTGGTGGCGGGCAGAGGGCTCGGGATGCAGATCACTGCCGTCCTGGTCAGGAAGTCTGGTGACACAAGGAACTTATACCCGTTTTACAGAGAGGGTAACTGAGGCTCAGAAAAGGACAGGGTCTGCCCAAGGGCATCCTGACTACGTTTCGGTGGTGGGTTCCCAGGCTGCCCGCCCGCAGACCTCAGGCTCTCTCAGGAATGGGGGGGGGGGGGCTCAAGCGTGTGCTGTGGTCTCTGGAATTTGGGCAGATGGAAGGCAGGGGGCCTGGGGCTAGGCCAGAGCAGGACTACTTTATCTCTTCAGCAACCTGCCAGAGTTATAGTACCCACCGCTGTTTTTAACAGCCTCGGCTTGGCCCTGTAGCAGGTGTTGAGGCCCCGAGTTGATCAGTTACTGCCCTGGGCCTCAGTTTGCTCATCTGTAAAGTGGGGGTACCTCAGAGACTGGTCCAGTCAAAGGGGGTCGGAAGGGCACCTAGGTTCCTCCCTCTGTCCTCGGGGCCTTCTTCCTGACTGGGGAGGTCGAGGCAGAGAGGCTGCCCCCCGGGACCCGGCCTGAGCAATGCCCTCCCCGCAGCCACCCGCGAGTCGGCCTTCGTGCACGCCATCGCCTCTGCCGGCGTGGCCTTCGCCGTCACGCGCTCCTGTGCCGAGGGCACCTCCACCATCTGCGGCTGCGACTCGCATCACAAGGGGCCGCCAGGCGAGGGCTGGAAGTGGGGCGGCTGCAGCGAGGACGCCGACTTCGGGGTGCTCGTGTCCCGGGAGTTCGCGGACGCGCGCGAGAACAGGCCGGACGCGCGCTCGGCCATGAACAAGCACAACAACGAGGCGGGCCGCACGGTGAGCTGCGGCCGCTCTCGCCCCGACCCTGCCCGGTACCCCTTTTCGGACCCTGTGCCTGCCCCTCCCGGCTGGCCCCACCCCTGCCCCACCCTACCCTTCTGGTGCTTCTTGTACATGCGGGCTCCCTGCTCTCCTCTTTCCCCCTGGTGGAGCCTGTCACCCCCCCCCCCCACGCCCCACAATCACCCCTTCCGTTCACCCTCCGTTCTCCTTGGGCTGTTCCCCTGCGCGCCCGCCCGCCCACCTTCCCCGGGGGTGCGTCAACTCGGGAGTGTGGCGGCCCCGTGGCGCAGGTACCCGCCAGCCCATCCAGTGCACTTGGGCAGCCTGTGCAGGGCTGTGAAGACCGGTGGGCTTGGCTTTGAATTAAACCCCCACCCCTTCCTCTGGTGTTTTGACCTAGGGCGAGTCACTTACGCTCCCGGCCTCAGTTTCCCCATCTGTTAAACGGGGATCGCAATCCCTATTTCCTGCAGCTTTGAAAAATGGCTGTGATTTCTGCCAATGCTTGGGCTGTGAAGGGGAGGGAGACGATGGTCATCGTTTTTAGGTCCGCAGCACCTCGGTCCCCAATCCGTTGTCTTCCCGGCACCCAGTAGGCTCGGAGAAGGCTCCAGGGATGGGGGTGGGTGGGGGCAGAGTGGGAGGGCCTAGGTGTACTCCCAGGTGGGGTCGTTCCCGGGGCCAGCTGCCACTCCTCTTCCCCAGACCATCCTGGACCACATGCACCTCAAGTGCAAGTGCCACGGGCTGTCAGGCAGCTGCGAGGTCAAGACCTGCTGGTGGGCCCAGCCCGACTTCCGCGCCATCGGCGACTTCCTCAAGGACAAGTACGACAGCGCCTCCGAGATGGTGGTGGAGAAGCACCGCGAATCCCGCGGCTGGGTGGAGACCCTCCGCGCCAAGTACGCGCTCTTCAAGCCGCCCACCGAGAGGGACCTGGTCTACTACGAGAACTCCCCCAACTTCTGCGAGCCCAACCCCGAGACGGGCTCCTTTGGCACCAGGGACCGGACTTGCAATGTCACCTCCCATGGCATCGATGGCTGCGACCTGCTCTGCTGTGGCCGCGGCCACAACACGAGGACGGAGAAGCGGAAGGAGAAATGTCACTGCATCTTCCACTGGTGCTGCTACGTGAGCTGTCAGGAGTGCATCCGCATCTACGATGTACACACCTGCAAGTAGGGAGCCAGGTAGGGTGGCGGGGTGGGGAGAGGGGGAGGGGGGGCAGGGGGCAGGGAACTGGATCTGCCCCTCGCCCCTTCTCCAGCAGCCTGCTTCTATTCCTGAGTCACCCAAGGCACACAAGTTTCCAGGGATGAATTAGGAAGCCGGGATTTCCCAAGCTTCGGTGGCAATGACCCTTGGACCGCTTTCCTGCGCGGATTGCCCAAAGCACAGATAACAGCGGGAGTGTGCACACAAGGCGGCAAGCAATTGATTAACATTTGTGTACAAGTTAGTCACTTATGAGCCAGGTCAGACTTTTGCGTGGCCACTGGCTGTCATTGCCGAGCATCTGTGGCGCCAGAGGAGGGACACTGGGGTTGGAAGCCAGGACACCTGACTTCTGGTCCCAGTGTTGCCCTGTTCCAGGAACTCCCTAATTTCCTGTTCTTCCGCTTTCGTGGGTCTCCGTTTCCTTACCGTAAAACAAGGGGGTTAAAATACTTGACATAGCAGGCCAAAGATCCTCTTTTACCCCCGGGGCAGAGTCATTTTTGCATCCACCTTGAACGGAGAGGGCAAGTTTTTGCACAAGCATAAATCCTACTGACCTGGAGGAGGTGGGTGGGGGGAAGCGGTGTATGTAAGCCCATATCCTGACAGATCTAAAGCTTGGGTGGGGCGGGGGCACTCTGAGCGAGTTTATGGAAGGGGATGGGGAGGAGGAGGGATTCAAGTTCAGAGTGATGGTGGTGAGTAATCAAGGGATCAAAGGCTGGTGGATTATGTTCCCAAGCTTCCCAGAGGTGGCCTGCGTGGGAGACACGCAGGTGCCAGGCCCCTGTGTCCATAGGTCCCCAGCATAGTTCAGGACCGATGGAGGGTGGTCCTCGAGTCTTGGAGGTGGAAGGGCTGAGGCCACTATGCCTCTTCTCCCTCTTCTCTGCCCTGAGAGGGAGCCTAGTCTATAAAGTCATGAGCCCTGGTCCAGCTGCCACCGCTTGCCGGCCGGGGGGACCAAGACAAGAGCGTTTTTACAGAGCTGCCTCCTTATCTGCCATCCTCCCCGGAGGTGCTGTGGGGGACCAATGAAAGGACACTGGGGACAGTGCTTGGTTCACTGCAAAGAACTTGCCTGCCTGGATCATCCCCTTACCCCCCCTCCCGGGGGCAGGGCAGGAAAGAGCACCCCACCAGGTGATGCAATTCCCCAGAGGGCACTTCAGAGCTGGTGGCGCACGTCTAGGCTGTGCGGGCCTGGGGGCGGGGCCGGGCCTCCCTGAGGCTTGGGGGAACCCAGGTCATGGTCATGGGGAGAGCTCTGGGTGAAGGGGACTCACTCAGCCCATCTGCGAGGCCCCTCAGTGTAGCTCAGGTTACGACCTGGCCGGGATGGAGCCCGGAAAGGCAGCGGGAGGCACTTGGAAGTTGGTGGTACTTTCTTGGTGTCTGAGTAAGTGCAGTGTGGCCAGTGGAAAGAGGACAGAGGTGGCTCCAGCTCCATCACGTACCAGCCGTGGAACCCCAAAGCCCAGTGTCCCCATCTGTACAGTGATGGTGGGAGCCTAACATAAGTGTCGTGAGGCTCAAATGAGCCACCAGGGGTGTATGTTTGTCTGAATCTCCTACTAACAGAGAGGGACAGAGGCCGTCAGAGAGCCGTGACATGAGGGTGTCTTCATGCAGTGAGATGGTGTCATCACCTGGCCAAGTTTCATTTCTTGCTTCTCACGAGGATAGAAGAGTTAGCGACCGTGAAAGAGCTCACAGGCCCATTCTAGCATGGCCACTATGGCCAGAGGCAACATGGTGTCCCCACCATCAAGCAGGATGTGGCTATTCTGAGAGGGAGCTTTGGGGAAGTCAGAATTTCAGAACACTCACACTGGACATCTGTCTGGCTTACCCATTGCTGGGGTCGGAACACTGAGCCCAGGTCTCTGCCTCCAGGAAGCTTCGTGTGTGGCAACTGCAGAGGCCGTAGCAGCAGCAGCCCAGGTCCCATCAGTGGCTCTAGGGGGCTCTAGGGGGTCGTTGGCTCAGACCTGCAGCTGCGTCCCAGCACGTCCCCTCCTCCAGGTGGGCAGCCAAGAAGAGCCATCTGCCAAGCAGAGAAGGAGGTGTCTTGACCCTCAGGCTCCAGAAAATCCCCTGCCTTCCACCCCTGGGGTTAGTACTGACCCTAAGAGGTATCAGTACATCTTCAGCCCTCTTTTCTCCCATTTCTGAAGTAGAATAGTGTTTTTTCCAGCCTTATAAAAGTGCTACGTAGACACGTTTTCAAGATGCCACATCTAGGTAGATCAGGTCCCCAGGCCCCTCCTCTCCGGTCACTCTGGAGCCCTTGCTCTGGGACGAGTGGAGGACTCTCTCCCAATGTGGTGCCCTTTGAACACTCTACTTGTTGAGTGATTTGGGACGAGCTGTTGAGCTTCTCTGTGCCCTGGCTCCCTCGTTTGTGAACTGGGGACAAGAGCCAGTCCCTCACGGGGTCGTCGTATGGCTGTATACACAGGGCCTGGCACATGGTCCGAGGAGACGGCAAAGATTCCCAGGCTAAGCAGAGCCGACCTCCGAAAGCGACTTCCCCCAAGCCTGCTGCTTGATCAGAAGCCACGGGCCCAAGATTGGCTGAGACCTGGTTATCTCGCCCGTCTTTTCATCCACACTGACACCATGGGCAAGATGGGAACTTTCAAGACAGGCTGGCAGGGACATGTGCCCTCCACCCGCTGGGTGGGGAGCGAGCCCCAGTCAAATGGCTTTCTACCACAGGAAGGCCAGAGATTCCCGGGCCCCCCTGGGTGGGGAAAACATCTTCTCCATTGCTTGTAGCTTCTGGGTCTCATGCTTTACCACTCATTTCCTCCCTTGGCAAGTACCGGGTTTATTCCTTGTTATTCAGATGTTGTGAGCCCAGTAAGCTGGACAGGTCTCTGGACAAGAGTCAGGTGGCCTGGCTGGCCCCAAGTGCTGGATCCGTCACTAACTTGCTGCAAAACCTTGGACATGTCCCTTTAATCTGGCTGAGCCTCGGCTTCTGCCCCCGGAAAATAATCTTCCCTTGGTCTTGTCAGCTCCCTGAGGAGTGGAGGGTTGATTGGGGATGCCCACGAAAGCGCTTTGGGGCTCAAATCCTTTATGAGATGGAAGTACACAAATGAGTAAGATGTGCACTTTGGTGCTCTCCTGAGAAGGAATTATTCGCAGTTAATTAAATAGACGTGCTCCTGTGTGGACGGCTCATCATCAAACTATCGGTGCGACAGGGAAGCACAGGGCACGGGTCCACTCTCGGTGGGAATGGGGCGGGGGGGCTAGACTGGCAGGGTTCCCCCGGGGTCTACACAGGGCAGATTCTTGCAAGAGGACAGCGGCCCACGCCCGGGCTCCCTGCTGCCTGAGCTCCCAGCTAGAAGGTGGGGCAGGTAGGATTTGGATCCACATCGGTGGTGGCTAAAGCCCTACCGTTCCTGTTTAAATCTCGCACCCTTCCTCAGCGGCAGGCCCCAAAAGCAGAGGAGGGCAGGGGGTACGGAAAAGCCACTTAAGTGCCCCCGTTAGCCCCCGGGCACACGAGAAGTGTCGAGAAGCGTCGAGGTCGCCTGTCATCAGCCTCGGATCTCAGCCCCCCAACGGGTGGTTTCTCTGAGAAAGGCATTGCGTCTCTTAATTCTTCCTCTTTGTTTTCCAAAGGGCAGTGGGAACGGGTGAAGTGTGTGGCTGGGCAGATTCACCGAAGTCCCATGGGAAGCAGGACCTGGAGCCGGGCTCAGCCCTCAGCACCAGACAGCAAGGAACCCGGACTGTTGCCAGACGCCCGTGCGGTAAATTACCTGGACCCGAGCCGCCCGCTGACGGGGAGGCCCCCCTCGCGCTCTCTCTTAAGTCTCTCACCCTGCTCTGGATGGTGTGTGGTTTTTAAAGAAGGGGCTTTCTCTTTAGTTCTCTAGGGTCTGATAGGAACGGACCCCAGGCTTCTCTTTGCACATGTTAAAGAAAATAAAAAATGGAAAAAAAAAAAAATTCTACTCCGACAGAACAGGCTGGGCTACCGTGAGCTCTCTGCCCGGTGGTGAAGACTTCAGCACGGGCAAGATTCTGTTTCCAGACCGCTCCTTCTGGTGATGCGCCAAGACGCCCGTGAGGTGGGAGTTACGAAGTAGGACAGACCCCTGCAGTCTCCTTTTCTCCGTCTCCTCCTGTGCAAATCTGATGTCCTTCCACATTCTGACAAAAGCCATAGGTTGAGCTAGGATAAAGTGGTAGGGAGGCCCAAGGCGATTGTGGGAGTAGGATTTTGAGTTTCGAAGAACCAGGAGCGCTGGGTGGCCTGGTAAGCTGTTTGAAAAGCAGCCGCGTGTTCTGTCTCGTTTTCTCTTAACCCGGTTCTGCACAAGAGGCTCTTAGGACCTGCAGTCAGAGCCGCTCCCCCTCTTGTTGCCCATTCTGCGGTTTCCACCAGTAACGCGGGACGGTGGGGTTGTTTTGCTTGTTTTGTTTTTGTTGGTTTTCAGAGGATGATGTAAATAGGTTATGTTTCAAGGGGGCCGGCCTTCTGCAGCTCCAGTAGCTTCCTAAAGCAACAAGTGGTACCTTTAGACGGGGCCGTTCAATCCCTCCCAGCCCGGCTCACCGGCAGATTCTCCACAAAAACAAGCCCAGGTAGAGTGGCTGGGAGTCTAGGCCACCTTGGTAGAAGTTAGACAAAGGGTCAGGGAGTGGCGATCTGGTCCCGAAGTTCCAATTTGGTGACTCGTAGACGGGGCAGGGGGCCGGGGGTGGGGGGTTAAAAGTCGCTCCTTCGTCTCCTCTGTGAAGCAGACACGTCTTCTGGCCTTTTCTCTCTTTGGCCTGTGTGGGTAAACAGAAGCGCCGAGTTCTTTAATACGCACCCTCCGGCCTCGCCTGCACGCGGACACCGCACCCATCCGCGCAGTTACCAAGGATCAGGGTTGGGTGTCCGAAGCGGGGCAAGCGGTCACTCGGTCCCTCGGGTAAAGCCTCTCACGGCCGAGTTCCCCTTGCTCTTTGCTGGTCCTCTGGCGCGTCCTGAAGGAGGCTAGCAGAATGGAGGCAGGCGGATCGGACAGTATGAATCGATGCAGCTGTGTCTTAAGGAGAATCGGGAAGAATAGTCCAGGACAAAGTCGTTTCTCCCTTTTCTCCCTTCTCTCTCTGGTCTGCCTCACGCTGACCTAAGGTTCCGGGGTCTTCCCGCTTGCCCAGGCAGGCTTGCCGCCACCATCTAGAAGCCATGCCCGCCCTCTTGAATCCGCTGGCAACGAGCCCTGATAAAGATCCACACCCCATCCCCTCTCCAGAGAGTCTGAAATGCCCCTCCCCACCTCACCTTAGACTGAAGTTTTAAATCATGTCAACCAGATGATGCTTGCTTTATGTGAGAATTATTTCAGCAGAATGGATACAAATTTTCAAAAACAGTCTTTTCATATCTATGTATTCTATATTAAAAGTGATAAAGTCATGTTTCTGGGGCGTATTCAAGTAGCTGACAAGTAATTATTTAATAATAGTACATTGAGTGCATTGTAATTATTCTTGCCGTAGTCAGGTAATAGTATCCAACAGAAATTTCCTACCAACCTGCTGTATCCAAAGTTTTGTAAAAAGTTGTAGAAGTTGTTGATCTTTTTGATTTTATATTCAAAAAGTCTCTTTTTATAAATATTATTTATTATACAATGTATATACCTTTGAGTTAACTAAGATTATATATTATATAAATATATATATATTTGGAGAAAATATATTTCATCATGCAGTTTTTTTCTGTTAAGTCATTAAAGAGAAGGTAAACAAACTTAAAACGGATACATTGTACCGTGTGTGGAGTTTCCAGATTAATGCTCAGGAGGTCGAGAGTATCCGATTCTGGATGTGCTGGCCTCCACCTGCACCCTTAAGTTAGTGCCCCAAATCAAAGCCATTCCCTCTGTTCTCTAAGCGGGATCATCGGAGACATCAGGGACAGGAGGTCTGATCCACTGCAGGGCTTTCTTACAGGCTTACTTTGCTCTAAGTCAACATCCAACAGATAATTCCCAGTTTTGCAAGTAAGCAGTTGGGCGCTAATGCTTTTCATAGACTCAGGCACCTCCACTGCACAAATTAATGTCACAGACACTCAGAGATGTGGCTCGAGGCCAGCAGACCACGGGGTTGGTTAATCCTTTCCTCACCCATGTTTTCAACTCCATTTATTGGGAAAATAGGATTTGCTCTATTGAAAATGAAACTTGACTGGAAATGGCTCCCCCCGCTGCTAGCTAATCTACAGAAGGGGTAGGTGGGTCAGGAAGATGAAGTGGTGTGCCCTAGCCTCTGGGTGGCCTGGAACAGGTGTCATTTGCAGCTTGCGATGGGGGCAGAAAGGACTCCCCAGTGGGCACGCTCTGGGAAGGGCATTCTCTCCTCAAAACGCTGCTTCAAAAGGACTCACCTGAGACTCCCAAGCAATGCTTTCTCAACAGTGAGAGGCTATAACTCGGTTTTATGACAACAGACGATCCTTTGGTCTTCAGACCTACCCATAAAATGTCACCTTCGGTTTATGTAGCACGGCTAAAATGCTTTTGCTTTCTCTTTCTCCTGATTTACCTTTATTAGAAGCAAATCTTACTCATCTCACTGCAGAGAAAAACATAGAAATAAAGCGGTCTGCCCTGTGTGGTGGTGACGGGCTGTCTCGTGCTACAATTCAGGCCTCTAACCTTCGATTAGGAATGGCTACTACAAGTTCATGAATTTTACTGTGCCTGTTACGTGTCTTTATTTAGTCCCTGAAAAGCTTAAACCACAAAAATGGTGGTATCGGCGGCACAAGAAATCGGACGTGGAAAGTATACGGAAATCTCTGTATCTTACAGCCCTGCTCATCTTGTGCTTTAACTTTGACAGAAAGCCAATACCCATCTATCCCAGCATTCTGGGTAGGTTTGTTTTTTTTTTTTAACCTAGAAGATTGCCAAATATTTAAATGGTCCCTATTCATACTTACCAAGGCCATTTGTAATCCTATGATTAATCATATACTATGATTAAAGAGAACACAGTTTATTGCAGTGCTTGAACGTTCAGTTTCTCCATAAGTATAAATACTAATAAACATCTAAAAACAAGAGGAAGTTTTAAAAAAATAAAGATCCAAGGGGCGCCTGGGTGGCTCAGTCGGCTAAGCGTCCGACTCTTGATTTCGGCTCAGGTCATGATCTCACAGCTCTGTGAGACAGTGCAGAGCCTGCTTGGGGTTCTCTCGCGCGCCCTCTCTTTCTGCCCCTCCCCCCACTCGTGCGCTCTCTCTCAAAATAAATAAACTTAAAAAAAAATCTTTGGGCCACCTGGGTGGCTCAGTCAGCTGAGTGTCCGACTTCAGCTCAGGTCATGATCGCACGGCTTGTGGGTTTAAGCCCCATGTTGGGCTCTGTGCTGACAGCTCAGAGCCTGGAGCCTGCTTTAGATTTTGCGTCTCCATTTCTCTCTCTCTCTCTGCCCCTCCCCTGCTTGCGCTCTCTTTCTCTCTCTCTCTCTCTCAAAAATAAACATTAAAAAAAAAATTTTAACCTGGGGCGCCTGGGTGGCGCAGTCGGTTAAGCTTCCGACTTCAGCCAGGTCACGATCTCGCGGTCCGTGAGTTCGAGCCCCGCGTCGGGCTCTGGGCTGTGGCTCGGAGCCTGGAGCCTGTTTCCGATTCTGTGTCTCCCTCTCTCTCTGCCCCTCCCCCGTTCATGCTCTGTCTCTCTGTCCCCCAAAAAATAAATAAACGTTGAAAAAAAAAAAATTAAAAAAAAAAAATTTTAACCTTTAAAAAAAAAAGATCTGAAAGAGACAATATAATGAGATTCCTTTCAAAGCAGTATTTTATGAAAAAAGGGAAGAAAATGTGTGCGTTCAAGGCTGAGGGGAAGAAGAACAAATAAAGGCAAAGGAAAGGCAGAGAAAAGCAGGGGAGAGATGGTGGTGAGGCTATTCTAGGTGCATCCAGTGACAGTATCCAATGGTCCCTGGTAGATCCAGGCCACCCTGGGTATGTGGACGGACACGTAAGCTGCAGGTGATCTACATACACACAGGTGAAGTTAATGCAGCAAAACTTATGGTTACTCTGCTGTCATCATTTCTCTTAGCTTAACAGAGAACTTTCTAGGAGGCAAAGAGTTACCTTACCATTAATCTTAAACTCCCCAAACAGTGGGACAAAGTCAGTGGTGTGGAGAGACCGTATGCTGGGAAAATTTCAAACATGAGTCCTCCTTGCAAATTCTGTCTTCACGGCTCAGGATTCTTGCCCCTCACAGGTGCTCTGTGGCCATATTGTCCGCACAGCACACGGCCTCTGTGGGCGCAGCTCCAGGGCCCAGTCTCAGCACTGCTTGCCAGTGGAGGAGAAACTTAGATCGTTTTGCAGCAACTTCTGAAATTTACATGCGTTTTTGAACTTTCATCCACACCTTCCCCAGTGTCGTCTTTGACGAGGCTTATGAATCAAGCGGCCAGGCGAGGAACATGAAATCTTGCTTTCACCTTTTGTGCTTGGGCTGGGCTGGTTGTTGATCGCTGACTCGGTGCTTCAACAAGTCTGTTAACCAGGACTTCATGATTTACACACTCGAATCTACTCCATGACTTGCTGTGGAAACTTAAAGCGGAGGCTGTTCACTGCAGGTTTTGGGACATGAAAAGACAGCCTTAAGGCAAACCATGTTTCAGATTTTAGCCACCATTATGGTTTTTCTGTTATATATTTTTAAAGGTATTTGAGTGAAGATGTACAAATAACAGAAAGGAGGAGATAGCCTTTTTTTTTTGAAGTTATAATTACATTTTCTGACAAAAACTAGCCTGTTCACAGTGGATCTGTATGTGAAGAAACCCAAGGCAGCAGCTGGCTGCAGTCTCCTTTGCTTTGTCACTAAGCCTGTGACCTCAGACCCTCTCTTGCTCTGCCCAGCACAGTTCTGGGATAACTTCAAGACCCCACCTTCTCGAGGCTACACAGGGACCAGGGTGGCCTAGGGTCCTCCTAGGAGGTATAGACAACTCCTGGCGAGCTGATCCTGCTGTCAGAGAGGCTCTGAAACTGAGCCTTGCTGATTCCCTGAGCTGCCTTTCATCCCAGCCTGGTCCACCTCTGAAGATTGGGCTTTTAGACTAAGAGATCCTATAGCTCAGAAAAATGAAAAAGGATGCAGGATTCCAAAATGAAACAGGTGAAGAAATCCCACTGAGAGTGTCTGAATCCCTTGGTTTGTGCATTTCACAGGAAGGAGTAATTCTGCGAAACAATTTTCTTTTCTGGAGTATTCCTAACCCATTTATAGCTTTGGTATAACTTGTTTTTTAATAAGGTGCAAATAAGCAAAATAAGTATGGAGGTTCTTGTTGCGCATTAACATCTGACAATATGCCAGTGATCTATTTTTCTTTTTAAATGACTATACTTCCCTAAATAGTGAAAATCAGTTTTTTTTTAATGTTTATTTTTAAGAGAGAGAGAGAGAGAGAGAGAGAGAGAGAGAGAGAGAAAGCAGGGGAAGGGCGGAGAGAGAGGGAGACACAGAATCGGAAGCAGCTCCAGGCTCTGAGCTGTCAGCACAGAGCCCAAGGCAGGGCTCGAACTCACAAACCGTGAGATCATGACCTGAGCTGAAGTTGGACGCTTAACCAACTGAGCCCACCCAGGTGCCCCAAACCAGAGATGTTTAAATAAAAACAATCCATCTCCTTAGACTAGTTGTAACAAAGCAAGGAGGGGCTCTTCTGAGCCCCCTCTTCTTCACACATTCCT
The DNA here is from genome assembly GCF_022837055.1 of Prionailurus viverrinus. Taxonomy (NCBI): domain Eukaryota; kingdom Metazoa; phylum Chordata; class Mammalia; order Carnivora; family Felidae; genus Prionailurus; species Prionailurus viverrinus. The sequence goes on from NC_062574.1 coordinate 35,541,998, forward strand.
ATCAGTCATACACACTGTTTCATACAAAATACTGGTCTACAGAATGTTTTCAAGTATAGATATTCTTTATTGCATTCCTTCATTTGCATTAAACAATATATTTATATTTTTCAATATAGTTTTGGACAAAACACCAAGAAATCAACCTCATTTAACAAGAGACATAAGTTAATACACTGTGTGCTGCTTTCACAGGAAGAGAAAAGAGGCAAGCTGTAAAACAGATAAGGGAATCCAAGATACTGGCCACCGGGAATCACAGAATTTCACAATACAATCCACTTTTTAAAAAGCCACAAAATAAGCTAGGGGTGAAAACCCAAAACAAGATAGATATGACACTGAAGTCAACCAAAAATACATAGATGGCAAGATCTGGAGACAATTTGCCTTCTACCACGGGGACAAATGACAGAGCTACACCCAAGTGCCACTGTGGCAACAAGTCCCTGGGTGGCGTAAAGCCCCTTCAGATGGCTTCTGATTGCCTGTCCCTGCGTTTTAAGCAGCAGTGGGGAGAGAGTGGCCTGCTCTGTAAGTCTCATCACAAATATGATGACCTAATTAATTCCTTTTGACTCCGTTATAAGACAAACCACGGGCTCTCCTTCCCTTTGGAAGAGGAGTGTAGAGGGTAAAGGAAATGTGTTAAATGTACTGGAATGGATGTTAAAAGACTCAGAGGGCAAGGGCTAGAAAACAGTGTCTTCTGGAGAAAAGTGTTTTATTTAACAGATGCTAGATAGTACAGATGGTTTAAAATAAAGGGAGGATAAATTCTAAGTTGTTAAGCTAAGGATACTAATAAGCCTTTAATATTACAAAGAATTGTCCCATTTAGAATTGGACACTAGTAACGTGCTGAAAGTTTATAAATGATTTTATTGTAACGACTCCTTTCTATTTAGGGGTGTACGCTTTTTCCACATGGGTCTTTAACAAGTCTTGAATAACAAGACTACCAAGCGGTAACGGTTAGCAGATCTCTTACCACAGAGCAAGTCAGTAACACTGAGGATATGCCACGGCCAACACAGTAATAATCAGACTTCCTATTAAGAAAGACCTTTTGACTGCAACTTGGAAACATCTCTGAAAATGATTGAGAACAGCATTTTGAAATTCAAAACCCTGTTCCTTCAGGCAAAGATAACCACCAGTTTTCTGGGAGAACCTAAACCAAATACCCAAGTACCTTTAGTGTTAGCACAGGGGAGTTGTAAGATAATCCTTTTGAACCCACACTTCCAGTCACTCTTCCTGGTTTACATCTAGAAAGTCTTCCTTCTAAGAAGCCAAGTGTTGTCTTGGAACATTGTTACGTTTACTGAGGGGGTTGGGTGGCGATGGCGGTGGGGAGCTTAAAACGTGTAGTGTTCACAAGTGTAGTACATCACCCGCACTTAAAGACCGAGGAAGAAGAAATCATCTTAGCTTGCACAGAAAGGTAAGCACAGCATTCTAAAGCAAATTTGTACCTTCCACAAAACAGCAGAATATCTGAGTAAGCACAAGGGAGGGAGTTTTATTGCACTAATCATGCAGAGTGAGCACGTGTTGAAGGTAGGGACTGTTTCACTTTGTCCAGGATCTTGAGTTGAGTGAAGATCCCAGGCCATCTTCACCTTGGTCACTTCCCTTGGTCACTGTGTGTGTGCAAAGAGTCCGTTTTCAAAGTCAAGGGGGCTACTGAAAAAGAAATACCCAAAACAAACAAACAAAAAACCAGATGAGGGTCTACAAAAAAACCATGCGTCACAAAATCACTAAAAGCTTCTTAATGGTTTTTCTAAGTTTTTCACTATGCATTTGCTATTAGATAAGCATTTCACAAAAGAAAATGGTCATAGCCCCATGCATTTAAAAGCAGGCTCCAATAAATATGTACCATTGAGTTTTTTCCTGCATTGTGACAAGGAAGTTTTGCGAAGCAGGACAAGGAGAACAAACCAACAGAACAACCAATTTCCTTGCTTGGTCTCTCAGGCCTACAACACAGTGAAGAACTCTAATAAATGGAAACAAAGTTGTCCAAGAAAGGTTGAGAATTCAAATTTATACGCACTGTAGAGCAAGTCTTAGAACAGGCAGTGGAATTTAACAGAGTGGTAAGTCTGGCTGACGGTCTTAAGTGTTGCAAGTACTTACGCTCCTTCTTCTCTTAAGAGGGCCAAGAATTTTCTCACACGGTATTCGGGATCCATCTAAACACAACAGAAGAAATAAAGAAGATGGGTTAATGGTACCTTCTAATAACTATGCACTTCACGCCAAGGAAATGCGTGGTTTCATACTTCCTCCAGCGCTCTGCTGAGTCACAGAAATGTGTTAACCTGCTCCCTGACCAGCATTCTGACACACAGCGAAGCCGATGACCTCATTCCAGAGGAGTGAGCGGGATTTCCAAGCAGACAATTGCTGGGCATGAGGTTCCAAATGACCCAGCTGGTCATTCCCAGGCACCTCAGCTGAGTGTCCCGTTAGCTAGCACTGTGTAAGAGGACACGTGTGAGAGCAGACAGTGGCCACTCTTGGGGGCTCAAAGGGCATCCAAGTCATAGAACTTATTAATGCAAGGTATATAAAACTGAGACCAAAAAAACCAAAATTTAAAAAAAAAAAAAAAAAAAAAAAAAGGTGAGACCAAACTTAAAACCAATTGAGGGTGACTAAAAAGTAGCCTACCATCTATTCACGATTGACACGTTAGCTTTTCTTAGCCTTGGTCTCCCTCACATAGTTTCTTCTTTGCAATTAATTAAAAAAAAAAAATTGTGCTGAAAGTAAAAAAAGGAAGAGTGGGGCTGACTCCCCTAACGTGACGCCTGGATAATCTGGGTCTCCTGACATAAAAGCATCACGCATGGGGCGCCTGGCTGGCTCAGTCAATGGAGCATACAACTCTTGATCTCCAGGTTGTGGGTTCGAGCCCTGCACTGGGTGTAGAGATTACTTAAAAATAGCATCTTTAAAAAAAAAAAAAAAAAAAGGCATCATGAGTCCAGGTGAAGACAGAGAAGTTTTGGTTCGGGGGCTAGATTTAGGTTATTACTATTGCTCTCTATTCATTTTCCTTTTATATTCATATTTACTCATTTGTTTAAATATACTTTGTTCCCAGTGGTCAGCCAGAGATGTTATCTAAAAAAATGATGATTAAAAACATCTTTAATTCCTTAATATGCATTTTTATTGTGAGAAACATGCCTAACTTTTAAAAAATGCTCCCAGGCAGGCGTCTTTCCCCAGAGGGAACTCCCTGCCCTCCAGGAGTAGCTTTCAAAGGTCGGTGCGGCTGTGCAGAAAGGTACAATTGGATCCCTCCAACCGCAGTTTTGTTTTCTCTTTTTTTAAGATGTCTTCTCTTCTATCCCCAGAAAAACATCCAACAGAAGTTTCAAATGTATCAAAGTTAAGAGGTCAGACTACAAAGGACTAAGAAAAAGTACGAAGAACTAACAAAAGAAACATTTTCCCTCTTTGGGAATAGAATTACATACGAATCAATTGTCAAGTTCTTTAAAAAAATGGAACTGGCTGGAGCTCAGCTGTAGTCCGTACTTGCAGGTCTTTGCCCATTAAATATATTTAATATGTGTGAGCAACGACTTACTGACTTGCCTGTAGCTATGGAATTAAAAGTCAAGAGAAAGGGAGGAAAAAAGTAATCTAGATAAATGACTTTATTCCCTCAGGTGACATCCAGTCAGAGCAGATACTCAGCACTGTGCAAGTTTTAACAGAATCGTGTAGAGTGAGCAGAGAGGTAACATGACTTATATTCTGCTCAACTACATGCCTCTTCACTTAGGCTCAGTCTCTCTAAGGCAGATCTAAAGAGAATTCACTCAGCTGCACGAAATCCATTTGACATGAAGGGGTTCAAACTCAGAGGCCTCTGAAGTGTCAGTCGCTGAAGATTAGGCCCGAGTGCCCCACTCTCACTTTCTGCCCCACATACATAGAGGCATTAAGGTGATCACTGACCTGCAGGCATCAAAGGAAGAAGGGGTAGGGACTGGAGAGAAAAACCCACATAGTTTCTTCTCTGCAATTATTGAAAAAAATTATGCTGAAACCAAAAAAAAAAAAAAAAAAAAAAGAAGAAGAAGAAGAAGAAGAAGAAGAAGAAGAAGAAGAGTAGAGCTGACTATCTTGACAGATTTATCTTTACCCAAGGAAAGAGCTAATATGTCTGTATATGCACCTTTACCAAGAAGAAGCCTGAGCAAAGTGATTAGCCTGTAACTTTAATTTACCACTCACCATGGAAAATAAATAAATTTCAGTCTGGCTGAAAGTTCAATAGATTAAACTTTAGGTTTCTCAAAGCCACAATTTTGTTTTCAAATAGATGGGCCAGCAAAGATTAAAAAGGCTTCACCTCATGTTCTCAATTTGTTATTGGTCCAAGAGCCTATTTCAGGTGTCGCCGTGAAACTCAAGACTTCCCCCCCGCCACCCACTGCTCCCATCGAGTGAACGGCAGGACTGAGCAGTGGCAAACCATGCCAACAGTGCAGCCAGTGTGTCCACCGATAACCTGGGATGGACCCATCTGATTACAGTTTGATGAGCACCCTACTGTGTGTCCGGCTCTGTTCTAGGCACTGTGGATTCATATAGTGAGTGATCGCCAAGATCCCTGAACTCACAGAACTTGTAGAAGTACATTTATTATCTAACCAGTATGGCAGATAAGGACAGAAGACACAGGACGGGCACATGCAGGGTGGAGTCCCCAAAAGTAGATGTGCGAAAGTCCCAGAGAAATTTCATCTTTGTCCGGGTACTAGCCCAGGGCTCAGTTTTCTATGTGATCCTGGATGCTTTAACTCTACGGTAGTTTGCATGAAATTTCTAGGAGCCCAGCTAGGGGGAAATATATAGAGCCTAAGTCGATTCTGTACAATTCAATTAACATGTCCCTTAAAACAGCCTCCCAGACCCCTTTTGGTGTAATGCACAGTAGCTTCTGGACCTCTGATGAACAACACCATCTTCCTTCCATCAGTAATCGGCTGTGTGACCTTGGATAACTCCTCACCACCTGTGGGACACTCAGTACCCTCATCTCTAAAATGGGGGGTGGGGGTGGGGAGGAACAGCAAAGCAATTGCCCTTCAAAGCCCTTTCTAGTTCTAAGATCTTATGACTCCCTAAGTTAAAATTGAAAGTAACTTCATAATCTTTTCTTCTATTTCTGAATTTTAAGAAGAAAGAAAAGTACCAATAAGTTATTGCTGGTCTCAGAAGCAGGCTACTAATAGCAACTTGAGTTCAGAAATAAGAGAATTATGATAAATTATTCAAAACCCTGTAAAGGTGGGGTGCCTGGGTGGCTCAGTCAGTTAAGCGTCTGACTTCAGCTCAGGTCATCATCTCGCAGATTGTGAGTTCTAGCCCCACATCGGGCTCTGTGCAGACAGTTCAGAGCCTGGAGGCTGCTTCAGATTCTGTGTCTTCCTCTCTCTCTGTCCCTCCCCCACTCATGCTCTCTCTCTCTCTCTCTCTCTCTCTCTCTCAAAAATAAATAAACAAACATTAAAACAATTAAAACCTTAGTAAAGGAAATATAAAACCTTTTGGTATATCATGAAGCTGTGTCTGAATCACACAGAGAATGAAGCATCTTACCTGTAGCGACATCTCGATCAACATTAGTAACTTCTTGATTCCTATCCAAACCTTCTTCCCTTTGACTTGCTGTGAAATTGTGGTACGTTCCTTATCTTTGAAGTTGCCCAAAAGCTACAAAAGCAATAAAAATAACGAAAGCACTTTGATAGTAAGTTAATTACAACAACATTAGTTAACAGTCACATTTATCCCTAAAAGAAGAGTGGTAAGAGCTACCTGACTGGTTTAAGTTGACAGGATTTTATCATATTTTATTTTATTTATTTTTTAAAGTGTTTATTTATTTTTGAGTGAGACAGAGCATGAGTGGGGAGGGACACAGAGAGAAGGAGACACAGAATCTGAAACAGGCTCCAGGCTCTGAGCTGTCAGCACAGAGCCTGACATGGGGCTCAAACTCAGAACGGTGAGATCATGACCTGAGCCGAAGTCAGACGCTTAACCCACTGGGCCACCCAGGCGCCCTGGATTTTATCATATTTTAAACTCCAAGCTGACCTTCCTAACCCATTAGGTAAAATTATGAAAGTGAAAGCTGGTATCCTAAATCCTGTTTTCCTATAGACCTCCATTTAATTTAGAGATATATTTCCTGGCTGTGGGGAAAAAAAACTCCAACCAACCCATAATAAATATCAGTTACAATTTTTGAGTAAATTTTTTTTAACATTTTTTAACATTTATTTATTATCGAAAGACAAGAGAGACAGAGTGTGAGCGGAGGAGGGGCCGAGAGAGAGGGAGAGAGAATCTGAAGCAGGCTCCAGGCTCTGAACTATCAGCACAAAGCCCGACGCGGGGCTCGAACTCACAAACTGCGAGATGATGACCTGAGCCAAAGTCAGACGCTTAAGTGACTGAGCCACCCAGGCGCCCCTGTATCAGTTACAATTTTTAACATGTGTCAAAGCAGAGACTAAATTTAATTCTTAACCAACCTCGACACCAGAGCTGCTCACACAGGTAATCTGGAGACATTTCTCATATAGAGAATTTCTATTTTGCTGGGAGTATGCCCCAACCGCATGGGTCTTGCGGAGTTCAAGAAGCTTTTACCACTGCTGAACAAATCACTAGGTAACATTTTTTTCACAGATCTCATCAAGTCATTTGTGTACACTGATATTAACCAAAAGTTTTAATGAAGAATATAGTTTTTTTAAAAAAATTAAAATTTGGGGTGCCTGGGTGGCTCAGTCGGTTAGGCGTCCGACTTTGGCTCAGGTCACGATCTCATAGTTTGTGAGTTCAAGTTCCGCACTGGGCTCTGTGCTGACAGCTTGGAGCCCAGAGCCTGGAGCCTGCTTCAGATTCTGTGTCTCCCTCTCTCTCTGCCCCTCCTCTGCTCGCACTCTCTTTCTCAAAACTAACTAAATAAAAACATTAAAAAAAATAAAAATTGGGGCGCCTGGGTGGCTCTGTCAGTTGAGCGTCTGACTTCGGCTCAGGTCATGATCTCGTGGTCTGTGAGTTCGAGCCCCGTGTCGGGCTCTGTGCTGACAGCTTGGACCCTGCTTCGGATTCTGTGTCTCCTTCTCTCTCTGCCCCTCCCCTGCTCACGCTCTGTCTCTCTCTCTCAAAAATAAACATTAAAATAAATGAATGAATGAATAAATGAATGAATAAAAATTAAAAATTAAACTTTGTCATCCTCAAAAAATTTAAGAAAACATTCCTATATTATGAACTTAGTAAAGCAGTTCCTTTTACTTCTGCAGCTTTTTGAAGTCTAATGTTTTAATCACGGTTCTGATTTATTAAATGCAGGTAAATGGGCAGAAAGCTGTTGCAAGGGACCGAATTTTCTGCATGCTGATTACTCTACCCTCCCCTTCTCCCATTCCAAGTTTCTGGCCCATGTACCATATGCATCACTCATGGCAAGCACACAGTAATTGATTCCTGGCAGGCTGAGTACTGCTTACACCAAGGAATGGGAGAGTCATTCACTTTCACGGACATTCACCTCTTCCTCAAATTCCTGAAACTACTGAAAGTATATCCCAGGCGCCCTGTTCTAGGTCAGCACAGAAATGAGGCACCGGGTGCAATGTCTGTGGTACACCCTGAGCGTTACTGCCACCCCAGCTCCTGTCGTACAGACAGTTTGCAATCCATTGACTTTTTTCACCTCCAGAGCTTCCAACAGCTGCTCTCCGGTGGCAATGTTGGGCACATGGATGGTGGTGCTGAAAGCGTTCAACATTTCCATCTCCTGAAGGACATCTTTGCGGCTGGTGGTCCCAATGATAAGAAGCTTGCGGCCCTGCTCATAAGGAGAAAATGTGTTAAAATGCATAGGAGAAGACTGGTCAGGAAACCAGAGTAAGCCTGAACAATATCCGTTTATTTAATTGCGGAAATGTAAGTGATTAGGCAAAAGAAAAAAATTTCAAAATTTTCCTCATGAAAATCTAAAGAAAAGTATCAAGAGTATGATTCAGAAAGAGAGACACTTTCTTTGGAACATGATCCAGAAAGAGACAACAGCTCTTTCTTGTCATTCGTGTCAATGAAATAATGGATAAATCAGGGAGACATACAAACCAAATAAAAAGATATATGTTGAAGTATATGTTGTAATTCATTTCTCACGGCCAACAGGGTACACGTAGGGTAGGGATTGGGAAAAAGGAAATGAATGAACAGAAAGTCTGTATCACCCACTTAGCAAAGATTTATTATGCTTTTAAGAAGGAGCAGGGTAACAAAAATTGCTTACATTTATGCAACACTTAACTGTGAAAGGCATGGTGTTGAGTGCTTTACATAACTGTGTCATTTAATATTTTTAAATTTCATTTTTATTTTTAACCCTAGAACATACAAAAAAATGTTTAAAAACTATAGCAGGCCTATGCCACCATTCCCGTGTCCCTCTTTCCAAAGGCAATCATTTTAAACTCTTAGTTTTTCTTCTTGTCTGTACCTTCTTTTCTTACATTAACAAGGTGATACCACTATTTTTAGATTTTTGTTTTCCGCTTAAAATAGAATATGATGACTATTATGGAAGATGAAGAAGATTTAATGTTAATTTTTTACCACCCCCCCCCCCATGTGTCTCTTTTCTTGTCCTTCCAATGTAGTTATTTTATAGTCTTTGGTTCAATCTATATTCAGTATTTATCATGATTGCATAAATATGATTGACAGCTAAGCCATGTAATATACTATTACATTTCCTTTCTTAGGAAACATTTTATATTTATTAGAGTTAATAACTGCTATTTCACCCTTTGCTTAGTTTACCAGGTGCCTATTATAAGTTCATCCCCAAACACACACAACCATGAAAATCTTTTCAATATATTCAAACATGTCAGGGAATTTTAAAGTTTGTTTGTTTGTTCGTTTAAGACCTCCCTCTCCTAGAGTCCTCTGTTCTCAAAGCTCAGTCTGAACTGATAGCTCTGTAGGCTTGTTGCACAGCTGTAGCTCTAGAACCTTCCTCTCTCCTGTTATATCCCCTACATCCCGGGGTCTTCCCTTTACTTCATTTATTCCCTTTTCCACGGTGTATCTACTTCAATAACTACCAGAGAAAGGGTGCACAGGAGGTGAAAATGTAAAGACTTTGAATGTCTGGAAATGCTTTTATTCCACCATTAATACTGTCTACTCCACACCTGACAGTTTGGCTAGGTAGAGAGAACAAGCCTAAATATAATTTTCCCTCCAGAATTCTGAAGGCATTACTCTATTGCCTTTTAATTTTCAGTGTTGCTGGCTAGAAGACTGACACCATTCTGGTTTTCTGACTCTTTGCTTTTACTTTTTTAATTTTTAAAAAAGGATCTTTTTCTCATCCTTATATTCTATAATTGCAAAATTAGGTACTTTGAGATAAGTCCTTCTTTACTCATTCTGCTGGTGCTAGATGGGTCCCTTCTAAACTGGAAACCTCTAATCATTCAGTTTTAGGAAATATCTTGGATTATTTCTTTTCATTCATTTTCTGTGTTTTTCTGTCTTTGTTTTTTGCCTCCCCACCTCACGGAATCTCCATTAGTTGCATACTGGTCTACTAAGACTAATCTGTTATAGTTCTTTTCCTTTTTCTTGCTCCTGGTTTTTATTTTTTTCTCTTTCTAATGCTTTTTGGGTTAGCATCAACATCATCTTCCAAATTTATATTAAGTTCTTTGTATATTTTCATTTCTAAGCGCTCTTTCTTGTTTCTTGAATGCCTTTTTTTTAATTATATCCTATTATATTTAATGGCTATGATGCCTTATTTTAAGTCTGTGTGAATCCTATAGATTTTATAATGTTTTCTTCTGTTCTCTGCCTAGTCCTTGTCTCCCTGGAGTTCCTTTTTTCCTATTTGTTTACTGTAGGTTTTCCTCAAGTATCTTGGTAATTGTTGGATGACCATTCAGATTTAAAAATTAAACTAATGACTGGAAGCTCTGAGTCTGAGGGCTTTAATACAGGATGATCAGATAAGACTTGGCTGATTATTGGGAGTCCTTCAAAGGTCAAGATGTGTACATTTTTCCCAGGGAAGAATCTTCCTCCTTCCTGAGGGCTCTAAAGGCTAGTTTCCAGCATTCTGGGAGTCGATGGGGGAAGGGGTCTGGGTATCTCATCATTCAATATGAAGACTCCCATTTATTCCTATTTACAGTATGGCATCTCTTGAGATCAGTGTCTCATTTACTGTTCATATAATCCTGACAATTAAGTACTCATGTTATCTCTACTGATGAGGCTATTGAATCTCACAGATAGAAGTAATTTGTTCAAGGTCAAACAACTAATATATAATGGAGACAGGAATGGAAACCAGATCCAGAATCCAAAATTGTATACTGCTTTCTTCATGAAGAAAACACATTAAAAAAAACCAAAACCAAAAACCGTTTACTTGGAAAATGGAAGAGGAACACATTTTAAACTATGTCACTAGATTGACGGTACACATTCATTCCACAGATAAGCCTTTAATACAACAATTAAACCTATTCACGGATCTTAGAAACACATGATGTTAAAATAAATTATTATGTGAAAATTAAAATGAACGCAGGAAAAGATGTTAAGAAATTGAAGATCAGACACCAAAACAATTTCAATTTGGGTTTTGTAAACATTACACCACTACTATCAATAAGGCATACCAGCCATTCACAGTTTTATTCATCGTTTTTGTCCACCTACTGTGCCAATAATGGAAAATGAACCACAGGCATTATCAAAGAAACACAGGCATAAACAAAGGCATATCAAAGAAAGCTGAGCCCTTCTGGCACAATTAGTGACTGGCATATCAGATGACTGTGCAAAGACTATGGGGTACAAGTATATTTGTGGGGTGCCTGGGTGGCTCCGTTGGTTAAGTGTCTGACTCTTGATTTAGGCTCAGGTCATGATCTCATGGTTTGAGACGGAGCCCCTTGTTAGGCTAATGTGCTGACAGCACGGAGCCTGCTTGGGGTTCTCTCTCTCTCTCTCTCTCTCTCTCTCTCTTTCTCTCTCTCTGTCCCTCCCCTGCTTGTGCATGCACAGCACTTTCTCTCTCAAAATAAACAAATCCACATTAAAAAAAAAAAGTATATCTGTGGAGTTTAATTGAAGGATAATCATTACTATTCTTCAAGACATCAACTATCTAAAAACCAAACACGTTTTCAACAGAGCTTCGTCAAGCTCCTAGATGAATGTGGAATAGATGTTGTATAGAGAGAGACACAGCTATGAAAGAGATGATGACGATCCAACATGGACAGGTGGGAGGTATTATGCACAGGATGTCGTGGTAGAGGGAGGGAACGTGTGGCACAGAAACCTCTCCTGCTCCTTCTCTGGAACAGAGTCTTAAGGAATGAGTAGGCTGATTAGGAAGATGAAGGGGAAGGCTATTCCAAGCCAGAAGGAGCAGAAACACCTAAGTCTGAAGGTGAAATAACAAAACCTGGGGAGCTGAGGTAATTACAAACACAAACACAGACACACTTCCGCTATCACAGAAGAGTGGTGCTCTAACATTCAGCACGAAATTCCATCTGTAAACTTGGGAAGGGATCTCTGAAGGCTAACAGATGCTAAAGGCCACACAGGCTGGTGGAGCTGCCTTACAATGAAAGGTAACTGACTGTTATCTCTCCTTTTCCTTAGGTTTTTAATGTTCATAATTCAAATTCCCTCAATTCCCTCCATTCAGCCCATAATTCAAACTCCTTCATCTTGCCTTCTCTCAAGGAAGGCAGCGTTGGCCCTAGAAGAACAGCACTGAGGAAGAAGCTTTTTACTCCAGAAAGATGGAATTGCCATTTTCCTAGTGAAAGTTTCTCTAACGTTAACAATGACTATGCTCTTCGGAGTGTTGAAAGACTGGGAAATGTAGAGCAACTTATAATGGAAACACTAATTTATGTTTTGCTTTACTTCTTGTTTAACAAGACTGCAAACACTGCAGAGAGGTCATGACCCAGGCGAGTTCAGGCCTTGACTTGTAAAGCATCATCTTTAAGAAAACACCGAAAATCATTACCAAATAATTAAATTGTGTTGGGTCATTTTGTCTATTAATTAGTGGTAATGCTCATGAGGAAGCTTTATCATGAAAAAAACTGAGTGTAATAAATCATATTGGAGAACATTTTGGAGGAAAAGCTGCCAGCAGCATGTAATAGGAAAGTCAGCTTTGAAAATAAAAGTAGAGCTCAACCCAAGAGGGGAAACCCAACTGGTTAATGTGTGGCTCCTAGGCTTAAGTCTACAGCATGGAAACATGCCCCTTGGTGGAAAGAAAAAAAAAAAAAAAAAAAAAAAAGAGTGATAACTTATTTGAAGGGAAAAAAAACTGTTCCCAGCATACTCTTTACTGAGATTTGCTAGTTCCTGATACAATAAAGAAACAGGCCTAAATAAAATGACTATCTGCCAATCGGATTATGATAAACATTGTTCCAAGGTTAAGTAAGTATTAGTTAACTAATTCTTGGTACCATAAGAAGCAACTCAGGTGAAAACATTACCATGAAAAAGGCAGGGCTCAGTCAGGTGTTGATCCTTCAAAAAAACACTTCTTTACATGATGAAGAATGAACAAAGTACTAAGCAGTATCTAAGCCTTTTGCCACACAAAGGACTAACCAGATAATCCACACCCTTTCAGAGGTCCTGCCCATTGATTGGCCCCAATAAACTGATTTGTAACAAAAGTTCATGTGGAAGAAAGCTTTTTTTTTCTTAAATAAAAATGCCACCAATATAATACTGCAGTGAAATGGAAGGGCTGATTTTAACCTGTGAACAAAAGTAAAGTCAGTTATGCAGTAAAGAAAGGCCATTCTTTCCGTATCATTCAATGCTGAGCAAGTGTAATACACCCTTGGTAAGAAGAATTAACTGTGAACAATTGGAAACCCTGAAATGGATTAAGAAGTGAGTTTAAAAGTGCAACTCAAAACTGCTGTGTGCCGGGGGCCTTAAACTTTATGTCGATTGTTAGAATTTGAGGTTTTTGTAACTGAGAGTGAAAATGTTCAGAATAGTAAGGATTTCTAAGCCCAGTAAGCAAAAGACTCGTTGATCAGACCATTACCAAGAATTTATTCTGTTCAGATATTTATGGAATTATGAGATTTGATTTGTGTCTTCCAAGTGATTATAATTTAGCTGGGAAGAGCAAATAGACATTCAGGATGTGTACCAAGGAACACATCAGCAAACACAAACTAATAATGGCTGTGGGGGCACAGCATAAGGGGATAGTTTTATTAGAGTAGGTTCCTCTAGGAAGATTCCCATAGTACTGTAGGGACACTGACAGAGAGGAGGCCCTGGAGGAGACGGGACGGGTCTCTAATGCTACTAAATCCTATGTGGGTGGTGGAGGCAGCTGAGCCAGGGCACTAAGTCTTTTTAGAGAGGGGAGTGGGCAGCCACTAAAAGGAAGACTCAGAATGCTAAACTAAGGAAGGAGATTTAGTATAACAAGCAACAGGAAACTACAGAAGGCTCTTGAGGAGGCAGAACGGCGATGGAGAGAGAGAGGATCCTGGCAGCTGGAGGCAGGCCGGTCTGGGGGCCCGCAGGAAGCTGCGGCACCAATGGTGTGCCGGCACTACAAGTCAGCGTGCCCAGGAAGGATCCGCGCCGTCCCACCAATACCTCACACACGCCGTCCTTTTGAAGGCAAGCCCAGGGCTGGCAGAAAGCAAAGGAGGAGAGGCAAGTCCCCCCAATGGCCAGGTGGTTTAGTGCGGTAGCAAAAGGTCAGGCTCCATCATTCATAATCGTGTGATTTGGGGTAGACGATTTAACTTGAGTATCTGTCTCCTTCCCAACCATACAAGTGGGATACAAATCCTATCTATACCAGCTCGGGTGAAGAATGCTTGGGGAAGGGGGGGGTCTTGGCCATCGCGGTCGGAGGAGGCCAGAATGAAAGGAGACGCAAGCTTGAATGCACAGGTCTTGAGAGGAACCTGAAAAAGCATTCTCTGCCTAGGATGTCGGGGCCCCGTAAGGTTAGGGTTAGGTCAGGGTCAGGTCTCGTGCACGAGCAGTGGGGAGCCTGGAAATCCCTGTCCTCCCAACACAGGGCCCTGGCAGCAAATGATGCACAGAGAGTGCATTCTCCCAGAGAGCCAACACTTCCTCTTAGGGGAAGATGAGAGCTCCAATCTTCAGCTTGACTCAGGTGGCAGTGAGGCCCAGTCGGGGCCCAAGCGAAAGATCAAACACCCCCTGGAATCGTGGAGTGGGTGAGAGTGAGTGGCCTCGTCAAGAGGCTTCTGAGGGAAAGGTCTGCTCAGGGCAGGGGTGTGAAGGAGCATTCCTGGTAAGCCGTGCTTTAGTCCACCCCTTACCCTAGCTTCATTCTTGGAATGGGAATAATTTCACACATTTCTACTTAGTTTGTATTAGCCAATACAGAGACCTTTAAAAAACATTCTACCTACCACAGTGCTCGTACAACTTTATCGCTGCATTTATTCGCAAGTCTGAATCTTGTTCCTAGACTATCAGCTCCCTGGGGGTAGGAGTCGTGTTTCATTCCTTGTGGTTGTGAGCACAACATGCCTGGCGCACGGAAGATACTCCTATGCGCCCTCCGCCTAGAATGCTCTTCCCATCCACGTGATTCTTTCCCTAATGTCAAGGCATTGCTTGCACGTCACCTCTTCCACTGGGCCCACACAACCCCCCATGCTCCACCATTTAAAACCAGTCTCCCCTTCTTCATCTCCCTTTATCCTGCTCTCTCTTCCACTGTATGGTTTAACATGCTCTATATTTTACTCATTTACTACTGTCTTTACTTGTTTATTGTATTAACTGCTGGTCCTCCTTCGGGAGGACAGGAGTTTTGTCTGTTGGGGTTTATTGATATATCCAGGGCCAGCATAGTGCCTTGAACATACTGCGAAGTGAATAAATTTGTGTTGAACAAATGAACGCTGATCTCATTGTCGGCTTCAAGGGCAGCAGATCACTCCTTCCTTGTTACAGTCTCTCTTCTGGCCCTGGAGAAATGCACGTTATGCCAGTGTTCAACAGGAAAGTTAACCATCTACCATTTCAGAGTCTATATCTTGGAGCCTCACGTGGTGAACGCTAGAACAAGTTTTCAAGAAAATAATCCAGAATGAGCGGCACGTATGCTACATTTACAACGTAAGTAGATGCCATAAGGCTGTCGTCTCTCTCTTTTAATCAAGTGAGCGATGAGTAGTTAAGCTACTGATCGGAAAATACGGACTTCTCTAACAGGGAAAAGATGAGATTTATTAGAGGGCATTCATTTAAGATAGTGAATTAAGTCTTATGAAGCATCTCCTACAACTCTTGGTTTCCCCCCAAAAAAGAGAAAAAACTGACTACCATTAAAAACAACCAGAGTCTGGACAGTAAAAGGAGAGGAATGGGGCCTCTCCTGCATGCATATCCTGCATGCATTTCTGATTTCTCATGCTCAAAATGTCTGTAACTTCTTTTTTTGTAGCTAAGTGTTTAAGTTGAATACCAAAGGAAGGATGTTTCAAATAAATCATGCTACAACTAGGCTGACGACTACCCTTAAACGCTCCATCAGACTGTACCCTGAAGCAAATTCTTAGTCTACTGTCTTTGTAACCATCCTCATGGTGCTGTAAGAAGGACAGAGGACAATCAGGAGGGGAATTCATGATGCAGATTGGATATGAAATGAGAAACTTCACCCCAAATAATTTAAAATAATTACTATAGCAAGAGCAGACCACTTTGTGATATTAAGAACATTTCAGTACCAATATGTGAAAAAGACACCGAATCATCAGATTTCACACTTGGAGTCGCTCTTAAAGATTACCTCGTCTAAAGATTACCTAGTCCTCCCCTGGTTATTTTGTAGAGAAAACTGGGATGAGAGGCAAAGTGACCTGTCTGAAGCTTCTATACCCAGGCAGGGAGCTGAAGCTAGAGTTCAGGCCTCTTTGATATTCCCATTATGCTTCGCTGTGCATTGTTCTCATCTGTGTAATTTGTAACTCCTATCAGCAATGGCTGATCTCTTAATTATGAGTTAGGGAGATACATCACCTAGAAATTACGATCTTTGAGCTCTTGGGAGAAAAGTTTAAATTAAGCAAATAGAGTCGTACTGACCATGGCACAGTATTCTTAGTGCCAAAAGGAATAGTTCTGTAGATACTCTCTCTCATTAGAAACTGAACTAAGGGGCACCCGGGTGGCTCAGTTGGTTAAATGACCAACTCTTGATTTTGGCTCAGGTCATTATCTCATAGTCGTGAGATCGAGTCCTGCATCGGGCTCTGCATGAAGTGTGGAGCTTGGGATTCTCTGTCTTGCTTCCCTCTCTGCCCCTCCCCTGCCCGCACACACACACTCTCTCAAAATAAATAAATAAACTTAAAAAAAAAAAAAAACTGAACTAAGATGATCACTGATTACTTAGTGAATCCAAACTCTTCAGCCTTGCACCGACAGAAAATTTCCCTCCCTCTCCCAACTTTTAGTTTGATATGCCTTTGATATGCCTGTGACCTCTGTGCTCTCTAATCAGGTCAATTTTCTTCTTCCTTCTCATTTTTTTTTTAAGGTTTCATTTTTTTGGAGTAACCTCTGCACACAATGTGGGGTTCAAACCCACAACTCCAAGATCAAGAGTTGCACACTCTACCAACTGAGCCAGCCAGGCGCCCCCTTCCTTTTCATTTAATTTCTATCTCTGTGATTTTTATTCTCAGTCTTCCTCTTTACTAAAATTCTTTCCAGAGTTTTCTACCAGTTTGTAATTATCTCTTAGGTCCAAGATATTTTACAGAATGGATCGGTATGCCCAGTAACAGCACCTCACTTATCTGGAGGCCAATCTGCTAAGCAATTTCAGCTATCCAGAACACAGACAAGAACCAAGATATAAGCAAAAATACTCTAACTTCTGGGACCAAAACAAAACAAAGTGAGGTTCAAGTGACTCCGTGCTGCCAGTGCCAATTTATCCACTAGGCACAGTGGACACAGCAGCCACAGGGCCCATAAAACTTCGAAGGGCCCACAAAAATATTCAAAATTTTTTTTTTACATCCGAAGAAACAAAGAACTTTCAGGTCAAAGAAAAAAAAATTTTTTTTACCATTTTATTTTTAAGTAATCTCTACACCCAATGTGGGGCTCAAACTCACAACCCTAAGCTGAAGAGTCACATGCTCTACCAACTGAGCCAGCCAGACACCCCAGTAAAATGTCTTCAATACCAACAGTTGGAAAATAAAATACTGAACTTTTTTAATGAAGGAAGGGGCCCAGGTACAGTCACAGGAAAGCTCCTTCAGCTCTTGTGGCCTGGTTACCCTTACTTTATAAAACAACTCATGAGTCCTTGCGGTTGCCTTTTTTTAGTGCACAGCTGACCAGAAGCAGCAAATTAGAAAAGTGGGAACCATCAGAGGCAGGGCGCCTGACATAATTCAATGGGATTTAGAAACAGCTAATAGTAAAACCCTTAAGAAACATTAAGAACAAGGAAAGGTACCAAAAAATAAAAACAAAACAAAACAGGGCACACTGGACCCATTTAATGACTACATGGGCAGAGTCTTATACATCCCAATAGTTCTTGCTGTTACTTGTGGTATTACTGACTCATGTGATTATGATTTGTAATGATGATCCTTATTCTTTACCATACTGTTTATTATACTTTGCTTCAGACACCAAACAGGTATGTAACAACTTTTTTCTCTTAAAAAAAGGCTAAAGTGGGGTACCTGAATGGCTTGGTTGGTTAAGCGTCTGATTCTTGATTTCGGCTCAGGACATGATCTCTCAGTTCGTGGGATCGAGACCCACATCAGGCTCAACACTGACAGTGCGGAGCCTGCTTGGGATTCTCCTTCTCTCTCTCTCTCCTAACCACCCTTGCTCACATGCTCTCTCTCTCTCTCTCAAAACAAATGAATAAACTTAAAAAAAAAGGCTAAAGTATAACAATTGATATTTACAGAAGTTAAGCTTTAGCCATTTGGAAAAAAATAAAGCTTTTCATTTCTTATGAATTCCTATTCCTCTCTCCAGTGAAACTGAATATGCTATATGAAGCCTGAGATAAGTAACTGTACACAAAACATATCCTTAAATTTCCAAGTGTCAGTTAGTGTGTAAATAATAAAAATTTGCTAATTCTTGCACAGACACATCCTTCGCTGTCTCTCCCCATCGCTTCACAGCTGGAATTCCTTAGCAAGGCACAATGGCCCTGATAAATCTCCCTTCTACTCATCTTTCAAGACCAAGATCAAGAACTATTTGTGAAACATGTGCAGATTCTCTCAGGAAAATTGACTGTGCTTTCCTTTATATTCCACTGGAACCCACATAACTTATAAAAATTAACTAGATACATCATGTGTACACATCTTTCTCCCTCACTGGATATTGACATGGACACCAGTCAGCCTCGATTAGAAAAAGAGTACCCCTCCTAGGGGGATGAACTAGAAAGAAGCATGCCCCTACCCTAGGCCCATTCCCCAAAGCCCCAGCACCTTGTATGAGTAACTCTCAGGGTTAAGGCTGCCAGACAAAGCCCCAGGTATGCCCCAAACAAGTATATCTCATGCAGTGCTTGATATCTTTCTGAAATTCAAATTTACCTGGACGTCCTTTATTCTTGTCTACTAAATCCAGCAACCCTACTCAGGGCAGATGCAGCCCCACACCAGGGTGGATGGCTTAGTGAGCACAGTGTGGGCTGAATGTTAACCCTCAATTGTCACTTGACCTTGTACACAAACTGCACAACTGAACAGGTGGCCCTGGATTTGAAACTCTTTGAGGGCAGGTACAGTGTAGTGGCTCACTCATCCTTGTATTTCTACAGGTTGGAACAAATGTTTATGAAATGCACATCCTAGTGAAAGCATACATCCTGTGAAGTAATATTTCAAACGTGGCATGTCGAAAGAAATATTTTTGGATGGAAAAAAAACTTTCCATCTCCCTTCCATGGAACGTAATACAACTGTCACTGTCTATCTTAGTCAACCTTGGTCACATTGGCATTCCTGCATCGTAAGCTCTGACTGGAAGCAAAACACTGAGTGGTATGCCAGGTGGGTGTCCAAGGTCAACTGTGAGAGTCATGAGGCACCCTCACACTTGTCCTCTCAGAGACACAGGTGTCTTATACATCAGACCTTAAACCAGCCTTAAAAGAAAAAAACAAGGTGGGGTGCCTGGGTGGCTCAGTTGGTTAAGTGTCCGACTTCGGCTCAGGTCATGATCTCACGGTTTGTGGGTTCAAGCCCCGCGTTGGGCTCTGGGCTGACAGCTCAGAGCCTGGAGCCTGCTTCAGATTCTGTGTCTCCCTCTCTCTCTCTCTGCCCCTCCCCAGCTTACACTCTGTCTGTCTGTCTCTCTCAAAAATAAATAATACATTAAAAAACAAGGTTAAAAAAAGCTACATGTAGACAAGCTTAGAGACAAAGGTACATTCATTTAAGTGTTAGTTAAATGGCACATCAGTTGGAAAGATTGGAATTAAAGAGTTTTGACAATTATATGCTGCTAGTTAAAAATGAAAAAGAGCATACACATTTTTTTCCTGATTATGAATAAATGCATAGTGTTGAAATTTATAAAATATAGGAAATAAAGTTGAAAAAAAATCACCTATAATCCTATCATCTAGGATAGAGTAGGTACTTTTAAGATGGAAAAATAATAGAACTTCCTTTGATTGCATTCTTTTAAAAATCACCCTTTTTGCATATGTTTTAAAATGAACATCATCTTACAGAAGAAGAGATGTATTAAAATATTGGAAGGATGAGCTCAAATACTATTTTGACTGGTAGGGGTATGCGTTCAGAAAGTTGAGGGGCCACTGAGACAAAGGCAATCACAATAAACCATTTCGGCACACCTCCCCCAGTCCTTTCTCCTTTACGACTGAAAGCACACTCGGAGAGTAACTGAGGATTAAGTGAAAGGTGATTTGACAGTTATGTAGGAAGTTTCTGACCTAAGCCCAGTTAATGCAGATAACAGGTCACTAGCTGGGTGGCCAGAATTTTCCATCTGACTGCTGTCACCTGGTGTTTCTCCCTGTCCTCCC
Source organism: Prionailurus viverrinus (assembly GCF_022837055.1). Taxonomy (NCBI): domain Eukaryota; kingdom Metazoa; phylum Chordata; class Mammalia; order Carnivora; family Felidae; genus Prionailurus; species Prionailurus viverrinus. The sequence continues at coordinate 35,562,213 of NC_062574.1, forward strand.
TTCCCATTTTTGTTCCTCTTATTCTGGAAACTGCCCCCTTCTTCCACTCGCTCCGGGGCTAAGTAAGGCAGGCAGGGGCTGTGGGAGCAAGATGGCGGGCAGCTACGGGCCAAGAAAGCCGCTATGCTCTTTCTTGCCAGCATTTCTAGGGCTGTTTCTTCAGCAGCAGCCACGTGGAGCCCAACTCCTTTGATATGGGTGGGTTGCTTTGTCGGTTTTATGTATTTTTTGTGTGAGGAAAGACAGGGTCAGAGTTTTCTTTGAGGCGAATCACACACTAACAACTGAGCTGTGCTTTGCGGTTTACAGAGAACTACAATAAACATTTATCATATTTCATTCTCACATCCTCAACCTCAGTATTATTATTGCTCCGATTCTAGAAAAGTGAACACTGAAGCTCAGAAGTGACTGGGTTCTAATTCAAGTCCCTGAATTCTAACTCCTGTGCTCTTATTTACACTGCCAATGCCAGTTCTGTGTGTGGTTAACACCCACCACCTTCAAAATAGCCATTCAGTGAATATTATCATCCACATAGCCTAAATAGGGGAAGGAAGGAAGGAAGGAAGGAAGGAAGGAAGGAAGGCAGGCAGGCAGGCAGGCAGGCAAGCAAAGCAAAGCAAAGCAAAGCAAAGCAAAGCAAAGCAAAGCAAAGCAAAGCAAAGCAAAGCAAAGCAAAGCAAAGGTGGGACTGTCTGGGGCCTTTCCTGTGGAAGCACTCTCTCCATTCCCCAGTGTGAGGTATAAGGAGGGCTGTCAAGAGGAAGATGTGGTTATAGACGACCAAGGAGTGATTTAAAAAGATCAAGACCTCGTTCCATCTATATCCCAATAACTATCAGGAATATTGATGGATTGTTCTGGACCTTTTGTAAGGTTCCCCTTAGTGGCTCTTCTCACCCAACATTGTCGTGCCAGGTAGTAGAAAGCCCTAGGAAATCCCCAAAGATCTGTGTGCTTGTTTTAGGGACAAGAAGGTAGGAGAGACTCTATGAAACACTGTTTTGTTCCACCTTGAGTTGGGAGAAAAGGGAGCTTTAGTCACAAGCAACAGGCGACTGCAGGGAAAGAGCCAGGACATGGGCCAGTCCCTGGAGGCTGAGGATAAATGTTAATAGGCAGTGTCCGTGGGGACCTCACAATGGCCAGAAGCCCTAGTCCTCCGTCTACTCCTTCCCAGCTGAGCCCTGACATTCCCGTCTCTATTTCATTCTTCCTTTTATAACAGGGGTCTTTAATTCCCAGACCAGAGCACTTAGGAAGCTTCTAATTCCAGCAAATGGGAGATAGGGAAGTAGGGGGTACTTGTTTTTTCCCCAGTACTGCACATGAGGCAAGTTGTGCCTGGGCACTCCAAGTTGGAACCCTGAACGAACTCTCCATGAAAATCTGCTACAGAAAAATGGCTGCATTCTTTAGTTTTCCTGTCTTACAAGCTACAAAGATTCTGTGGACTATCTAAAGGTACCTCTATTCTTAAAACAAAACAGAACAAAAAAACAACAACCAGAAGATGTATTTCTAGTTCCATACAATAGTCTTCACAAAATACTAGACCCTCTAAGAACTTTGAAACAGCAACAAAACAGGAACAAACAGTATCTGAGATGTCAACCCTGGAGCCCCAACTAATGGGCATATTCAAAACAAGGACAGACATTCATTCCCTTTTTGAAGATGTTAGGAGGAGACTCTATAAGTCAATTCTTTACAAATGGCATGCTCTGTGGACAACAAAACATTCCTACTTTTCAGTAACTCCATGCTTTTTATAACAAAGCATTAATACCTTCTACCTACGTAGTCCACGGGTTTACAGAGGACTTCACTATACATTATACTGTACATTAGTTGGCCCTCACTGGGGTAAGTAAAGCAGGGAGAATTACCTCCATTGTACAGATGAAGAAATAAACAAAGATATTAAGGGACTAGTTCAAAGTTGACTGAACTATGACTCCAACTTAGGTTTTCTGACTCCAACACAAAGAGGAAGTTCTGCAGAGGGGGTCGTCATAACAAGGTTCACGGCACAGTGGAATACTGTGGTACTAAAATCAACACTTTCCTAACACCGATGTCATGTCACAATAATATATTTAAGGCGATGGGGCTAGACCTGAAGACATTCTGGCAGTGAGAGGCTATTGTCTCGACACCATTAGCAGTTTCCTGCTGATTAAACTTTAGATACTTAATTTTGAGTTAGCTGAAAATACTGTATATGTTTTATAATTTTTGTATTCATTAATACCTATCATAGATGTGCTCTACCAAAAACCAAAACAAAATCCCGATTTTGAGAAACATGTATTTTAATGTGTCTGTTTTAATTTATTTATTAACTTGATTTGATTTATTTTTAAGTAGGTTCCACACCCAACGTGGGGCTTAAACTCATGACCCTGAGATCAAGACTCGTATGCTCTATGCTCTACCGACTGAGCCAGCCAGGCGCCCCTGAAAACATGGTTTTATTCAGCAGATATCTGTAGCAACGCTTTATGAAAGGACTCACCAAATGTCTTTCGCTGTAATTTATGTACTTAAAATCATTCTACATATATATGTACTGTATGTATATTTGATTTAAGCAAAGTATAGGCAATTTTATAAAATACAGTAGCCATTTAATATCACTGACTTAATAAATGGAAAGATTGGGCCACTAAGTTGTCCACCATCATACAGCTTTTCTTCAACAAAGAAGTCCAAAGCACGAGTCACCACATCGGTGACTACAATGATGTGTCTGGCAAAACGACTACACCTCTTTCCTAAAGTGGTTATACATCTTACTGAGTCATATTGTAGTCATTAGCCAGAGTTAATTTTGAACAGATAGATGGGGAGATACTCATGTTGGGGCCTGCACGATTTGGAGTCTCTTCCATTATCTGCTTATTTTGCTGAAGAAACCCAAAGCCTGAAGAGTTGCTTAATGTTACCAAGACTTCCTAATACCATCTCTGAAGTAAGACCGCGCTCAGATGTCATGTAAGGATTACACGGAAGGCAATCTTGTCTAGAGACCGGTGATGTCAAAACGAAATCCACGGGACACACAAATAACACCCGCTCGAGTTCCCACCAGCAGCTCTCGACAGTTTCTTACTGGTTTACACGTGATGCCTGGCTCAGCTCTAAATCCTCCTTCTTTCGTATTCGGTAACATCCCCAGGTGCCAGAGCAGCGAGGGAGTTATTTTTACCCTCAACGACTTTGTATTTTAACTGAAACTCTAATAACAACCATGAGGTCTGAATTCTACTTCAGTAATATTGCTATGAATTTGGAGTGATCTTCTCTTACAGGAGTTCACCGTTGCCAAAGAGTTTTCCAACCGGTATGCCGCAAATAGGTTAAGGGTGGACTCAGATGTCAATTCTCGTCAGCCCTGGGGAAGGCTGGGTGGCCCTTGGGGTGGCGGCGTCCACTGACCCACGGGCCTCCTCAGACGTGACCATTTTCTCTACGCCACTACATGAGAAAGGTTGGGAAGCACCGGAACTCAAAAAGGCATGGTTCTCCATAGATCACAAGGCCATTCTGGTAGACACAGACGCCGCCTTCCAAACTGATTCCCCCCAAGTGTCAAGTAAACTGAGCACTGAAGCAGTCAGGTTAATGGGCTTAACTACTCCCGCACTTGAGGAAACTGGGAAGTCCTGTCATTTTACAGCTTGAGGAGTTCCTCTGCAGGCACTTGATTTTGTCTCTCGAAAGGAAAAAAAGGTGCCAGAAGAGATCTGTGAGGAAAATAATAAAGCCGTCGGTGCTGCAGGTTGCGGGAAGATTTACCTGGCCTTACGGCTTTGCTACTGCTTCTTCCTCGACATTAAGACTAAGGCTTTTCATCCTCCTGATCTTGAAAAGCACATTCCCCTCAACTTCCATAAATCCGCAGAACCTGAAAAGAGCCCCAGTGTCACCGAGTAAAAGAGCCGGCTTTAGGAATCTCACTGGAAGGAGGGGCGTCTTCAAGCCTCTCACTGCTAAGCCGGACATTTCCTAACACTGGACAAATTGTACATCCAGCTCAGGGAGGGTGAACTGCAGTGGTCTTTTACCCTCCGAGCCAATTGTTAGCTTTTCACGGGAATCAGCAGGGAAGCACATGTGAAGCCTCTGTGGTGCCGGTGAGCGCCCCCGTGCCTTGTGTGACTCTGCATGTAGATGAAGCAGGCCGGGGGCTTTCTGAGCCGCGGCCGCTGAGTTCTCAGAGCAGCGCTTTTCTCCGGCGTGGCTCCCTGCTGGGACAGCCCTTTTCAGTCCTCTACCCCCCCTCGATCTCTTCTCCTGCACAACACAGGGAAACTTGATTGAAATAAAGACCTAGGGAACATGTTTTATTTTCTCCTGTTCAATCCATTTTAGAAAAGCTTTTAATTGGTTTTAAAAAGATGCTAAACAAAATGTGATGATGTTTTTCAGTCTTCATGAACTACAGATACCACTTTTTATACTTTCAAAGGGCTAATAAATCAATCATGAAATTAACTCTCCAGCTAAATTTAAAGCAAACCCACTGAATACCGGGTTCATTAAAAATCTATGCATTTACTTAGAAAAATTTAAAATTCAAAGAAAATTATCCTGGTAACTGAAATCTGACTTGAATTTTTAGTCCTACACTGAAAATCCAAGACCAAAGCAATCACAAAGGGGAAAAAAGAAGGCTTGTGAACCAGTTTTAATAAGCCAATTTACAACGAGGAGGGGTGTGGGGGGAGGGGAGGAGGAGAAAAGAGAATATCTTGATACATAACAACATAGTGCCCCTGAAGGGATTCTTTTATTTAAGCATGTGCACACATGCACACATAATTTTTCTACGTGAAAGCTGGAATCACAACAAATGCGATATTAAGAATCCTGTGGCTGATATGATTACTATATTGTATATACGCCCAGTTCCTCTTTTTAAAGAAAAATACCTTCAACTTTTCTGTTTTGACAGTGATACAAATAACTAAGAGTTTTCTACCACCCTAGGTGGCTCTGCGACCCTCGGATTCATGAGCTTTTAATATTTAATTGAAAACACCTGAAAAACCTACATGGCTGATGGTCCGGTGGAGCGAATGCTTCCACTGTAGAAAGACGAATCTTCTCGACACCGGATCACAGCCTGAAATTTTTCCCTGAATTCTCCTGAGAGAATATAAACTGACTTAAAAAGGAAGGTGGTGCAGAGACAGCATATTTTCATTTTGTCAAATGTATGCCAACTAGAAATACTGGACACAGTATAACTTCTTCTGCCACTGGTTCACGTAAGCAGCAGGCCACCATCTATCAGGCCGGGTCAGAGTCACCCAATCCTGATTCAGGACGGGCTGGTATTCCTTAAAAGAGAATCCCTGCCATTTCCAATCACTAAGGCGACCAGATCTATCTTTGACTTCTTACATATTCCTATACCCTTCCTTTGCGGCCCTTAGATAAATTAGTTCTACATCCCTTTTGAATGATCCAATCCCTGTTTCTAAGACTTCTCCCAAGCCGGACCATGTACTTTGGATGCTCACTTCTTGCTTCTAGCTCCCCCATAACCCTCCTTTCATCAATTAGGTAGCTTCAGCAACCGCTTTTTTTTAAGTGCCTCTTTTATTGAAATGGAAGTCACAGAACACACAAGTCGCTGAGGTAAAGTGTACAATTCGATGGTTTTTAGGGTTTTTTGCGGATATGTGCAACCATCACCACGATCAATTTTACAACATGTGAAACACCCCGAGAAACCCCATGCCCGTTAGCAGTCACCTCTCATTCTCCCTATCCACCCCCTCTCAGTCCTAGGCAACCATGAGTCAGTCTGTTTTCTGACTCTACAGATTTGCCAATCCTGGACATGTCATACAGATGGCGTCAAACAATATGTGGTCTTTTGTGACTGGCTTCTTTCGGTTAGCATGTTTTCAAGGGTCATCCATGTGACAGCACGTGTCAGGACGTCATTCCTTTTTATTGCTGAATGATACTCCGCTGTATCCATATACCATATAGCACATTTTATCTGTGAACATCTAGGTTGTGTCCGCTTTTTGGCTATTATGGATAACGTTGCTATGAGCGTATCTACAAGCTTTCGTGTGGACATAATATTTTCATTTCTTTGGGGCGTATACCTAAATTGTTGCGTCGTAGGGTATCTCTCACCTTTTGAGGAACTAGACCCGAAGGCTGCACCATTTTTATACTCCTATCAGCAGTGTATAAGGGTTCCCATTTCTCCAAATGCACAGCAACACTTGTTACTATCTGACTTTCTGGCTGTAGCCATCCTGGTAGGTATGAAGTGGTATCTCACTAAGGCTCTGATTTTCATTTCCCTGATGGCTAAGGATGCGGAGTATCTTTTCATGTGCTTATTGGTCATTTGAAATTTATTTATTTTTGAATGTTTTCACTTTAATCGTACCTCGACAAAGATAAATTACAGTACAAAATAAAATACTTAAGCCCACCAAAATGAGGGGACACGCAAAAAATACCTTTAGAAGTAAGTTATCTAGGGGCACATGGGTGGCTCAGTCAGTTGAGCATCCGACTCTTTTTTTTTTTTTTGGTTCAGGTCATGACCTCACAGTTTGTGAGTTCAAATCCTGCATTGGACTCTGCACTGACAGTGTGGAGTCTGCTTGGGATTCTCTCTGTCCCTCCCTCGCTCTCTTTCTCTCTCTCAGAAAAAGTAAATAAACTTTAAAAAAAGTTAAAAAGAAAAGAAGTTATCTATGTTTTTTGTTGAATAAATTATTCATGAAGTACATCTGTATAAACCTGTACCAGATGTTAAGATTTAAAAACATTAGATAATGTTCCTTTCCTCAAGAATTTTACAATTATTTTTATAAAATGGAAAGTGATTACTAAGTCTTTAAAGGGTTGTCTTTTTTTTTAATATGTCCTATTTTATTTCTACTGGTATCTATTTTGGATAACAAATAATAATTTGTATTCTCAACTAAGGTATGTCTCTCTTTTTAAATGAATGTGTTTAACAGTGTAAAGGACAAGCGGTTTAAAAAATACCATTAAAAAATTATTCTTCCTTCTCCTAAAAACTGAGTAAGATACACATTTAAATGCCTGGAGAGTCTCCCAATCTAGTAATTTTTAAATGCTATTTCATAAGAAAGGATTCTTTTTGTAGGTGATATACATGGTGATTCGGGGGTACATCCTTTGTCAGCAACTTTAGCTGTATCTATTTACATACTTATTGAAGGAATCAGAAAAGGGAAAAATATACTCACTTCTCTAACTTTACTATGAGCTAAAACTGCAATTACTGGGAATGATAGTTGATGGAAAAATGATTACAAAATCCTTACAGTCCATGTACGCAGTAAATTTTCAAGGTTGTTGTACCTTCTGTTTCTTTTAACTATTCTAGAAGTACAAAAAAACCAAAAAATCTTAGAAAATCAAGACGAGTCAATCACTTAGTTCACACACACACACACACACACACACACACACACACACACACTTTTAACTGTTAAATTAAAAAGTAGATTCACCAACTTAACATTAAATATTTTCCATGTAACTTAGTTAGAATCTCTAACTTCAAATACCAGATTCCCATACAGACATTAAGATGTTTCTCAACTTACTGCTTAACCCCTTTGTATCTGCTTTTGTCTGGCATTTCTTCAAGGTCACAGTATATAAAATCAGTCAAGAGAATTTGGGTCTTGTGTCATAGCCAAACATGCTCTGGAAGCCTCTACATAATTAACATATTTAACCAACCCTTGTAGATTAGTTTTAAATGTGTTAAGTTATCAAAATCACCAGTCTCCAATAGCAGCATCAGTAAAAATGCAACCACATGAACAAAGATCCTGGCTACAAACTCCCTACTCAAAAGTGCCACATGACACAAGAGAAACAATTCAAGCTTAACTGTAAAAATTTTTAAAAAGAAAAGAAGAAGAAAATCTGCCTATGGGAAATGAATTTTCCCAAATACAAATTCTTAGGAAAACCTGGGAAATGATAAATGAAACAAATGGAAACATGCATTTAATCCCTCCTACACGAATATCATAGTCTTTCAAGGGAGAGGGAGGCAGGGAGGGATGTGTAATATGGGGGGGGGGGGGATTTATAGAACAACAAGAACAGAACACCAATCGAAACTAGGATTTTGAGATCTTCAGAAAAGGACACTTCTCTGTTAAGAAAATCATTTACCTTCAAATCGAAGGCCAAACCAGAGGATTTGGCAAAAGCCCCTCAACAACAGAATTTTATATGTTTATGGTCACTTGCTTATTTGCCAGCTCATCCGCACCATTATGTGCGGTTTACTGGAAAAACTCTGTGAAAGGTTCCTTGTATTATTTTTACCTGAGGAGGTGCCTTTTTCAGTAACACGAGAAGAGCCTGTAATACCAGATTAGAAAATCGAGGGCCAATGGGGACATAATCTGGAAGAGAAATATTGCTCTGTTTTAGGGATTCGATACGTATATGCACATATTCCAAACATTCAGATTTTTCTGCATCGAGAATAAACACAGCCCCAAGTGACTGTCAGGCAACTAATGATAATTAGAAAAAAATATCTCCAATAACTTAAATGCTTAAAACATTATGTAAGAACTCTCACCCATACATTTTTTTTAAAAAGCTTCTAAATATCCATTTTGAGTTCAGGTAGACATTTTGTTTTTTTTTTTTTTAAATATTCAGAGACATTCTTTTTAAGGGAGAAGAAAAAAACCCAGATATATTTACTAAGCATTTCCAGAAAATGACCACAAACCACATTAGTATAGTAAGCTTGCAGCAACAAAACATACCAGAAAATGGGTAGTGGGGGGCGGGGGGGGGGGGGGGGGGGGACATGGCAAATAATAACGTAAGTAAGATACTTCAAAATGACTGAAATGATGATAGAGCCACTAAGACTGGTCCTCAGATGGGGAAGAACAGAGAACTTTCTACAACTTTCTGTTAAACTTCTACTAATCCTTCAAGATTCGGCATGAATGCTACCTCCTCAGCTTTCTCTGTATTGTGCTTAGAACGACCTTCAGGCATTAGCCCTCTGAAGTCAAAAGTGATCTTTCCCTTTTCTGAATTTCCAGAACATATGGCACATTCTACTTTGCATTCGTTTTTCCCAATATATGTTATAGCGACAGCATCTTATTTTTTGAGACCCTACTAATTTTAGCCCAGTAGTAAGGGCTCAGCTTACTTGTCGAATAAATGAACAAACAAGTACAGATAATAACTATTCATACAAGTGAAAATATACTCAGAGGGCACACATTCCTGACATAGTAGTGTTGCTATGACCACACATCTCAATTGTGTCTAGATAAAGGAATTTACACAGAGCTATGAGTTTGTGCTTAAAAGCTTTTAAAGAAATAATCCTATAAACTGGGCCGAAATGTATCAAAAATAGCAGACCAAAACCCCAGGGTCACTAAATAAAACTACCAAATTAAGAAGACCTCAGATACACCTTTATATATAAAGGTATGTCTTTGCTTTATAACAAACATTGCCTTAAGAAACGAGAAAATAAATAACAGAGGGCTAAAGCAAGTCTGAAAATCATGAGGAAAATTTGGAAGTACAGTTTCACTGGAATCATTACTACACCATTTTGGATAGCTTCAGAAGGGATTACTCAGGTGTTGGGTAGTACCTTAAGAAGTTTATGAAGTCACCATGTGGGTTCCATTTCAGTACAGTTATCACAGCATCCTGAGTGACTATTATAATGCACTTATTCCAGATTTATCTAATTTTTGCAATGAAATAAAATGTAAGTAACAACACTTCTCTGGCATTTACTGGGAAATTACTACACCTTATGAACTGTGTGCAGGGACTGTCTTATTCATTTCTGTATCCTGTAGGAGCGCATTTAAGCAAAGGAGATGTTTACTCAATATTTTTAAGAATTACTATAGAACACTTTTAACTTTCAGAATGTTTTCAACATATTTATCCTATTTTTGTCTTCACGATTACTCCATGGGATGAGTGAAGAAGGAAACACTGTCTCTGTTTTATAAGAATAGACACTGAGGTACAAGGCACTCGCAGCTTATCCCTAAGTGTTATTTCACTACATTCATATGTCCCTCCTCCTTACTTAGTTCTGTCAAAGTTCCTAAGTGGAAACTCTGGGGTACGGATGGGCAACTCAGAGGTACAAAACAGCAAATATATCACTCAATGGAAATTACTAACCGCTTATTATGGGCAGGGAACTCTGTGGAAGAAACAAAATAATATGAAGTATGGGCCCTTATGGGAAAGCAGTTGATAATGGAGTTATGGTCATAAGGCATATTTAACATGAAAACCATCACTGACTTCGCATATAAGAACACAGTTCTTTGTAAGACAAAGAAAAGTAATTCTATTGCTCTATAGTTTACAGATACCCATTATTTTTCTCTTGTAATTTGCGAGACATTAGTGTAATGTGGCAAAGATAGTACAATGGCAAAAGTTATGTGACTCACCAAGCAGTCTCTCAATGTCATCTACAACCACACAACTAAGCTGGGATTTGTATGCATCATCAAAGATCTGGAAGAAAGCAAAACCATTTATTATCTCGCTGCTCTCCATAATTATGACAATATCCACAAAGATAAAATTTACTTAATTCTTGAGCAATGCCTAAACAAAGCACAGGATAACACCAATATTTCAGACTCTACTACATTAGAATTTAACAGACAATAGGATTTAAAAACTAAGAGTTCCTGCCATTTAAAAATGAGGAAATTGAGGCCCAAAGCAGTTAAATGACTTGCTCAAGATGACACAACTGGATCACAGCTGAGCAAGAAGTAGGGTGATGCTATTTTCAGCCCCACAAGCTGGATGTGTCACACACAGGCATGCTGAGGAATGCTGGTCATTAATCAACTGGCAAATCTCATCAAATTATCACAATGGTCTCTCCTATGTCAGGAGCGTGACTTCAGTGTTGTGACTCAAGAGCTAGACGGAGCCACAAGGGATGCATAGAATAAAACTAGATGTCATTTTATTATCTATAAGAGTTGGGGCCCTGGCTAAGCAAGAATAACACTGAAAGAATCCTGTTCACTCAAATCAGACCATGGTCTGATGGTTAAAATGTTTACAGAAGAGTTAAAGTTGGTTATAAAGGATCAGATAGATGTATCTTTAGAACCAGACAAAAGATAACAGTACATGGTCTTTTTTTTTTTTTTAATTTTTTTTTCAACGTTTATTTATTTTTGGGACAGAGAGAGACAGAGCATGAACGGGGGAGGGGCAGAGAGAGAGGGAGACACAGAATCGGAAGCAGGCTCCAGACTCTGAGCCATCAGCCCAGAGCCTGACGCGGGGCTCGAACTCCTGGACCGCGAGATCATGACCTGGCTGAAGTCAGACACTTAACCGACTGCGCCACCCAGGTGCCCCAACAGTACATTGTCTTAAGGCAGTGAAAGAAATGCAAATTAAAGCAAGCAGTAAAAGAAATCATTATATCCTCACAAGGATGTAGCAATTTCAAGCCAGACAGAAGATTTAATTTACGTATAAGTTGAATGTAAGTGCCCAAGGCCTTGAGACCAGGCTTTTCATAAATGTGGGCGTTCCTATTCTAGCGACTATAACTGGGTTCAGGGCATCTCACAGATGTCATCTGTAAGAAGGAATTCCTGCATCCCAGCCCGGTCTTTCTGGTTGATAAATAACCTCAATGCACCAAGATGGTAGCCACCCCTCTACCCATCTTGCTTGGGGTAGCATAATATTCCTTAGTGGTTATCTTTTAACCATAGATAATTAAGTATTAGGTACAGAAATAAAGTAAATCAAAGCCTTCCATATTAATATTTTTCATATCAAATTTAAAGACAACTTGTGTATACTTGGTTTCTAAAGTAACAGTTAAGAAAATTTACCGTATGAAGATTAGATTAGCCTTGCTAGTTCAATTTAAAATACACAATTGGATAGGGGCGTCTGGGTGGCTCAGTCGGTTGAGCGTCCAACTTCAGCCAGGTCACGATCTCGCGGTCCGTGAGTTCGAGCCCCGCGTCAGGCTCTGGGCTGATGGCTCAGAGCCTGGAGCCTGCTTCCGATTCTGTGTCTCCCTCTCTCTCTGTCCCTCCCCCATTCATGCTCTGTCTCTCTCTGTCTCAAAAATAAATAAATGTTAAAAAAAATTTAAAAATAAAAAAACTTTAAAATACACAATTGGATAATTCATTTTTATAAACTTTTACATTGGAAGGTAAGAGATAACTTAAATAGCCTTTCATATAGTAAAGATAATCTAAGGCTCACCATACTTTTATTATTAGTTGTATTTTAACTTATCATTAAGTAAATATAATTACTTTGAAACTCAATGTTTTATTAGACAAACAACTGAAGTACTTCAAAGAGAAAACAAAATACTTTAAATGGGTAAATATAATTTAAAATATTAAAAGAAATGTAATTAAGTTGTAAAAGTCCCCTTTAAAGGAATTGCTAATTTTCACTAGACTTACAAATAGAATAAGAGATGTAACTGAACTTTTTTTAAAGTTCGTTTTCAGGAAGCCTTGGTGGCTCAGTCAGGTAAGCGTCTGACTTCAACTCAGGTCATGATCTCATGGTTCGTGGGCTCAAGCCCCATGTCGGACTCTGTACTGAAAGCTCGGAGCCTGGAGCCTGCTTCAGATTCTGTGTCTCCCTCTCTCTCTCTGCCCCTCCCCCACTTGTGCTCTCTCTCTGTCTCTCAAAAATAAACGTTAAAAAAAAAAGTTTGTTTTGTGTTGAAAAACTAGGTTTTAAATTACAAAATTTTAGTATGCTGACTTTTCATTTTTTTTAAGTTAGCTTTGTTTGTTTGTTTGTTTAATAGAGAGCGTGAGCAGGAGAGAGGCAAAGAGAAAGAGAGAAAGAGAGAGAGAAAGAGAGAGAAAGAGAGAGAGAGAGAGAGAGAGAGAATCCCAAGCAGGCTCTGTGCTGCCAGCGCAGAGCCCAATGCGGGGCTAGAACTCACAAACTGTGAGATCATGACCTGAGCCGAAATCAAGAGTTGGACGCTCAACCAGTTGACTAAGCCACCCAGGTACCCCGACTTTTCATTCTTTAAGCCTCAAATTAGGTCTACACGGTCCTTTTATGCTCAAAAGTCACCCTCAAAGATGTAAAACAAAAACCCTGGCAAAGTGGACAATCTAGATAGTAGGTTCCTCCCAACATGCTATCTGTTCTTTAAGGTAGGAACTGTCTTCCTCAGTATTAGGTTTGCAATGTCTGACACGTCACTGGTGCTTAATAAAGGTTTCCTGCTTGCGTGTGTGAAAGAACACCTCTGTTGCTTGCTTTCCTTTGCACCGTCCCCTTAACCCCTTGCTCACTCTCCCACACTGTGTTAAATCCCATTTTAAAATCCCATTTACTCTTGCGTCCTCAGCTATGTATCTCCCCGCTGGATTGTGAGGTGGATAAAAACTTTATTCGTGTTGTCTTTAGGGTCTGGCACAGAATAGTATTTATACTTGCCCAGTGGATTTGGTGGTTCAAACGACACAAGTTCTAATTCCATCTTGCCACAAATCACTTGTCTCTGTTCCGTTTTGGTACAGCATTTTGTATATTGTGCACATATTAAGGGTCCATTGTATTCTTCCTTGTATTATACTAGACTATAAGCCCTTTGAAGGCAAGTGGTGTCTTAATTATCTCTGTATCCTCACATTACTTAATAGAATGCCTTACCAGAAAGTAATCAATAAATATTTTCTGTAAGAGTAAATTTGCATTTTAAATTCAAGCAGAAATATCAACAAGTAGTTGGAGATGTACGATTGAAGTCAGGGTCTGGGGCTCACCTTCAGGGCAGTCAGTGATTGCTGAAACCATGAGAGGGGATGATATCTTCAAGGAGAAATGGTAGAGGTAAAAGAACAATGGGTCAAGTACCAAATCTTAGAGCGTTGGTCTATTCATTCATTCAACAAATAATTTTGAATTCCTATTATGTGTCAAGCATTAACGAAGGCAATGGAGAGAGTAACGAAAAAGACATATATGATCCCACCTCCGCAAAAACTGGAGTGGGGGAGCAGGTCCACGTAACCATAATGAAGCATGACGCTACTATGCTGGAGGAAATACAAGATGAGATGGTGCTGTATAGCGAAAGAGCTGGGGTAGTCACTGGGGAGACCCACACACGAGCTGGCATGTGGTCGGACTGTAGTTCTCCACCCCCTCTTACGTCAGGGATGGCTATGGAGCTTGTGTCGGTTAATGAAATGTGACTGGAAATATAGATCACTTTCCGAAAGGAGCTTTAAGAGCTACTGCACGATTCACCATGTTCCCTTTATCTGGCCTCGGCTATCATGCCATCACATGTGAGATGGAGCCTCTGTTACATGTTAGTTTGAGTCTCTGAGAAACTTCAATGAGCAGAGCTCCCCCTCTGAGCCACGATGGACATGCAGTGTGAATAAGAATTAAACCGTGTTATGTTAAGCCACTGAGATTTGAGGGTTGCTCAGTATTGCAGCATAACTTAGCCTATCCTAACTGACACCGAGGATTATGGAATCAACGATGGTGTCCTAAGTTTAGGAAGTGACATTTAAGCTGAGACCCGAAGGATACACAACCAGTGGAAAACGGAGAAGAAACTGTTCCGGGAGGAGCATACCCAATATTAGGAGGCTCAGAGTGAGAAAATTCAGAAGCACTGCAGGAACTGACATATAGTCAGTAAGAATTAAAATGAAGAGATGTTGGTGTGGTATGTGTGGGAAATAGTTGGTGAGAGTTGAAGCAGAAGAGGTGACGAAAGAGCCTGGACGTGAAGTGTCTTACATCTCGTATGAGTTGAAGTTTTACTGTAAGGAAATGAAAAGCCACTAAAGGATTTTAAATAATGGACTAACATGTCAGGTTTATGATTAAGAAACATTTTTCTGCCTGATGTAGAGAAAACATCAGAAGGGAGTAATCATTGTTTAATACTGTAGAATTCCAGGTGAAAGATAATGGTGGTCTGGAAGCGGGAGGGGGGGTTTCTATAAGTGGATGGACTCTAGAGATGTTTAGGAGGCAGAACTGAAAAGACTTGGTGATGAACGGGTGTGGTAACGAGGAGGAAACTAGAGTCAAGGCTTCTTTCTGGTTCGGCCACTAAAATAGAGAACAGAGGAGAAGCTCGTCTGGGGATGGATCGTGATGAGTACATGTAAAGAGCAGGGAAAGAGAAGCCCCTCACCTCTCCTTGCACCGCCCCTCCAAAGGGAAGGAAAATAGGACATTTATTTCAGCCTCCTGATACATAATGATGGACCCTTTTAGGTTTGAGTTGGTGAATTCAAGATAGTAGAGAAGTTTAGAAGCGGTTCCTTAGTGGCTCTTTGCTATTTTTTTGAAGACTGGACCCAATATAGCAGCCAGTGTGGTATCCTACAAACTTTAGTGATTTCAAGGAGTCCCTGAAAATAATGCTTGCTCTTCAAATCACTGTTCAGAATTCCACAAAGGCTCTGATGCCATCATGGAACTCTGTCTGTCAGGCTGCAATATTGTGGGTTAGAGCCACAGGGCCCGGGGACATGGTGGACTGGCTATTTGCAGTACTAGCTTTTTCCTGAATCAGTCCGTCTCCCTTCTCAAGAACAGTGGAGAGCTTACACTGCTACAGAAATCTTACTCGGGACATTGCTGGGGTCAAAACTGATGATAAATTGGTACGCTGTCTCACCAATTTACCTCAGATACTGTGTTCATGAAGCATTACAAATCTCTTCATAGTTGACTGCATGATTTACCTGTAAGATTTTAGAAGAAAAGTACCTACGGCAGTCATTTAATGTAGGTTTTTTTTTTTTGTTTTTTTTTTTACAGACAGCTCTTAATGTACTAATTACTATCATGAGGAGAGGAGCACTCACAGCTAACTCTCTTAACAACCTACTAACCATGACAAAGGCTGTGCGATTCCAGTTGTAACTTGACCAGTTTCAGTTGACAGGTCAACTGAAACTCCTTTGGGTAGCAACTCTGCTCTAATTTAAATACACACACCCCTTTCACTTCTTACACACGTAATTCTTTACTAGTGTAATGGAAGGTCACCACCCTTCCCCCAGATCCCTGTTTCTGGCCTACTGTCCTCAGTCCCTTCCAGTCTAGGCTCCCTGGCCCAGGCCCCAGCACAATGTTCACTAAGAAGACACTCAGATTTGACTGACAAGTACATGCAATTAGCTGCCAGATGAAATTCTAAGTGAGATATTTACACAGTGAGTTGGGAAGTTCTACCACAACTTTAGGTAGATAAACCCAAAAAGGAGTGGTACCAGAATGAAAGATGCAGAAAAAAAAAAGAAAAATGTACAAACTGCCCCAGCTAGAGCACTACAACTGACATGCCAAACTTACCATTGCTAAGGGCACACGGCAGATAGATACACAGTGCCGTTGCACAACAAATGACGCCAAACAAAAGTCAGGCAGATGGGCTGAAGCTGGGCTAGTGGTCGTTCTCAAAGACTCCTTGTTTGCTTGTTTTCAAGATGTTTATTTTTAAGTAACCTCTACACCCAACGTGGGACTTGAACTTACAACCCTGAGATCAAGAGTCGCACGCATGCTCTACCAACTGAGCCAGCCAGGAGCCCCTCCCAAAGTGTCTTTAAAATTTAATTTAAATTCAGATCCTCTCACTTAGTACGACAAAAGTACGTACGATGCTCAAATTTCATCTTCGTGGAGAGGTTCTCAGTTGGGGATCAGATAAATAGTTATCATGCAAACCAGGACACCTGAAAGTAGGGAGCTGTTAATAATCATGCTGGAAGAACAGGTAAAAACCAGGATTGCTCAAAGCAAATTGGAATGTCTAGTCATCCTAGTTTTATCAGGAAGTTTCCTACAGGAAACTTCTCAGTACAAAATTATCAGCATATAATATCAGTAAATATCAGCAGGTAAAATTATCAGTATATATAGCGTTAGAGTCTGATAAGAAGCCTGGAAGAGAAGGCTAAAGAAAAAGAATGGGAAGGACTGAAGAAAAAGTGCATAAAGAGTAGCATTGGTCAACACAGACATAATGACAGGTCTGTTCTAGAAGATGGACAGTTTCTCTAGAAAACAGAGAATCCCACAGTCTATTTCTACTCTTGAGTACCACATCTCTTGTATGCCAGGTAGGTAGCGGGTCGTAAGAGACAAACTAAAGTACGAGGAGCCTGGGCTGAAGGCAAGAACATGCTGGAAGCACTATGCAAGCACGGAGGAAAAGAGGCGTGGGCTCCTGCCACAAAGGGCTTGGGGCAGGTCTGATTATGGTCCTCAAGGACACTGCAAGTTCCCCAGGCACAGAGCCCACTCCTGGAATCTACAGACAAGCTGGGAGCCACCTGTGTGTAGGGGAGGGGCAGCAGCTGCAGCTTCTGGAGTCTACATGAATACACATGGGAACACGCCAGCATGAGCTCCACGTTAATCCCAGCCTTTCAGAATCACAAACCACAGCAAAGCATGTTCTAAGTGGATTCTATCCTCCATTTTCTATAACCTCATTAGTGCTCTGAGGCAAGTGAAGCCAAATTCTCTGGTTCTTCTGGGGCTGAAAGAGTTCATCTCAATTCTGAAGTGGTTGGCGTGAAGCACCTAGTTAGGAGGAATCTGATGACAGTAGGAATCTGATGACTTAGAAAATCCTTAATGTAGTAAATCTGTCAGCAATTAGTTGAAAGCATACCCTAATCATATTTGGTAGCATATAAAAACGTAAATGAGCAAATTCAAATCGGTGCTATCAGTAATAATCTCTAGTTTCTAAAAATAACCTGGGAGTAGACCAAGCAAACATTAGCTGTCTTCTAATGAAACTGCCTCAGGAAGTGGACCTAAACTTTTGGCAAAGCACTAAAGCTTCCTGGAATGACCTTAAAATCCCTCATTTGTTCTCCCTGCTTTTCAGGAAAAATTCTTACATTTTTCACATAACACAAACCACAGAGTGGGGTATTCTTAATAATATAAAAAGTCACAAGGTCTGAAAGTTCCACTAAAGATCGGCACTATTCTCCTTTGTGTGCCAAAGAGATACGAACGCCCAAAGACAGAGTGTATTAAACAAAACAACGACATGCGCCCGCCCCCCAGCCATACAGGGACCCGCAGTCACTTCCGGAGTGTCCACTTCTCTCATTTAATACGTGCACAAACTTCGGCAAATCAGCTACCTGATATATTAGGATGTTAACCAAAAACATCCAAATTCTGTTGCTTAGTAACTGCTGTCAAAAGATCCAATTTCCAGCTCTGCTCTTTGTATGGACTAAACCATGAAAAGAGGAGGATTAGGCACCATGATTCTGTTCTGTACAGACTACAATTTGCAGTGGGATTTACAGGAGGATATTCAGAGAAGATTATTTCCTTCTTGCAAAGCTAGTGGAAAGGAAAATTTCTCCCATTAATTTTCAGTCCTTTAAAAACAAGACCATATTATGTTATTAGTGGGTATAGTTTTATAAATCACTGATATTCCTACTTAATTTTGTTCAAACAATTTAGTCACACTGGATTGTTCCATTTCATCTCTGTACTGATCGTGTATTCGGAAAGCATCAAGATTAGGTAATTAGTTAAAATCAAACTCTACTGTTTTGTTCTTTTGTTCATTTAATGGCACTAATAGAAATAGTAAAATAGATTTTTAAAAAAATATAGATGCAAAATGGATAAAGGAACAGAAATTTAAAAACAGAATGGAGTTGGGACGCAAACATAAACTAGGGAGAAGAAGGTCTGTAAATCCTTCAAATATCTTAATGGAACACGTGGTATCCCCGCCCACCCCACCCCTGAATGTGGGGATAATGGCAGTGTTGAGAAAGGATTTCTCTCCACAGAGAAAGGATTTATTAAGCAAATTAAGAGAAGTACAAGGTAAATTTTTAATGAACTGAGAATAAACTATCATGTATTTTAGCACCCTCCATATGTGAACAAGAAGCAATAGCTTAATTACAATTAAATCTCTAAGATACTCATTAAAACAGGCCGAATGGCCTCCCTACTAACAAAAACTCTTACCTCTTGGTTTAAGCAATAAAATGGTACATAACGATATTCTATGAATTAGCTAGTCGGATCGTCTTTCTTTAGCAAAAATATGTTAAATTATATGAAATTATAGTTTTTAATTTCAACTATTACTGTTACAAAACATTTTAAAAAATCTTTCAACTTGAGTATTTACTCATTAAAATGTAGCTGAAGAAATTTTTTAAATGTTTATTTTTGAGAGAAGGAGAGTGTGCGCATGCCCGTGCACACACACATGCGCACGCATGGGTGGGGGAAGGGCTTAGAGACAGGGAGAGAAAGAATCCGAAGGAGGCTCCAGGTTGTCAGGGCAGAGCCTGATGTGGGGGCTCAAGTTCAGGAACTGAGACCATGACCTGAGCTGAAATCAAGAGTTGGATGCTTAACCGACTGAGCCACCCAAGTGCCCCTGAAGAAATAATTTTAAATACCAATCTTTTACCTCACAAATTGGCAAAAAAAAAAAAAAAAAAAAAAAGTTGTTTGTTTTTTTTTAAAGATTTAATTTTTAAATAATCTCTACATCCAACATGGGGCTCGAACTCACAACTCCGAGATCCAGAGTTGCATGCTCCACCAACTGAGCTAGGCAGGCACCCCAGGAAAAATATTTTAATAATATCAAGTGTAGGTGAGAGTCCAAGGAAACTGACATTCACATGATGGGGCTGCGAATGTAAACTGGTACAACTTTTTGAAGAAGTACACTTTATAAATCAGCAGTATTTTTACATAAGAGTTTTGATACCAATATTCATCAGAAATCTTCAAAATATCAATGTTTTTACACCTCAGCATCCCAATTCGGAGAATTCAAGGAAGTAACCAGAAATGTATATACAGCAATAATGATAAGTAAAAATAACCACTACACTTTACTGAGCACATATTCTATCCCAAAGCACTGCACATACTTTACATAAATCACCATCTCACTTAATTCTGAATATTATCTTCATTTCATAGACGAGAAAACAGAGGCTTATAAGTTAAGTGACTGTAAGACCTGGTAAGTGTGGTGGAGCTGTGATTCTAAGGTAGATCTATTTGAAACCTAAGCTCAAGTTCCCAGCCAACAGAATATGATGCTACTCTAAGAAAAATCTAGTAAGAAAATGGGGACAGTGATTTCTCTAGTTTGATAGTTCTAAAGAATATTATTTTTAATTGTGAAAAAACCTGGAAACAAACTAAATGTCCAGCAAAAGGCGAATATTTCAATGAATATCATACAGGGGCGTCTGGGTGACAGTCGCTTGAACGTCCAACTTCAGCTCAGGTCATGATCTTGTGGTTCCTGAGTTCGAGACCTGCATTGGGCTCGCTGTTGTCAGCACAGAGCCTGCTTCAGATCCCCTGTCTCCCTCTCTGTCCCTTCCCTGCTCATACTGTCTCAAAAATGAATAAAAACATTAAAAATAAATAAATGAACATTATACAGTTATTGACATAATACTGAGATACATTTTAATGACACGGAAAAAGGCTCGTAATAGATTAAATGAAAAAAGCAGGTTTCAAACAGTATGTCCAGGGGCACCTGGTGGCTCAGTCAGTTGAGTGTCTGACTCTTGATTTCATCTCAAGTCATGACTTCAGGGTTCATGGGACTGAGCTCCACCCTGGGCTCCGTGCTATTGGCGTGGAGCCTGCTTGAGATTCTCTCTCTGCCCCTCCCCTGCTTGTGTTCTCTTTCTCTCAAATAATAAAATAAACTTAAAAAAAAAAAAAAAAAACCCAAAACCCAGTATGTCCAATGTGATCCCCCATACACAATGCATGTGTATGTGTGTCGAAGCATACAAGAAAGTTGAAAGATAAACATGGATTCTTTTTTCTTTTCTTCTGTGTTCTTTTCTGTATTTTTAAAATTATATTTGTGATCAGGTAAAGCTACATCTTTGGGGAGGGGGGGTAGAACTCAAAAAGAAAGAAATGTCCTCTCCACAATCAATAAAAAATTATAGATTATTTGTGCTCTGGGGAAAAAAAAAAAAAAAAAACAAAGAAAGAAAACATCTTCTTCCCATCCTTACACTAAAAATGGAGGAAAGATTACAGCAGTGGGAGGTAGACCAGAAGCACTAAGGAATGGCATTTATATTTCATTTTCAAAAGCAGCCTGGAAGACTTAGCACCTTTAGACTGGTTTGAGCCCTCAGGCGTTTGTCAACCTATCATTAGGCAACAATGTGAAAACTATTTGCAGGGTAGGATTTTGCAATATTTCTGATATATTTCTAAGACTCCTAGGCTTCATTCTTTGTTCTGTACTTTAGTTACAGGGAATGACTTTTTTTCTTTTTCTTTTTTTTTTTTTTGTCAAGAAAAACCGAAAAGTCTAATAGGAATTTATAATACTGACGACATGGAAATAATTTTTGTAACTTTAAGGGTGCATGGATGATCCAGACAGTGAATCATGAATCGAAACAATTTTGAATAAGCTTGTATAGACACTTATTTTTATATTCCTTAGCCTTCTGCTCATCTAAAACTCTACCTTGAAAGGCTTTAACAATTTAAAGATTAAATCATAAGTTATTAAGTCATTAATTTAACCATTTAAGCCTCTAAGCCCAGCATCTATTACCTTCCCCCCTCAAGTCAATTTGCAAGAGATTAAAATAATAAAAATGATAATATCTCACACTTACAAAGCAGCTTTGATCTGTAGGAGCCTAAAGTGCTTTTTTAAACTTTATAGAAAAACTAGGACCATCCACCCACATCTCAGAGTACATCTGAGGTAGAAGCTGGCAGCTGGTGAAAAGCAATGGAGTCATTTACCATCTGTACAGAAGACTACTATTTTTGAACAAGTATAAGGAATTAGAGGACTTAGGGAAATACAAACAGAATTAGCCGCTCAATTAAGTGGTACGTTCAATGGTCACAGGGTCCAAGGGCTATTATTTAAAGTTTCACCAGAGGAAGTTGTTTAAGGGTTCCCCTGAGAAGGAAAAAACTAAAAAACAAAGAAAAGCAACCCCTACCTACATTAGGGAAGTTACTGGTTCTAGTGATTCCGTCTAGATTTTCCCCAGAAGGATAGGTACTACCGGTGTCACCTCAGACACAGAAAAAACTATGGCATTTAGGTTCTTTTTGTGTCTTTTTGGGTTCTCTTTCACACCCAACTTCAAAGACCTTTACAAAGAATGTTGATCTGGGGTGGATTAAATGGGTGACGGGCATTAAGGAGGGCATTTTTCAGGATGAGCACTAGGTGTTCTATGTAAGAGATGAATCACCGGGTTCTACTCCTGAAGCCAAGAGTACTCTGTATGAACTAACTTGAAAATAAATTCATAAAAAAAAATAAATTAAAAAAAAAAACCCTAGAATATTTATCTTGATGTTACAGTGTGTAGGAGAAGAATCCTGGTTCAAGCTCTGCCCCCTCCACCCATTTCAAGCACCTTATACCAACAATCTTCTGCTACCTGCACAAACGAGAAGCTGACTTCTCAATTTATATATATTTTAAAATATATTTTCCTCTTCTGTCTCTTCCCTTAAGAAACCCCTAAAGTCGTATCCTATATCTTTATAAAGTGGGAGCCTAGGAACAAGGTAAAAGAACTCCTGAGCTACCTTTACCAGGCTGCACTCCAATTTTCAAGGCTCTTTTCTCGGATTCTGATTTTCCCACATTTCATTAACTTAGAGTCAGTTCATATCTATAAAAGTTCAAGCATGAAAAATAGGATTTAAGTAGGAGAAATACTTCGACTAGATATAAAAAATAACTTCTTCACTGTCGGGGAGTACACCAAATCAGAATATCGATGGGAACACTGGCTCCCAAGTGACAGCCATTAAGTCTTATCAGTGATTTTTGTGTTTTTAAAGAGCAGCCACTTGCTATCCCAGAGGCCTGACACGGCACTTGCTCAAATGTAAGAGATGGTCTTAGAGTCCTTTCAGCTCTGGGACTCTGTTCTATGTTGCTCTTCCTTTCACTGACGGTTCAAAGTAGTCATATTAAGAAGGCGACAAATGGCACTTGGAAAGAAAAAGAAAGATGAGGGCCGCATCGAGTCACCAAGCAGATTGTGATCATTACCTACTATATCACCATCCTTTTGTAGGGGACTTGAGAATAGCTTTCCAATGATCTACCTCTGTTCTTTCCCAAACCACACAACCTAACTGATCTCCAAAAGTTTGATTTTGTACATTGATTAAAAAAAAAAAATCCTAAATGAATTTCCTCCACTCTACTCAAATACTTTTAACCTGATCTTTCTTTCAATCAAGTCGATACAAACTTAAGAGATGAAAATTAATAGTAATACGTATTAAACAAAACATAACTTAGAAGATAAAGGAATGCTAATAAAAATGCATTACAAAGTTAAATCTATCTAAACAGTCCCGTTTCCCCCCAAATTCTGCTGATAATTTAGTTCCACTTGAGAAGAACATAGCTACTATGGCTTTTACATATACACAGGTACAAAGATAGACAGATATGTACATGTGTACACACATGTATCTAAGAGATAGGAGATTCAAATGAAAGCAAAAATCTTGATACCTTCTTCATGGCCTGACACTTGGCTGTCTCAGAAAAGCCAATCATCTTATCAGGAGAGCAGATCTTGATGAAGGGGAAGTTGGATTCCTCTGCAATCTTTGCAGCTAAAGCAGTCTTCCCACTATGAGGAGGGCCTGCATAAAGATATGAGCAAGTCAGGGGAAAAAAGCCAAACCAAGCAAAGGGGAATAAAACAAGTTTAAACTTTTATCCACAATGTACTGAGGTCTCAACTAGTTGCTCATTAACATTTCCTGACACAATTTCACAGCAGACATGTTTTCTCTTATTTATTAGCAACTAAACTTAATGAACTGATTAGCATTTCTCAAAGGTATGATGAAATACATTCCTTCTTTCTTTCTCATAGTCTTAATCTTTCAAACTTCTGGCTAAATATATAATATGCAAGGGTTTTGTTTCTTAAAAAAAAAAAAAAGAAGAATACCTTCAAACACATTATCTGTCCTATGTTATTAGTTCTACCAAATCACTTGTCTAATAAACAAATACGACCTTCTTAGGAGATAATATTGTGGGCAGGGGAAAACTGCCTTATTAGAAGCAAATACGACTTTAAAAGCTAAAATTTTAAAGATTTAGGCCTTCTCATAAAGGCCAAATCTATAAGCTTAACTGTATTTAGACACCTTCTCCTCCTTCCCTTTTGTGAAATGGAAGATGTGTCCCTTTTCCACCCATAAACCAACCGATTCTTCCTTCCCACCTTCTCAAGAACCTGACATTACTGACTGTATCCTCTTGCCCATATGTTCCATCTCTTCGTCTTCCCTGGTCTTTCCAATAGCATTTAAGCACATTTTAGCACAAAGCAAAAAAACTTTCTGGACTTCACACCCCTCAACACTAGTCTTGCTTCTCCCTTCAAAATGAAACTTCTCTAAACAATTATCTACACTGGCTGCCACTTTGCATTTTCCCTCCATTCTCAAACAAATGCTATGGTTTCCATTCCCATTACATGGAACAGGCTCCCATCTGGGTCATCAATGACCTCTATGTCACCAAATCCAACAGACACTTTATCTGTTGGCCTCTTAGGAATATTTGATACAATGGGAGAACTCTTCTCTTTTTAAAAATACTTTCCTTGGCTTCTGTAACAGCACCTTCTCTTCTCCCCCTCTTACCTCCCTGGTTACTCTTGCTCAGTCTTTGTCAACTCTTCCTGCTTTACTTGCTTCTTAAATGTTG
The DNA here is from genome assembly GCF_022837055.1 of Prionailurus viverrinus. NCBI lineage: Eukaryota > Metazoa > Chordata > Mammalia > Carnivora > Felidae > Prionailurus > Prionailurus viverrinus. The sequence continues at coordinate 35,587,078 of NC_062574.1, forward strand.
ACAAATCTCAGAGATCAGTTCCAAGCCCCCTTTCCTTCTCAACCTACACCCTTTCTGTAAGTAACCTCACCCAACCACCATGGATTCAACAACAGTCTATACACAGACAACTCATAAATGTTATTGTCAGCCAGACCTCTCTTCTGAGCCCACATATCCAATGGGCTGCTCAACATTTCCAATTCAATTATTCTATAGGAACCTCAATCTCAACATGTCCAAAACTGAACTCAAAACCTTTCTTCTTAAGATCTGCTTCTCCACTAGTGTTCCCAATCTTAGTACACAGCACCATTTACCAGGTTGTGCATACTAGAAACCTGGTGATCATGTTTGATACCTCTCCCCATATTCAATCTAGTTATTTAATATTTCTAAGCTTCAGCTTCCCCATCTACAAGATAGGGATAACAGAAGCATCTGCCTTCATAGGATTGAAGTGGGGTTTAAATAAGATAGTGTATGCAAAGTGCTAGTAGAGTGACTAACCAATAACAACAATTCAAAGAATGTTAGCTTAGTTATAAGTAATAATGATTATTATAAATCCTCTTTCCTTCTACCTCCTAAATATTTCTCAAAATGGTCTGCTTATCTCCATCTCCACTACCAGGATGTTACTTCAAACCACAATCAACTTTCATCAAGGTGCATTAATGCGACTGCTTCTAACCATTGGTTTCCCCTGTATCTTTTTTGACTCTCCAATCCATTCTCTGTCACAAAGTGGTCATGACATTTTGAAAATACAAACCTTATCATGTCACTTTACTGATGAAAACCCTACAAACTGCCCCTCAGACAGAGACTAAATCTTTTTTTTTTTTTTTTTTTCAACATTTATTTATTTTTGGGACAGAGAGAGACAGAGCATGAACAGGGGAGGGGCAGAGAGAGAGGGAGACACAGAATCAGAAACAGGCTCCAGGCTCTGAGCCATCAGCCCAGAGCCTGACGCGGGGCTCAAACTCCTGGACCGCGAGATCGTGACCTGGCTGAAGTCAGACGCTTAACCGACTGCGCCACCCAGGCGCCCCAAGAGACTAAATCTTTAATATGGCCCACAAGGCTGTGCATGAACTGGCTCCTGTCTACTTCTTTGGTTTCATGCCAAGCCACTCTCCTTTTCTCTCTTTCTTTTTTTCTTTCTTCCTTCCTTCTTTTTTTTTTTTTTATATCTATTTTTGAGAGACAGAAAGACAGAGTATGAGTGGGGGAGGGGCAGAGAGACAGGGAGACACAGAAACTGCACAGATGGAGCACAGAGCCTGACATGGAGCTCGAACCCACAAACCACAAAATCATGACCTGAGCCGAAGGTGGACGCCCAACCAACTGAGCCACCCAGGAGCCCTTCCTTTTCTGTTTCCATCTCCTTCCCATCCAGGGCTTTTTCACATGCTGGTCCCTCCACCTAGAACATCTTCCCCAATTACTTTGCTCAGCCAGTTTCTCATCCTTCAGGTCTTGGCTTAATGTGTTTCAGGGAGCTTTCACTCCCAGACCTTTGAAAGGAGTTATATTCCTCTGTCATGTGGACTCACCAAACTTTTCTGTTGTTGTACTAATCATAACTGTAAACAAGTTAACTGGTGAACAGAATGTCCTTACCTTTTTGTCTACTTGGCAAACTCCTAACTAATCCTTCCAAGTCTAAATTAAACACCACCTTTAGCTTTTTTTGATCATCCTGTGCAAAATGACTTGCATTCACACACACCTTCACATATACACTATAGTTAAGAATTTGTTTACATGGGGGCGCCTGGGTGGCTTCGTGGGTTAAGGGTCTGACTTTGGCTCAGGTCATGATCTCACAGTCCATGAGTTCGAGCCCCACATGGGGCTCTGTGCTCACAGCTCAGAGCCTGGAGTCTGCTTCAGATTCTGTGTCTCCTTCTCTCTCTGCCCTTCCCTGGCTTGTGCTCTGTCCCCCTCTCATCTCAAAAATAAACAAACATTAAAAGAAAAAAAAAAAAAAAAAAAAAAAGAATTTGTTTACATGTTTTTTTTAATGACCAGACTGAACTCTGTGAATGTCTTTATATCCCCAGCAACTGGTTCAATACCTAAAACATTTTACTCAATGAATACTTATTTAATTGAATTAAGTATTATGTGGTATCATACAGTCTACTACATAATATTTAGTGAATATTTATTTAATCAAGTTGATTACTATGTGGTATCACACAGTCTATTAAGTAACAGAAGTTTCAATGCAATTCTACAAGAAAACTAGTTACTATCATTCGTCAGTAACATGCCCCCCCCAATTTAATTTGTGTACAATATTGGTACATAAACTGGATTGCTATTTTTAGATCATGAATAGGTTTTAAACTGAAAATAATTCATTTTTCTGGAATGTGCTAAATAAATAACTTTGTAAAAGTGCTTTTTTTTTTTTTTTTTTAACTTTTAATGCCATCTCTTCATTCTTTCTCACCTTCCAAAAGGACGCTAACCAGGGGTGTACGATCACTATTTTTAGTCTGCTGAACCAGCAGCTCCCCATCTTCTAGAACTCGAGTAACTGGATCGCCCCATTTGATAATACCATTCATAATGTAACTTGCATAATCCTCTTGGTTTGTGCCAAATGCCTATGGAGGAAAATTATAATTTAAAGCATTTTGAGTGTCAGTATAAAAACTAAAATTCCCCAAAATATAAAAGATGAGTAATAATTCCTACATATTAAAAGTATTGAGCAATATCCCACATTAACGTAAAAAGCCTGAAAAGCAAATAAAAACAAACAAAAAACCATGATCTTATAATTTCTCATTTAAACTTTTACCCAACGGTGGTGGGGAGGAAGCTGTTTTGGGTGACTTAACAGAATAAAACAAAGATTCTAGGGTCAGATTCTACAAGAGCCCAAGCCCTTGTAACCCCTGAGAAAGGGCAGGTTCCAATGTGCTTGTTTCTATAAGGAATACACTGCTTGTGTCCTTCTGTTAAGAACAAAGGGAGAAAGAGATTATGGACTTACAACTTAGAAACAGTTGGCTCAGCAGACAAAGATACTATCCTGACATTGACTGTCGGTGTCATGGATTAAAATGGGAAATGAAATGGCATTGAGGAGATCTTGTCCACATCAGCTTGGCAGTGGGGGACATAAGTTAAATGGCACCAAGGTAAGTTTATGTGTGTAAATATAAGATTTAGAATGAGGTAGCAATGAGCAACTATAATGAAAGACTAAAGTATCAGAAAAAGGAAATAAAAAGCAATCACTATATATAATAATTTTATGTGTGCTCGCTACATATTAGAGCTTAAATCACATCCCTCTTCATTTTCAACTTCTAGTTTTAAATTGTAACTCCCACCAAACCAGCTGCCAAGGGTAATCAGTAACTTTGGTACTTAGCGACTTAATGGAATTGTGTTTTTAAAAGGTTAACAAGTGAAGAAATGAGTAGGAAAACATAACTCAACGTAATCTAAAGGTCCCATATCTTGAGAACTTCAAATTTTAAAAATTTACCACATCCCTCAAAAAGTCAATTTTTCATTATCCAACATATGGAATGATTTTAACAGCTCTTTAGAACTTGCACCTCACAGAAAGTCATCCTCTGTAATACTGTCTCAACAACATACGGTGGTCTCATTACTCTGTTACTTTGCCACCAAATCATTTTGCAGACCACGCTTTTGTCCTTGAATGCACTGGTCCCTTGATTCCTGTACACAGAAGAAAGTTATTGTTCCCTGTTTTGGATATGAGAAACTCGATGGCCCTGTAAAAAGTTATAAAGGAGGAGTCTAGTAAGCACTTGTTGAATGGCTATTGAAGGAAATATACAGATTGGCTGGCTTTTTGTCTTTAATTATTCCAAATATATGCTGTAAGCTTCATAGCAGCAGCTTTAAGATACCTGAACCTGGAAACAGTGACCCTCCAGGCTAACCATATATATGAGTCTTCCTTACTCATTCTGTCATTATATTTTCTGTTTTATCCCCTGGACCCTTGGAACAAATAAAAGGAAGTTATTAATTACTTAACTAAGCAAGTTATCTCAGCTTCTCCTTCCTGGTAGCCAAATTATTTGTCATTAAAAAAATCTTGGAATAGATCAGTTAGGCTGGGCTCTAATATTTTTGGTAACTATGACGAATGATAACAGCAAAAGATGAAATCATTTCCAATGCTCAGTAAGTTAAAGTAATTATTATATTTAAAAGTCACAACAGTCATAAAAAAGTAGACAGGGCTAAAACAAATTGATTTTAGTCTTTAAAGGAGATACTTGCAACACATAATTATTAAGAATATATAAAGAACTTGAACAGACCAAATAAAGAATACATAATACAAAAACAGGCAAAAGACATGAATAGCATTTCGCAGAAGACACTCATATAGCCAATAAACATATGCGGAGATACTTAAATTCATAGGTGATCAGTGAACTGCAAATCAAGGCCGAAATGAGAGCTCATTTTACATTCGACTGAATGGCAAAAATGAAGTCCGAGAGTACCAAGTGTTATGAGATGGTGATCTCCCTATCATGAGCAATAATTTCAATTTAAGTACTAATTACCCAGCCATCAGCATTAATGTGCAAATATTTCTCCTACTGGACATTTCCAATCCTGAGATTTCCTGATTTTTAAAAGTACATACCATATAACCTTACAGAATACTGGGTGAAATGGCGATTGTGGGTTTGTTTTTTTTTTTAGTTTATCCATCACTCAATATCCATACTCACTGGTTTGATATCATTCTCCAAAGAAGCAAGAAAGTCTCCTCTCGTCACCTGCAGGCTCTCTGCTTTTTCCATGTCCACCTCTACTTTAGTGCTGGCCTAATCAGGAATGAAAACAAAAATGTAAGGCCTTCCAAGATTTAAGACTATTTTCAGTCTAAGAATGTAATACCTGGGGACTTTTTTAAAAAGCATATTTTCACAGACAAAAGACATCTCTCTCAAATTCACAAACATACATAACTTTTGCCCGAACAATTCCCCTTCTAGGGATTTATCCCAGGAGTATATCCACAAATGTATGCAAAGTTACATGTATCAGGATATCTGTTAGAGTAATTTGTAATAGCAGAAGATCAGAAGCAAATTAAGTGTCTACCAGAGGATACCAGTTACATACATTAGGACACATCTGGACCAAAGAACGCTGGAGAGTTTTTTTTTTTTTTTTCCTTCAAAATAAGGCACAAGGAGGAGAAAATACATACAAAGGGTCTCTAAGAACAGTGGTTCTCATCCTTGGCTACATACGGAATAACCTCTAGAGCCTTTAAAGATACACAGAAGCCCAGCCCCACTCCCTTCAGGATTTTGATCTGACAGGTTCAACAGAGGGTCCATGCATTTATAGTTTTAAAAAGTGCCACGGGTGATTCTAATGCTCAGCTAGGTTTGTGAACCATTATTCTAGAAGACCAAGGTCCTACAATTTTGATTTGTACTGATACTTTGTGCCAGCTCCAAATATTCTGCTTACTGCACCTGGAGCTAGCACTTAGAACAGACATCTGGAGAAGCATCAAGGCCTTTATCAGCACTTGGAGCTGCCTGGACCTGATGAGTGATTGAGACACTAGCACATTTTTTAACGCGACTGGGCTCACTCCCAATAGCACGAGGCAAGTGAGTCTAATTTGTAAATGGCACTGTGTTTTTTAAAAAAGGTATCTTCAAAAACATCTGACTATAAAACAAAAGTAAATTAAGCAATATTAACCTTCCTTTGATTATTATAAAACACGAGTCATGTTCCTTTAGGAACAGATTGTTGAGACAAATGAAATGACAAACATTTTGTAAAAAGTCAGACTTACGGGATAAAAGGAACTATGTCAGAAACCGGATCAAGACAGCAAAACAGAATACATTTATTTATCTCCCTTCCTGCCCCAAATCCCATGAAATGACAGAAAGTGAAAGAGAAAGGTTAAAAAGCATAGGAGACATATCCAAAAATTTAACAGAGAGGAGTCTCAGAAAGAGAGAAGAGAAAGGATGATAGAGAAACGAACAATAAGAGACAGGAGAAAAAATGTTCTCCGCACCCAAAGGAGTGTCTTTGCAGTTTAAAAGATTCAATGAGTGCTCATTAGATAAATGAAAAAACCCCACATCTGTCTAGACACACCGCTATAAACTGTCAGAACACCAAAGGTGAAGAGAAGTCCTAGACAACTTTTTGGTGACAAAAACAGGTTACCTGCAAAGAAACCAGAGTAAAACTGGCATATCTCTCACTAGCAACACTAGAAACAAGAAGAGAACACATATCCAGCTGTCTCCCCTAAAGAATGATTCTCACATATACTTAGGGAGGCATAGGCAAGCATTTTCACAATAGTTATTATGCACTGTTCTGGACACTAGAGACATAACAATTCAAAACAGGGTTCCTGCCCTCATGGATCTTACATTTTAGATTGTTGTAATATTCTAGAATACTGTGCATTTGTCCAAAATAATGAAGACTTGTGCATACTGATGGAAAGTTACCCAATATATATTGCCAAATGAAAAATATAAACTGCATAATAATTCCATTAAAATCTTTTTTAAAAAGCACACATATGTATGACTGTAAATGTAGAGAAAAGATTATAAAGATACATCCCAAATGTTGGCTACCTCTGGAGAGGGAAAGACAAGGGGTACTGGAGACAGCCTTTCTCACTTTTCCCTATATAATCTGGCATCTGGAATCTCCTACAAAAAAATTTATTCATACATTTATGTATGTATGTATGTAGGTATGTAGGTAGGTAGGTAGGTATGTATGTATTTTGAGAGAGAGAGAAAGAGAAAGCATGAGTAGGGGAGGGGTAGAGAGAGGGAGAGAGAGAGAATCCCAAGCAGGCTCCACACTGTCAGCAAGGAGTTTGATGCAGGGCTTGAACCTATGAACCATGAGATCATGGCCTGAGCTGAAGTAAGATGCTTAATCACCTGAGCCACCCAGGCGCCATTTCAAAGTTACTTCACATTTCTAAGTTAAAGAAAGGGAAATGGTGTTACAGGAAACAGCACCTCTATGAAAAAAATTATAATGCTCAGTTCACAATATAGACATCTCTATAGTGCTTTATAGGTTATAAAGTATGTTTGCATATATTTTCTCATTTCATCATACCCATTATCTCATTTTATCCTACACAAGCCCGTACGTTTTCTTACATTAAGGGTAGGATAATTTAACTAAGGGATATAAGGTTTCCTTCCCAGGTAATCTTACATAAAGGTCTTAAACTCTGATTAACACTTTTTGACACATCTTAAAGGATTTGACAAGGTGTAAACTCTCAGGTGGAAGTGAAGGAGCTCTGACAGAATCACATTAAAACCCCAGTGAAGCCACCAGCCTCGTTCCAAATGTCCCCGCTCTATATAGCCCTGAACTTTTATTATGATGTTTTATGTGCCGATTTCCTCTGCTAGGGAAACTAAATTCAAATGATAGAAACATATAACAATATGAAGGGAAAATCTTACCTTTCCACATTTGCCAAAAAAGTATGACAGATTTCAGGACTGAAACTGTGTGAAACTTGTCTTTTTGCCATTAAGAAAGGGCTCACTCAATGAATTAAAAGTAAATTAGATGGCTAGGGGAGTTATTTTAGAACAAATTTTTGTTAGGCACTACAGGAATTTTAGAAGTTACCTAATTGTAAACAATCAATATTCTAAATTATTCCTACCTCTTCATTAAAATAAGTTTTCTAAGGACTTCTCTTAGCTAACTTTTATTATTTTGTCAAAATTGGTAAAATCTAATTTTAAAATATTCTACAATTCTGAGATGAACATAAGGGAAGGGAAGCAAAAATAATATAAAAACAGGGAGGGGGACAAAACATAAGAGACTCTTAAATATGGAGAACAAACTGAGGGTTACTGGAGGGGGTTGTGGGAGGGGGGATGGGCTAAATGGGTAAGGGTTAGCATTAAGGAATCTACTCCTGAAATCATTGGTGCACTTTGAGCTAACTAACTTGGATGTAAATTTAAAAAATAAAATAAAATAAAGTAAAATATTCTACAATTCTGAATGTTTACTCATTCAGAAAACCTTTTCTCATTTGTCTGAATTACTGTGATTTTTTTCCTACATTTTATTTATAACAGCTAATCAATATAGAAGAGGCAACATCTTTCAACTTATACCTGCAAAAACTAATAAGCTTGTATTTCAACACAAGCAAATTATCAAGTGGTCACCCTTAAATTTCATAACCTTTTAAATCTGACCTTTGAAAGTTCTTATCATTCCTCTCAAATTAAGGGCAGAATGACCTTAATCAATCACAATTCTACAGAAAATAAGAAATAATGCTATTGAAATTGTGTAAGCATAAATCAGAGCTTTGATTCAGGTGGAAAGTGTCTGTGTGTTTTGTGTGCGTGCATGTCCTCAATTTACTTCCTTACAACCGATTAGAGCAGAAGAAATTTGGGTTATGAGTCTTTTCTACCTGAAGCAGAAATTCCTTTCAAGAGAAAAACAACCAAATGTCATACGAATTTCAGTTGACCACAAACATGGGTTCAAGTACAAATGACATGCACATCAGGTGTTTATGACTGGATTTTCCACTTGATTCAGAAAACTTGAAGAAAACAGTCTAACAGGGAAGACTCATTTAGTTGAGTCCACCTGAGTTTATTTAAGCCTAAATCTTTTGAAAAGGAAACAAAATAAAACCAATACTGGCTTTTTATAATGCAGAAACAGGACATTAGAACAAACAGTTGAATGCATGTTTTAAAGTTCTGTCTCAACTTTAGATCAAAAGCTTCAAATTAAACACTTATTCATCAATCATTACTAGCAAAGCTATAAACATCTACAGCAATGGAAATACTACAACTGGACGCCTTTTGTTCAGCTGAGGAGTCTTGTTGTGAAAACAGTGTTTTGATGACAGATTTTTTTAAATGCAGAAAAGGCAATAATAGATGTTCACGTTATTTCTTTCTGGGGACTAAGGGTTAGTGGCCTATAAGTCTCTTCCCTGAAGTCCCTTGTATTAGATATTTCACAAACACTGTAAAAAATTAAAAGCTGTTTGATACAAAAGATACTGATCACAAGTCAATATGCATTACCTTAAGTTTGAAAGTAAAAACACGGGAAAAGTGAAGGAAAGAAAATCAACTACTTGCACTACTTCTTACTTGCAAATCTGAAGGATAACATACTCTGTACAGTGGTAACTAACACTTACAGTGAAAAAAACTGTAACTGCAAACAGTCAACAAACTCAGAAACTCAGACACTGTAAAGGATATTTATGGTATGCTCTCAAACCAGCCAATAATAACGAAATTGGAAATAATTAACATTTATCTAGTCTGTAAGGCATTTCCATATACAGTATCTGGTTTCATTTTCACAAAAACCTGATGAGGTAAGTAGTTATTTCCCCTTGACAGAAATAAAGTATAAGAATTATAATGCAGAGCCACACCTACTGACTACAAAAGCTGTGATCTTTCCAACATTCCTCATTGCCTCGTGTGTAGATAAACCCAATACATGCTTGAAGAATGTGTGTTTCTTTGTGAGACAATGGCTTAGAATGACATTTTGGATTAGGACTATTGTGGTAAAAATTACAAGTGACTAAGAAAATAATCTGGTGGCCAGTGCATATACGAAAACTCTGATAATACATGAGCCACTGTGGGTTAAACCAAGATGCACTGATGTGTTCTGAGAGATCAGTATGGTGGGGAACAATTTTCATATCATTCACACAATTTTTCTTGAAGTCCCCATCACTTCTAAGACATTTCTTAAAGCAAGGAGGAAGGATGAAGGAATGATGGATGGATGGATGGATGGATGGATCCATTCTATGAAGGACCCAGTACTATATTTCCACACTATCCTGACCTTTGGCATCCCTGAGCTAGAACAAAGTCACTTCTATTATGTAGGGAAATTACGACTTATAGGTAGAGCTTAATTCGGAATACATACATGAGTTTACTAGAAATATTTACCAAACACCTGCTCTGTTCTCAGTATTTAGACCTATTTAGGGCACTGGGGGAGATTCAGACATGAATAAGATATGGACTTAAAGTCTAGAACAGGGGTTGACAAACTTTTTCCGTAGAAAATGAGACAGTAACTATTTTAGGCTTTGTGGGCAATGCAGTCCTTATTGCAAATACTCAACTCTACCATTGTAGCATGAAGGCAGCCATAGATAACACATAAATAAATGGGTGTGTTCCCAGAAGACATTATATATAAAAATGGGTGGTTAACTGGATATGGCCCACGGGCCATAGTTTGCTGATCCTCAGGTTAGAACGAGTGATAGGATGTTGCCAACTCCACTCTCCTCAATACTCCACTCGACACAGCTGTCAGAGTGAGCTTCTGTTTTAGCACTATGTCACTGCTATTCTTAAAACTCTTCAATGGCTTAGCACTACTCACAGGAAAAAAGTCCATACTTCTTAGCACAGTATAAAAGGCTCTTTGTGCTCCACTCCCTGCTTTAGTCTCCTGACTTGTTCCTCACACGTCTCTCTCTACCTCCCCTCCGCTACCTTTTATGCTGAAGCGATACTGAATTACCCTAAGACACCATGCTATTTTGTGTCTCTGTTCCTTTGCCCTCTACCTAAAATGTCCTATACCACCAAGAAACACATCCGCCCAGAAATTCCTCTGTGAAGCATCCTCTCACCCCAAGTTGACCAGCTCTGACATGCTTTCACTTCCTTAACTCTCCTGTACTTTCTGTTCCTGAATGGGGAGATTAAACTGTGAGCTGCTCAGGGGCAGGCGGTTGGTTTACTTCTTTCAGGTGTAGCATTAACTGCCAGCACAGCGTCTGGCAGAGGGTAGGTGCCAAATTAATCTACAGTGAACCAAAGTCAACTGAAGGTACCACAAAGCGACACATTACTACTTCAAGAAGGAAGACAATACAGACTTCTTGAAGGAGAACAATCAGGAAAGGTTTGAAGCAAGTGGTGGCATGTGAACTAGGTATTCAAAAGGTAAGTAAACGCAGACCGTAAAGACTTCTGCAAAAGCAAAAAAGTGAAAAAATAAATTAATGTCTGATGACCAATGAGTAGTATTGCAGTTTGGCTGAAGTATGGAGAAGACCTGGGAACACATTTGGAAAGGTTAGTTCGGGGTCAGATCTAGAGGACTTTAAAGATCTGGCTAAGAAGTCTGTACTTTGTGCTGAAAGCTTCTGTAGGGCACAACAGTATGAGACAGGAAGACTAATCCAACAGAAGGTGGGTAGAAACTGAAAGACACCTGCCAAGACAGAAGCGACATTTGCCAAACGACTTGATGTAGGACACGCTGGAGTGACAGGAATTAAAGAGAATCCTGAAGTTTAAAGCCTGGGAAATTGGGATAAACAGGAACATATGAACAAGAAGGAAAGTAGCTTAAAAAAAAAAAGACAGTGAATTTGGTTTTGGAATATTAAATTTGAGACCTGATAAAACACCCAGGTAGAGATATTTAGTATAAATCTGAAAGTGGGAGAAAGAGACTTTCAAGAGATGAGACGTCAACCTGGGAGTCATCCATCCATCTAAAGAGGAGAAGGAATGATAAAGATTCGAAAGCATTTTATCAACATAAAAGTATCCTCGTATGTATTTCTATCATAATATCAATAACATTATTATACTAATTTGCAAACAGGTCCATCTGCTTGACTCTAAATTCCTTGAGAGGCGAGGTCACGGAGCTCGTGGCTCCATGAGAGACATGGCCAAACATCTGATGATGTGTCACCAGCTTAATCGTCAGAAAATAGCAGGTGTTCGGTGTGTGTGCTGAATGAAGCAGCCCCCATAATTCTAGCATTGTAGAGAACACAATTTCCTATGACACGTTACGACATAGCACAAACATTAAAAATAAAATCCTTCGAAATCTTCATCTTCACATGTCTGTGTCGGATGGCGTCAATCGAAGGCAAATGTGTCAGTGGTTACCATGGGGCAGATGCCGCCATTACATTTCTTCCTGCTACTCTGAAGATCTGGCAACCAACTACTCCTATTTTTACCATGTCTCTTCTCTATCAAAAGTCAGCATTACCACAGCCCTTGGCACATGTAAGAGGAAAGAATACTGACACAGTATTTATAGAGCTGCAGGCTCCTAATTTGTTAGTGATCTTACTGACCTTTTTTTTTTTTTTAATGTTTATTTATTTATTTGGAGAAAGAGAGAGTGCACGTGAGTGGGAGAGGGGCAGAGAGAGAAGGAGAGTCAGAATCCCAAGCAGGCTCCATGCTGCCAGCGCAGAGCCCGACGCAGGGCTTGATCCCATGAGCCCGTGAGATCGTGACCTGAGTCAAAATCAAGAGTCGGGTGCTCCACCGACTGAGCCCCCCAAGCGCCCTGATTTTACTGACCTTTATGTGTCGGTTCATAGCAGTGGACTGTGCCGCCCGCACCAGACCCTCCAGTTCAGCACCGCTGAAATTCTTGGTCTCTACAGCCAGTTCTTTAATGTCTACATCAGCAGAGAGTAACTGATGCCCTCTCATCCTTGCTGTGTGGATGTGAAGGATCTGTAGTCGACCCTTCTCATCTGGTAAGCCTGATAAAATTGAAAATGAAATAAAAATTATTATAATCCTAATGCTTTTCTGATAGGTACTTAAGCAGGTAAACCTGTGCTCCTCACGACATACAACTTTTCTATCTAGTGTTAAGTTACATGACTTTGCTCTTACTAATGAACTCTAAACATACACCCTTCTCCCAACCGGTGACAGACCTGCTTACCTATCTCCATTTTAACTTCCAGTCTTCCAGGTCGAAGGAGAGCCTCATCTATCAGATCTGGTCTGTTGGTCATTCCTGAGCACAAATTTTAAAACAAAACAACAAAGTTCAAAAATAAGATAAAATGTCCCTTCAGTATATGTAAGAATAATGATTTCTCAAACAAGCTAAGACATTTTATAAACATCAAATAGAAAGTCAATTATTCTCAAATAAAAATATGATTTGTTCTTGATCTGTTCTAATGAAAATACCTGAAGACTCTGCTTTGGTATTTCACTCCACTGCCAATGAAATATAAATGTAATGAAAACTTCAAATATTTAAAAAGGGAATGTAAGGTTCAGAGAGGATAAGTAGCCTTTCAAAGTGAGAGAGGGGCAATGTATGTGAATGTAATCTGTCCAACCTCAACGTCCCTCTCCTTTTCCGTAGGCCAATGGTTTTCAACCTTCCTAAGCAGCAGAAGTTTTGTTTTGTTTTGTTTCTAAAGTCACCTTAAGAAGAATCTCAGTACAGGGGCATCTGGGTGGCTCAGGTGGTTAAGCGTCTGACTTCAGCTCAGGTCGTGATCTCGCGGTTCGTGAGTTCGAGCCCCACGTTTGGGCTCTGTGCTGACAGCTCGGGGCCTGGAGCCTGCTTCGGATTCTGTGCCTCCCTCTGTCTCTACCCCTCCCCAGCTCATGCTCGGTCTGTCTCCCTCTCTCAAAAATAAATAAAAACATTTCAAAAAAAAGAAGAAGCAAGAAAGAAAGAAGGAAGAAGGAGGAGGAGGAGGAGGAGGAGGAGGAGGAGGAGGAGAAGGAGAAGAAGAAGGAGAAGAAGAAGGAGAAGAAGAAGGAGAAGAAGAATCTGAGTACATGAAGCAATTAAAAGAAGTTACCACTGGGATACATGATCTGAAGCTCACTCACAGACCCTGAGGCACCTCTGGGGCCCCTGGAGGCCTACAGGATGCAATTTGAAAACCACTGCATTACACTCTGCTGTCTTTTTCACCTTTGAGCTGTAAGCATACACCCATGAGTCACTAAAACCCATCTTTTATTTGTCCTATTAAGGCTAGACATTAAAACAGTCAAATTCTTCAATATCACTTGATTCTAATTTGGAAACATGGGCAGTACAGTGTAATTACAACCTGCTCAGATCTTAATTCAGAACCTATTTATCTCACGTTTTTGAAATCACAGAACTTTTGTTTTTTTAAAGCAAACATACCAATGACTAAGATGTTGTTCAGCTGCTCTACCCCATCAATTTTGGACAGCAACTGGTTGACGACAGTGTCATGAACTCCTGTGCTACCAGCCATGCTCCCTCTCTGCTTGCAGATGGCATCAATTTCATCAAAGATGATTATGTGCAAGCCACTGTTAGCACCAAGCTAGAAAGGGAAGAAATTATATTAAAGGTCATAACTTGAATATATTATTAAACAAACTAATTTAAAAAAAGCAAAACAAATCTTCCACAGATTGATTTTGCTGCATTTTGACTAACAGATACAGAAAGTATAATCAATCATGGCTGCTGTGCTCTCAAAGGCATTCCAGAACCTCATATTTAATAGCCATAAAACAAAAATACACATTATTTGCTGATGAATGTGAACAGCCCACCAAATAACAACCTGTTCAATGACACACATTTCTTCTCTCACTATTTGAAAGAAGAATTCATAATTATCAGATCCATGTCTTAAGTCAGTGCAGGGCAACTCCCTCCCATTTTCCCTGGGTTTTGGTGAGAGAACTATCCCAGCTGCAGCAGGTTTAATGTTTGTCACACTATATGGCTGTGAACAGCAGCTCCACTCGGAGGCCACCTGGAAAGGGGGCAGATGAGGGAAGGAAGTGAGCACGATTCACATTCTGTTACATCACATGAAAACAGATTACTTCTTCCTAACAGTAAAGTGAGAACAGAGACACAGTTTATAGAAGGTATAGTCAAGGGGGTGCTGTTTCTTCTGCATAGTGATGTCTGTTTGAGTTTATTGAATATAGAGTCATTATTACAAGAAAATAATTTTATGTACTGTGAACCTTTAACAGATGCAAATACTTCCAAATGCTAATAATTCACTAGGTTAAGTTAACATGGACCTTCTAACAATTTATAGTCAAGTATTTAAGTCTCCCATTAGGAACCAAAGAAGGAAGTATACTCTATACATTTTCTTTTCTTTTTTTTTAAACAACAAAAACAACAAAAATAACCCATCAGAGATTAACAGAATATGTGAAAACTTGACTTACATATGGTTAATATAAATGATGGGTACATGTGATTCAGGATTAGATATGGTTGGTATTCATTAACCCTCTAAAAAGGATAAAATATTTTTAATATTTACTTCATTATAAAAGCATTAGATACTAACTGAGCAGAAGTTGTAAAACAAATAGAAATAAGTTAAAAATAAACTATGTCCTATCATACCTATGATATATACTATATAATACCTAAAGATAAATGCTGTTAACATTCTCTAGATTTATTTTTATATTTTAAATTTATTTTAGTTAAAAAATTGGGAGCTCACTGAATCTTGTATTTTCTTGAATACTAACTATTCTTTGAAAACTATTTAGGGCGCCTGGGTGGCTCAGTGGGTTGAGCATCTGACTTTGGCTCAGTCATGATTGGAGTCGGAGCCTGCTTCGGATTCCGTGCCTCCCTCTCTCTCTGCCCCTCCCCTGCTCACGCTCTGTCTCTGTCTCTCTCTCAAAAATAAACAAACATTAAAAAATTTTTAAAAATGGGAATGCAAGCTGGGGCAGCCACTCTGGAAAACAGTATGGAGGTTCCTCAAAAAACTAAAAATAGAACTACCCTACGACCCAGCAATTGCACTACTAGGCATTTATCCACAGGATATAGGTGTGCTGTTTTGAAGGGACACATGCAGCCCCATGTTTATAGCAGCACTATCAACAACAGCCAAAGTATGGAAAAAGCCCAAATGTCCATCGATGGAAGAATGGATAAAGAAGAGGTGATATATATATACAATGGAGTATTACTCAGCAATCAAAAAGAATGAAATCTTGCCATTTGCAACTACGTGGATGGAACTGGAGGGTATTATGCTAAGTGAAATTAGTCACAGAAAGATAAATATCATATGACTTCACTCGTGTGAGGACTTTAAGAGACAAAACAGATGAACATAAGGGAAGGGAAACAAAAATAATCTAAAAACAGGGAGAGGGACAAAACAGAAGAGACTCATAAATATGGAGAACAAACTGAGGGTTGCTGGAGGGGTAGTGGGAGGGGGGATGGGCTAAATGGGTAAGGGGCACTAAGGAATCTACTCCTGATATCATTGTTGCACTATATGCTAACTAATTTGGATGTAAATTTTAAAAAATAAAAAAAAATTAACACAAGAAAAGTATTTAAAACTGTTATTTTTGTTTCTATTTGCAAAATACATGATTATAGGAAATGTGGAAAAATACTAAAAAATGTAAAGAAATCACAATCATCCAAAATTCAACTAGCTGGAAATAACTCCTATTATTAATCTGGTGCTATGTAAGTAGTTTGTAACCCTTTTTTCAGTCCAGATAGTATCTTCAGCCCTTTCACATAGCTATAAATACAACTATACCATATGCAGACAAAGAAACTGCAGAAGATAAAGGTCAATTTTACTTCATAATAATAAGACTGCAGTTAGGTCAGCGAGAAACAATGGTACATAAATAAGGTAAACAGAATCTGTAAGTTTATTTTGGTAATGGAAGTGGTGATGACTAAAAAAGCAAAGTTCTACTCTTCCCTCTCTTTCTCTCTGTCCCTCATGGGATTCTCTCTCTCTCTGCCCCTCGATCATGTGCGCCCTCTATCTCTAAAAAAAATCAGAAAAATAAATATAAAATAAAATAAAATAAAAAAACAAAGTCCTAGATTTGATTTTTTTTTTTTTAATTTTTTTTTTTCAACATTTATTTATTTTTGGGACAGAGAGAGACAGAGCATGAACGGGGGAGGGGCAGAGAGAGAGGGAGACACAGAATCCGAAACAGGCTCCAGGCTCTGAGCCGTCAGCACAGAGCCCGACGCGGGGCTCAAACTCACGGACCGTGAGATCGTGACCTGGCTGAAGTCGGACGCCCAACCGACTGCGCCACCCAGGCGCCCCTCTAGATTTGATTATTGCCTGCATGTGGAAGGGGGAAGTGACAACAAAGATAAGAAATACCTTGTAGTTAGGATAAGAAAGATGCAGAATGAAAAGACGCAAAAGAAATTTTTTTTAAAGTTTCTACTATGATAATATTAAAGTGTCAACAGAACATCTAATTAGAAATGTCCTCCAGGGGCATCTGGATGGCTCAGATGGCTCAGTTGGTTGAGCATCCAATTCTTGACTTCAGCTCAGGTCATGATCTCACGGTTTGTGGGTTCGAGCTCAGCGTAGGACTTTGCACTGACAGTGCAGAGTGTGCTTGGGATTCTTTCCCTCTCTTTCTGCCCCTCTCCCCCCTCAAGATAGATAGATAGATAGATAGATAGATAGATAGATAGATAGATAAATAAATAAAACAAACAAACATTTTATATATATATATGTGTGTGTGTGTATGTATATATATATATATATATATATATATATATATATAAAGAAATGACCATGACCTCTAGAAAAAAAAAGATACATGCAACTAGACAAAAGAGAGAAAGATAGATCTGAAAGTCATCTACAAGCAGTAGAGAAGAATCTAGTGGCAAACTAGATTCTGTAAGAAGATGAATCATATAATCAAACTGGAGAAATATAAAAGCAAGAAGGTTCTGGGCTGCAATACCATATGATGTCTACAGTAAAGGCAACCTGAAGAAAAAGAGAATCAGGAAAACATCACAAAGATGAAAGATGAAATGTTACATCAGAAGTAGGAAAAGAAAAACAGTTCCAAAGCTGAAATTAGACTAGGTCTAAAACAAACCTGAATATGTAAAGTATTTTTTAAAATCACAAATAGATAAAATACTCTATGATCCAGAAATTCCACTCCTTGGTATACAGCAGCTCTCCTCATAATTGCCCCAGACTGGAAACCCAAATGCCCTTAAGTGGGTGAATGGATAAACAAACTATAGTACATCCATACAATGGAATTTTACTCAACAATAAAAGGAGATGTCTGATACATGCAACAACTTGGATGTATTTCAAAGGCAATATGCCAAGTGAAAGCCAGTCTCAAAGGTTACATACTACGATCCCATTTATATGACATTCTCGAAAAGACAAAACTTCTAGGGATGGAGAACAGATTATTAGTATCCAGGAGTTATTAGCAAAGGGCGAGTGACCATAAGGAGACAGCATGAGGGAATTTGAGTAGGGGTGGGGGGGTGATGATAAATGTTCCATATCTAGACTTTGGTGATGGTTACATGAAACTATACATGTGTTAAAACTCATAAAACTGAATACTAGAAAAGTCAATTTTACTTAATAATAATAAATTTTTAAAAATAAAGTATCTTATAATACTTATACTTCACTATGCATATTTGGAATATTGTTCACTCTTTATTGCAATTCTATGCAAGATGATAGTCTTAAGTTCATCAAGGTTTCCAAAATTTAACTAGTTTTTTTTTTTCCTAAACACTACTTAAGATTGTTCTCTTTCCACCAATGTTTTAAAAACTAAATTCAGGGGCGCCTGGGTGGCGCAGTCGGTTAAGCGTCCGACTTCAGCCAGGTCACGATCTCGCGGTCCGGGAGTTCGAGCCCCGCGTCAGGCTCTGGGCTGATGGCTCAGAGCCTGGAGCCTGTTTCCGATTCTGTGTCTCCCTCTCTCTCTGCCCCTCCCCCGTTCATGCTCTGTCTCTCTCTGTCCCAAAAAATAAATAAACGTTGAAAAAAAAAAAATTTAAAAACTAAATTCAAATCTGAAAAAAAATTTAACTTATTTTCTCAATATAGTCATATTTACCGAACAGATGTCTGATGATAAGTGATAGCCTGTTGCCTAAAAAAAAAAAATTCAACACCAAAAATGATTATCTTTCTAACTGCAGAAATGACTGAGAATCAGGAATTGGAACTATACCCTCAGCTTTACCAAACACTTCTGTATGATAGGGTATTCTTGCCATATTTGGTGCAAAACAAGGTCACTGCAGTTTGCCACTAAAAAACTGAGATTCTACACTATTTCGTAAGACATTTTTATTCAAGGTTGCCTGCCAATTTATCATGAAACAAAAAGCTGCTAAAAAAAAAGTATGAATTTTGCTATCAGTGTGCCTTATGTTGCCACTGGAATCATGACTTCCTTCTCAGTCCAACCTCAAAAGTCATCTGTGTGGATGGGAAGCCAGAGACAATAGGAACACTGTAGGATCATAGGAGCAATCTGTCTTAAACATAATTCAGTATTAATTCTGACCTTTTCACAACCTTACTAATCTTGTGACCTGTCATCAAGTGCCTTCCCCAACCTAGTCAGTACAACCACATCAATTTTTACAGGTGTGTTACTTAAATAAAGGTAAGTTCTTCTTGCAATAAATTAGGAGTCAGGTAAGGAAGATGTCAAGATTAATATTCACAGATTACAGCTGACTCATCAATAAGCCCTTTACCAAAGAGTTTAAATCCTTTTTAGTTCACTGGCCTCTAGCTCTGTTCTTACCATCTGCAAAGTCTTCCGCCATAGAAACAAAGCTGATGCTGTCGCGCCCCTGGCAACTGCCTTTGATAACGGCTGTTCTATATTTAACTAGTTTGACCTATATGTAAGTGTTCATCTCCGTCAGCCTGGACTGTCCAGAATCATAGAGGTGATGCCTTTCCTTATTATGTAACACACACCTACCCTTCATGGGGTCATTAGCTGAGTATACCAAGCCCTTTCTGGATATAAGAATTGAGAAAAGGTGTAACTGAAAAAGCTGGCTAGATTAATATCTACCTAGAAATTCTTTGTCAATTCAGTTTTATCATTAACAGTGTCATATTTAAACTGTCTGCAAGTTTTAGAACAGCACCAAAGATACCTATAGCCATGTGGAAACTGTCACAACAGATTTTACAAAATGCTTCTTTACAGGACGTTTTGACTCACCTGCACCTAGTGTTTAACATTCAGTACACCATCAGGGTGCTTTAGATAAAATTTCTGTTTTCAAGTTTTTTGTTGAATAGTTTCAAATGTTTATAAATATTGGTATTTCATGACTTTTTATTAGAAGTCTTTCACAGAACAAAATGGAAAATACATTTTTAAAAACAGAATACATAGAATAAAATTCATTCTATCTTGCAATTACCATGAATCCACTGGACCTTTTTATAAATCTAAGATATATTATGCTAGTTCAACATTCTAGAAATTATGTCATCATTACTCATCAATTATTCCTAACTATCTTAAAAAAGATTAAAAGAATAAGAAAATGGAAGAATGATGGAAGTGCTCAGAGGGATAATGCAACGGTGGAAATCAAAACCCCATGACATCACCCTTCAGCTTTCTTACTGTGTTGCCCCAAGTACACCACATCTTTCAAGAAGGTAGAAAAGAAATCTGGAGACAACATCCTCCATCTTTGTTGCCTGGTTTTAGCTTTAACTGAACACAGTGGAGAATTCACATTTTTTTTTTTTTTTAATTCTCTGGCCATAACGGCAAAGAAAAGAAAACGGACAGAGGAAGCTATTTCATATTTATTAAGTGAATCCAAAGATTAACGCAGAGTGATTAGCGGCACCTAATGAAGATGGTGAAAATCATCATTATAAGTAAAATCTCAGAGTCTGTTCCCTCAGATGTTATCCTGCATAAGTTTTCTCAAACTCAAGAATGAGTGAATATTTCTAAGGACCAAAAAAAAAAGGCATTTTCATCTAGTTACTTATTAAACAAAAATCTTCACAGTGCAATATTTTGTGACAAAAAACTAGACCATCTCATTTTTCTAAAAGGACACATGACAGTATTCTTTCATCTTTTATTTCATCTGAGCATCGCAATTTCCTTGATATGGTTTCAAATAGACAGATGCTGAAGACAGGTATTATAGAGAGATAATGAGAAGAAACAGGTGATACAGACATTAAAAATCTGATTGACCAATCTAAAAGGTGTATACAAGTTTCAAAATGAAAATGTTTTGCAACTATGGAGCACCTGGTGGCCATCCTCTCTTCAACAAAATGAAGACTTTTAAAAAAATTTCTTAAGTACTGTGTCTTGCCAATGCGAGTATAAGAAAAACCAGAAGTTATGATAAGCTAGACTCTGTTAGAGGTGTATTTAAAACAGAATCAGGGGGCGCCTGGGTGGCGCAGTCAGTTAAGCGTCCGACTTCAGCCAGGTCACGATCTCGCAGTCCCTGAGTTCGAGCCCCGAGTCAGGCTCTGGGCTGATGGCTCAGAGCCTGGAGCCTGTTTCCGATTCTGTGTCTCCCTCTCTCTCTGCCCCTCCCCCGTTCATGCTCTGTCTCTCTCTGTCCCAAAAAATAAATAAACGTTGAAAAAAAAATTTTAAAAATAAAACAGAATCAGTCTGTAGAAGTTCATGCGTGACAACTGATGAACAGTTAGTCACACTCAGGGGCTCCTGCCCATTTGGATAGATGGATACACACACACACACACACACACACACACACACACACACACGTGTATCTTCAAACCCAGGAAAATATGGAATAAAAACTTGGTTTGCTGTATTTAAGTTCTTATTAAATATTTAATAGTCTTTCACTCCCTTATATTCTTACATCTGTAAATTATTTGTAAAATACCTTAAAAATAATTTATTTTTTTTTAATGTTGTATTTATTTTTTCACAGAGCATGAACGGGGGAGGGGCGGGGGGCAGATGATCTGAAGTGGGCTGTGCACTGACAGCAGTGAGCCTGATGTGGGACTCAAACTCATGAACCATGAGATCATGACCTGAGTCAGACACTCAACTGAGCCACCAGGTGCCCCAAAAATAATTTTTAAAAAGGAATTCTTTCAACCCAGATAGTAAATGGTGGTGATGATTCTTCTTGGTATACTTGGTATTAAAAAGATTTTTGAAACAGAAAATACTGTAGTATTAGGGATGAATGGTAAAACTGAATTGGTTCTGGCACTATCTGAGGAGTTAAGATCAGTTATTGGACTTGTACCAATCCACCAGGACCCATGCCTTCTAGAACCAATGTGCCTTAAAAGGCCAGAGACTTGAACACATGAACAAGTGCTTAATGGGACACAGAACAGCAGGGGAGAAAACCACCTTGTGTCAGTGAAACAATTAAGCACTCAACAAGCAGACTAGGAGCATTAAAAGGTTTAAAAGGTTTAAGAAGGCAACGTTAACATTTTATTTTTACTGTCAATAAAAATAAGAGAAAGAGGGAAATGACAGGTTAGATTTGGCAAAGCTAGATTTAATAAAATATTAGATGTTATTGTGTTTCTATTATTTATATTGACCCATGTAAATCTATTATTATTCATTTTAATGTTTATATGATACCCCATTTGCTACCAAGGAAGAATCAAGATGCTTCTATTTTAACCCCCATTACAAACAGTGCAGCAATCAACATCCCGGTACAAGTCATTTTGTGCTCAAGCACCACAGTGTTTCTCTAGGGTTGCTGTTTTGTAGGAAAACTCATCGGTCATGGGGTTGCACATCTTCACGATGTTGCCAAATTCATATGCAAGATATTACCCACTTGGTATCTTCTTCTAATTCATCCTACAACTAATAACATATATGAGGCCCTGTTTCTTCACAACTTCACCAACTTTTGGTGCAATTAGTCTCTGTAAATTCTGCCAGGTTGTTTATAAAACGTATCTCATATTATGCATTTTCCTGAGCATATTTTCATTTGCTTATCTTCAGTTGGGTTCTTTCTCTGAGAAGTGCCTGTTCATATCCTTTGCCATTTTTTTTTTTTAATTGTGATGTCTGCCTTTTTTGTACATATTATACAGGAGTTACTACAGAGAAGTAATATATAAAATGCCAATTCTTTGGCGATTATATGCATTGTAAATATCCTCTCCAGTTTGAGATATCTGTATTTAGTGTAATTTGTCAGATGGAATCTTCTTATTATATTAATGTAACCAAGTTAACATTTTTTTTCCTTAATGGATTTGATTTCTGTATCTTAATAAAGAAATTCTTCTCTAGCCTCAATTCTTAAAGCTTCTGGCCTATTTCTTCCAAAAATATTTTCTCTGGCAAGTTTTAGTTTATTTTTTGCAAATCCATTCTGCAATTCTGTATGATGTGAGATAGGGATTGTATTTTATCTTTATCCAAACAGAAAGCCAATGATCTCGTCCTGATTCATGGAATATTCTTCCCCCTTTGATTTGTAATGTCATTTTTCATACAGCAAGTTCTTCTGTGTTCTATTCTGTTTCTTCGGTCTGTTTATGCAAGAACATATAAATGTCTCGATTATTACAGCATTTTAGTAAGTTGTGATATCTTCTGAAATAAGCCTTCATAATTTTCCAAAACTTTTATGGCTCCTTGAGCTTCCAAAAAAAAAAAAAAATCAAGTTGTTAAATTAAAAAATTGCTGTTAGACTTGATTGGGAAAGCATGAATTCAAAAATTAAATGACAGGACAGACCTGTCATTTTTATGATATTGTCGGTATTCTCACATGTAAACATGTTTTATCTTATCATTTATCAGCTCTTAAAAAAAGATTCTCAAAAATGTTTACAGTTTTCTTCTTTAATTTTCCTGTAAATATTCGATTCCAGGTACCTTATAATTATGACTGTTGATGTAAGTGGAAAAACTTTTTTTAAGTTACATTTTCAATATCTTCAAATTTTCTTTGAGTCTTGGCCTTCTGAAGTTTTTGAGTTTTCTTGATTCCTTTCCCAGCTCCTTCTCATGCTTTGGAAAAGCATGAAAGTTATACACAAATCTCACATACACATTTATGTTCATTAATAGTGCTATTCTCTTCCCAAATAATACAAATATCTTACATATATTTAATCTACTTCCCATGTTTTGTTCCATATTTTAGTTCTACCCTTAAAAACCACCCATATTGATGATTATTATTGTTGTTGTATACAGTGAGTGATTATTAAGTTTACCTCTTTTAAACTTTTTATTATGAAGTATGGGGTACAGAGAGGGAAGGTTCACGAAATATAAATGCATTTTTCAAGGAACCGTCACAAAACTAACATCTAGATAACAACAAGAAACAGAACAGTGCCAGCATCCTGGGAACATGTCCTCACAGCCCTTCCTCAATATCCGTCCCCTATTTTTCCCCATAGGCAATTTGATTTTTTTATGGTAATTACTTCTTGCTTTTCTTTGTACTTTACCACGTAAGCATGCATTGTTAAACATTATATTTTCATTGAACTTTATATAAATGGAATCATAGAGTATGTATTCTTTCTCATCTGGTTTTTTTTGCTCAACATTTATTTGTGAGATTCACAACTGTGCATAGCCATAGTCTATTTCTCATTACTGTGTAGTACTTCATTGTATATTTACATGCCAATTTATCCATTTACTGGATATAAAGTTCTAAGTTAAGAGTTATTTTCTTTCAACTTCTAAAAAGTAGTATTCAACCGATTTCTGGTTTCCATCATTTGTGTTGAGAAGACAGCCACCAGCTAACTGTTGCTTAGTTAAAGATAATCTTTCTTTTTTCTCTAACTGCTTTTAAGATTTTTCTGTTTTTGTCTGGCACTTTAACAAAGATTATCTATAGGAGTAAGCTTCTTTAGTATTTCTCTTGCTTGAGGTTCATGTAACTCCTGGAAACTATGAATTAATGTTCATCAGTTTTAGAAAGTTCTAAACCATTTTCTCTTCAAATACTGCTTCTGACCCATCCTCTTTTTCCCGACTTGCTGGAACTTTAAATATACTCACCAGACCTCCTCGGGGAATTTTCTATCTCTCTTCATTCCTTCCATCCTTTGTTTCTGGTTATTTTTGTCTAACATCTTTTAGTGCACTAATTCTCTCTTCACATGTGTCTAATCTGCTGTTTAAACCCATCTACTTGAGTTAATTTCAGTTGCTGAATATCTCATTACCAGAATTTCTGTTTTATTTTTTTAATGTTTTTATTTCTTTTTGAGAGAGAGAGAGAGAGAGAGAGAGAGAGAGAGAGAGAAGAAGAAGAAGAAGAAGAAGAAGAAGAAGAAGAAGAAGAAGAAGGAGGAGGAGGAGGAGACGACGACACAGAATCTAAAGCAGGCTCCAGCCTCTGAGCTGTCATCACAGAGCCCTACGTGGGGCTCAAATCCACAAACTGTGAGATCATGACCTGAGCCAAAGTCAGATGCTTAACCAACTGAGCCACCCAGGTGCCCCTCCATTTGAGTTTTTTAGTTTCCAGTGTTCTGCCAAAATTCTCAATCTTGTGTCCCTTTGAACATGGCAAGTGTAGTTATTTTAAAAGTCTATATCTGAGAATTCCAATATATGGAGGCCCAATTTCTATCACCTTTTGTTTCTCTTTCTTCAAGTGGTTTATGTCTTTGTATATCTGACTGCTTTTGATTATAACCAGGCATTTCATTTGCAAGCTATAAAAATAATTTGTGACTTTGCATGGTATTAACTTCTTCTAGGAAGGATCTATAATTCTGCTGGATGCTGGAGAGCATGAGCGATTTAGGAACTCTCAATTTAATTTTAGAGAAGTTAGATGTGATTCCAAGCTGATCTGCAGCTTTGACAGGATGTCTACTTCTGGTTAACTCTTGCTTCTGTGGTGTAGCCCTACAGGTTCCCAACCCAAACTGAGGCATGTTCATCAAGTGTCCTCTCTTCATGAGCCATGGATTGATTTTTTGCTAAAAACTTTTTATTTATTTATATTTTTAAAAAGTAGTTTCTAAACCCAATGTGGGACTTGAATTCACAAGCCTGAGATCAAGAGTCACATGCTCTTCCAATTCAGCCAGCCGGGCGCCGCCATGATGGATTTTAATCCCTGCCCCCTTATTCCCACTGGCCTGTCCAAAGGGCTGCACAGCTGTTCAGCAGATCCTTCCAGAAATGGCAATATCTCCAGAGGAACGGTAACCGTACACACCAGGACCTTTTATTCTAGGCCTCCGTTCTCCCCCTAGATCCTAAAAGTTCTTCTATGCCTTTAAGCGAAAACTTTTTCAATATTTGTTGAGTTCTTCTGGTAGTCTTCATGGCAGGCATGATTCAAATTTCCTAATATGCCACTATGAGAAGCAGAAGTTCCAGATTTTATCCACATTAGCAACCAATTTCATTGCTCAGCATTATTTCCTGTATCCTGTTTCCTTCTACGTTCAATTTCCTTCAGTCTCAACTACATCCTGCTTCACATTCTTTCAGCAAGCCTCTGTAACTAGTTAATTCTATTAGCCTTTGCCTGAAAAAATATCTTCACTTCATCTTTATTCCTGAATGAGAATTAAGCTGGGTATAAAATTTTAAGTTGACAGTTATTTTCACTTAACTGTGAAGGTATTCTTCCACTGTTGTCTGCCCTCTCTTGCTGCTGTTGAGAAGTTGGCTGTCAACAAAATGGATATCCTTTTGTATGTCATCATCACTTCTCTTTTGTTGACATTTAAGATGTTTCTCTTTTTCTTTGGCATTCTCTACTTTCACTACAATGGGTCTAGAAATAAATTAATTTTTATTTATTCTATTTGGGCTCATGGTGCTATCACAATCTAAATATTTTCTTTTATCGATTCTAGAAGATTCTCAGCCATTCTATCTTTGAATATTGCCTCTATGCTATCCTTTCTATTGGGACTTCTCATCTTAACTCTATTATCTCTACATCTCTTTCTTATTTTCCGTCTCTCTGTGCTACATTCTGGGTGATTTCTCTAGATCTATTTTTCTGTTTATCACTTCTCTTTTCCCCTGAAACTACTGGCTTTTGTTTAATACAGCTGTTGAGTTTTAAATTTTGATGATGACATTTTCCATTTATTGATGTGGCTTTCCCATGAGAATCTCTTGTGGCCTGGATTGCTGGAACATCCCCAGGGGTCTGCTTATAGCTAACAACCCCATGTTATCATTAGTCCAGGATTCATTTTTATTCTTATTTTTTTTAAGTAGGCTTCACACCCAGCATGGAGCCCAACACAGAGCTTGAACTCACAACCCTGAGATCAAGGCCTGAGCTGAGATCAAGAGTCAGGACACTTAACTAATTGAGCCACCCAGGTGCCCCTGGAATTCATTTTTAAGTTAATTTCTCAGCTTGGGAGCCCTAGACCACATAGATCAGTGGTGGTGGTTTATGTGTGTGTGTGTGCGTTTTTAAATCCTAAGCATCAGTTAAGAATCCATACTTTAGAATTCCCATTGGAGATTCCTTAGCTCCCACTCAGATAGTTAAATGTTTTTGTTATTTTGTTGTGGTCAGCAGATAATTTCCAGTCCATTCTTTTCATAGAGGGCACGACCCCTTTGAAGGTTCAGGCCCTACTCCATACCTTAAGCTAATTCAAGGACTCATTCTCTGTCTGCTAGTGGGTGCTAAAACTCAAACTCACACATTACCATAACCAAAAGTTGCAATGAATATTTTTACCACTCTAATTTTCAGAGTTTTAATATCTAGAAATCTCCTTTTCTTTCTTGAGAGATAAATTATACATTTAAAATAATTTTAGTTATATTTTATCCAGTATTTGAAGGTGTTTATAGAAGAAAAGTTTTCAGTTACCTAGTCTACTGTATTGCCAGAAGCAGAAATCCTATAGCATTGTTTTTAATTAAAAAAAATGTTTTAAGATTTTATTTTTAAATAATCTCTACACCCAACATGGGTCTCAAACTTACATCTCTGAGATCAAGAGTTACATGCTCTACAGACTGAGCCAGCCAGATGCCCCTATGGCAATGTTTTAAACATCTGTCTATGAAATAAACATGCTATATAGAGAGAGATCTATATAGATCTAAATATACATCTATATCTATCTATCTACAGAAAGATTAATTATAAGGAATTGGATAACTCAATTATGGGGGTTGACAAGTCCCAAAATCTTCAGTTGACAAGATGGAGTCATAGGAGGGCCAATGGTATAGTTCTAGTCCAAAGGCCTGATGTTTTCAGTCTGGGTCAAAAGGCAGGTAAAAACTGATGGCCCAGATAAAAGCAGTCAGGCAGTAGGAAATTCCCTCTTACTCAACAGAGGAGCAGCCTTTTTTGTTCTAGTCAGGCCTTCCAACTGACTGAATGGGGCCCACCCATATTAGAGGAGGCAATTGCTTTAGTCTGTCTACCAATTCAAATGATAATCTCATACAGAAATATCCTCACAAACACACCCAGAATAATGTTTAACCAAATGTGTGGGCACCCTGAGGCCCAATCAAACTGACATGAAATTAACCATAACAATTAGTAAACTCTGATTTAACTTTTAATTAATTTTTTTCCTAAGACCCACATCAAGCTTTCCTTTGAGGCCTAACAACTCTCACCTGTCACTCTACAACTGAGGTGACTCAATGGTAAGTAAACAAGCTGCTTTCTGCACATGGACCTTACATATACATAATTCTACAAGTCATGTGAATTTAATTTCCCCCTTTTCCAAAGGATAAATGAGTTCAAGTCTCTGAAAATAATGTGGAATAAAAGTGACACCTGAAAATAAATTCATGATCTGTTTTTGCAAAACCTTTGGCTTACACAATCATCTATCTTTGTATTGTGTATATTTGGGTAATGGCATTTGCTCCCATCATGTAAATCTCCCATAATCCCTGGTTCAGTGATATAATTTGGTACTAAATAAATTTCACCTGCATGCTTTTCAAAATACAGGTCACAGAAACAAGTTTTCCACCACAGCTTTGGGTTTCATTCATCATATTAAGTGATAACAAACTTGTACTAAGTTATATTAACATTACCCTTCTTTGCTCCTCTTCAGCATCAGCAAAGAGTTTACGAATGTTAGCCTCGGATTCTCCCACATATTTGTTAAGGATTTCCGGCCCATTGACCACTTTGGGCTCCCTTGCATTCAACATCTTGCCAATCTGTCGAGCCAAGAGAGTCTTACCACAACCTGGGGGCCCATATAACAGGATGCCTTTAACATGTTTGCAACCTAAAAAACAAAAGAAAACAGTCTTATATTAACCACCTAAAATCCAAGTGAGACATCTAAAGGAGTTTCCTTTCTTCTTCATATGAATGTTAGGAAAACTATAGTCATGCCATTAACATATAATATCCAAGTGCCATGAGCAAAACAAGAATGAACAACTAAAGTTCTTTTTTTTTTTTTTTTAAAGTAGGCTCCACGCCCAGCTTGGGTCTGAACTCACAACCTGGAGATCTAGAGTCGCATACTCTACTGGCTGAGCCAGCCAGGCACCCCTAAAACTCTTTTTTTTTTTTAACAGAGAATCCAGAAGCAATTCCTACACTAGTGCCAAAATTTGAGGGGGAAAGCTGCCAATTAAAAGTCTTTAGAAAAGTATATTTGAACTATCATTTAAAACAAATACTTTTAACTCTGAAAACATCTCTTTGACCTAAATACCTAATTAGGAACTATTACTTATTTTCCATTCTCCTTTAAAGTCAAGGAATAAAAGAGATCTGCTTTTAGGCAAATTTAACCCAACACAAATCTATTATAACACAGTAGGCTATGGAAACTGTATCTTAGTCATAGAAATTATAGGTGTACCTGTTGATACAAGCCCTTGAAGAATGGGCAAACATGTTTTGAGTTGGACTGGTATAGGCAATCCATAAGATCCAGACGGATGTCACACACTTAGTGGGTAAAGTTGAATGTCCTACTTCATGTGACTAATGCCAAGGGAGGCACACACTTTTCTCAGAGCCACCAAGATGAAGACGAAGTTTCAAAAGAATAGTATTCAATTCTTTTCTAAGCAAGCATTGCTAAATATGCTTGAAAAGGTATCAGTAACAACAGGGAAAGAGCAAGACTGGTGATTTTGACTCCCCAGGGTTTTTTTTAGCCAACTCTTCACGAGCATTTACTCCACTTCTAAGATTGCAGTGACCTGTGGTTTCAGTTTACTCGCTCTAGGAATTCCCACCTTTCCAGCAGTTTCACACTTAGGGTGCAGGACTCTTTTTTTACAAGTTTTTTTCCTTATACTACACCAAAAAGGCACTTTGTGAAATAACAATTTATTAGATTTCAGTGTCACACTCAAAACTATAGGTGAAAAAGAAAATTTCTGAAAATGGAATATACATAGTGTTTGTCCTCACTTGGAACGAAAGCCTTAAGAAATAATTTCTTTGAAAAAATATATGACAATACATTTAATAAGTCCCATAAAAGCTATCACAAGGTACAACCAACTCTACTGGGAATTT
The DNA here is from genome assembly GCF_022837055.1 of Prionailurus viverrinus. Classification (NCBI taxonomy): domain Eukaryota; kingdom Metazoa; phylum Chordata; class Mammalia; order Carnivora; family Felidae; genus Prionailurus; species Prionailurus viverrinus. Next base: position 35,617,267 of record NC_062574.1, read on the forward strand.
TAACTTCTGAGTAGGAAGACCCTTTGGGTTATCAGTATGGTCACTGCTTCTATATGTCAAAAAAAAAAAAGACTCTCCTTTAAAATTTTTGAAAGTAATGAGATCTGTGCTTACGGTTAGATTTATAGAGACAAGGGGAACTTAGTGGAAACCCTTGAAGGCTTACAGTCTTAACCCTTCCCTCACAGAGTAAATTCCTGTCCTGAGAATCATGGTCCAATAAATGTCTTTGCCCTTGATCCACCCTTGGAAACACAAGTAGTAGGGAGATAAGGGGATAAGCCCTGAGCTTCTCCTAGAGGCAAAAATCACAGAAGCACTGCCAGCATCCAAGCCCCTGGGACACTTTTGATGAAAACTTTAGAACCTTGCTCCTCATCTTACCCTCTGAGCCAACCGCTACCATCATGATTTGAAACGATTCACGTAAACCATAGCAGAGGGAGGTGGGCATGGTGGTGGTGAAAAACGGCACAGGATGGGGGAGCCACAAAGGAGAACATGAAGACTTACTGAGGCCCTACAAAGTGCCAGGCCTTATCCTCATCCTCCAATTTCTTAACTTTCTCCAAGTTTATCAACTACCTAACCATACTTCCTTCCATATTAGGCTATACTTTCTTTCAAGGGTTCTCAACTCCTTGGCCTTCTTCTTACACTTCTGTTCTACTCATCCCACAGGCCCTGAACACAATATGGCTTTACTGCACCTATGCATGGGCCACAGAGCACAGCCAGAGAAAATTACACCACTGTGCTGATAGGATGTCCTCACAATTTCATGCTATCCAATTTTAGTTCCACACTCACTGCTTGTCAATACTACCTGCCACCTTTTACTTGTTCTTGTTAGACCACCTTCCGCTCTCTGCACTACTTTTCCAGATCTTCCCTGCTCTGCTCTTCTCAAGTGCTACCCCACGCCATTAATTCATAGAGAAGATCTAGATTCCTGCTTCGCATACTTTTTTAAAAAAGACGAACAGGTGTGAACTCCCTTCAGCTTATTGCTTCCCTATCCACAAATTTATCTGCAGACGCATCCAATCTCCACCTCAGCACTGGTTCTCAAAGAAGAGTTCCTCTTCTCCAAGGTTTAAGTTGCAATTATTTGTTTATATACCTTCTTCTCTATTAGACCATGAACTATTCAAGGTGCTCTCTTATCCATCTGGCATCGCAAACATCCACCACAATGCCTAGCACAGAATATGTACTCTTAAATAAATGGCTAAGTAAATTGTTGACTCCTTTCCTACAAACCTCAAAGAAAATGAGGGAAAGAAGACCATTTTAAAAAATTATTTGAAGCTCTTAATTTATGAAATAGTGTTTACTTTCACAGCTGGACTAATTTAAATACCTAGAACACGTATTTGCAATGACTGGGGTTTTGCAAACTTAGCAGAGCTACATAATTTATAAATATAGATCTTCTTCAACTTACGATGAGGGCACCTCCTGATAAACCCATTGTAAGCTGAAAACAACCCGTGTGATGGCGTGGCTGTCTGGGGGTTGCAGGTTGCTGCTGCCCAGAATCACAAGAGAATTCATGCTGCCCAGCTCTAGTCCAGGAAAAGACCAAAATTCAAAACTTGAAATATGGTTTATACTGAATGCATATCGCTTTTGCACCATCATAAAGTCAAAAAAGCATTAAGTCAAACCATCACAAGTTGGGGACTGTCTGTACTAGAGTCTTAACTCTGTAACTCTGTTTTTGTACATGGAAAACGCTCGATTTAATGTGGTTTGAATTAAATCGACTCAGATTTATAAAATAAACAATTCACAAAATATTACCATGAAGTTGAAGAGAAAGAGATAAAATTTATATCCATGGAACTTACTGTCTACCATACAGATCTCTGAAGTGACAGAATCTATTCAATATGACACCAACAGGAATGTCATAGAAGCTCTAGCCCGTGTTAGAACTAAAATTCTTTCAGGATCTCAAGAAAGCACATCAAAAATATACATTGACATGTGAAGATTTTCAAAATCCACTTCCACAAAGGAAGCAGTTACTTGAATAAGCGGTGGAAATGGGACTTTGTTATTACTACTATTATGATAGCCTATTCTGACTTATTAAATAAGCATTGGTCTCTAATTTTAAATGAGTCATAAAAACTCTTCGTAAGTAATTCCATTCAACAAAAGTGTATTAAGCTCCTGTTTGGACTAGGCATGAAACTAGGTGTTAGGGATACAAACATGAAAAAGGCAGTCCCTACCTGCAGGGCATTTCTGGTTTAGTAGGAAAGACAGAAATAAAAATAGGTTATCTATAATATAATAAGACATTATCAGAGATATGTATGAAATGTTTTTGGAACCTGGCCAAGAGAGACAGATCCTGCCAGGGTGATGGCAGAAAATTAGGGATGGACAATAGGGGAAGAGATAAAATTTAGTGTGGGCTTTCAAGGACAGTAGGAGGTTCATGATTGGGCACGGGAGAAAAAATGGCACCTAATGAAGGAAAGTAGCATGATCAAAGGCATAGAGGTATGGACATAGAGGCTGTCCTTTCAAAACAGCCAGTAGTAACCTGTTGTGGCTATAGCCTTGGAGCGGGGGGGGAGGGGGGGGGGCGGGGGGGGGTGCGGCTGGAGACGAGGCTAACAGGCTCCCAACTACAGAAGACCTTGATACCATGCCCAGGAGTTTTTAATTTGTTTTATAAAAACCTGAGGTTTTTAATCAGGGAGGGTGCACAATGAGATATGTTTAAAAACTAACTCTGGCGGTAGAGTGGAGGAAGGTCTAGAGAACAAAGATCACGGGGTACAAGTGTAGTTGGAGGAATGTTTTTAACCTTTTTGTGGGGACATTGCCTCACTGGCTGGCTCTGGATTTTTGCCAGTTAAGCTTTCATTTCCCTCCAAGTCCTTTGGAAGCACAGGAAAAAATGGGTCCAGAGGCCTTAGGAGGACACCTCCCTACTGATGCCCCAGCTTTCTCCTGAGCTTCTGCAGGGCATTAAGACCTGGCTCTGATGCTGGGAAGCCTCTGATCTGTGGCTGCTGGACTGTCCTGACTGCCAAGCTGAACTGATCCATTCACTTGTTCTTTCTTTATGTCTTACATACCCCCTCACTACTTAGAGGTGAGTGCCCTGGGCTGGTGAACTAAAAACAGCACAGAGCAGGCATGGAAAGCAGAGAAATCAGTGGAACTGACTCATTTAAATTGTCATTTTCTCTCATTCTCTTACCTTCTTCCCCATGGAATAGTCTAATGGACCTCTCCAGAAAAGTGCACATTTAAAAAAATTTTGCATGCAATTTTGAGGGTATTCTTAGGTCCTCTGAGATCTACTCATGGAATCCAAAGTTAAAACCTCTGAATGTGCTACTGAAACGATCCAGGCAAGAGACCAGAAATGGAAAGAGGCAACAGTCATAAGAAACTGTAGTAGGAGGGGCGCCTGGGTGGCGCAGTCGGTTAAGCGTCCGACTTCAGCCAGGTCACGATCTCGCGGTCCGTGAGTTCGAGCCCCGCGTCGGGCTCTGGGCTGATGGCTCAGAGCCTGGAGCCTGTTTCCGATTCTGTGTCTCCCTCTCTCTCTGCCCCTCCCCCGTTCATGCTCTGTCTCTCTCTGTCCCCAAAATAAATAAACGTTGAAAAAAAAATTAAAAAAAAAAAAAAAGAAACTGTAGTAGGAAAAGAAAGGAAGATTTGGGAGATACTCATCAGCACTCAGAGACCAAAAGAAAATAAGAGGAAGAGGAAGAATCAACGTTGACCTTAAGGTATGTAGCCTGGGCTCATGGTAAAATAATGATAACCCCAGAACATAACTAAGAAGTTAGCAAGAGGAGATTAGAGGGAATCATCACTTTGTTTTTGGCTATTAAGGCATTTGAGATTCAGGCAGCAATGTCCATTAAAAAATAGGTTGAAAGCTCAGGAAAGATATCAAAACTACTGGTTCCATGCTTCTGAATGCCTGCTCTGGGCACATGGAAAGCCACAAGAAGTTTTAAGCAGAGGAGTATGACCATAGGGACAAATGCTGCAGAGACAGAGGATGAGGCCTGGAAAGAGAACACTAGATTTAAAAACCAGGAAGTTCAGGGGCGCCCGGGGGGCTCAGTCAGTTAGGCGTCGACTTTGGCTCAGGTCATGATGTCACAGTTTGTGGGTTCGAGCCC